>NC_037088.1:685000-1365000 GCF_002994745.2 Rosa chinensis | reverse complement strand
CAAGGCACGTTCCCAAACTGGTTATGTCTTTACCATTGGAAATACTGCAATTTCTTGGAGGTCTACGAAATAGACAATTGTTGCTACATCTTCGAATCATGTTGAAATACTAGCTCTTCACAAAGCAGTATGTGAATCTAACTAGCTAAGAGCCGTTACAAAGCATGTTCGAAGCACATGTGGACTGCATTCCACCACTAATGAACCAACCATTATCTACGAGGATAATGCTGCTTACATAGAGCAGATAAAGACGAGTTTCATCAAAGGAGACAACACCAAACATATTGTACCGAAGTTCTCCTTCAATTAGCAACAACAGGAGCATCAAAAGATTGAAGTTAAGCAGATTTGATCTGAAGATAATCATGCAGACCTCTTCACCAAGTCACTACCAAAGTCTACATTCCAGAAGCATGTCCCAGGTATTGGTCTACGTAAACTATTTGAATTACCTAACATGTAATTTTCAGGGGGAGTCGAAATCAGGGGGAGTATCCTGAAGCATACTCATTTGACTATTGTGTACTCTTTTTGTCCTTCGTCCAAGGTTATTTTGTCCTACTGGGTTTTGTTACCTAGCAAGGTTTTGACAAGGCACATCTTTAGCATGGTCACCCTACTTACTGCATCCAGAAGATGCTTTGATTCGACATATATATGTATTTGCTCATCGTTTCCCTTCGACCACAGGTTTCTCCCACTGGGTTTACCGGGCAAGGTTTTGGTGTAGCAACTCTAATGCATCCCTCTCTTAGACATACTACCTACTTATGTTGCTGATAAGAAGACTCCGCCTATCTCTAAAGTTGTGATACTACTAATCCACACTCAAGAGCGTTGTGCTCTTTTTCTCCTTCGACCAAGGTTGTTTTTTCCCACAGGGTTTTTATTACTTGGCAAGGTTTTTGACGTGGCAACTGAAGGAATGGATGGATTTCAAAACTTTTAATTAGTGCGGAATTAGTTTAACCATTAAACTACTAACTAAACATAAAATCCATTCCTTTAACCCATGATCTTGGCTTATTGTGATATGTATATAAACATAGCATGCATAGTAAGGAAGAACAAAGAAGTAGTTTATGTTCTACTCACCCTTGGAGCGTGATCTCAATCCGATCCAAGTGAACCACCAAAGTTCCTCTCCTTGATCTCTCCTTGTGTGTGTTTCCTCCACCTTGAAGCACCTTGAATTAAGAACTCCTTCTTGTACTCCTTCTTGTGCTTGTGATCTTCTCCTTGATGTAATAAGTAAAGCCACAAAAAGATATGGCCTCTAAGGATCTTCACCAAGTGAATCAAGAGATGAAGAAAGATGAAAGAAAAGAAGAAATTATGCAAGTGTTCTTCTTTCCTTTAATTTTGTAATGGACCAAGGGAGAACTCTTTCTCTCTATCTCAAATCTGAAAATAATAGTGTGGAGACACACTTTTATTATTATGTCCATGCTTTCACTTTTATATAGTAGGAAATAACTCCAATTACTAAAAGAAAAATATTGACTTTCATAAAGCCAATATGTTGGCTAGTCCATACATGTTATTGGGCACTAAAAATGTGTCTTGGGCTTTCATTTAAATCTCACTTAGTGAAGCCCAAGTCCACACCAAAAACCCGACAATCGTTTAGGCCCAATAGGTTCGGTTTTACCCGAAAATCCTAATTATGTCCAAATAATAAATCTAATTAATTATTTGGTCATAACCAACTCTTGTTTAATCTTCTTCATATACAATCTCAATGATTCACTTATATGGTGTGCGATCTCTTAGGTTCTAATTAACAAGGCAGTGAAGTTTATAGAAACCATTCTATTTTGTTTACGAATCAAAAACTCCATTTTTGATTCTCCCTTGTTATTAGGATTATAAATGTTTATTAATCCTCGGGGACTTCACAAGTCATGAGTGACGTCTTGCAACATATCATGACTACCCTAGTTAATGTAGAATGACAAAGAACCTATTCAATTGGAATTACAATACAATACGGTCCTTCTCTAACACTATGTTCTAAATCACATCATCGGAGTATGGAATTGATATGTCAATCCCCTAATGTGATTTTCATTCTTATGTGATTCTTAGAATGTGATTAGAAACTCCTTTTTAATCTCATTCAATGCTTTGCCCAAAGACTCATTGAATCACATCTTTGAACATACACCTTATTTACTTAAGGATAGAGATTCCTTATTGTACACTCACATGTCTCCATGACCGAATTGATTATACCAATGAATGCATCTATTATATCCATTAAGGGACACAATATTATTGCATCATCAAGAAATAATCAATTCACTCATAAGACAACTATGGTGTCTCAGGTCAAAGGACTAATTTGTATTATTGCAATTTAGAGTTCAAGTTTGACATGTAAGTAAGACTCCATACAAGAACTCTAATGATCGCGTTCAGTGTACTCTTTAAATTAAGAGCACCCACATACTTGTATTAGTGTCTCCACACAAATGACAAGAGACATATCATCCTCCATATTGAGCATACATAGTATGTGCTAGTCTTTCTGGATTATCAATGTCCAAGTGATAATCCTACGACTAGGAACCTTTTAGGATAAGAGTGTGAAAGAGTAAAGGTCTCACACATCTAACTCTTTAGATTACTTTCTCTTTAACTCATATTCCTTGGACCTTGTTCAATCAAATATCAAATATAAGCAATGAACAATAAACTTGCCCTTTTGATTAATAATAATTACATCAAAATGATTGTTTTAGGACACAATTCCTTCACCATGGATGGCGTCCATCATGGTGATGGTTCCCCAGGTGATGTTGCAATAAACAACTTTGGTTCCAATAGCATTTCAAATGCTCGGGCCCAACCAAAATCCTCATTAGTTGCTCCTCAGGCTCCTCACTCGTTTTACAAAGCCTATTCCTTAAGTAAATTATGGTCGAGACCGTCCTACTCAAAGGATCCTAAAATACTCATTCTGTTCCAGCAAATAATCCAATGGGATATCTGTGGACCAATTCAACCACCTTGCGGAAGTTTTAAATAATTTATCGTGTTGGTTGACACATCGACACGTTGGTCACATATCGCGCTTTTGTCCACTAGAAATGCTGTTTATGCTAAACTCCTAGCCCAGATTATCCGTCTCTACGGGCTCACTAACCGGACCATCCTATTAAGTCAATTTGACCTATAATGTGGGGGAGTTTACGTCGAAAATGTTCGATGACTATTGCATGTCACTAGGGATTGATGTTGAGCATCATGTTCCTCATGTACAAACCCAAAATGGTCTCATGGAAGCTACCATTAAGCAACTACAAATGGTAGCCCTGACATTGGTTATGCGCACCAATCTCCCTATTTCCGCTTGGGGATATGCAATACTGCATGAAGCTATGCTAATCTATGTTACAGCTAGTGACTAGGTACGAACCTGATATCTAGCACTTATGCATATTTGGGTGTCATTTAAGTGCCTATTACACCACCACAGGGTGTAATATGGTTCTTTAAGATGGGCAGCCTTTGATATGTAGAGATTGGTTACAAGAGTTGAGCATATGGTTCGGTCCGTTTGACAAGTAGTTTGTATTTTTCATGAGATCATAAAAAAAAAAAAATTATTATTACATATATTTCGACATAGCCTTTCTTTCTTTATATATATGAGATTTTTGTTTGTCAAAAATATTATCATCTCTCACATATATTTGAGTGAAAAAGTTTTTAAGCATTAGCCTTGATTGGAGAGAAGAAAGAGTGGTGAATCCTGTGAGGTTGAATCATACTTGTTGGATACATGTTGAGCTCCACCCATCACCATCGTCACAGCAGTGTCTTACATGTTTATATGTTTAATATATGTTATAATTAACTTTTGAATTACTCATGATTGACTCTTGGTTGCGTGCTAATCTTGATGCTATGAAAGTAAGAGATTTCTGAGACAACAATGTTGAAGACATAGTTTGTTTTGAGTCTTTGTTTTATTTTCTTTGTTTTGATTTTGCTAAGGGACTAGCAAAAGCTAAGTGTGGGGGAATTTGATAGGAGCATAAAATGCGACAAATATAGTGTGCAATCCTTTACACTTTTCTTAGTTATTTCCTTTAAAAAGTCAGTTTTAACTTTGTTTTCTTTTTAGGTAATTCGTGAAGTAGTTCAAGAGAAATAAGAGCTTAAAGGGGAGCAACAAAGCCATGGATAATGAAGTTGATGCAAAGGACCAAGATTGATAAACCTTTTGGCCGGAAATTACAAGGGAAGTCCACGGAAATCGTTGTGCAAAACAGTTGCTGCAAAGCAAAAAACTGCAGTTTCATAATCAGCTTTCTAGAAACGGTTTTGAGGAGAAATTCTTGCATTATTCCAGCTGCAACTTTGCAGAAAGGGACTGCGATCCTTAAATAAATGATGTTGTGATTGAACAAGAGATAAAGAACTGGTCAGAAGTGTCAACGAGGCAGCAGCAAATCAAGCTCAAAGTAGGCTTCCCAATAAGGCAGAAACTGTCAACTTTTCGCGAAGCTTTTTGGGAGATCTTTTGCGGGAACTTTCTTGGAGTTTTCCAGAAGTTTATTGATTATTATAGAAGATGTGACGTCATAGAACACGTAGGAGTCAAGAACCATCCAGAAGCATAGCAAGAGGAAGTCGTTCCTTGTCCAAGAATGAAGCTTCAGAGACAAAAATTGAATCCTAGTTAAAACAGGGCATTTTGGCAGAGACTCTTCTTTGGACTGATTTCTTGGGCATTTTTGGAAGGTTATTGATGCTGCAAATATCAAAGAGAGTCTTAGAATGATCCCTCAAGATTTTGGGAAGATTACTAAGGCTTGAAAATCATTTAATTGTGCACCAATCAAAGGAATCCTCAAGCAACTAGGGGAGGTTTTCAAAGCAGAATTGGAAAAGGAAACTTGGGCTGTGTATTCCATACATATAGAAGCTCTGAATACGTTGCAAACAACCGGCCTACAACGCCATCTTCTGCCTCCAAACCCTAGTACATAAAGTCTTAAAATTCCCAAGTCCTCCAAGAGCAAAAACCGTGCACATCATCATCCATCTTCCATCAAGCTTAGCCTGACCCATCCTGAAGGAATGCTTGCGTCCAATGCTGCCTAAAAGTGAATTCGTGGCTCTCATATTCTCTCTTTTACGGTTTTTATCATCTTGTAATCTAGTACTCATGTTTTTATTTGTTGAATTTAAGACGATATGTGGCTAGTTACTTTTTGTTAGGGGCGAGGTTTGAAGCCCCAATTATGTAGAACATATGTTTGTTTTAATTTAGTTTCTTGATCTTTGGTGTGAATTGGTTGTCTAATTCTGATTGATTGAAAACTTTTGCATGTGTTTGTTTTATGGTGGCCAACATAGGATTTATGCATGTAATTGGAGCTAGGTTTATAAAATAATTCACCTAATCATCTTGTTTTCTAATCCACAAGTATGCAAGGCTTTGGACAAAAGCTGATGTTTTAAACAACTAGAAGAGCATGCTAGGTAGGCATTCCACACTAGACTGTAATTCTATAACCAATCGTTTCCATGAGATCTTAATGCTTCAAATGTGTTGACACTATATGTGTTGTTGATAAATAGAATTCATACCTTGATTGCATGTTTCATAGGCTTAGTTATTGTGCATTCACGTAGCTAAGTACTTAGGGAAACAATAATAAGGGACATGATCTGCTCCGACTTGTTTCTTGGTTGGTTTCTGTTCACACCTTAGTAATTGAAACTAGGTTAACTTAACATTGTTCGAAAGTAATTGGTGGTGCATTCCCCAGTCTCTAACATCTTCTCCATATTATCTTCCAACTCTAAAATTGATTTTGCTTTCTTATTTTTCCTTTTATTTTCATAGAAACTTAAAACCCCAAATCTATTTCAACTTAGGATTGCAACACACCCTTCTATCCCGTCTTGTCCTGCCATCTTTTTTTCCATCTTCGACGTTTTTCTTTTTCTTAGTTTTGTTATTTGTTTTATGCTTTAGTTAGTTTAAATTAGTTTTTATTTTTATTTTATGTGATTAATTTGTTACCCTCAATCTTTGGCATCGAACGATCCTTGCTTACTCTATATTGCTAATGACTACATCTTGCAGGATTAAGTTGAACGCTTGATTTTAGCGTATCATCATGCGTTAGTGGATCCATTGCATCACTCTCAAGACAACGTACGTAAGGAAGTACTTCCCACTTGCTACGGATTTGACCGAGCTGACTAATTTCGCTGATTGGTTCCCCCTTATCTAGATACACCTGAAAAGGATTTCTCCTCGAAGAGATCCAACCTTCTAAGAGTTCCCCAAATAGACTGAGCCGTCTATTGCTCAGTCTATTTGGGCCCGCGCGTCTTCTGATTGGAACATCATCAGGAAGGGATTTCACCTTGCCTCATTTCAACCTGCATTGAGGGGATTTTACCTCACCTAAATCCACATTGAGAGGATTTCACCTCATCTAAACCCACCTTGAAGGGATTTCACCTCACCTACATCCACCTTGAGAAAATTTCGCCTCAAGGAATCTCCCAAAAAGATTGAGCTGCTTTTGGCCTAGTTCTTAATTAAGAACCCATTATGTCCTATTCCCAAATTTTACACCCCAAAATTTTGCAACCCTCATTGATTGAAAAATTTCTTTGTTTTGGTATTTCCTGTATGCAGAAATGAAGAACATTATAAGGACATGACAGATTCCAGGCAATTGTTGTGCATGCAGAACGGCAGAATATGTCATTTCTATCATCATGTGAGCTAGGGAGACGGATCTATATAGTATCACTTTAGATTATGCTTATTTACTTACATGCATGTTCTATAATACACCGATGTAGTAGTACAATGAATTAACGAAACCAATATGGTATATAAATATATCCTAAAAGAATTCTTCCTAAAACGAATCAAAGAATTTAGGGGGCCGCCTTCTTCACCTGCTGCCTTTTCATCACAGAACCATAGACTATTGCCTTAAAAGGCAGACGACTTGTTGCTTTGCTTGAATGTGTCTCAAAGGAAGGAATATGGAAAAATAAGTGCGAAAACTCACAAAATGAGTGGAGTCCGCGATTGTTCTCAAGAAATGGCTATCCATAGAACCATCACTGCCCTGAAGAATATTCCACTTTCCAAAGGCTCCAATTCAAGGATTTGAAAGCAATTTTAGTATGCAGCAGTCCATTGCTATACTGGAAACATTCAGCATTGACTCACAAGTGGGGATGAGCATGAGAATCACTGCACATACACTCCGGGATGGGATACTTTGTAACATCTCTTCCAACTTTACTAATCCGAATGTCTGGCTGCCCTAAGGAATCACTGTGCAACTCCTTTATGATCCTATTAAACTCTACTTCTGGGAGCGAAGAGTCCAGAAAATAAGGAAGCATATGCCTTTTGTCTGGTGTTATATACTTCTTGTGACCAGCATAGGCACGTTGTCCCTGAAAAAGAATACAAATCACTTTTGGTCAAGGAATGCCCCATCAATGTAGGTTAGTAGGTAATTAGTTTTGAATCCTACAATGCATATAAGCTGTTGCATCCTCTGTTCACACAAATAAATGTTGCAAGTTATTCCACTTAGGAAATGCAACAAGTAAATATAGTGTTTTCATGGTCTTAGTAACACTTCTCTCACAAACATGCATATCTAAACCCATAATTAATTAGTATACCTGGAGTGCATGGCCCATATTTCCTCCATGAGATGGCATGAAGACATCACTGTTCTCAGAAACAATGTAATCAATGGCAGCCATGACAGAAGCTCTTTTTGCAAAAGGTTCTAGCTCACCAGGCAATGCAAGATCTTCCTTATTGTAAAAATGGGAAAACTCCCGGGTTAATGGTAGCAAGGCTTCTCTTCCACCCAATGGCTCCCCTCCAGCCCAATATATTCTTGCATCTTTAGGAGCTCCTAGAGCTTTTAGCAACCTAAAACACAAAATTTGCCCTGTTAGACAACTGTGATGCATAGAAAAACATTATTGGCAAACTGCTCTCAAGTTTCTAAAAGCAGATGCATATATAAGACTAGAACTTTCTTACCTAGTCACTTCCACGGCGTTCAAGGGGCAGAGACCAGCAAGTTTTCTTTCATGGTAAGTCATGTTTGATCTTGCAGTTAGGAGCTCAGGCCGTTGTATCCTTTCGCTGTTTACTATCTCATCGTATTCATGACTCAGACCAGGAAGGCAACCAGTCCTCACCCATACATCCTTCTCCATTCTTAGATGAAGGGCAAGGTAGGGTCCCTTGCTACGCATCCTCTCCGCAAGCTTGTTACCAATTCCCAAAATCGGAGGAGCAAACCTCAATGCATGAAAAGCAACCTGAAATCAAGCTAAGGAGATGTTAGAATCAGCCATCTCAAGAACCTCATCTCATCTCAGTAATTAGACATAGTGATTCGGGATTGCTATACAAAAATAAAGGCTTTGTGAATATGGTAGAAATCTAGTCAATAATTTTCAATCATACAACGGACAAAGAAGAAACAGAGTGAGTCGTGTAGGGGGAAATTAACTTGTTCAGTATAATACCTTGCAACGAAGCTTCTGAAGATCAGAAGGAAGATCCTTAGAAAGCCTTGAATCCAAGCCTCTAAGAAGCAAGACTCCTTCTCTTTTAATCTGTGGAGATAAAAAAAGAAAAGATGATGTTATAGATACAGGCCAAAGGAAAAATACTCTTAAAAACAAAAACAAAAAAGCAAAATGGCAATCATAATACTCTAGTTTTTTTTTTCTAGTTTAAAGGCAGCACATACTGTTTATCTATCCAGAACATCCATCTTTAACTACTACAATTAGATGGTAAGCTTTAGTTATTGACTTGAAATGGATGGCTCTTCATATTTGTACGATCACTGATCACCACATGCTTGAGCATAATTCTAACAAGTTATAACAATTTCCATCCCATTGCAGCAACACTAGTAAACCAAAAGGAAGACAACAGCAGTTGCTTGAAAGTTGATACTTTTTCAGGAGAGCACCCCACACCAAACTCATTTGTGCGTCACAAGGCCCACAAATAAGTTCAACTCCACAATAACAAAATGTGTGGCAGTATCTACAGCAAACTAACAGCTGCCTAAGCATATTTACTCTATTTGATAATTCCCTATTAACATCTTCTGAAAAACAAGAGGAGGAGGATTGGTTCAAAGCAAACAAAGACAGTAATGATTCTTACCCGCTTGAGATAGCGTGACCGGATCCAACTAGGAGAAACATGAAGAGGAGTCCGTTTCTCCTCCACTGGCCTTGTCATTATATGTGTTGATGGCAGTGAAGAAACTATACGGACATCATTAGCAAGAACTTTCTTGAAGTGCTCCATATCAAATATATCAGAAAATTCACTGCATCCATCACAAATCAACAAACACAGGAAACAACTTTCAGGTACAACATCAGAATAGCCTAACCATATAGGAAGCTATTCAAGAAAGGGAAGGAAAAACGAGTATGGATGGAAAGAATATGATTCAATCAATTTGGGGATTAAAGTGATTGAACGGAGTTCATATAAGCTATAAATAGGAAATTCGTAAGTTGCACATGGATAATGACACATCGAGGGAAAACACAAACTGATTAAATGTGATCTGTTTGAGTAAGAAACATGATGTACCTTTCATCTCCCCAGATGACATTGACTTGCAAAATGGGAACGACCAAAGCTGCCCCAAGAATCCTAGCAATAACCACAGCATCAACAATCTGGTTCCTTTGTTGGTTCAGCCCTCCAGCAACCACAACCATTAGGTATTTAGTCCTGTCCTTCACTGTCACTACACTCGCCTTCTGATAGTCCCGGGTGAAATCCAAGCATGGTCTATACCCCAAACCATCTGGTTGCTTCCAGAAGTCACTTATTGCCTTGTCACTGTTTGATTCTGATTTGGGCTCCTCCTCCTTCTCCTTTAGAATCAAGGGAAGCGAATGGCTGAAACTGTCAAAGACCTCAGCTTTCTGACCATTTTCGTTTGAGGCAATACTCATGTGTGATTTCAAATACCCATTTGAGGAGACTAAGGCGTGGAACTGGCTTGTAGCGCATGGGTAAGGAGAATAAGGGATCAGAGTGTTTAAATTAAATCCCAACTTGAGCATACCAAGAATTCCAAAGAGCAAGAGGAAGAAAACCCAGAAACTTGGGCTCCGGTACTTGGTCAGCAAGCTCAAGTACCTTGCTTTGCTCCTTGAACATGATTTCTTGGGTGAGGTAAGGAGGGATTGAAGGGAAGATGCAGACAAAGAATTGATTATCTGAGAAGGGACTGAAATGTAAGAGACCTTGTTCTTGTTGCTTTTTGACTTGGCCATTGGTGGACAGAGAGAGAGAGGGAGAGAGGGAGAGAGGCTCTGTTTCCTCTTCTTCTTCTTGTTTAGATGATTTTCTCTATTTATGAGCTTCCTTTACTTTACTAGCAGCATTGAAGTATTTGACCATTCAGAGAGAGTGGAATATAGAAAATGGGGCAATGGGTTAATAGGAAACAGGCGGCGGGAACATGAAACTCTGATAGGCTGTGTACGCGTTTACGCTTATTTATGAAAATTGAAAAGAAAGAGAGGAAAGCTAGCGCTGTGTGGATTTGAACAAGTGGGTTAAGGAGGTTTCTGGCTTATTCTCTTATGCTTTGCTTATTTATATATCAAAGCTAATTAAGCTAAGTGGGATGAAGATGATAACTATATAATCCTGTCCTCCTCCTACTCCTCCTAACTTTTTTAGTTTATTTTTTTGCAATTGAAGGAATCTAGCAATTATATATGAGTTTAGTAAGTTGGTTCCTGATGATAAGCCCGTATGACTAATAGTGGGTTGGTTCAAACTCCCTCCTCATACCAAAGCCAATGATTCATATAATAGAATGTCATGTCTGTGCATTGCATGGCAAAACCAATAGCTGCCAGCTAATTAATAACATTATTGATTAATGTTTGATTTATGTGTGTTACAAATTCATGGTTTTTTTCTCTAACCAATGAATTAAGCCTTGATAACAGTATGGGAAACCTAATTACCGTGTTACAGGCGGCACAGTAGAAATTAATTAACTGCACATTGTAATAGGCCGCGGGTGGCGTAGTGGTTGGGTGATAAAAACAGAGCTTTGAATTATTGATTTTTTTTTTTTTTTGAAAATTTTTTGAATTATTGATTGACTGGGTATGTCGTGCAACTTACATCTCGTCGTGTTCCAAGGGATTCCAGCTGTGATTGTGACTAAATAAACTGATCATTCATACAAATTAGCTTTTTTTTTTCCTTTTTCTCTTTCCTTTTCTTCTGTGGTCACATCATAGAAATTAGCTAGCTAAATAATATTAGTGCCTCTTTCCTCCAATTGTTTGATGTTTAATTCATCACCCTCATGCCGAGAGTGTATATTTTTGAAGAATAAAACATTGGTATAAGTTAAAAGAAAAAATTATTTATGATGTCAATTTATAATCACACTTTCTGATTATTAAATTATTTGATAGTTTAAAATGAGACTAGCTGAATTAGCAGCATATAAATTTTTCATTCGAGAAAAAGAAAAAGAGAAATTATCGTTGTATAGATGTTTGCAAGGAAATTGGATTGGATTGACTAGAATTGAAAATAGGTATGTAGGAAACCAAACAAAGCATGAGCATGTGAGTCTGCCGCCATTTTCTTTCTCCCAACTCGAAACAGCCTGGAGTTTAATCTTTAGGGCTTCATACCCGACTCTCGAAGCAGCAAACAGCCTAACATTATTAGCTTTTTCTGGTTTTATTCCTTCAATGATCTGCAAATGCCAGCTGGAACCCACACAGAATGTCCACGCTGGCATCATCGACAACGTGGCAGATAGTGACTTCTCAACCCCATGCCACATGAGCTTTCTCCTTGCCTTTTCTCTTCGGTTTCGGATATAGGAACCCCTCCCCCCAATTCATCCTACTCTATTTTGATCAGCATCTTCATCGTGCAACCCATTTTATTGATAGCCAAGTTTAAACATCTTGACATCTTGCCATGCCATGACAAGTCACATAACTTCTGTTAGAGCAAGTTCACCCGTTGGGTGAAAATGTCAAGGTTATTGGGTCACTGAGTCAAGACATTGTTCACTATTACTGGACATGCGTTTCCATCTGTTATGTTTCTTGACCGGTCAGTTACTGTTCATTGAAATTTTTTCTTAATTTGTTTATTGTAAAATTGAAATATATTTGATGTAAATAGATGGTATAATGGACATTTATGGATAATTGATGTAGAACGGATGACAACAAGGATCGAAGAGTAGTTTGATTGTGTCAAGGGAAAAATTCGATTTGCTCCAAATTTGGCATTCGGTGTCAGAATTATGATTGCAATAGTTTTTCGGAAAGGGAACGAAGCTAGGAACATAACTCGTAACTTTGCCACGATGTGTGGGCTTTTCGGACCTTTCCACTCCAATTTGCGGCATAGTGGTGCTTCACACCCTTCCATAGATCAGTTTTTTTTCGATCTTTACCCAATGCCGGATTTTGTCCCACATATTTCCAAGACTTGCACAATTGAATGTCTTCCTCATTCGTCCATCTCGTTCCGGATTCGGCATTTTCATCTACACTTTGATCTACCCTTTGTTCGGCCATATTGGATATAGGAAAAATTTTGGAATTTTTTACAATTTTTTTTGTTACCATTACATTTTTTTTTTTTTTTACATATGATAAAAAGAGGATCAAAAGGTTTCACTACTGCCCCCATGGTGACTCGATTGTTACCATTACATGTATATACACATAGCTTAATTAGAAACCGTTAGATATGCAGATTAATTGAAACTAACGGCCTAGATTAATTGACCGTTGGTTTCAAAAATCCAAACCACCCAACGGCTTTGTTCCACGTGGGTGGCTCCGTCTCCTTCATTATCACTACGCGACAAATAATGGGTGCAGCACGCGCTATGCCTTTTGCGGCACTAGGCGACAAGAAACTGGTTCCAACGCAAGGTCTTCATCGCGTCTCTTTCTCCACAACAGACGTTGACGTCAGCCACAATGGGTGCTGGGTCGAGCTGGCAGCCGACGAGCTTGGGTCAAGCTTTTTGTCACGGGCCTCGCCTATTTCTTAGCCTGGGTCACGAAAAACCTTGATTTGGCTGGTCAAGCTTAGGCTAGTGGAAGCTTTTTTTTGGCTCTTCATGGTCACCACCAAACCGCTGAACATGCTCTTAGGGTAAGCTTTTACAAGAAGTATCTGAGCGGTGGCACTCATCCTTTTGAGTTGTTGGTAACACATCTAGACCTTGCCTCGCCTTTTATTGGGTGCAGTCTACCTTGGGGTTTCTAATGTGCTCTCTTCTCTTTCATGCTCCCTCTTTTAGGGGATTCTTTTTCCTACTGATTTTTTACGTCTTTCAGGTTTGGGTTGGTTTCAATCTCTTAGGATTATGTTGTTGTTGTTGTTTTTTTTTCTCTCTTTTTTTTTTTTAAGAAAGTAAAATAAATTAGATATTAAAACTTTTGGAGCAACTTAGTTTGTAGTGTCAAACAACAAAGCTTTTGAAGCCTCCATTGGAATCCTATTGGTTCAAAAAGCATTTACAAGGTATTGTGGCCTAAGTTTGCTACTGCATCTGCTACAAAATTTGCTTCTCTCAAAACATGCTTGAAGGAGATCGACTGGAACTGAGTAGCAATTCTCTTTATGTCTTCAATGATTTTGATTAATCTCCAAGGTGGGGCTATTACTCCTTTGACTGCATCTATGACTAGTTTTGAATCACCTTGCACAAGTGAAGCTATTACGTAGGACAGTGGCTTCCGCAACTGGAACTGTTGTATTACCGACATGTCTAGCAGTTGCTATAAGAGGTCTTCCATAGGAGTCCTTGATCACACAACCTCCTGCAACGGGGTCCTTACGGACTGAAGTCACTGAACCATCAAAATTACTTTTAACATAGTCACTGCTAAGAGCATGCCATCTAATTAAGTTTGGTTGGGAGGATGAAAGCACATTATTAGTAACCACAATTTGGTTATCAGTGATTCTTGTTATTTGCAGCAGCAGCTGCAACAACAGAAACATGATTGGTGGTTGATTTTGAAAAATGGCATCGTTCCTAGCTTTCTAGATTTGCCAACATATAGTAATGATTTTTTCAAGGGTGCGGCTATTGCCACCCTACCATTTTCTTTGTTCACCCTACTTGCTCATTACACCCTACATTTTAATTTCAATTATTAAATTTACTTCTTTAACCTATTCTCTTTCCAAGAATATCCTTCTATGACATATCCAATTAAAAAATAAATACTTTTAACAAAAATCTCTCATTTAATTTATACTCATAAAAAAATTAAAATTTATTAAAGTTTCCTAATAAAATTATAATATGATTTACTCCCATTTTTTTTCTTTCAATTTCAATATTCTCTATTTCAATCTATGTAAAAAGATTAATAAATTTACAACTATGATCAGTGAAGAAGAAATTGATTTTTTTTACTTCGTGTTTTAAATTTTTTACTTTTGGTGTTCACCAAGAATATCCCAAATATTTTGATGAAGTTAAAGGCAATGGTTTTGTGAATTGAATAACGAATTAACGATGAGGAGACAACAAAAAGACAAAAAAATAGTAGTAAATTCAAATTTGGGTGGAGAAGATAAAGATTAATGTTATCCAATGAGAAATTAAGTAGTCTTTGTATTTAATTAATTACTTATATATTTATTTTTTTCTTACATATTTAGATTTTAGAAAATTAATGTACTTATTAGTCATTTTGCATTTAGGTAATATAGTCTTTCAATAATTCAAATATTTGTAGGGTGAACTAAGAAAATGATAGGGTGGCAATAGCCGCACCTTTTTTTCAAACAACTCACTCTGAAAAGGTTGAAGTAAGAAAAGCTCCTTAAATACTTTAAGGTCTTAGGATTATGTTGTTGTGGCAAGGAATTCTCGTGGTGTTGGCAATGGTGGTGGGTTCAATATTTCTATTTATTTATGTCTTCTCAATATAACCATATAATTGATACGTGGCTACCCATATTCGGTCCAGTGCAGGACTACAACTTCTGTTATTTACTTATTTTATATTAGACGATTATCTAAAATAAGCATGTTAAATAGTTGGAGAATAAAAATAGCCTTTTTTCATGACTTCAACAAAAATGGTCATTTTGTCACATGAAATATTTAAAATATCCTTTATAGATGAAACACTATGAAAGTTAACGAAAATTGCAAAACATTGCAATAGTTTATGAAAGACTACGAGATTAAAGACAAAAATTTATGTTGTGAAATCTCATTATGAATATGTTATGAAATCTCGCAATAAAGTTGTAAGTGAAATTTAGTATAGACAATTTTCATGGAAAAATGACTACCTTTTTTTTTTTTTTTCCTGTTACAAAAATGACAAAATGATATTTTTGTTGATGTTATAAAATGAGGTAATTTTTGTTCAAAGATGAAGAAAGTGTATTGGTTTTGATCGATTTTTTTTCATATTTGAGACTCCTTCATAAAAAACGTCTCCCATTCCCTAGAAGATTCATGTTCTTAGTGAAGGGAGAAGCTGAAAAGAAAAAATTGCAAATGACAATTTGAGGAATATAAGTGAACGAATCTCTTAATAATACACCACTGTTTACTGAAATAAAACACCACACCCGCTAAGTCCAAGTGAGATGTGAAGTGAGGTTAAAAATAATTTCACGGGTTGTATTCCACAATAATCTCTTAGTCATTACATTTTGCGATGCATTATTGCATATATGTACTTTGACTGCTTTCTTAATAACTACTCAACCCATTATTGCATATACCGATTCATGATCCATAATTGGGTGAACCACAATGGCGTAGAATGAGTTGATTTTGAAAGGAGCATAAATGTCAATAGATTGTGATTTGTGATAACTCCAGTAGCCCAGCAGCCAATCGTGTTTGGTTTCAAGAAGAACCTCAAAACATGTAATGATGAAACTTGTTAGTGAAGTGATTAACTAGGTTTGATCTTATATTGTGAAAGACAAGTAGTAAGAAACAAGAATAATTATTAGTATGGAGGATGGTCATCTATATCGACTTTTCTTTCAAACAAATAGGGGAGCACCTGATGGCTATGGATATTATTTTAACTGGAAATTGTGGGGGTGGGTGAGTAATGAAATAATGATTATTAGCGGACTAGTGCAGCAATAACATGAGCCATTAAATATTTGTGGGTGTCCTTCAGAATTGTTATTAATTCCATCAGCAATATACGGGCATAGCTTACAGGCTCCAGCTGTGCCTTTGTTCATGTCGTTTTCTCATTCCATATTAAACAAAACTCCTATCCATCTCTTTCAAACTTTCATACATACTTTGATGATCATCATCATGGCTGTTCTAAACCCCACACCCTAGCTTCCTAAGCTAAGCTACCACATTTTACATGCTTCAATCATACAACTCTTGCGTAATAAAAGTTATGATGTATCTCTAGGGCAACATGAGCAGTCATGACTCATGAGTACTCTCAACTCCATCTCAATTTTTAAAATATATGTATTAGAATTTAGATGACATATACCTAACGTACGTATACATACTGAATGACCAATTAAGTTTCAGAGAGGAAAAAACAGGAAAAATAAAAAAAATGTAACTCATCCATTATAAAGTCTGTAATATAATATTATAATATATAGATCGATGGACTACTTGTGAAGAACCCTAAGAACAACTAGGTCTTACTTGTGATGTCACGTACAATTGCATATCTATTACTGTTTTACTTGGTACATAGAGATTAGATATATGCTTTATTGGATATCAATCATCTTAATTACTAGTGTGTCAACGTAAAGTTGGTCTTGCAAACAAACAATTGAAGTTATCCATACATATTATGTATATGTATCCCAAGCTGAATTAACATGGGAATACAGCATACGTAAAATTAATTTAAAATTAGAACTAATAGTGTTAATATCTAATAAAATAATATGTATTACATATGAATATAAATATTCAGTCCATAAAACCAAAAAAAAAATCAAAAACGCATCAAGTAGTTTTGAAGACAAGACCACGTTGTTGCTTACTATGCTAGAACCCACTACACTAGACAGACCACATAGTAACTTGGCAAACTAAAGTCTATATGTACGTTAAATACATGCTTCAGCATTAAAAATAAATAAATACTCAATGGGTCATGGGATTCACTGGGCCCAACGTGACTCCGCCACTGCCGCCCACCCTTGGTTTTGGTAGTTGAGTCAAATATTCTTTACGCATACACGTTCAGCCACCCATGATTTGATGAACATGCTGCTAATATAATGGAATTTCACTACCTCAAGCTTATATATGAAAGTTAGCACCAAATACTACATGGCTGAAGAGTTCAGGGAACCAAAAACAAAAGCCTCTGTTAAAAACCAAAATGGAGTCGAAGGCAATCATTTATTTAAAATGAAGTTTACAAATGATGACTTACATTTAAGGACACGGTATATAGAAATCACTAATATAACAAACCTCATATGTTTATTTCAGTCATGATAGTAAAAATAAGGGATAAGAAACCAAAATATATAAAGGCAAAAAAGAAAAGAAAAGTGAACTCGAGACAGAAACTCAATAAGTGGTTTCATACATACATAAAAAAATTCAAATAAATTGGTTTGCCGAATTGGTTCAACATTTAAGTGTTTAGGAGGATATTATTCTATTTATTTTGGGGATTAATTTAATTTATTTGGTTTCTCACTTTGCAAAGCTTTAGATTTATTGCTAAGTTTAATTATTTATATCAATCATGAATCTTTTTTTCTTTGTTATTAATAGAGGATGGTGAATCGTTTCTATTATCAGATTCTTCATTTTTATAGTCTTGTATTTAAAATTAATAAAAAAAGCTTCACGGGCAATATATAAAAATAAATCGTTGTTTGATTCATACATTCATATGGTTGGTTAAACATGAGCATCAGAGCATCTATAGCTCTGACCCACTTTTAATTCATTAAAAAAACTCGGTCAACATTTTAGCATATTTCTGCACCTCACATGCCACATGATGTCAATTTTCTCATCTTTAATTAAGAACATTATAGAAAACTTAAAAGAATACCTTAATCTTCAGTGCCATTTAAAAGAAATAGTAAAGCATTACGCGGTTGTATCATAAAGCATGGGTATATACTATATAGCATCCACTATAGTCAATACATAAAACAAGTTTTCACCTTTACCAGATGACGTACAACTTCATATATAATTCGAAGGCAAGATGATGATGATTCATACATGCATATAACCAAAGTATATCTGTGAGTTGTTGGTAGTTTAAATGCAAGGATCATGATATTATTTAAGTCAAGCCAATACCATTCGATGTGCGAGCAATGCTTACTCATAAAATAATTTGGGGTTCACATCCAAAATCAATTGATAATAGATGGAGTGACTCAAATTCTTATAAACCCACAAGCAAGGTTCTATTTTTTCCACATGGAATGTATATATTCTCAACACATCCCCGCACGTGTGACAAATTTTCAAGTCATACATGTGAACATCTTTAGGTGATGTGGAGCCCGCGTGGCCGTGAGACATGCACATGTTAGATAATCCGCTTTGATATCATGATAAAGTGGATTTGGGGTTCATATCCATGCCAAAACCATTTGACAATGGATGCAGTGACCCAAATTCTTATAAACTCACATGCAATGTCACATTTTTCCCATATGGGATGTATATATTTGTATATTCTCAACACTTACTAGTTAAATCTATAGTTTTGGTCGTAGATTAAGAGACTGTATCTGCTTAACCTGTACAAATCTTTGTGTCTTCTTCTCATTGCAATCGAGTGGATGTAGATGACACTCCCATATAGAGTTTCATTCAAAACAAAAAAGATAAAAGATAAAAGATAAAAGATCCAAGATTGTTTATCTATGATATTTGGGTCGGCAATTAAATGTATATTAAGCTTTTCATCTCATTCAGAAGAAGAAAAATAATCTGAAACAGACTAAACTAAAACTCTTTGAGTAATTTAAACAACAACTATATAATTAATTGGTTTTCTTCAAAGTATACATACATATTTTTATTCAATTTCAATGAATTATTACCAATTTTAAAAATAGCGCATCCTAAAGCATGCGAGGCTTCATTAAAATGCCTTGGGGCTACCTTGAAAGACTTTTTTTATTATTATTATTTTTTTAATAGGAAGATCATAACAATTTCATATTTATTATAGCAAGAACTAACTCTTTATAGGATAAATGAAGCACGGGTGTGAGTTCATGTTAAATTTGGATGATTTATTATTTTTTTTATATTTTTTTATGAGAAACTCAAAATTACAAAGAGATCTAGGGCAACCAAAACTAAACTGATCCCAATTAAAAGCCGAAAGAGCAGCAGTTGGAAGCTGATTCAGCCAAACTTTCGAAGATGAGGAGCTGTGGCCTGGGGAGGTAATAGCATTCACAAGGAAATTAGCTTCCCGAAACACATGGGAAAAGGAAATGGTTGGAAAGATCTAGAAATGGTCAAGATATCTCTGAGAAGAGCGAGACAGCAAAGACCAAGGATCTTCACATTTGAGGCGAACACAGTCAATAATAAGAGAGGAATCTCTTTCCACCAAGAGATGCTTGTAGTTAAAACGAAGAGCAGTCAGAAGCCCATCCTTGAGAACAGTGCATTCGGCAATGGGAATGGACGCACTACCAATACAACTAGCTCTAGCAACAAGCGGATCCCCATTGTGATTTCTAATCACAAAACTAGAAACGGCTTGACGTACCGGAGGGGGAGACAATTTCATCAAAGTTAAATTTGGATGATAGTATCTTACACTCTTACATATTTTAGTAGTTTCTAATAAAATAATGATGATTATTTATATTTGTTACCTATAATATAATTTTTATTATAAAAATGAAACATGTTACACCTCAACACGAAGTGCCTCAAGGCGCTTTGAGGCTTAAGGCTTAAACAAAAAGTCTCGCCTCACGCATTTACTTTTTAAAACATTAATTATTACTACAAACTGAAGTTAGCGTATAACAATCTCTCTTTCCGGTAGAAAAAAAAAACCCCTAAATTATCTCATAACGTACTATGATATGACAATATTTAATCAAATGTACCACCATATGCTTCAGATTATTTGACTCTTTTCGTTTTGTTTTGTTTCCTTTTTCCATAAGAACAACTGCCCAAATTGATCTAGTACTGGTACATTTGAGTTAGTCATCTTCTCGCTTTTATATTAAAATATAAATTAAAAAAAAAACTGCCCAAATTGATCTAGTACATTTGAAGTAGTCTTGCATGGTTGTGGGTGGGCACAGAATATAGTTTATTATATTGATTCGATCGCATAAATATAAGGTTGAAGTGCAAATTCAAGTTGTAATTGTCATTGCTTAACAACTCCAATTATATACACTAATAATTTAGGTTCTAATATCATCTTGTTATTGGGTGGTTCTGGTCGATATATCTGTGCCACCAACCCTAGCCACTGACCTAATTAACTAACAAGTTTGTAACTTATAATCATGTCATTTCTCTTGTGAAAGTTTGGTGCAATAGCAGCTTCCTTCTCTCTGGGTGTTGTTACATTCATCTTTAGCTTTTCTGATACTAATTAAGACCAGTTAATCCAAGAGGTATGCTTCAATTTTGGGTACGGCACAACTGCAATTAAATCAAGATATATCAGTTAGAGATATTTTGAAATGATATATAAAGGAATGAGAATGATTATGAAAATTTAACTGTAAGTCTGAAATGAGGTAGTAATCAGACTATCAGACATGCATGCCGACTATTTGGACATGCATGCCGACTATCTAGCAAGAAAACATTATATCATGATTAAGGTGTTGTTACAAACTTATAATTAATAATTATGGACATTTTATAGGCATTTTATTTCGTGGCTTCGTTTTCTAGCAAATAGTAAAGCTACTTTTCCATTCAAGAATTGTGTAAAATAATTTTTTTTCTTCACTCTAAAGATTTATTTTCTAGGTTTTCAAAGGTGACGACCTAGCACAGATTCTATAGCAGAAGCAATGGATCGAGCCGTAATTATTTTTCTGATGGTCTCCGTTCACATAAATAAGATAAGAATGTAACAACTAATATATTATAACATAAGTAGTTGAGTAGTTGAGATTATATGAATAACAGTTGAACAACCGGTTCTTTTTAACCAATTAACAAAAAGCAAGGGATATGTAAATGATTGAATGAGGGGTTGGGTGGAGCTACCATATCTACCTTAATTGGCTAAGAAACCCCATAGCAGTTATATTTCGATCTTTCTTGAACACGACGACAACATAATATTAACGTAACTAGAATATGACGACGTATGTAGAAATGATATATAGCGATCCAAAAAATGTCACCCACGCCGTCAAATGTAACTAATAAACTGTACCAAGAAAATGTAAATATTAAACAATATATGATACGTACCGACCCATGGACAATTGATTGAGGATCAAAACTAGACAATTATACATAGATCAGATTGAATGTACATAAATTTATACAAGAAAAATAAAATTTGTAATGTGTAAAAAGAGAGATATATATATATATATATATATATTTTTAATAAGAGAAATACATTAAAAGATAAAACTTCTGGGGCAATCAAAGTTTACAACATCAAACAACAAGGCTCTAGAAGTCTCAGACGAAACTTTATTGTTCCAAGAAGCACTTACATCAGTATTATGACCTAGGTCTGTTATTGCATCAGTAACAAAGTTTGCTCATCTTAGAACATATTTGAAAGAAATTGAATCAAAATGAGCTGGAATACCCCTTGTTACACCCCACATCTGATATACCTTTTTACCAAGTTACACGAAATTCTTTGTGGTTACCGTTCACGGTTTTAATTTTAACGTTTAGGGGGGGGGGTTAAAAATTGACTTTTTATGAGTTGTTAATTTGAGAAAACTTCCTTCATGAAAGTTGTAGAGAACGTTAAACCGAGCGCGTGCATATGTGGTACGTAAAAATCGGAGTTCGTATGTGAAAGTTATAGCTTAAAATGTGAAGTTACTGTTCATGGTAACAAAAATATAAATATGGAAAGTTACCACTGTGGGTTTCCATTTTCGGAAACCCGGTAACTCTCCCTCTCTCTTCTCCCCCGACCCCTTCCCCTTTCGGCCCGAACTGATTCACCTTCGATTTCTCCTTCCTCCGGCCGACCCACGACGGAATCCGGCTATCCCCGAGCTCGCCTCCTCCCCCTTGACACGTTGGCGGTGGTATTTTGCGAAGATTTGGCCGGAGAAGCTTGATTTCGCGCCGGGAAGGTAAGGGGTGCAGTTTGCTATTTTTGCCGGTTTCCGACGATTCCGGCCTTCTCCGGTCACTAGACCGGCGTCGAAGGTCGGGTTTTTGCTGGAGATTATTTTCCCTAAGGTCTTGCTTCTCAATTTGTAGTGTAGAGGTCGAATCGATCGAACCCGATCCTAGGGTTCTTGAATTTTTCTGGAAAATCTTCATCGGCTTAATTGGAGCTCTTCCAGGTAAAATTGGCACTTGTTGTAGTTGAGAAAGAGATTAGGCATGTTGAGTAGGTGGTGCTGCCAAAATTTGGTGGCCATTGGTGGTGGTTGGCCGGTGGCGCGTGGGCCCCACGCGCGGCCACTGTGGGTGGCGCGTGGAGGCCTGTGGAGCTGCAATTTACTCTCTGTTTTGGCTCCATAAATCCCTTAACGATTGTAGTAGTTTATACATGAAATTTGGTGGAGATTGGAGGGATTACAAATTGTGTATAAACGAATAATTAACGATTTACGTGAATTCGATCGCCGAAATTCGTTCAAATTCACTTTAGAATTTATATATCGATGAATGGATATTGATGGAATTTTGAGGATGGATTTATTGTGAATTAAGGAGTTGGATTTGAAGGGGGGGACGTTATGAATTTCAATTTCTAATTATCATAAAGTTAATTGTCGTTCTATAAATGTATTTTTACGAGTGCTATTCGTACAGGACGAGAGGAATCTTCGTACGAGGAAAATACCGAGCGACGTCAGGATTGAGCATATATAGTGAGTGGACTTTTATTTTTCAAAGAATGATGCATGCATTTATTTAAACAGTTCCGAAGTTATGAATTATTTATCAATTTACTTTCTTGAGCATACGGTTATTTTCATAAACGGTTTTGGTTAATTAATTTACTTGGAGATTTTATGGCGTGCGGAGTCACGTCATTGGATTACGCTTATCTTCTTTTATTTATTTATTTCCGATGTGATTTCCGGATTTATACTATTTATATTATACTTATATTCGGCAATTTGAGATTTCTATGAGATTCGATGAAGTTAATCTTTATACTTATTTATCTCCTATTTACTTTGAATTTGAGATGATCTTGGCGTGTGGGACACGTCATGGGAAATTCTTTTACGAGATATGGGGAAGCCTTATGTATTTGTGGATTTACTTGGTTTTCGGATTTTCTGTTGCCATACTTTGGGTGACTATTATCATTGCTAGCATTGATCGTCCGCCTTTGTGGCGAGGTGATGGGATCACCGAAGCCCTCCGCCTTTGTGGCGCTGGTTACTGTCTTTGTGACAGTAATTCTGAAGCCCAGTATCCTATCGCTACACATAGTGGCGTAATGGTATATTACGGGAGTAATGGGAGTACTTTAGCCTGGGAGGCTATCACCCGAGCCTGGGAGGCTCACTCGTATGGCTATCGTCTTCCCCTACTCTTTATACTATTTTTGACTAGCGGGGCTAGTCCGATTTATTTTAGCTAGCGGGGCTGGTTCTATTTCTTTGAGTATCGGAGTTTCCACCTTTTCTTTTATTCGTATATGACTAGCAGGGCTAGTCGGCTTTCAAGAGCGAAACTCCTCTTTTTTTTTTTTTTTTGTGAATCATTGCATGCATCGGGAGTTTTGATTGATATAAATGTGGAAAAGTATAAAATCCTTTTCTTTCCTTTCAATTATTTATTTTTGTCCACTCACGCTAATGTTTTTATATACTTTTCCCTGGGCCCTTCGGTTTCAAATGCCCAGATTGCAGTATTGCTGCTCGGTGTACGAGTGTGAGCCATAGTGACCGTACCTGCTTCCGCCATCACATTCTGTAGGTTACCTGTTTAACCTACTGCACTCCTTGTCTATTTATATTCCTAGAATGCTCTGATTACTAAGGGATATGTGACCCAAACTTGTATGAATTATATTTGAGGTCTACGACCTAACTTTGGTGATTGTAGTAACTTTTAACCTTTGGAGATTGTGTATGATGTTATTAGCTTTGAGATGGGATTGGTTGAATTTGGGAGCAGGGTTGCTCCAAGAGTTATGGTTGGATTATTTGAAGTGAATTTTGGTTTTCTGCAGGATTTTGGGTTATCCATTTTTAAGGGAGGTTATGCCGAAATTTTTGGTAAATCTCCTTTAAAGGTGGGTCCCGCAGGGCCACTTCGGATTCCAGGGTGGAATTCGGGGCGGGTCTTGTCACCCCTTATATCTTGAATGGTCTTTAACAATCTCCATAGAGGGGTAATCACACCATTGACAACATCAATGACTAGTTTGGATTCGCCTTCCACTTCAATTCTTATGTGGCCTTTGTCTTTTGCGAAAGCAAGGCTGTCTCGGATATATTTCCTGTAGCTACAGGAACTGCAATATTTCCTGTAGCTACAGCTAGATGACTTCTAAAGGAGTTTCAAATAACAAAGCCTCCAGCTGCATATATAGTCTCTACAAACCAAACCATCAAAATTGATTTTGACCGAATCACTAGTAGGGCGCTGCCATCTGATTGTGGCCGGGTAAAAAAAAAAAAATTCAAACTCATGTCTTTTACGATGTTAATTTTACAAATAACGTAACAGATGCCATGCAGCATTAATGAGTACATATGTCGGTAACGTAACAGATGCCATGCAGCATGGCATAATTATTGACATATGTACTCATTAATGCTGCATGGCATATGTACATATGTCGATAATTATCGACATGCTGCATGGCATCTGTTACGTTATCGACATATGTACTCATTAATGCTGCATGGCATCTGTTACGTTATCGCCATCCTGATCGATCACCAATTAAGAGCACAAATATCCGCTTAGTTTGCGTGTGTTGCGGATAGATCCACTCACGCATACAGGATACAATGATACATACATTACTCGATCGGATCTTGTAGTCGTTACATCCTAAGCTGCCTAGATTATAGTTAATTAGTAATTGCTTGCGATGTTTGAATATCCAAGGAAATTAAAGTTGGTTATTGGTTTAATCAGTCTGATCAAGCTAGTTAATTAAATGCATGAGACGAGATCTCAAGAAGATGGAAACAAATTAATAGTAACTTTGATTAGGTTATATGTAGCAGGCACACTGATCCATAATTTATTGTCAACTCAGACTAACGGTCACCAAATGCATCATGTCTCAAGTAACTCGTCCAGTTTCTCGATCATTTCAAAACAAAATGTCACGGAATCAAATTTGCTCACCACTTTTATTTTGTGGTGATATCATCACTCTATTAAAACTTGCCACATCATATAGAATTCATTTAATACTTAAAATATTTTTTTTAATAAATCATCATGATTAATTATTATTATGTTTTACAACACATGACAGTTTTATATTAAGTGGTGATATCACCACCAAAGTATTAGTGGTGAGCAAATTTGAATCCAAATGTCACGCTCGATCATATTGAAACCCCATTAATTAAGAACTGCTCGCAAGTCGCATCTATATATCAATTGGACCTCGCCGTCAACGCGTGCTGCCTAGTATGCTGCGGATTCGGTATTATTCCACCATCATTGATCCGACTATTATCTTTGTTCACCGAGATATTCAGATTTCTTGTCCCATAGATAGATAACACATCAGAGAAAGAAGCACAGAAGATTTGTGTTGGCAATGGCCTTATCATCAACTCCAACAGGCGTTTCTTGATCCAAGTAGCTTCATGTTCATATTCTGTTCTTGTACTAATAATAAGCATGTGTTTGCGTAATTTTTTTGTATGTTTATGCTAACATGGCGGTGATTCTCTTGAAGTGTTTAAAGCTTGGCATTGACATTTTGTACATTGCATTTTTATAATAGCAAATTAGTCATAAGTACAATTTTTAAGACACATATTATCAATTTTTGGTCACTCAATAGTATCTTTTTTTGTTTTCTAGCTAACATTAGTTTTTTAGTTTGTCAACATTAAATTTTCAGAAGATGTCAATAGCTTTTCGAATAATTATAATAACTATTTTTGTGAATGACACAAGCTATATTGAGAATGACAATAACTTCTCAGTTCGTTAGCAGTAGATTTTATTTTATTTTATTTTTTTAAGTTTTACAAAGTAAATTTTCAAAAGATGGTAGTGACTTTTCCAAAGATTAACAATAATTTTTCAGAATAATGATAGTAGTTTTTGATTCTCTCAAAATAGCCATTTAATTTGTTGACAGTAGGTTTTTGGTTCATCGACAAGACGGCAATAGCATTTAATTGATTCTCCAAAGTAGTGACCTAGTATAAGATAGATCGAAGTTGTGACTATAGATTGGCCTTGTTTTTGTTGTACCAAAACTCAAATGACAACACAAATTAACACTAAGAATGAGAAAAAGAAATGGGACTACAGAAAATGTTAGGGTGTGGCTATTGCCACCTTACCCTTTTTTTAGTTCACCCCACAATAATTTGAATTAATGAAAGACTATATTAGCCAAGTTTAAAATGACTAATAAGTATACTAATTTTCTAAAATCCAAATATGTAAGAAAAAAATAAATACATAACCAATTAATTAAATACAAATACTACTTAATTTCTCATTGAATAACATTAATCTCATCGTTAATTCATTATTTAATTCAAAAAACCATTAGTGTTAACTTCATCAAAATCTTTGCAATACCCTTTGTGAACACCGACAGTGAAAAATTTAAAATACGAAAAAAAAATCAATCTCTTCTTCATTGCTCATAGTTATTCTTAAAAAAATGGGGAAATGATCATTTACCTGATTTTAGGCTAAAAATTACTCACTTGCTCCACCAACTGTTTTTTAACCTCATTTACCCAAAACACTCTAAGGGATTATTTCTCCTTTACCCAATTAATTCTTTTTTATTTTTTTTTGAGACTTTTTTGCCCTCTCCTTCTTTTTCACTTAGAGGGAGAAGTCATCCTCCACCTTGTCAACCTCCGGTGACCAGCGGTAGGGCCGCGGAGACCGACGACCGTGACGGTGACCGTGACCGGAATCCGACGACCGGTGACCGGAATCCGGCGACCGGTCCCTAATAATATCCAGTAACCATATTATTGCCCCTCAGCAATCATATTATTGCCCCCCAATAATCATATTATTGCCTCCCAAAAATCATATTATTGCCGTCCAGTTAATTGTATGAACTCCCAAAACCAAAATGAATACACTACAGGCACAATTGATCAATTTATAATCATATTATTGGCTCCCAATAATCATATTATTGCCCCCCAATACAAAGTCCAATGTCTCTACTGCCTCCCAATAGACCACCAAAAATGCACCTTTTTGTACGATTCACAGATAATTTTACTTTAATACACAGAAAACAACATGTAACTTATCAAAACACCACACTACAGTGATCCCTGTCCCTCGTATCAAAGTCTATTGGGGGCCAATAATGTGTCTACTGCCCCCCAGTAGACCATCAAACAAACCCCACAGTTACATTGCAATGTCAGATTACTTACATTGTTGAACAGATAATAGATCATTGGCCTCCAATCCAATAGACATTCAAAAAAAAAAAAAAAAGCTATTCTTTGCCAAAAAAAAAAAGAACTGAACAACAATACTTAAAAAAAAAAAAAAAAAAACGCAGCAATCGGAGTAATCCATGTCACTCCTCCAGCGACACCAGCAGCGCCGTCGCTCAGCCCAGAAGAACGAGGACCTGCAACGCCTGGGATATGCAAAGAGAGGTGCAATGTCTCTGCGGCCGAGCATAAGAACCGAGGTGAGGAAGAATTCTTACAAGTCGGGGGTGGACGCCGACGTTCCTATCCGACCCGAATTCCCACATCAGGACCAGCACCTCCGGGACCTTCCAGCACGAGCAGCAGCGACTGGGACGATGGGCTTTGACGGTGGGCTCGAGGTCGGCGAAGATTACGCCTGGGACATGCTTGCCGGCACCGATCTCGGAGAATAAGATGGTGGGCTCGAGGTCGGCGAAGATTACGCCTGGGATATGCTTGCTGGCACCGATCTCGGAGAAGAAGATGGTGGGCTCGAGTTCGGCGAAGATTAAGCCTGGGACATGCTTGCCGGCATCTGGCCGTCCGGCTGGGAGAGAGAGAGAGAGAGAGAGAGAGAGAGAGAGAGAGAGAGAGAGAGAGAGAGAGAGAGAGAGAGAGAGAGAGAGATTAAAATGAGGGTAATTATGTCAGTAGAAGTTAGATTGAGTAAATGAGGTCAAAAAACTTTTAGTGGAGCAAGTGGGCAATTTTTAGGTTAAAATTGGGTAAGTGGTCACGGCCCCTAGTTATTAACTTACTAATATTTTGACATGAATTGAAACAGACGAACGTTGAAATTGAAAGAAAAAAAATGATAGTCAATTTGATTATGATTTTATTAGAAAACTATAATATATATATTTTTTTATTGGTATAAATTAACTGAAAAATTTAAGTTTAAAAAAATCTTTTTTGATGGAATATATCTTATAAGGATATTTCTAAAAAGAAAAATGGGTTAGATAAGTAAATTTAATAATTGAAATTAAAATATATGGTGTAATAAGTAAATAGAGTGAATAAAGAAAATTGTAGGGTTACAATAACCGCATCCAAAATGTTATTATGCATTAAATGGGACTGCACGGACGGGATGGGTCGGTGAGAGAAATAAGTCGGGGAGTGCTTCTGTTTTGGGTTACAAAAAGAGGAAGATGGGCGCCAAAGAATGGCCCTATATGTAAATGTATGATTAGAGAAGATGTTTGAAGGATAAATTGACAAGGAGGAAAAGAGGATAAGATAAAGATGCATGCTAACATGGAACCAAACAGAGATCGCTTTGAATAGAATTGATGGAGTTCAATTTAGCAATGCATGTTTCTTACATGTGAGCCTTGTCCCCTTCCCATGTGTATATGAAATTTATGTCCCCGCCTTTGCCATTTTCATTCTCCATTATAAATTGTTTCAATTATTTTGGGTACAACAGTGCACGAAAATTGATAATTACTAATTAAAAAAAAACCTGATTAATATGGCAATAGTACTTAGGACATGAGCACCCAAAGTCAAGCCACTATCGATGAACTAGCCCAACTGTAGCGTAATGACAAAAGCAAGTTTCCACCCGTGCTCCAACTTAAAGAAACCAATCATTTGAGAGAGGCCCGATAAAACATTGAGGCCTAACAAACTAAAACTAAAGAGATTCTGTCCCACTTACCCAATTAAATATTTTTTAGTTTTCTCTTACCCAAAACACTTTAAGAAAGTCTTTTCTAATACCCCATTAAGTCTTTTTTGTTTTTGTTTTGAAGACTATTTTACCCCCATCCCTGTTTGCTCAAAAATTGTCCCGACCACGTGTCACTGGGTCGAGAGCTTCTTTGGCTTAAATGTGTTCTTTTGGAGTGGTGACGTGTGAGCGGGCGTGCCAATTCGCGGCCGGTATAGGCCAAGCAAGGTTTTGTTATAGATTGTAGATCTTACGCCTTATCTAACTTCTGATAAGTTGATTGTGGCCGAGGAAGGATCAATCTCGGCTGCGGGGTTCTCTCTGCCTTGAATGTAAGGACTTTAGCACGGATCGACCTTAACTAGCCACAGTCTTCGGGCTATGTAACGCTCAAAATCGTCCCGGCCGCGTGTCATTGGGTCGAGGGCTTCTTTGGCTTACACGTGTCCTTTTGGAGTGGTGACGTGTGAACGGGCGTGCCAACTTGCGGCCGGTAGGCCAAGCAAGGTTTTGTTATAAATTGTAGATCTTACGCCTATCTAACTTCTGATCAGTTGACTATGGGCCGAGGAAGGATCAATCTTGGCCGCAGGGTTCTCTCTGCCTTGAATGTAAGGACTTTAGCACGGATCAGCCTTAACTAGCCACAGTCTTCATACTGTGTAACTCGGTGATTAAGGTGAAAGTGAAGTGATGATAATTCTTTTTGTGATTTTGTATAAAGTAATTGACGTAAAGTAAATAACAAACAAATAAATAATATAAACGAAAGTGCAGGAATGTAAAGGTGCAGCAAATAATGTGCAGGAAGATAAAAAACAAGAACGTAAATCGAGGGAAATAAAGTGCAACAAATAAAGTGCAGGAAGATAAACTGCATGAATGTAAAGACGAACAAAGTAAAGTGCAGGAAAGATAAATACAGGTAAAGAAAGCTATAAGATAAACACGTAAAAATTGATAAATGTTGTTGAATTGTTGAAAATGTATTGAGATAAAATTTGAGTAATAGCGTAAAGCGTTTGGTCGACGACTTCTAACAATGAATCCTATGATCCTTTTAATAGTGAAGCTAAACTACTGAATGTAGATGTACTTATATGAGCATTTGCAAGCATAATTAGCTATAATGAGCCACGCTCATGATACTGCCAATGGTGTGACCTACGGAAATACAGCTAAGCAGGCTACCGCCTGAGCCCCGGCTCATCCCCAGATTACCTCTGACGCGCCGCGCCAAGATAGCAGCAGAAGCTGGGGACTGAAGCACTTCAGTCCCACATCGAAAACATGGAAGAGCTCAGCCTCTTCCCCACCTATAAAAGGTTCTCTCCTCTCTCCTCATTAATTACACATTCACTACTTACCTATTGTTATTCTGTCAATATAAATACATTGACTAACTTAGGCATCAGAGAAGAAGACCGCCCAGTGCGGTCTCCCTCTGACGCTGCTTTGTATTTCACTTGACAGGTAACGAAAGCTCTGACAGCATTGCAAGTAGCGGCCTACCCATCGGACCAGCGTTAACAAAGACTTGACTCAAACTTAAACATTAACATTGGCGCCGTCTGTGGGAACCCTTGAACAAAAGGCCATCCCACCACAGTAATCACCATGACTAACGGTAGCGGGGGAATCGCTGAGGAGCAAGCGAATCAATCTACCAACCCCCATCCCACCAACCCCGCGGCTAATGTTAACCCCGCGGTTAACATTAACCGAGCACTATTTAACACTCTGGTTAACCCTATAGCATGGAATCCCAAGGCTCATCCCAGGCCCCGCTGACCTAGACTGCAGCGAAGGCATGACCAAGCAGCAGTCGCCCACCAGGCCGGGATCTCACTGCTACGTATGATCTGGCATTGGCGTCTCCACAAGGTGAATAGGGAGCGCGAACAAGAGCGCAGAGAGAAGGCAGAGGCCCAAAAGCAGGTGGCCACGCTGATGTCAAAATTCGACGAGCTGAAAAGGGCGCTGGAGGCAAATGCTAACCCAGCGCAGAGCGAGCAATCGCGGAGCACCAGATGTAGTCGACCCAATACCGGCCGATTGGTACTCGTATCGATCATATATATGTAGGTACCGCCGAACCCACTAGAACTATTGGCAATGGGCTCACCTCCCCTGCCCCGTCTAATGATGGAATAGGAAGCAGAGTCACAGCCGCACACCAACCGCTCGGCGGCTAGGGCCAGGACCGAGGGCAATCCACCTGTCCCCAGGCGGGAGCTGGTTCAGCGAAATCTCCAGGAGGGATCCGCTGGTGAGGCAACCGCCCTAATCCTAGAGAGGATGCAGCAATTAGAGCAAAGGCTAATCCGGGCGGAAGCAGGCCCCCAGCACCAATTCCAAATCAGCTCTTTGCATCCAGACCAGAACCATTCACCGCCAGGATCTTGCAGGCAATCAGACCAGCATATGAAAAGACGCCAAAGATGTCACACTACATCGGTATGACTGACCCCTTCGTCCACATAGACACCTTCAAAAAAGTCACTAATAACAAGGGATTCGACAACGCCACCCTCTGCCACTTGTTCAGCGAAACGCTAGACAGTGAGGCAATGAGCTCGTTCTTTGAATGCCCACCTGGATCCATTGACTCATTCCATGCACTATCACACACTTTCCTCTCTCGGTTCATCCTATTATCAGCCGGGCACCACAACACAACATAGTTGTTCAACGTCAGGCAGGGTGCAGAAGAAACATTAAAGGCATTTGTCACAAGGTGGCGAGCGCCGGCATCTCAGTGTTGTGACCTTGATAAAAACAATGCATTAGCAGCCTTCAAGCAAGGACTTCTCAAGGGGTCGTTTCTCTATCACCTCAATTACAATCATCCAAATGTCGCGTATGACCACGTCATGGATGAGGCGGTTATCCATGCCAAGAAGAATTCATCACATATGGAGAAACCCCCCACCACTGCCAACACCTGTAAAGACCACTCAGCCCTCTACCAGCCAGCATGGGACCTCTAACAAACCCTCTGCTACGCCACCAGCTGACAAGAAGAGAGAGTGTCAACAGGGCAACTACCAGAGCAAGCGGAAGAAGGACCAACATTACAATAAGGGCAACCGCTCATCCCATGGGGATAACCGCAACAAACAGACGGAGTCTGCCTAGCGGTACGCAGTATTCATTGTCCTCACAGCCTCGTATGAAAAGATATACGACTAATGCAAGGACCAGATTCCTCCACCACCCCCAAGAAAATACCCAAGAGGTGTAAATACCACGAGGACAGTAGTCACAATACCACCGACTGCAATGCTACAGCCTCAGAGCGGCTTTTCTTAGCCTCTAGCCGGGCAACCTCGCCCTCTAACCTTTTGACCTCCGCAGATTTTGTGGCAGACTCCCACTGAAGAATCTTGACTTTCTTGGCCTTGGCCGCCACTTAATCCTTCAGCAGAGCTATGTCCTGCTCTAGTTTGGAGATGCGGTCGTTCCGCTCGAGGTCCCACTCAATGGCCACATTCAGCTTGCCGTGGGCATCCATAGCATCGCACTCTACCTTGGTCAGGCTCCACTCCACATCCGCCAGCTTATATTTGGTCTTCTGCACCTCCCTTTGGAGACCTTCGATTTCCTCCTTCAGTTGTCGCTCAACTTTAGGTTGGCGTGACACCGCCAAGAACAACTCATGGAGCCCCACTGACAGATGCCCGAAGGCCGATTATTGGACGGCCATCGGATGCATTGTCCCATCCAGCCTGCTGAACCTGAGCCTTTCGCAGAGGTGGAACAAGAACTCCCACTCAGAGTTAGTCAGAAACTCCTCATAGGACACGAAAGAGTCTAGACCGCCCTACTGCACCGCCCCAACCACAACCACCGTCTGTGAGGGTTGCTTGGCTCTCTTCTCTTGGCGGGCCCCAGTGGGCTCCGCATCATCTACTTCCTCCTCCTTCTCATTGTCATTCTGCCGCCGCTTCCTTTGCAGAACCGCCCGTGTAGCACTAGCGGCAACAGACCTCAGCAGAGCATGCGGTTCCAAGCCAGTAATGGTAACGGGCTCTCTCTGCAGCACCGTTTTCTCCGTCTGCGACCCTCATCGCTGGGTGACAACCTTCTTGGTCTTGGCTGGAGCGACAGTAGCTTGGCTCCCGCCGGCGACCCCTTGCTCGACACCACCTCTGAGCAGCCCCCCAACTGGCCAGCGGGGGGAAGGTGTGAATGATGGGGCATTGGTAGCACCACCAGAGTCTCCAATGGACTCACTGCCAAAGTCTGCAGATCAACGGTGGTCTGCTGCGCAGCCAGCCCGGCAGCGTACATGCCTTCCAAAAAATTTGCGAGCTTGGCGCGGTCCATAGCTTTATCAAAATCCTCCAGGCTGGCTTTGTTTCGCAGAGGTCATACAAGCTATATCAGCCAACCATAGCACTAATAAGCGTTGAACACAAAAAAAAAAAAACAGACTAGCCGGCGGAAATGTCTTACCAATGGCGCGTGTCAGCCTATGGTCGACCAACAACTCCCACCAGGTGAGCAGGCGAAGATTGAGCAGGTTGCAGTTCTGCCAGCAGCCTTTTATCCTCTCCACATGACATTGCTCTTCGCGGGTCAAATTGAAACGAAGACCAGCTGCAAAAAAAAAAATGAAGATTGGTTAGAAAAAAAACATATATATGCACACTACTGGCATGTCATACAAGCTATATCCCCCAACTTGGGTCAGCGATGACTATCGACAACCTCGGGTTGGCTGAAACTCTGACTTAATTCTATATGTCGGCACCCCATCATTTGCTCCGGCGTCATACTCCCACCCCGAGGTCGCCACGCAAAAGGTCACTCGCCAGGGAGACATCGAATCTTTCAGATTCTCGAGCAACTTGTGTGCCCCCTGTCGGCGAGTGAGGTTCACTTGTCCGCTACACCCTTGTCGCCTCACGTAGACAAGCTCGTAGAAATGGAGTACCTCCGCCACGGTCGGCCCTTCACACCCAGATAGACGCCACAGCTAGTTCAGCTCTAGTAGTAAGCGCCACATGTTGGGGCAAATTTGCCCAAACTCGAGGTCAAACTCGCATATTAGGATCTGAAGGTTGGGGAGTAGCGGAAAGGTGACCCCCTGGCAGAAGATGCTTAGTGAACGGCAGCACACCCCAATGGCAAAATGGAGACCCTCTCATCAGCGGCGGGCGGACGCAATTTAACTACGCCAGGTAGGTGGAAGACCCGCTTCACAAGATTGACGGCAGTGCCGTCGTGGAGAACCCAGGCCGACTCTACCTCTTCCCCGCCAGTCTCACCCCCACCAGCGAAACCGCTAGCGGCACTATTGCTCGCCAGCCTATCCTCACGCCTTTTGTGAGGTGGCAACGTCCTCCCTCGCCCTATAACTTTCTGGACGACTGGCATGACCCATTGTAACTTCCCAAGGTATGGTCTGCAGCGGCTCGATGTCTAGCGGTTCGGACAGTGAGGTTCCTGCAGTGGCAGACGGATGTAACGAGTCAATAAACATCCTATCCGCCACGCTCAGCAACACGTCAGACCCGAAATCCTCACTGCTCGAGATCTCTATGACGCTAGCCATCATAAACACTAAAACCCAGGTCAGTTAGTTCCAAAACCGATCAAAACTTCCCTTATGTCAGATTTTAGCCAAGAACATCAAGAACAACCAAACCCAGAAAACCCAGAAAGTGCCAAAACAAGAACACAGCGCATATATATCCAAAACACAGATTCGACAGGTTTGCTAATCCATAAACCCAACCCCCTGTCAAACAGTCACACCCATCCCCAAAACCTATTCTAGACCCTCAAACACTAGGGAATAACAGAACTCGCCCCAAATACCAAAAAAAAAAAAAAAAAAAAAAAAAAAAACAAAATAAAGCAAGGACGAGGTTCGGCTTACCCTCCTTAAAGATGGGAACTTTGATGCGCTTAGGGATGCTTATCTCCGCTTCAGAGGGTCTTCGTCCTCCAAAGATCGATAACTTCACAAAATTGCAGAATCTTCTTCTCGGCTCTCAGAAACAAAGCTCGAACACGACGAAGCATCCAGCCGAAGCAACCATCGAAGAGGCAGGTCATAAATCATCAGGCAGTCTCTACTAACGCAACTCCACTAGCGGAACTTCTCCCTTTTTCATCTTGCAAGTAAGGCAGTCTCTGCTAAGCGCAACTCCGCTAGCAGAACTTCTCCCTTTTCATCTTGCAACTGAGTGCAACTCTGCTCACTGGACCACCACCAAGTTGGTCCCAGTGACACTGCTTGCCGCTTACTATCAGCGAAGGGACTGCCGCCAACGTCGATTCCAGAGGCAACGCCTCGTCTTAACGACGACAGCTACGCGACTTTACAGTCATGCTACGTCCCTCAGGGACACGGGGACACGTCAACAGTCTACGACAGCCTTGATCAGGCACATTGACCCCCGCCACTCGGGTACCAAAGTTTGGGCTCGCTACCCAACACCCTCTGCTCAGTGCAGCTCCCCTCAACAAACAATATACCAACCAAACAGAGGTTTATCTTAGCCAGGGAATGGGGGACCCCCTGGGGGGCCTAGTAGGGGCCCACCCGAAAGGGTTCAAAGCGTTTGCTCAGTAAGTCCATGGTCGACAACGCACTGGCGCTAATTATGCTTTTGCAAGTCTAGTGGAAGTAACGCTTCGAACCGCTAGGCAACTCCCCAACCAAGATTGCCCTCCTTGACTGGGGACTTGGGGGACTTGTACTTATATGAGCATTTGCAAGCATCATTAGCTATAATGAGCCACGCTCATGATACCGCCAGAGGTACCAACTACTGCCAACGGTGTGACCTACGGAAACACAGCCAAGCAGGCTACCGCTTGAGCCCCGACTCACCCCCAGATCACCTCTGACGTGCCGCCACGTGCCGCTTCAAGATAGCATCAGAAGCTCTGGAAGCTGGGAACTGAAGCACATCAGTCCCACATCGCAAAACATGGAAGAGCTCAGCCTCTTCCCCACCTATAAAAGGTTCTCTCATCTTTCCTCATTAATTACACATTCACTACTTACCTACTGTTATTCTGTCAATATAAATACATTGAATAACTTAGGCATCGAATAAGAGAAGACCGCCCAGCGCGGTCTCCCTCTGACGCCACTTTGTATTTCACTTGACAGGTAATTGAAGCTCTGAGATTGCAAGTAGCGTTTCACCTATCGGACTAGCGTTAACAAAGACTTGGGCCACCGCTCAAACTTAAATATTAACAAAAGAAAAACAACAATCTCAGCCTTTACAGAAGACCGCATTGATTACAAATAGAATAGTATTCATGTTTGTGATATTTTTTGACGTTATCAATGATTGATTCTTTCATGAGCAATCAATCAGGTCTTGTAATTGATGATTGGCAATAACACCTCCTGATGCTTATTCAAGTTAATTTCCCCAAACTTTGGCAACGTTTCTCTTGACAATCAACCTCTTTGATTTGCCGCGGCTAATTCATTATGACTTGTGGGTCTGCGGTCATTCATTACGCCTTGTGATTCATTTGATCTTAATAATGGTTCTCTGCACACGTTATCTTCGGTCATAAATTTGACAACAAACATTTAATGTGCCGCGGCTAATTGGCCGCGGTCATTCATTAGGCCTTGCGGGCCGGGCCCACCTATCTGCCACATCGGACTTGCCAAATATGGGTTCAAACAATCCCTTTGTTACTTAGAGAGAGAAAAAAAATGAGAGAGAGAAAAAAAATGAGAGAGAGAGAGAGAAAACCATAGGAGACTTCGCTAGAGCTCGGTCGCGGGATTCCGGCCAACTTTCTCCAGATTCCGGTCACCGGGTATAGCCCACTGGACTTCTCTGAAAATCTCACCGAGTGTCCCCAAAGAGGTCGTCAGAAATCTCATACGTCGCCGGAAAGGTTTGTTGCTCCTAATAGACGACTATTGGAGGCAATAGACGTCTATTGGGGTGCAATAGAGGTTTATGAAACCTCGCTGAAAGTCTCCAAAGAGGTTGTTGTAGATCTCATATGGGGCCGAAGAGGTTTACTGCCCCCAAAATAAACCTATATTACCCCCATAGGAACCTACATTGCCCCCCAATAGAACTTTTAGTCGCCAGAATGGGAATTAATCTTCTTAAAATTAGACAAATAAAATTTTAATTAAGAAAAAGAACGAGGACATTATATCAATTCAAAACATCTATTGCCCCCAATAGAATTTTTTTTTCCCTTTCCTTATGGGCCTTCTACCCACAGTTTACCAAAAAAAAAAGAAAAAAAAAGAGAGTCTCTAGGTGACTCGAACCCATAATATGACTTAGCCACTGTCCATGCATAGCTGCTGTACAAAACTACACCATGTAGAAAAACCGTATTTAAAAAAAAAAGGAAAGTTCAGGTCGGTGGTTTCAACTCAAAACCCGATCCATACCCTCTCGCCTCTCTTAGCCTACTAGTTCACCGTCAACGATGAGACCCACAAAACCCCTCACCGCCGGATTGAGCCTCGATGCCTGACCGATTTAAGCCTCGATGATGGCATAGAGGGGGGAGAGAGAGACAGCGCGGTGGAGAGAGAAAGAGAGAGGAGAGAGAGAGAGATGAGAGAGTGGGCTTGTCGGATCCTTAGGCTCCAGCGAGATGGATGAGAGAGAAAGAGATAGAGAGGAGAGAGAGGGAGTTTCAAATCGTCGTCTTCTTCTTCTTCAGTGGTGCTAGCGAGCTTATAAAGTTTGCAATGGCGTCGTTTCGGTTTGTAATGATACCATGTGGTTTTGCCGGAGCTCAGACGTTGATATCTCGGCGAGAGAGAGAGAGAGAGAGAGAGAGAGAGAGAGAGAGAGAGAGAGAGAGGGCAGACGTCCTAGAAGATCTACAGCAAGTGTGTAGGGACGTATTTCTGTCTTAGGACATTGCACCAAAGAAAGCCTCTCTCAAAGATTTAAATCAGTGAATTCAATTTCTCCTTTCTTGATATACTTTCATTTGTTCTTTACGTATTGTTATCGTTCATTTTAATTTTAGGATTGCAACTTCACTGCAATCCTTTGTCGTATTTCAATCTGCCTTTAATTTTACTTTAATATTTTAGGATTACTATCTGGTTGTAAATATATATACATATCTGGTTGCAAACAACGTTATGTTTCTTGAATTGATCTGTCACTTACAGTACCTATTTTCTAACAACAAGCACGTCCACTCCCAGCAGCACAAGCTTGTAGCTTCGTATGCACATGCAGCATTGTACAACCACCCGATGGAGGGTCTTCTCATGGACACTATGGGCGGAGCCGTCAGCTTCTTGCTCTCGTGCATGTCTCCGCGGACTTCGATTTTCTTCTTCTCATTTGCAAATTGCAACCATCAAGGCAGTGGATGACCACTCCAGTGTATGCAACTTTCTGTCTCTGAGGGTTATGGTTGGAAAGACTAATACTATACTATCTTTATTTTGTGAGTTATTAGATTTTCGGATTATGTTTCATTTAGTTTGCTTGAGGACAAGCAAAGTTCAAGTGTGGGGGTGTGATTACACGCATTTCTATGCATGTAAGTGTATCTAAAACACTATAAATAAGTTAATCCTTGAGTCAATTATAATGAAATTAATCCAATTTTATTTATTGTGTAGGAAATAAGTGGAATTGTGGAAATCAAGAAAAAATGGTGGAAAATTGGAGCAAAATGTAGTTTCCGAGAAAATGACAAAATTGTCAATGCGGGTCAACTGTGGTCAATGCCAATGAAGGGAGCGAAATCTAATTGCTTCCGATAATTTGTGCAGAAGTACATTGAGAAGGGAACAACAAGAAAAAAAAGAAAAGAAAAGATATGGAAAGGAAATTAAAAAAAAAGGGTTATGACGTCATGCTGACGTCAGCATGTTTAATTACATAATTATGCACGGTGGCTTTCCGTTTCCTGTTTCTTTCCTTTCATCCTTCCTCTCACATGCTGACACGTCAGCTACCCTATCCCTTCATGTCTGTAAAAAAAAAAACGGCAGGACTCCTCTCTCTCAGAGAAAAACAGTAGCCGACCCATCCATATATACTCTCTCACCCAACCATCAATTATGCTATTCCTCTCAACCTAGAATATCCGCACAGCCACCCCATTACCCTCTCTCTCTCTCTCTTCTTCTCCAACACACCCAAAACACCTCTCCACACCATTTATTCTCCTTACCAAGATTCACTTTCCTCCTCACTAAGAACCTCCTCATCAAGATCCACCACCACCTCACCAAGATATATTTCTCACCTCACCAAGATCCATTTTCCTCCTCATCAAGATTCACGTCACCAAAATTCCATCAAATCCTCATCAATTTCTCAAAGGGATTTCAAGGAGCTTCAAGGGATCTCATCTACATCAAGACTTGAGATTGGGTATAGTGGGAAGCCATAAATCAAGGCTTGTCATAATTGCTCCATAGCAATTTGTGACTTGTTCTTGTTACTTTTCACTATTCTTCACCTTTACCTCTTTAATTAATTGATGAATATTGTTGTTGAATTGTGGATGGGTTGTGAGTAGTCTATTTAGGAAGCTAGGGTTTGAGCCCTAGCATGGATTTAATGTAATAAATATGTTTTGATTTAATGGTTTTCAATTTCGTGTTTGGCATATGTTCTATTCTATAATATTTGGCTAAGATGCATGCTTAGGAGCTTGATTAACTCTTGAATGTGTAGATGAGCATGTCTAGAACAAATTAGGGGACCTAATCACTTCTCTAATTTATGGCTAGTACACTTGTTTAGAACATGGTTAGCTACAATACCAATTTCGATTGCCGTATTGGCTAGCTTGAGAACCTTGATTCTAGGACTCTTCGCCTTTTGGTGCAACTAGAGGCCTTAACAAGGCTCTAGATTGTCCCAATTGAGTTTCAACGACCTTGATCCGGAGTAGGAATACCCTTTAAGGAATCTAATGACCCATGAGCCTCGAAAAGCCTCGGGTACGGTTCTTGATGCCATTATGAAATGAGTAACTATTGTCGGAGCATATTTATGCATTAAACTTGGCTAGGAGGATACCCTAGTGACCTAATTTCCATATCTTGTTAGGTTTCTATTATCTTTATCTTTAGTTGCAATTTCAATTGTCAATTTTATTTTTCGCAATCAAAATCAAATTTCACAAACCACTTTCATTGTCAATACCACTTGGTTGTGAGTTTCTGCATTCACTTGTGGTTCTCTTGATCATTTTAGGCTTGGTTGTTCCGAGCCGAGCATGTAAATAGCTTGGTGCTATTTTTTTAGGTTCTTTGTTAATTGTTAGTGACTTAGTAATCAGCATAACCAAGGATTGGAGTTAGCTTTTCAATCCCCGTGGTACGATAATTTCGGGTTCAAATATTTCTCACTTCTTTGATGACAATGCCCTTATTGCGAGTAAGTTGCATTTAAGTACTCAAATAAGAAGAATAGGCCTTTTATGTTAAACTCGGTTGAATTTGTGGGATATATGCTAATATATAGACAAGGGAGGGATTCCTATATTTGGAAATTCGAAATAGTGGAGTTTGATTATATAAGAATTGGACAGATTGTCTCCAACAAACTGCAATCGGTGAACTTTGCCAACACCCGCATGTAGATTGTTATAAAACCAGAGGTTAATTAATACCCAATCTTTCTTCGTTTCCCTCCTCCCTACTTTGATATTATTTTGTATGATCCTATTACTCGTTGAATTCATTTCAAAAACAAATATGGGCTTTTTGAATTTACTATATCTTAGTGAAATTCTTGTTTTGAAAGTTTTTTTTTTTGTAAATTTTCAGAAACGTTCGTAAAGAGGCTATTCAAGTTGCTTTTGCTGCTGCTAATATGTTCCTGGCTTATTCAAGAAATTCTGATGTTGTTCAAGCTCACTCTCAAAAAGCTCATTCTACTAAATACTATTATTAAGTGGCCTCCGTCTAATTTTGTTAAACTCAACTTTGATGGTTCTGTGCGACATCACAAACAAGGTGCTGTAGGTTTTATTATCCGGAATGAGCAGGGTATTCCTATCCTACCTCTTCTAAGAGACCAGGTCATTCTAATGTCCTTGTAGCTAAAGCTTTGGCTCTCAGAGCAGGTCTACATGCTGCTTTTCTTCATGGTATGTAAAAAATTAAAGTTGAAGGCGATTCAAAGATCTTGATCGACTATGTTAACAATAAGATCACAGTTCCTTGGAAGATTCAAATGCTAGTTTTTGATATCAAAATGTTGGCTTCTCATTTCTCGAACATTGAATTCAAGCACGTTTGGCGTGTGGCGAACTTTGTTGCAGATGCTCTTGTGGATTTGGGTCACGACACAGACATAGCCAGCTGGCATCATGGCCTCCCTCTTTCTGTCCTCCATGCTTTTAATTTTGACTTTCTTGGTTTAGGTTGTTTTAGGGGCTCTTCGCTGTAATTTTATTTTCTTATCGGAAAAAAAAAGTTCTTTTTTTTTTTTGTATTTGTGAGTTCCAAGATTCTCAATTTTTGGGTGGATTTATAGTTTCTCTTGTTGATTTTGCTGAGGGTTTGTTTTCTATTTGAACATTTGAAGTTCTGTAACGACGGAACTCATTCGGGTCCAAATCGAAGACTCCTAAAACCCATAACCCGAAACCAAATGCTAGCAACTTAACTTTTGTCCTCCATCTCTCTCACCTCCTTTTCTGAGGAGGATCCACCTCCTTGTTGTTTTACTCGGATAAGACAACCATCCACTATTCTAGAGGGTTTTCATTGTTATTCTGCTATTCTTCTCTTATATGAGATCGAGCCTCCGTCTTATCGTGAGGCTTGCTCTAACCCTGTTTGGCAGCAAGCAATGATAGAGGAATTACAAGCCCTAGATAAAACTCACACATGAGATTTGGTTGATCTTCCTCTTGGAAAGTCTGTTGTGGGTTGTAAATGGATATACAAAATTAAGACTCGCTCTGATGGCTCTATTTAAAGATACAAGGCTCACTTAGTTGTATACATACATGTATGCTATGAGACAGTAACCATGCATATATACAAGTTAAGCACTAGATCTCTGTAATCCAGAACTGTACTAGAAATCAGAAACAATTGACTTTATTTTGTCCTTATACCGTTAACAAAATCCAGAGACTTTTGCATCTGCGCATCATCGTCATCCTTAACCATGTGGACTCTCCTTTTTCCTTCTCTTTTTCTCTTCTTTTCTGCCCATACTCAATTTCTCCCAGCAATGGACTACAAAACATTGATCTCTTTGGGCTTCTAAACAAGAGCAGTATTCTAATTCAAGTTGCCTTCACTCAAACCATTAGCGGTTTTCCACACTCATTGGAGTGGAATTCCCTCACTTACTCATTGGAGTGCTACACCAAGCGCCAGCTGCTTTTCCCAGCCGCGCTCTGCTAATGAAAACAAAGATGCCAGTTTCTGCATGGGGACATGCAATTTTGCATGCAGCAGCTTTAATTCGGTTGAGGCCAATAGCCAACTATCAATATTCCCCATTACAACTTGTTTCAGGGAGCCAGCCCAATATCTCCCATCTTTGAACATTTGGTTGTGTTGTTTATGTGCCTATCGCACCGCCACAATGTACAAAATTGGGCCCTCAACGTCGATCGGGAATCTATATTGGTTTTGATTCACCATCCATTATTAGGTATTTAGAACCCATGACGGGTGATACCTTTACTGCACGGTTTGCAGATAGCCATTTTGATGAGACAATATTCCCGCCGTTAGGGGGAGATAAGATTGTTCTAAATGAACGTCGTGAATTAATGTGGACTGTACCCACTATATCTCATCTTGATCCTTATACCAAACAAAGTGAAATTGAGCTATGAAGGATTCTGCACCTTCAAAATATTGCTGACACAATGTCTGATGCATTCACTGACACAGCAAAACTGACAAGATCACATATCCCAGCAATAAATGCACCTACAAGAATTAATGTCCAAATTGGACAAAATAATGTGGCGGCTAATGAGCCATCTGCTGCACGCCTGAAGTGTGGCAGACCTGTAGGTTCAAAAGATTCAGTTCTTAGAAAGAGGAAATCAAAGGCACATCTGAATTATGATGAAATCGCCCCTGAAGAGAATATTGGGCAAGACATTAATGTCCGATCCACAATTCATGATTTTGTGACTACAGAAGAGGAGAATGACATTGGTGAGACACTAGCTCATGAAGAGGCTCAGGTACCTGAAAATAAGGAAATTTCTGTAAACTATGTGTACACCAATGAGTTGTGGGATCGTAGAGATATGATCATAGACTATATATTCTCATTCGCAGTAGCTACTGAAATAATAAAAGGCGATGCACTGAACCTCGCTCTGTTAATGAATGTAGACAGAGACATGATTGGCTCAAATGGAAAGAAGCAATCCAAACTGAATTAAATTCTCTAGAAAAACGCAGTGTTTTTGGACCTGTTGTCCAAACACCACCCAATGTCAAACCGGTTGGATATAAATGGGTATTTGTAAGAAAGCGTAATGAGAAAAATGAGATTGCAAGATATAAAGCGTGACTTGTTGCGCAAGGTTTTTCACAAAGGCCTGGGATAGATTATGAGGAAACATAATGGATGCAATCACATTCCGCTATCTAATAACTTTAGTAGTTTCGGAAATGCTTGATATGCAACTTATGGATGTTTTTACTGCATACCTATACGGTGAGTTAGATACTGATATCTACATGAAAGTCCCAGAAGGACTTAGGTTGCTTGAAGCGACTACAAAACCACGCAATATGTACTCAATCAAACTGAGATGATCCTTATATGGATTGAAGCAATCTGGACGAATGTGGTACAACCGCCTCAGTGAGTATCTACTTAAGGAAGAATATGTCAATGATCCTATATGTCCTTGCATGTTCATTAAGAAATCAAATTCTGGTTTTACAATAGTCGCAGTTTATGTTGATGACATGAATCTGATTGGAAGTTCTTCAGAACTTGGAAAAACTGTTGAATATTTTAAGAAAGAATTTGAAATGAAAGACCTTGGAATAACAAGGTATTGCCTTGGGCTGCAGATTGAGCATTTGGATAGTGGGATTCTTGTCCATCAATCTGCTTATACCGAAAAAATTCTGAAGAGATTTGGTATGGAAAAGGCTCACCCACTGAGTACCCCAATGGTTGTTTGGAGTCTTGACACTATGAAAGATCCATTTCGTCCAAGACAAGATGATGAAATTATCCTTGGTCCAGAAGTACCATATCTTAGTGTTATTGGTGCCCTACTTTATTTTGCACAATGTACAAGACCAGACATTGCATTTGCAGTTAGTGTGTTGGCAAGATATAGCTCTGCTCCAACATCACGCCATTGGAAAGGCGTAAAAGACATTTTACTCTACCTTCGTGGTACAACAGATATGGGTTTATTCTATACAAATAAATCTATTGATAATCCCACGATTGTTGGATATGCTGATGCATGATATCTCTCTTGTCCGAATAGAGGTTGCTCTCAAACAGGATATATTTTTACTTGTGGAGACACGGCAATTTCATGGTGATCATCCAAGCAAACACTCATGGCAACTTCCTCTAATCATTCAGAAATAATTGCATTATATGAAGCTGGCCGAGAATGTTTTTGGTTAAGATCCATGATTCGCCATATTCGAAGCACTTGTGATTTACCTTCAGTAACTGACAATCCAACAGTGATGTATGAAGACAATGTTGCTTGTATTGCTCAGATTACAGAAGGATTCATCAAAGGTGACAAGACTAAGCATATCGCACCAAAGTTCTTCTACACCCATGAGCTTCAAAAGAATCAAGAAATTGCAGTGAAGCAAATTCGATCTGATGAAAACTTGGCTGATTTATTCACCAAATCTCTACCTAAGTGCACTTTCCAGAAGTTAGTGGAAGGGATTGGATTGAAACGACTCTCGAAGCTATCAAGCGATGCATGCAAAGATCAGGGGGAGATTTCAATCAGGGGGAGCATCAAGAAACATGCTACCTAGGACATATGCGCATTGTGCTCTTTTTATCCTTCGACCAGGGTTATTTTATCCCATTAGATTTTTGTTACATGGCAAGGTTTTTAACGAGGCAACAGTAAGCGCGTCCAATACCATCATCAATTGGCGGACATCCAAGGGGGAGTGTTGTAAATATTAATTCTTATGTGGCTGTCCACGTTATTAGTTAGGGACCTACATGTAATATCTCAATAATTTGAACACTTATCATGTAAACCCTATCTCTATATAAGGGAGGCCTCTAAGACTGAATAACATACTTCTCCATTTTCCCCTCATCTCTCTTTATATATTTCTTACTCTTTACAAAGTAAGTCAATACTTTATAACATGTTTTTCATTTTTCTAATATATACAGTTTTTGTGCAATTTAGTAGTAAGTTGTTTTCCACACTAGCGTTACATTAATTCTCTTTTTTTGCCATCAACCAAGGATCAATTGCTGATGGCTTTATTTAAATCCTAATTTTTTTTCTCTTTTATTCTGGAAGTCCTTTTTTTTTTTTTTAACCAAACCCGTAGGGGAGGCAATATGTTCATCTCAAGCCAGAATGACCATTAATTACATATCCTTCCACTGCCATCTATAGACAGATAAAAAGATGTGTTAGTACCTGCAATGGTATATAGAACTAGGTCCACTAATTGGACATTAGATCGATACATCGAAAAGCGGATTTCTTCCTTCGATACTACTCCAGAAGATTCTCTAAAAGCACATAAAAGTGCATAGCTCCCTAAAATAATAGAGAATTATTGTAAATAGACTAAGCTACTAAAATGGAGTTCCCTAAAAAGGAGAATCACTAGAAAGAAAAAAATCTTCCTAATTTAAAGTCCAAAAGGCCCAATGAAAGTCAGAAACCCTAGGCCTAACAACCAGCCCAGCCTAGTTTTCCTTCACCTCTCATGAGCAGAAAAATGCCACCCCACTTCGAGCATCTCTGCCACTGTCGTCGTGCAATCAAAAGCCGTCGCCTGCTCAAGCAAATCTGAAGCCACAAGAGACTATTGCCACCACAAAGCCCGTGAGGATGCCACCAGCAGGCCAGAGTCGACCACAAATGAACTCAGATCCCCTCGCACTAAGCCGCTGACAAAACTCAATGTCGTTCACGCCACGCAACGCGGTCAACATTTCTGTAGACCTCCGTACTTTTTCTTGTTTATTTTATTTATCATACAACATATGAAACTATGTATTTGTAAGGTACGAAAGTATTCGCCCTTAGATTAAGACCTTGAGGCTATTTTAAAGGATTAAGAATTTGGGGAAAAATCCAATTTGGGACTAGAAAACTTTTCTTGAAGTACCGTGGTTTAGGACAAGCCCAGAAAATTTCCCGAGAGGATTCGGTGAAGCGTCAGAGAAATAAGGATGTTTAGAGTTGTGTTTTCGGAGTGGACTTGAGGAAAATTACGAGAAAAAGGAATTAGGAGCAGCCCAAGCCCACTTGGCCCAAAAGGAGGGGCAAATTAGACTTTTCGCACTCATTAAAAGGGGGAGGTATATAAGGATCACACTCCCTCAAATCCTAGCCTCAAACATCATTTTCTCACTTTCCCCTATCTCTTCAGCTCTCATTCTCTCTCATCCGACTCCCCCTCTATCTTCGGACGCCGCCCCACAGCCTTCGTGTTGCCGCCGTCGCCGGAACTCCGATCCAACCAAAGTTTCCATATTTTCTCCTCTTCATTCCCTCTACCCATTTCTCCAACCAAAATCATAAAATTTGGCCATTCAATCCTCCAAAAACCCCAGAACCCGAAGCTAATTTGGAGGTTTTTGAGATTTCTTCATTCTAAGTTCAAATCAAGGTAATATCCCTCATAATCTAGCCTCTATTCCTCTGATCTACACTTATTTCTTATGAAATTCGAATTTTTGATTTTTGATTTGTGATTTTGGTGTATGAACCCGATTTTCCCTTAAACCATGAGGCTAGGCTGCAAATTTGGCAAGGATTTATGGAAAGGATTTATTCCATGCAATCTTATTTCGAGTTTTTGGTTGTGATGATGATTCTCGTTTTCAATTTTGGAAGCAAAACAAGTGGCTTTGGTCAGCCCAAATCTAAGCAAATCCCCGGGCTCAAGCCAAGGCCGAATTGTACAAGTGTCTAAACATTTCATATTTCAGGTGTCTCCGTGGTCCATTTCCAAGCAGCATCTGATTTGCAATGCAAGCAAATATCACCTTTTGTGGACACGCTCTGTGGCCGCTACCCATCCATAAATTTCCTCAAGGTAAGTTTGCATCGTATCACTTTAATTATACTTTGCATGCCTCATTAGTTTCGCTGAAGTATACTGAGAAAAAGGTTATATACTTATTATGGTGATGCATTGCAGGTTGACATTGAAGAAAGCCCAGCAGTTGCGAACATTGAAAATGTGAAGATTGTACCAACATTCAAGATATACAAAAACGGTATCAGACAATTAAAGTACAGCTTTAAAATAATAAAATTTACTTGTAAGTTCCTGTCTTTTTTCACTTTCTAATTTTTATTTGTTATTATTATTATTATTCTTTAATCTGGGAAATAATTTTACATTTCTAAGAGCATGTATATCATTTTATTCAAAAAAAAAAGGAGCATGTATATCATAGAAGATGCGAGCGACCTAGAAAGTATGCAATATGCACGAGAGCAGAAAATGTAAATGGATAATCATGAACTAGAAGATCTTCGTTCCATTGTTGCCTGAACTGAAGGTGATCAGACAATTACAGCACAGCTTTAAAATTTACTTGTAAGTTCCTGTCTTCACATATGTTCGTACCATAACTATTCACCTATTCTCTCTCTACATAATACAACATGGATTGTGTATCAAGATTTACAAGCACCCCCAGGATATGACATTGAAGCTTCATTATGGTATTCTCTTTTCTACGGGGCAAGATTACATCTCTATTCTCGCTTATCCTCCTCCAGAACTTCTGCAAGCCCATTGTTAAATTCTCGCATAGCTGCTGTATCTCCGCTCACCTTCAAAGCACCACTTGTTAATGAGACGCCCTCCTCATCAAAGTCGTCTCCTGTCTCCTCTGAGTATGCATATCTGCAAGTTCCAGACCAAAATATTATACTATCAGGCTGTGGTGCCAAGGCAACATAAGAAGAGCAAAAGTCCGATAGCTCCATGCATTGAAAAAAACAATATCAATGCACTCATGATGCAAATTTTCCGTTAAAGATACCACTCAATGCACAAGATAATAGAGAAACAACAGGCCTCTCTTTCTGCTATTTTATGATGACAGCATCACACTTTACGCCAGTCAAATCAAACAATGTAAGCATCCATCAAATACATCCGTACATCTCTCTTGATAAGTACATAGATATTACTATTATTATGTAAACAAGATCAGGAAAATGTAAAATCACAACGTCAAAGAAAATACCTAGTTGGGTTACTTGATGGAGCCCAGAGGACACATATCACTGCCAAGAGAGCGTAGGCAAGCAGTCCAAAATGCAGGAATAACCCAGGCGATTTGCCAAAACTCACTCAATGGATCGGTTGCATTGAAATATAGCTGAATCAACACAATTCAGAGTAGATCTTATGATTACTTTTACTTGAAATAAGCAGACGAGTCAAGGAACTACACACTCCATGCCAGTTACAGTATATTTCATTGCACCAGATGGAATTGTTAATTTACAGAATATATGATTCTATGATCAGTAATAATACCTCAAAGCCAATCCAGGCCACTGACAGAAGCACAGACACTGCGAGAGAGTTGGTAAATTTTCGATATAGCTCCAACTTAGCCATTTCTCCTGATCTGTGTCCAAAATTGACGAGATCACATCATTATGCACTGAACAAATGGGGAAAAACAGACCAGAAGTAGTTTGATTGCTAATAGTAAATGTAATTCACATAACTGATGACTCCAACTTGTACATAGACATGAAAGCCTACAAAAAACAAACACTACATACGGTACTCTTCCCTATCTCCTGCACTTTTCTTATTAACTGTAATACCAAATACGAGATAGCTAGATAGCATAGGCAAAGGCCCCTCACGATCATGATGGTTTAGTTTATCCTCAAAGAAGAAGAGTGACCCCGAAGGAAATTGTGCACACTATAAGCCCCATCAAAGCCAAGAACCTGTACTTCCTGTAATTTCCAAACAAACAGTCAATCAAAAATTCATAATGCATCGCCATATACATCCTAAATGTAGAGTGGTGTCACATGCAACTAGCCGATGCAGTGACACCATTTATTGGTAGACTAGCTCGATTATATTTGCATCGAGCTAGTCTACCTATTAACCCAGTAAGTCATCTTTAACAAAATGTAGGTACAATGAAATTCTATACTTGCTCAACACATTCCCTAATCAGATCCTTATGACTGATAACTTTTCGATTCTTTGCAACACGCACTATGCCAAAAAGTCTATCAGACGACAGAACAGTTCTGCCGTCTGAAGAAAAAAAAACTGTTGTCTAGTACAGTGTCGTGTCTTGGGGGTATCAGACGACAGAACACTTCTGTTGTCTGATTTTTCAGACGACATAAACAAATAAAAGTCATGTATTGTCTGATGAGTCTACTGTCACTAACACCAAAAGCTATTGTGGCTAGCAACAAAAGCTACTCTGGTGAGATTCCTAACCACCTCTGACGAGGTCACAAAAGCTATTGTCACTAGCAACAAAAGCTACTCTGGTGAGATTTCCGGCAACCTTCGGCGAGATAACAAAAGCCACTTCTTACGAAAAAAACATATGCTCCCCAAAACAAAAAGCTATTATCCCCATCAACAAAAGATACTGTCACTAATACCAAAAACTACTCTCATCAGTAACAAATGCTACTCTCACCAACACCAGAAAACTACTCTCACCAATAGCAAAAACTACTTTTACCAACAACAAAAGTTACTGTCACTAACTGCAACGAGCTACTCTCACTAACATTAGAGAGCTACTAACATAGGTACAGAAAGCTACAATCACTATGATGGAAAACCACTATAATAGTTACAGAGAGCTACTGATTTAAAAAAAAAAAAATCTATTGACATTAGCTTGAAAATATACTAACATAGACACATAAAGCTACTATCACGATATCGAAATGCCACTAGAACAATTACACAGAGCTGCTAACTTGAAATAATGAAAATGAAAATAGAAGCTATTGACATCATGTTGAAAATATACTAACATAGATATAGAAAGATACTATCACTATGTTGAAAAGCCGCTATAACAGTTATAGAGAGTTACTAATTGCAACAAATAACATACAAGAAATGGTTCATTATTCATCAATGAAAAGCCGCTATAACAGTTATAGAGAGTTACTAACTGCAACAAATAACATACAAGAAATGGTTCATTATTCATGAATCAAAATACATCACAACACCATCAGAAAACAGAATTCAACCACAAACCATCCCCCCATCACATAAGAGCACAACTCTCTTTCTCTCCCCTGCAAAATTCCACAACAGATGAATTCAAACAAATCCAAGCCCATTTATTCCAATAAATCACAATCAAATCAAACCAAACTAAATAAATTCTAATCATGCCGTCTAATTAATTTGAACAAAAAAAATACCAGAAGGATTTGGTCTCAACCTCAATAACTAAACTAAATACAATGACAATAACAAATGGAATTGAAAAGCTTATCACATTTCTTGGCCGGTGGTGTCCCAAATCTGGGCTTTGACGATCTAATCATCGAAGTGGATGCTCCGGGTGGCAAACTCAACACCGATGGTGGACTTAGACTCGAGGTTGAACTCATTGCGCATGAACCTGGATAACAAATCGGATTTGCCGATACCGGAATGGCCGATCAAGATGACCTTGAAGTGGTAGTCGTTGTCTGACCTGTAGGCCATGTCGAAGAGCTGGAGAGACTTTCCAGTTGGAGATTAAGAGGCCGCAGGCCTTGACATCGTCGCCAGATAATCAGTGCTCATTTAGGTTTTCGATGCAGGTGAAGTGGAGGAAGAGGCGATGGTGGCGGTGGAGGAAGGGTGCCGCCGGAGCCGAGTTAGATGGTGAGGAAGGGAGATGCCAAAGCCGAGGCGCGTGAGGCGTCTCAAGTCGAAATTGGAGATTTGAGTGAATCGGAGATGAGTAGAGAATCGTCTCTAGTGAGAAAATCGAAAAGAATCAGAGATGAGTAGAGAATCAGAGAGATCTGAGTTGGACTCCAGTGAGGTAGCTCCGATCGGAGCTTCTTCTTCGTTGTTGTCGTCTTTAGGCATGGCGGCGCCGTTTTGAGGTTTTGTAAGCTTGGATCCATTGGAATCTCACCAGATTAGAGGCAGTGGTCGTCGGAATCGGGGCGGGGGGTGGTTGGGCTTTGGTCAGGTTTGTGTTGTGGTTCAATTGATGGTGACGGTGATGAGAGATGATGGCCGAAATTGATTCTTTCTGGTGATTGCAGAGGGAAGAGAAGAAGAAGAAGAAGAAGAAGAAGAAGAAGAAGAAGAAGAAGAAGAAGAAGAGAGAGAGAGAGAGAGAGAGAGAGAGAGAGAGAGAGAGAGAGAGAGAGAGAGAGAGAGAGAGAGAGAGAGAGAGAGAGAGAGAGAGAGAGAGAGAGAGAGAGAGGAGAGGGAATGAATTTCTATTCATTTTGGCCGAATGATTATGGAGTTAGTGGAAGGATAAAATTTTCAGGTTGAAAATAATTTAAAGCTACAAGTGGCCTTATGTATCCAAAAAATATTGGTGGCTTTATGGCTAATTTAAGTTGTTTTAGGGAATCGATATTTGAGAGGAATTTGTTGTGTATTCTCATTGATAATAGGGGCCTATTTATATAGAGGATTACAATGCATAAAATCTGAATCATACAAGGAAAGTAATCGTACATTGAATATGACTCTAGATCCTTCTAATGCAACCCTATTACCACTAAGTCAAGTAACCTAGAATTTGGGCTAGACACATAATCGGGATTTCCTTGAACACTCCCCCTTGTGTCGCCCAAACGTGGTGCTTCTCTAGTTGTCTCGCTAAAAACCATACCGAGTAACAAAAACCCAATGGGACAAAAATAACGTCGGTCGAAGGGGAAAAGGAGTACAACACACCCTTCACGTGTTGAGACCATACATGTAAACATCTGCCCCTGATGTCTGCATCTCCCCCTGATGACAACGGTCATGGGAGTTTGGATAACTTCTGCAAATGATGCTACCAACATGTTTCTCGAAAGTGGAATTTAGGCAATGACTTAGTGAGCAAGTCTGCCACACTGTCCTCAGATTGAACCTAGTTCACTTTGATCTTGAGGAGAGTCTGTTGTTGCTGATTATGCTTGGTGTTGTCGCTTTTGATGTAGTATTGCCTCATTTGTTCAAAACAAGCAGTATTATCCTAAATGCTTGTAGGCACATCTGTGGTAGACTTCAAACCACAATTGTTCGAACATGCGTAATTATGGATCTAATCCATATACATTCACGAACCACTTTGTGAAGAGCAATAATCTCTGCATTGTTCGAAGATATAGCGACTAGGGTTTGTTCTGTAGACCTCCAAGATATCACGGTCTTTACCCATGGTGAACACTTAACCAGTTTGGGAATGACCTTTGTGTGGGTCAGAGAGATACCCAACATCAATAAAACCTTCCAAAACACTTATTCTTTTGGGATGGGGATAGAGGATGCAGGCCAGAGTTGGCGGTGTTCCTGGTGTGTGACGGGTCCGAATCCATCATCTTTCTGTAGGGATAAAGCATGCCCATATCAATCGTACATCTCCAGTATCGAAAGATATATTTTACACCAATCTAATGACATTGTGTTGGCGCAGAGCTATACCTTACCTAACAAGTTCACAATATATGAGATGTCCGGTCTTGTGTATGGAATTAAGTACAATAATGCGCCTATTGTACTTAACTAGGGCATTTCTGCCCCTAGTGCATCTTCATCATCATCCTTCGAACGAAGAAGATCATTTTCAGGATCAAGACTACGGACGATCATGGGGGTGCTTGAAGGTTGACCTTGTCAAAACGCCTAAGCATCTCTCAACACGATACTCAAGTTCCAAACCGAGATATAATCATGTTCTCCTAAAATCCTTCATCTCAAAATCGGATTTCAAGTGTTCAATGGTTTCCCTTAACTCTGTAAAGGCTTCTAATGAAGATCATTTCCAACATGAACCACGTTAGAATCCGAAACTTGTTATGGAAACGCATGGGCACATCCCTTCCCAATCAAGTGGTCACTTTAGTGAGCGTTTCAACCTTATTGTAAATGCGCTCTGTGGTCTAGAGCCACTTGACTTGGGTAAATGAAGTCCACCATGAACCTTCATGTATATTCTGTATCTAGATCCCCATAGAGATACGAAGTGACCACTTTTCTAAGCTGCATGATCAGTTATTCGGAAACTACCAAACTGACAGAGTAGTGGAGTGCAATGACATCCATTACGAGAAAATATATCTCATCGTAGTTGATTCCAGGGCGTTTTGTGAGAGGCCTTGTGCCATAAGGCAAGATCACCATCTCTTTTTCTAATCACTCTTTCTAAAGAAGACCCATTAGTCAATAGGTTTTATGTTAGGAGGTGTTGGCATCACTGGCTCAAAAACCTTCCTCTTCGTTTAGAGAATCCAACTTAACCTGGATCGCATCTTTCCATTTAGGCCAAATTTCTCTACATTGGCATTCATTCATCAACGGAGCGTGGTTCGATATCATCAGACTCAACAAACTCATGCGCAATGAAATGCGCAACTACATCATCAATTATGATGGAGTTTCTATCCCACGTCTCATGTATACTAGTGTAAGTTTCATAGAGCTCTATATTCTCAAGAATAGGTTCTGACGTTGAGGCGTCCCCCAATGATAACCATAACCTGGAAGATACTCATGAGATGGATTTTGATATCCTTCGAACCCACAGGCTTCTCACGCATCCTAGCTGGGGCCATGGCCTGTAATGCTAGAGTGCCACTGTCTTTGGCGTTGGTGCCATGCCTACCTCCGTGTAGGGTAGCGCTACGTCCTCTCGTAGGGACATCCTTCCTTGCAGGCATGTTTGCATCATATTTGTGTGATCTCGTCACTTTAATAGGAATCAAGATGAGACATAGTGGGGACAGACCATGACAATTCATGTCATTCCTGCTAAACATTTGTGTTCTTATCTCCCCCTAATGACGGGAAGACTGTCTCATCAAAGTGACATCCGCAAATCTAGCGGTAAAGAGATCTCCTTGTAAGGACATTAAGTGGGGAACGATTGTTGGAGTCTCAAATCCAACTGAGTTGCCCATTCGTCTGTAAAGACCTATCATAGTGTGCTATGGCGGCGCAATTGGCACATAAATGGCTCACTCAAATGTACGTAAGTACAAAATACTTATACCCAGTCACTAGGGGTAACGCAGAGATATAATGAGTGGCGCTGCACATAATTGGCTCACTCAAATGTGCGTAAGTACAAAATACTTATACCCAGTCACTAGGTGTAACGCAGAGATATAATGAGTGGCGGTAGGTCGTAGACGAATTAGCATAGCTGCATGCGATATTGCATCACCTCAAGCGGATATAAGGAGAGTGGTGCGCATTACCAATGTCCGGACTATCATCGTAGTCGTTTCCGCGAGACTATTTGGGTGTGTACATAGGAATCTGATGGCCAACATTAGTCCCATTGCAATAACCACCGAAAGGCTTCGATGTATGCTCTCTAGTATTGTCAAATCTAATTGACTGTACAGGATGATCCGGGGAGTGAGCCCGTTGTCATATGATATGTGCTAGGAGTGTAGTATAAGCAGCATTTACAGGTGGACAATGCCATCATATGTGACCAGCATGTTTGAGTGTCAACCAATATCATGAGATATTTAAACGTCCGCAAGTTGGTTGAATCAGTCCACAGAATCCCCAAAGATTCGATGTAAGAACAGAATGAGTATTTTCATATCATTTTCATAGGACGATCTCAGTCCTAATTTCCCGAAAGAACAGGCTTTGTAAAATGAGCGAGAGGACTTAGAAGTAACCAATGAGGATTTTGGTTGGGCCTGAGCATCTGTAGTGCTATTAGAAGCAAAATGTGTGACTACATCTCCTATCATGGCGTTGGAGCCATGGAAATTAGCATGTATGGCATCATGGCCACTAGGAGGAAAAACCATGGCGTCATGCTCATGGTTGGCGCCATTTATGGAGTCATCACATGGGACATGAGCGGCCTTTTCGGCGGCCCAGGACAGCAGCAGTGCCAGAGGCTGCAGTTGTTGCGGTCTTGCTAAGTCCGGGAATCAATTTTCGATTCTTGCTTCGTTTTTCTCAAAAGAATGGATGTCCGTGTGAAGTCTTCAGTAGACGGATCATCATATCATGGCTAGGATAATCTATCATGTCGTGACAAAGCCAATATGTGTCTAAATCCAAGAGATCTTCTCTTATAACTTTATTGGATTTAATAGCTCTAATAGTGACATAGAGACCACTAGAGAGACACATAAACTTCTCTAAGATGCGCCTTTATAGGCAATGGTTAGAGGTATTGCAAAGGAACTCATCTCCGTTCTCTACATGCGTTTTCGCATGGAATCCGTTGGCTATTCATAGGGCAATTTGCCCTAAGAGCGTAGAGAGTTTCTGTGACAGTAATCAAGGTGCCATTTGGCAATGGGAACTTGGGCCATTCCATATCCTTGAATTAATATTGATGGCCCAACCATCGTAGTCATAAACTAATATGCTCAGAATCAAAATTGAGTCATAATGAAAAGAACTCAAAATTTTATTCATAAACCAAAGGAGTACATCATTGTCTCTTAACCATTAGGAGAATCTAATCCAAATGCTAGTTAATGCGAAACAAAGGAAGTCGTTTGACTTCTTTCGGTAACTCCGAAGTCAGTATGACCAGGTGAGTAGAGAGATGTCAGTGGGGCAAAGCTAGCTTAAGTAACACTTATCTCAAAACCTTCCTAGACATCATACTCATTTTGGATGAGCTTATGTGAAGAAAAACGAAACCAATGGCATTTACTACAAAGTATATGGAAATTGCCTATTACCTCTCTTGGAAAAATAAAGACTTAAACAGAATTAGCGATCTATTGATCCTAGCCAGATTTGTAGTCATCAACCCTTCACTCTAGATCATGTTCTTGATCTTCTTGTTCCACATAGTGAGCTTCTCTTGCTTCACAATATGCTTTGTAGGCGGTGACAATTTCTTCACGAGCTCTACAAATGTGTGCCCAATGACCGGACACTACACATCGAGAACATACATCTCTTTATTCAGACTCCATTGATTGAGGTGCTTTGAAAGCATCATTTAGATGGCTCTTAGTGTTGGTGGCACCACCAACATGGCTAGAGGTGTTGCATCCCTCTTTCTTTCCATGTTGACCTCTTTGGTTCTATGTTTGCCTATTTTGGAGGTTACCTTCCCAAGTAGAGCGATTATATGGACCATAACGTCCAAAAGTATCCCTAATATTAGGGTTTCACTATTGGCGCCCTCTCTTAGGGGCGCGACTATAATTGGATTCCGGAATATGCTATGTTTCCACGGATCTCGAATTATAGTTCTTCACAAGGATGTTGTCATACTTTTCAGCAACATTCATAGTTCCAATGAGCTCATGAGACCTTGTGATCTGTCCTGCAGTAACATCGATTTGATAGTTCTTAGCAACTATCAATGCAAAGACGGGGAAGTAGAGAGAGACTTCTCAATCAATATCACATCTGTGATCTCTTTACCACAGAATTCCATTCAGGATTTAATGCGAAGTGCTTCCGAGTTGTAGTCAAGAATTGTCTTGAAAAAACATGAGCGGAGGGTATGCCATCTCACTTCTAGATCAGGAAGCAGGCAGTCACGAAAGTTGCCAATTCTTCGAGTGAGACCCATAGCCTTCATTCATATACTCGTACTGGAGCGAATCATCCATATGACAAGTCATTAGGATGATGACTTTTGCCTTATTTGCCTCTAAGGCTGCTCTATTTGCTTCCAAAGCTTGAGCTTGCTCAACAGTTAGCACGTCCTAGCTAGGCTTGAGAATCGTATCCAGGATTCCATCAGCCTTGAGATGCTGGCGGATATCACGAACCCACTTGTGATATCTAGAGCCAGTTGTTCCCAATGGAGCGAAGTCCAGTTTGTTTAGGTTACTAATCCTGAAAGAGAACAAGAAAAAGGGTTAGTTTCGGAGCGGAAAAAGCTACCACGAAAACATATAAAATTTCTGAGCGTAGTCGCTTCCAAGAAATTAGATTGCAAGAGGTATTGGATTAGATCAAAACAATGACATAAGTGGTCGATCATAAATTCTCTACAAACTCTAAGTTTGGAGATCTCAACAAGCTCTAAGCTTGGAGTGAGCACGAACCCCCACAGTTTGGCTTAATTAGGTCTCCCCTATAAAGAAGAAAGGGGGTAGAAGAAGGGAGGTTGCAAGTCCCCGAGAAAAAGAAGAGAAAAACAAAAAAACTTCAAAAATGGGAACTAAAAGAACATTGAAAACATACCTAAAAAAGTGTCAAAAATTTGCCGGAAAAAATTGCCTGCAATTTAGTTGCCGGAGATGGCCGGAAAACTGTGGTGGCCGGCGGTGGTCACTGGCCGGAGCTGTTGCAGAGCTGAAGCAGGGCTGCTTGCAGGGCTTGTGTGGGGGGCTGTCGACAGATATCGGCAGGCACTCGCAGGTGCTCGACAAGCTCTCGGCAGATGTCGGCAGGCTTGCGCAGGCTCCTCGGCAGGTGTGCGCAGGCATTAGATAGACGCTCCGCAGGCCTGGGCAGCAGGCGCAGGGGCGCGCGCAAGCATGTGCGGGGCCTAGGGAAGGCTCTGTCGATAGATGTCGATAGGAGCTCGGCAGATGCTGGCAGGCCAGGTATAGGGGCTTCCGGTAGTGAGGCTATCAGAGCGAGGCTAACCCGAGCGGTTCAGCCTATTCCGGCGGCCGGTTCAGGCAGGTTCCGGTGGTTCAGCTGCCGGTTCTGGGTTCCTTGAGGCTAGGGCTTCAATATGTGGGGCGGTGGATGTTGGAATTTGAGGGCTACGAAATTAGGGTTTCAGGGTTAGTGCTTCATGCTGATAACGTGTTTTAGGGAATCGATATTTGAGAGAAATTTGTTGTGTATTCTCATTGATAATAGGGGCCTCTTTATATAGATAATTACAATGCATAGAATCTGAATCATACAAGGAAAGTAATCGTACATGGAATAGGAATCTAGATCCTTCTAAAGCAACCCTATTACCACTAGGTCAAGTAACCTAGAGTTTGGGCCAGACATATAATCGGGATTTCCTTGAACAAGTTTCAAATTAACACTTGTATGTAATTTTCTATAATTTTTTCATTCTTATATCGGCTTTCTTTTATTTTATTTTTTCCTTTGTCTTTTTTTTTTTTGCCTTTTTCTGTAAAGTTGTAAAAGCTTACGTCAATCTGTACTAAGTCATCCTGAAGAAGCAAAGAAAGCCAAAAAAAAAAAGGAAAGACAGAGACAAAGGAACCCAAACAATATCAATTTGGTTTGTGATATTTTTTTTTCTGGTCTAAGGTTTGTGATATTTTAGTTTCATCTTATATTATGTCATCTGGTACGTAAAAGCTTACGTCAGTCTGTATTACGTCATACAGATCATCGATCTTTCTAAAACTTTCTTCCCCTTACGTTAATGGATCGGGGTCGGTCTCTCACACAGTCCAACTGTCTCACGCAGTTGATCATGTAGTGGCATTTGTACATTTTTGAGAGCCTATATAAAGGTACATGGCCATATTAGAAGCTTAAACCAAACACAAACCGAGCAATTAAAATGAAAATGGAAAATCCCACACGGTATAGAACATAATTCATGTTGTGGTGCTTCCTTATCCTAGCCAATGACACATCAACCCTCTCCTCCAGTTCGCAAAGCGCCTGGCCTCTAAAGGCGTCAAGGCCACTCTAGCCACCACCAGTTACACTGTCAGCTCCATTTGAGTCCCTAACGTTGGGGTTGAACCCATCTCCGATGGGTTCGACGAGTCTGGCTTTGCTCAAGCGGCGGATGAGGATACATTTCTTCAGTCATTCAAGGCCAACGGCTCGAGAACCCTATCTCAAGTCCTGAAGAAGTTCGAAGACTCCAAGTTCCCGGTGAATTGTGTTGTGTATGATTCATTCCTACCTTGGGCTCTTGATGTTGTTTGAACCCAAAATTAACATTTTTTCCCGACGGAAGGGGACTCGAAGAAATCGGGCCAATATCTGTGGCCCAAGCATTTATTTCCGACAAATTCGAAAAATATTGTTTAGAGGCTAAATAAAGCGTACTTAAAGATCAAGCGATCTCGGAGCATACCGTGATATTCCTTAATTTATTATCAAATATTGGATAATTGTTTGCTTAAAGATTGTGCAAGAGAGGAGAGGTGCAAGCTACACTTATATGGCAATTAATATAGTGGACATGGACCAATTCAGGAAGGATTCAATTGTCCTATATATGCAAACAATGCACAAGGTTCCCATGCAATGGACGTGACTAGCTAGGGAAGGAATCAACCACCTTAATTGCAATAATCAAGGAGTATATATGATTGCTAAGTCATGGGCAAACTAAGGAAGAGATACATACAAGCTGCAGGAATCAAGGGTATGTGGGCTACATATACATATATATATATATATATATATATATGCATGAATCAAGGGTATGTGGGCTACATATATATATATATATATATATATATATATATATATAATTGCATGCCGCTAGCTACAGAGTCCTTGCGAAGATACAACTGTAATTAAGATACGTGCATCCAAGAAGATTACGTCCAAGACTCGAAGAGGCAATTAATCTTTGCCTATATTCTAGCGGCGACAAAGGATAATTATTATGTTATCAAAATTATTAAGAGTTTTGATTTGATTCAAATGCCAATAACTGTGGCCTAAAATATAGTATTTCATTCCTATTTGGAAGGTGAATCTGCAACAGCCTATATATAGAGGCTAAAACGGAACAACAAAGGACAACTCTCAAATTAACAAACCATACAGATTATCAAAGCCTCTCCGGAGCAAACCTACCCGCAACCCAGTTGCAACCCAGCGAAGCTAAAGTCATGCTTTAGCAAAACCCGTGCTTTCTCCAAACTTCCCAGTGATTGCTCTGCTCAACCTACAACGTTGAGTATCGATTCGGTGTCGCGAACAGATCACAACCAAAGCCCTTATCCGTAAGTTAAGAAGTCCTTTCCGAAAGGCATAGAGAAGAACCTGGTGACGAGGTTGATGCTCTCCTCGTCCACTCCTCGTCCACAGCGTTTGATCAAGAAGTCTGGTCAAGGGATTCTCCAACGACTGCACCCCACGGTGCTGGCACGTCTATGCACACGCTTAAAAGAGATAGTTTGCACCCATACTGGTTTTGGAGCCAAACATTTTGGCACGCCTAGTGGGACCGCACTAGAGTCTCTTTGTGTTCGCCATTATTCGGATGCCAGAGGAAAATCTTTATCAAAAGAAATTCCTGAAGTCATGCCTGTTTTTCTCAAAAAGAAGAAGTGCAAATTCCTAAACTTCTCAAAGCGCCAGGCCTCCAGTTACGAGCCGCATAAAACTGATGGTGATGTTGTTGCTGCAGATGACCAGGCAACGATTGAAGGCTACGTACGCATTCCTGTCCCAGAAAATGCGAGCATTGAGGAGCGGCTTGCTATCTTTCAAAAGAATAATGCTGAAGATAATGAAAGGATGGAAAAAGCCCTCGCGGAAGAGCGTCGGAGGCTTGACGAGCTTTCCATTTCACTTCAAAAGCTTGAAGTGAATTAACGACAAAAACAAGGATATTGGCAAGATATGCACAAGCAAAGCCAAGAAAACCAGCAGCAGTTCGTGAATGTCGTTGCGGCCCACCACAAGCAGACCTCACCGGAGTTCGCGACTTTGCGCGAAGAGGTCGTTTTTGAGATTGAATTGCCTATAGGTGGCAATCAATCTAAGGGTCTCACAGGTGAATCACAGCCTTACATAGAGGTTGTGCATGGAGAAGATGGTCCACAAAATTTTTCTTCTGGCAATACAATTGTCTCTGAACAAATACTTGATTTCTCCACTGACCCAGCCATATATGTGGCTACTGGTCAGATGCATGGGGGGCAAGATGCAGAGCACGTTGATTCCCATAATCAACAGAAGCAAGTTCATGTTCAAATTAATTATGATTCGGCTGCTGGACACCATCATGATCAAGAAATTGATCATAATCATGGTCAAGAACATGACCCACTCAATTATGACCATGCAGGGGATCAATTAAGGCATTGTTATGGCCCACCTTATTGTCATCAATTTAGCCTTGGCCATGCTACTGGACGTCATGGTGAAGGTGGCCACAATCATGACCAATTTAATTATCAATTAAGTTGTAACGTCCCGAACCTAAATTCACCGGTTTACTAGTCATTGGGACGGTAAACGACCTTTACTTTCACTTTTACTTTCGGTTTAGTACTTTTAGTGGCCCTAAAAGTTGACTTTTTGTTCGGGTCAAAATTTGAGAAAATGTTCTTCATGGAAGTTGTAGAGGACGTTAAACCGAGCGCGTGCATATGTGGTACGTAAAAATCGGAGCTCGTATGCGAAAGTTATAAGCGAAATACAAAATTACTGTTCACGGTTACTGTTCATGGTAAGTTTCTATAAATAGCCGAGTTACTGTGGTAAGTTTCCATTTTTGGAAACTTACCCGGCTGTTTCTCTCTCCTCTCCCCCGATTCCTTCCTCTTCGGCCCGATTGCTTCTTCCTCCGGTTTCTTCCTCCTCCGGCCGACCCAGGACACAATCCGGCCACCCCCAAGCTCGGTTTCTTCCCCTTGTCACGTCTGTGGAGGTATTTCACGACAATTTGGCCGGAGAACCTCGATTTGGAGCGGAGGAAGCTGCGGTGGCAGTTGGGTACTTTTGCCGATTTCCGGCGATTCCGGCCACCTCCGGTCCCCATCTCGCCGTCGAAGGTTCGGTTTTCATCACTGATCATTTCCCCTATGGCCTTGTATCACGATTTGTTGTGTAGATGCCGAATCGACGAATTGAAATTCTAGGGTTCTTGAGGATTTCTGGGTTTTTGTTCATTGATCGATTTCGGCCGTTTTAATTGTTATTTGGGAATGTTGTAGTTGAGAAGTTGAATCAGTGTGTTGAGAAGGTGCTACTGTCAAATTTTGGTGGCCATCGGAGATGGTGGCGGCGGCGCCGCCACTGTGGGCGGCGGTAGCGGCGGCTAGGGTAGCTTTTTAATTTCAATTTCTGGCTAGTTAAATTCTATAATTATCATAGAGCATATATGTGAAGTTTGGTGAATTTTGGAGGAGTTTGGAATTGTTTGTGAATTGTTGAAGTTTGGAGTTTTGTGGTGGAATTATGGGAAATCTGACGGTCGGATTTCCCTCGTTTTCATTATGGAATATGTAAATTGAGGAATGGGAATTGTGGAAGAGATTTGGGTTGAATTTGAGAAGTATTGGAGATAGGGATTTTCGGATTTCGTTTAAGTTCGTAATTATTTTATCGGATTACCGTTCATGAAAATATAATTGTGTACAGGGCAATGTCGCGAGCTACGGCTAGATGAAGGAACTCGTTTGCGTGGTTGCCCAATAGTACTGTGAGTGGACGTTTGTTTTAAATAAGTGATGCATGCATTTATTTTATTAAAGCATGTTCTATTTTATTAACGTATTTTCCGAGCATATAAAGTTAATTGCGAATTATCTCATGGATTTACTTTTAAATAATGATTCTCATGAAGTATTTAAGTTCTATACCGGTTGTGAGTTTTGGTTATGAAGTTGTTATGCTCGGATTCGAATTTATAAATGATGTTGATTTTCGACGAATTGATTTTCGATGTGATTTTCGAGATTTATACTGTTTATATTATCTTTATAATCGTCGATTTGAGATTTCTGAAAGATTTTCGAAATGGGATTTCGATGGAATAAATTCTTGTTTATTTATTCGATTTTTGGCATTGGGAATGCCTCATTGACAATCTACTTATTTCTTTAGCGTGTGGGACACGCTGTTAATTTATACGACTCTTTGAGTATTTCCGGGTGCGGTTGGGAATCGTACCCGTGTTGGCTTTATACGTGGACATGGGGAAGCTTTATTGATTTATCGGTTTTTAACCACCATACCCAGGGTCGTTATATATATATATATTATATTACTGGCTAGCCTATTAGTACTCCTCCCTACTTACTATGTGTTCGTAGGCGAGTAGAGGAGAGCATGGGATGCTCTAGAGTGTGGGACACTCCGACCCGAGCCAATAAGGCTCCCTTCTTTTGTATGGTGACACTTCTTCCCCATATTTTATCGTTGCTTGACTAGCGGGGCTAGTCCGATTTTCACTGTAGCCAGCGGGGCTGGTCTTATTTTTCTGAGAAATGAGATTTCGGTTTTACGATATAGTTTTCGAATGTGGTGACTAGCGAGGCTAGTCGATTTATCGTTTTGGAATTCTTGGATTTAAAGCTAAATGTATTTTTCTAATTGTTGCATGCATCGGTTATTAAAGAGAATAAATGTGGGAAAGTATGAAATCCTTTTTCCTTTAAATTGTTTATTTTTGTCCACTCACGCTAACGTTTTTCGTCTACTTTCCCCTGGGCCTTTCGGTTTCTAATGCCCAGTTTGCAGGCGAATTAGTGGAGGTCGGGCGTACATGACATTTGAGGCATAGTTGTCACTACTTCCGCAGTGTAGGATCGCTTGATCCTTTACTCTTCTTTTATATCCCTGTGTATAGTAGTATTGCTCTGCATAACCTTGGGATTAGTATTTTGAGTTTGTGTTTTGTGAAAGTGGAGTTGTTGGTAATTGGGAGCAGGGTGGCTCCAGGAGTATAAGGTTGGTTTGCTTGAAGTGTTTAGTGTGTTTTACAGGTTTTTGGGTAGTCCATTTTAGAGGTGACTCTGCCAAATTTTTGGTAGAGTTATCCCTAACGTGGGCCCCACAGGGCCACCTCGGATTTCAGGGTGAAAGTCGGGGCGGGTCCTGTCATAAGTTGTGGTCTAGAGAAGCCAATCTGTGGCTTTATTAATCAATTCAACTTGAAGTTCTTCATGTATGCTTCAAGGCCAAGCGGTGGCTTTATATATGTGGGAGACACATCTACAACCCACCTTGCAAGAAGGGCCAGAATAATTATTCTAGTGGCCAATTTGTTCTTCGCGACTGTAAATTCGAGTATCATCAATACAAGTTAACTCTTGTTTACAGTTATTCAAATTTCTTGCAAAATGAATTTGTCTATGATACTATACAGTCCATAGAGGCGTCTCAATATGATGTCTCGAAAGAAAATAGAGGCAAACAAATATTTGATATGCCTATTTTTGAAGAAGATATCGATTCATCATATTTTGGTGACTCTAAATATGATCTCGATGCAGAGCCAATATATGATGAATACGATGACAATTACAATTTAATTATTGGTTCCAAAAATCATATGCAGGGGTTCAAGTTCTTTGAGGCTCTTGATCATGAGAATTTTTACCAACAAGTGGGCAAATATAATAGCCAATCTGTGTCTAATTCTACAAGCACCATGTTCTATGACATGGTCGTTGGCGACAAAGCCAATGTTGGAACATCTTCATCTCTAAAAGTCCAATTGAAGATCATGCTTTGCCAACCAACAAAGATACTTGGGGGGCAATATTACTCCTTCTACGAGCCAAATTTCTTCCAAGTTTCCGACGCGAAGTATCTTTGTTATTTTCCTACAAACTCCCGCAAGAGGGATTTTCGTGCCATAAATTTTGATGCATCGGAGCTTGGAGTGAAGCATAGGTGGCCTCCCCCGTGACCTTCTAGAGGTTAGCCAAACGCGTTGCTAAGCTTCTTTCTTTGCTTTTAATTTCGTGTGAATTTTTAGTTTCTAGTTTTCTTTTCATATTTAAAAAAAAAATAGAAAAAGAAAATTACAAAAAGAGGTCAAGTTTGTGCATCGCTAGATGCGAGGATAGTGTTCTGGCCTAGCAGTGGGTGGAACCTAGTTTCTAATATATTTGGGGCCATTTGGCTTTGATGTCGAGTTAAGGCCTGTGCGCATACGAAGGAAGTCGACACCCGCAAAACTCCCAAGGGTCGCGAAGGCAATGGCCGCTAAAGCGAGTGGTCGCGAAGGAGGCCTAATATAGAAGTTCTGGAGAGGATTTCTCAAGTGTTCGAGGTTCGCGACAAGGGGTGAAGTGGCTATTATATTACATGGCCTTGCAATTAATCATGATATATAAAAGTGTTCGCGGGGGCATCATATAATAAGGCTGGTAATTAAAGTGTTCGCTGCTTATATAAAATTAAGAAGGAGCATGTGGCCTCTCAATATGCAGCAATTGAAATTAAGAAGGAGCAGGCCGATTGACATCTAGCCTTCATTGAAAGACGTAATGCGATAGCAAGGAAAAAGGCTTTGGCGTAAGACACTCTGCGAAGAGGTTGGTCACCGAGCGCGAAAGACGCCAGAAATCAACGCACGTTCGTGGAGGATACAAAGTCTGCGAGGAAAGTTTTTCGCCAAGGCTTTTGTGGTGTGATTTCGCGAGGAATTAGTCTTAAACATGAAACAGCGCCCGCGATGCGATTACGGCTCGCTAGGAATTAGTCCTAAACAAGAAGTGGCGCCCGCGATGGGATTACGTTAGCTAATGTTCGCGAGGAACATTTTCGCGAGTGTTTTTCTAGAAAGCAAGGATCACGAGAAGCGGAGCTCGCTAGGTACAATTGGCGTCAACGCGATACTATCCGGCGAAGCACTGCGCCAGAACTTCTTCCAACAAGAGATGCACGCTCTGAGGCAAAGTCGATCAAAGGGCCATTGAGTGGTCTTTAATGGAGAGTATGCCAACCACAGTGGCAAACGTCAAGGCAGAACAAAGCGGGAGACTTTCGATGCTAAAGCAAATTCAGAGAGAGTTTCTTCCGCCAGCGAGAAAAGGAAAATTGAACTGCAGAAGACGGAATGTTGAATCCAGGTCAATCTCCCACTGCCGCCACGAGGAATCGAGTGAAATCCCCAGGAAGTAGTTATCATTTCATGGTTTTCACTTTGTTGGTTGATGAATTGATCTTTTGTGGGCTATTCTGTTGAGCTTTCATAAAAAATCTGAGAATCTGAAATATGCACAAAAGGTGTTTGATAGAAAGCCTAAGAGAGACTGACATGTGCAGACTTGGGGGGCAGAACTATCAATCCTCAGGTTAGTGTGTCTCTGAGAGATTACAAGAGAATATCAGTCCCAAATGGTCAAGTGCAACGAATAGAGGCTTCTGAATATTTGCCTAGCGCACACTGGAGGGCATCAGGGGATTAGTATTTTTTAACTTTTCTTTGTGTGGCAGTGTTCTGCAGTGTTCCCAACACCAAAATTGACGTGATTAAGACTTTGAGTGTCTTGATATAACATAGGGGCAATCCCTATATATGGCCTTAAATAAATTGTTCATGCGAGCAGTTGACAGCAGTAGAATTATCTATTCAAAAAGTCATGTGCAGTAAGTGTGTAAGGAAGAACAAGCTGATTTCTGGAACTTCAAGAAGAATTTGCTGTGAGAATGAAGAGCTGGAACCAATTGAGTTCCTTGGAGTTGAAAAAGAATTCATTTTGCTGAACTAATTAAGATGGCAGTGGAAGAGGACAGGTCTAGTTGGCGCGTCATGTTCTTTAATCATGGTTTAAAAGATTAAAGTGAGACTAAGGATCTTCAACTTTCAGGTTCCTTTATTGCTTCATACTCTCTGTCTTGCTGTGTCCAAATGCCTGGAAATATATTCGAGTATTATACTTGTATATGTATATGCTTGGGGGGCATGTAGTTCAAACTTTTGTGGCATGATTTTAATGCCAAACTTCACAGATTAAGATTTGTTAAAGTGTCTTAATATTGCTAGACCAATACTTGTGGCCTTAAAAATTTTCCGAATTTTTGAGTTTTGTTTTTTACACTAAATGCCAGTAACAGTGGCATTGGAGGCAAATAGATGCAAGAAGAATTTTTGAATAATGGTGGGCATCTCAGGTTGTTGACTCCAGTTACATGAAGTCTCTAAATTAGATACAAAACGAGAATGTGAATGCCATAGAGGAGTATGAACTCACGAAGTGAAGCTGCCAATAAATTTTCAGAGTTTGTCCTCACAGTAGTCTTTTACATCACACTTTGCTTTGCATTCATGGCTGAAGCATTATTGGAAGACGACCTAGCTAAACCAGCAAGTGGCTTTAGTATATGGCAAATACAATGGCTATAGTTGCAGGGGACGAAAACATTCTTGATTGATTGTTATTTCTTCTTTTTTAGAAGAATGTGCAAGTGAGGTGGTGAAGAGGTGGTTTTTGGCTTTATATGCTCAATATGTGGCACACCTGGTGGTTAGGTGTTAGCTAGCCAAGATAGTGGCTAGAAGCTCCAATCAAGATCATCATGCTCTTTGTTATTAAACAATGTTATTAAACAAAATATTGCAGGGGGAGCAAAGAGAGGTGTATGTTTGACTAAAAACTATTATTGCCAAACTGTGGTATGCGTAGAAGAAGGAAAATCTGTTGGAATTTATATCTTTCTGCATAAGGTGATCTTAAGAACATAATCATGAGATCATATGTTACATGAAAAGAGCACCAACTACTACATCTTTTCTTAGCCAATTTCTGTGGCCATAAGTTGCTAGGACCTCTTGTTTTTTCCTGGTACATGGTTGGGGAGTAACAAAATTGTCAAAGAAGGCATCATTTCATGAAAAATAGGCTAGCTACGAACTGTCAGAACCAAATGTGGTTTTGACTCATTATGATCAAGCTGACTTATCAAAAAATAATAATAATAATGGGTTGGCCATTTATTTCGGCCAAGCAACATTTTTGCGTGAAGATGAAAGTTGGTTAGAGATAATTCATAGCATCCGGTATTCATGTTCATCACATGATTAGTTAATGCACCTTTGATTATTAGCTATCTCAATGCTCGTCAAGAAGACTCGATGTCTTTTAAGTTTCACGACCTAGCAATTGAGGTCTGTTGAATTATCAATTTTCATTGAGCCAATGCAAGTGGCTTTAAGGTGACGTTATTGCAAGAATGAACGCTGACTCAAGACCTCTTCAGTCAAGACGGGGAACTTTGACTTCGAGCTCTGAGGGGCAATGTTTGAACCCAAAATTAACATTTTTTCCCTACGGAAGGGGACTCAAAGAAATCGGGCCAATATCTGTGGCCCAAGCATTTATTTCCGACATATTCAAAAAATATTGTTTAGAGGCTAAATAAAGTGTACTTGAAGATCAAGCAATCTCGGAGCATACCATGACATTCCTTAATTTATTATCAAATATTGGATAATTGTTTGCTTAAAGATTGTGCAAGAGAGGAGAGGTGCAAACTACACTTATATGGCAATTAATATAGTGGACATGGACCAATTCAGGAAGGATTCAATTGTCCTATATATGCAAACAATGCACAAGGTTCCCACGCAATGGACGTGACTAGTTGGGGAAGGAATCAACCACCTTAATTGCAATAATCAAGGAGTATATATGATTGCTAAGTGGTGGGCCAACTAAGGAAGAGATACATACAAGCTGCATGAATCAAGGGTATATGGGCTACATATATATATATATATATATATATATATATATATATATAATTGCATGCCGCTAGCTACAAAGTCCTTGCGAAGATACAACTGTAATTAAGATACGTGCATCCAAGAAGATTACGTCCAAGACTCCAAGAGGAAATTAATCTTTGCCTATATTCTAGCGGCGACAAAGGATAATTATTATGTTATCAAAACTATTAAGAGTAAGCCAATAACTGTGGCCTAAAATATAGTATTTCCTTCCTATTTGGAAGGTGAATTTGCAACAATCTATATATAGAGGTTAAAACGGAACAACAAAGGACAACTCTCAAATCAACTAATCATACAGATTATCAAAGCCTCTTCGGAGCAAACCTACCCGCAACCCCGTTGCAACCCAGCGAAGCTAAAGTCACGCTTTAGCAAAACCCGTGCTTTCTCCAAACATCCCAGTGATTGCTCTACTCAACCTACAATGTTGAGTATCGATTCGGTGTTGCGAAGAGATCACAACCAAAGCCCTTATCCATAAGGCAAGAAGTCCTTTTCAGAAAGGCATAGAGAAGAACCTGGTGACGAGGTTGGTGCTCTCCTCATCCACGACGTTTGATGAAGAAGTCAGGTCAAGGGATTCTCCGACAACTGCACCCCACGGTGTTGGCACGCCTGCGCACACGCTTCAAAGAGACAGTTTGCACCCATACTGGTTTTGGAGCCAAACAGATGTGGCGAAGGAACATGGCATATTTGGAGCTTCCTTTTTCACCAATTTGGCTAGTGTCCGTAGCATTCTTCTTCACATTCGCCATTGTCTGATTTCTCTGCCGTTTAAGCTCGAAGACATACCCTTGTAGATTCCTGGCTTGCCTCCACTCGACTTTGCTGACCTGCCTGGCATGCTTAAGAAGCCGGATAGTAACCCAGCTTACTTGAGGATGCAACTGAATCAGTATTCAAACTTAGACAAGGCTGATTGGATCTTTGGAAATACTCTCCAAGCACTAGAAAGCGAGGTATGAATATTTTAATTTTAATAATTACATGTCCATTAAATGCCTGATATTTCTCACAAGAACATTTCCCTTCTCATCTATACCATCAACATCGCACATGATAATTGTTGCTAGTACTAATTCGGGTTTCAATTTGTTCAATATCGAAGGCTGCCAAAGGAGTAGCAAAGCTATGGCCAGCAAAGTTGATAGGCCCTATGATCCCTTCAGCTTATTTGGATGGTCAGATTAAAGGAGATAGAGGATATGGAGCAAGCCTATGGAAGCCTCTTGGTGAAGAATGCATCAAATGGCTAGAAGCAAAGGCACCTAAATCAGTGGTGTATGTCTCCTTTGGAAGCATGGTGTCCCTGACAGCAGAGCAGATGGAACAGTTTGCGTCGGGCTTGAAAGAAAGCGGAGTGCACTTTCTGTGGGTGGTAAGAGCATCTGAACTGAGTAAATTGCCGAATGAAATCATTGATTCAGTAAAGGAAAAGGGTCTATTAGTGACTTGGCGTAACCAGCTGGAAGCTTTGGCACATGATGCAATTGGGTACTTTGTGACTCATTGTGGTTGGAACTCGATCCTCGAAGGGCTCAGACTTGGGGGTTCCAATGGTTGCAGTGCCAAAGTGGGCTGATCAAATGGCCAATGCTAAGTTATCTTGGATTTACTTGGGCTGTCTGTTCTTAAGAAAACAAGGTGTTGACTTTTAATAATGTAATAAGAAGACACACTTTGTCAAACATTTGGATCAGTTTGTATCGTAGATCAGTTTGCATTGCAGCTTCTTATGTTTTATAAACACTAAACTCTTGACTTATTCGTTGTGTGTGCAATTCCAACTCCAACTTGGCCTTAAGCAGCTAAGTTGCAGTATATCCCTTTTTTTTTTTGGTAGCTAGATGAAATATTGGTTTTTGAAGATCAGACCGGCCAATTCATTTTATTTTTAATGTCACACAGTAGTTTATTTATTTTAGTTTTTGAAGCTATCAATTTGTTCTATCTTGTTTGTGATGATCTTAGCTGACAGTTAATATGGACTTTTAGTTTTTGAAGATACCATTTTGTTCTATCTTGTTTGTTGTGATCTTAGCTGACAGTTAATATGGACCATTTGTCTGTTAATGGGATCATATATCCTGTTGCATCTCTTATGTATTATGATATTGATCTTCAGAAATTCATAATCTTTTTTGTTTTTTGTTGTTGTTGTTGTCGTCCATCATTGATACATCCACGTAATTAACTACCCAGCGTTTACGAAACTACAATGTCAGTCAGGCTTACATGTATTATGGTCACTCATTGAAGTCATATTTTTTTGAACTATAGTGATTAATGTGTCCAATTAATAGGTGGATGTCCAATTCCCCCCTCCCCCTAAATTTTAAATTTTAAATTTTGTTAAGCACTAAAAAACAGCGAGTTGGATTCAATGGAGAGGACATATGAAACTTCCCAACTAGGCTGGATTTCAAACCTCATATAAAAAAAAAAGAAAAAAAGTGAGTTGGAGGTGTTCCTGAGATTCATAGGCTTCTCTAATTGCAGATTATAGTTTTCATAAAAAGCCTCTAGTATCATTATTAGTATATTTCTGAATTTAATAATGTAACTGCAAAACAGGCTGCAGCTGCAGGTTGATAGAATCATTGTTTTGCACTTTTCCTTCCCAAGATGTGTGCATGCTTTTTATTTTTATTTTTGAAAAATTTGAGACATACCAGTAGTATGCTCCTTTCATAGATGAGAAATAGTACAACGACTACTCCAATAAGACAATTATGCTCTGAGTAGTCTATGCCTCATACAAACACCTCGCCTTGCAGGCAATCTATTCTACCTAGTTTCTCACGCCGAGCACGCAATTGTGGTACGCTAAAACTAAACACTTCCATAAGACTCATTGAGGTATCTCTACCAGCATAGACAATAGTAACTAGGATCAACCTATCAAACAACTATTGGCTCCTTAACCTCTGACGGGTTGGAACCATGACCCTCCTCCACCACGGTGAACTCTGGTAGTCCATTTACCAATTTCTCCTCCTTCCTAGGAGTCTTGATCTTTTTGCCGGTGACTTCTTCATAGGTGAAGCACACACCACCTTAAGCTCCTTTACCTTATTCTTTGCTCCCTTTGGCCTCCCGGCCTCTTCTTGTAGACTTCCTTCACGGCTTTCACAGAACTCAGACCCATTGTCATAGCATCTAAGTTTGTCTTGCCCACTGCTAAACTCAATCGCAGCTTCTTTGGAGAGATGCCATCTTCATCCACCCGTTTTCTACGCACACCACAACTAGGAGCTGCCTCCATCAACTCATTTTTAGTAACACTACCACTCCCAATCAGCTCCTGCCCTAAACCTCCTGAAGCTGGTTCACTACCTGTTTCCACCTGCTTATTCAGAGCTGCACTTGGCACCCCAGAACTTCCTTCACCACCACTAGTAACAAGCTTACGCCTAGTCTCCTTCCTCCCCTTCGGTTTAGCTGCTGGCATGAATCTCTCCAGCCAGACCTATGAACGCTGCTGTGCTCCAAATACCATCGACGGTCCAACATGGGGAGACAACTCCACACGGTTCAAAACCCTTTCAATATTTCACCGTGCCGACGATTGTTCATTCCTGGCCTCTGCCGGCAGCGGCGGCCCAGCACATGGTAAGCCCACATGAGTAATCAAACCACATTCTTGACATCTGCCATAGAGATTTTTGAAGAAAAAATCCATATCCACATCAACCCCATCATCCACCGTGAAACTCCGTCGGAAAATCACAGGTTGTAGCAAATCCATCTCAACTCGGATCCGAATCCTTCCTTCTCCAAACTCTATATATTATGTCTTTCTGGACATACCACCCCAAAGCGCTGCCAATCCTTCTCAAGCAACAATCAGTATGGAAAGCTGGTGGTAGCCCTTGTACCTTGATCCAGAATGCTAAGGTAGTTAGTGGAACATCCTTTATCTCCCCCACCCCATCATACGGTGCTAGGACAACTGGAGCTCTATCAAAACGCCAAGAACCACCTCGAAGGATCCGTTTACGGTCTGTTGGATCCATCAAGGTAAATAGAAAGCGGTCGCCATGTTCCTGAGCGGTGTACCGTCCATTCAACCTCCAGGCACGTCGAAGCATGCCCATGAACGATCTCTTATTGAAAGCCCTAGCCATCAACAACTTCCCAACCAAATACGTCTGAGACTAACGCAAACCCTCTCCACTAGCCAGACGAAGATCCACCAGCCTGCTAACATCTGCCAAACCAAGAGAAGCAGCTAGTCGAACCGCCATCTCATCCACCTCCTCCATGCTGTTAAGCTTAGAGAATTTCGAAACTAGGGTTTTTCTCCCTCTCTCTCGCTGCAGCGGCTAGGGTTTACTCAATATTTTCAAAAAAGATAGAAAACTTGCCTATTGATTGCTCATATCTTCATACCCTATATTTACTTCATTTGCTAAGACCTATCAATAATCAATTGTGCATGCTTTTTATGGTCACTCGTTAAAGTGATATTTTTCTGAAATATAGTAATTAATGTATCCAATTAATAGTTGAGTGTCCTTTTTTTTTTGTTGCCTAAATTAGAAATTTTTCTAAGCACTGAGTCTGCAAGAAGCCTATAGAGTAATTGTTGTTATTATTTTTCTGTGTTTAATAATGTAAGTGCAAAACAGGCTGCAGGTCAGTAGAATCAACGATTGTCACTTCTCCTCCCCAAGATGGTATGCATTTTTTTTTTGGGTGAAAGTCTGCATTTGAAGTCATCTTAGATTTGCTTAGGTAGTGTACGTACTGAAGAAAATAGAAAGTGTTGATTTTTTATCATTTAATTAGATAAAAAACCGGAGACTTTGATCAATTTGTGTTGGAGATCATTTTGCATTGATGCTCCATATGTTTCATTACACATTAAACATTCATTTATTCATTGTATGGTGCAACTCTAACTCCAACTTGGCCATAAGCAGCCAACTAACAGCATCCATTTCTTTTTATTGGTATTAGACAAAATGTTTGGTTTTTGCATTTCAATTAGAAATTTTTCTAAGCACCAAGTGTTCTTAAGAAGCCTGTAGTATCATTGCTGTTATTATTTTTCTGTGTTTAATAATGTAACTGCAAAACAGGCTGCCGAACAGTAGAATCAAGGATTGCCACTCTTCCTTCCCGAGATGGTATGCATTTATTTTTTTAGTTTTTATTTTTTAAGTCTGCAAGTGAAGTCATCTTGGATTTGCGTATGTAGTGTACTGAACAAAATAGAACTAGTGTTATTTTTTATCATTTAATTAGATGAAACACCGGAGACTTTGATCAATTTTGTGTCGGAGATCATTTTGCATTGCTGCTCCATATGTTTTGTTACACATTAAACACTCACTTATTCACTGTGTACTGCAACTCCAACTCCATGAGAGGACACAAAAAAATGGAGTCCTTAAATCCATGAGAGGACACAAAAAAATACATTCATGTGTCCTTAAATCTAAAACAGGACACTTAAAAAGGGTCATGTATAAAAAAACACCATGTCCTTGAATATGATACAGGTCATTGAAAAAGTGTCCTTAAAACTTCCAAAGAATCCAAAAAAAAAAAAATTAATAAAAGCAATCTTCCTCCAATTATACACCACCAAATGCATTATTAACTGAACCAATATTTCATATCCGTACATATACAAACAAGTTTCTAAAGTGTAAAAAATTACAATTCCACAATTCTAGTCAAGTAATGCAACCTACTGCACCTTGTAGGTTTATAGTTGCTTAATCTAATTCCCAATATCTTCAATCACAACCTAATAAATATCAAAGGAAAAAAAAAGATTAAAGAAACCAAAGAAAAGAAGCACAAGCAACACATTGCCAGGTAGACTAAGCTAAGCAATAGATGAATGAAGACATGAGGGGAATGAAATGTTACCAACTATCAAACTGTAGGCAGAATGAGAGCTCAAATGGAGTTGCACGCATATTGCTTAGTTGTGGTGGTTGGTTCAGGGTCTTGCAAGCATATTGCTTATCAACTATCAAACTGGTGGTTTTTCTCTAGTGTTTGATGGTGACAAGCTAAACCTGCAGATTGCTTGGGTTCTTTTATTGTTTGTCAATAAGAATATATTGTTAACAATTGCATGCATCAACTGTTTTATATTATGTTTTTGTTAAAGCACCTTTCATCATACTAATCAAGATAAAAATTAAAAACACAACGTTGTGTTATCAATGAACCTCTTATGCATCCATACATAATAAGGAGAACTAACTACTTAATCATTCAAAGGGGGGAAAAAAGAGATGGAAGCAGACCTTCATGGCTTTAAGTATCTAATCATCTGCTACTCAAAAGCCTTGATCTTTTATTTCCTGCAGGCACATATATAAACGAAAAAAGGTAACTGCATTCAGCATTGATCCTTAGTTCATTTACATAATCTCAAAAACATAAACTCATTAAGGATTAGTGATACTAACCATGAGCCATGGAATCTGAACAAATAGCTATATTCAAAGCAACCACTGGTATAACCCTGTCCTGTGCAAATCAGTAGTTGATAAATAACAGGAAGGGACCAGAGAAAACTGAACTTGAGATTACAATTTATCCCATCAAGCCTCAAGGCTCAGAGGTAACCAGGCTTGATGACTTGGTACACTTATAGCATAAACCAATAAGCCATAATCGAAATACAAACATTCCTTACTTTACCTATTATAAAATCTTCAAGTAGAGCACGCGTTCTACCACAAAAAAAAAAAAAAAAAAAAAAAAAAAAAACAATTCAATAGAGTAGAAGAGCATAATTCTTGTTTCTTTTACTACCTACTTTATGTAGTCATAAACATTATAAAACATATCAAAATATACAAGGTAAACTTGAGAGAAAAATACAAACATGTATATAAATGAAAGCTCTGAAGAGGATAGATACACAAAACTTGTAACTCAAAAATGAAATGGCAATCGCAATAAAGGATGTGAGCTGACCTAAAATCCAACTGCAAGATACATTGACTTGGGCTAAGATGTAATAGACTGTCCTGGTCAGAAACATTTAGCATATCAAGATGGTGTACAACTTCCAGCAGAGGATATTATATATATATATTGTCCACAGTATCAATATGTGTTATCTACTAACCTCTTATGCAAATATGAGCAATGTTTCAATATTGTACCTTCAATCCTTCAATACTAATGTTCTCTCATGCAGTTCATGTTTGCCGCCGCCATTAAGTTTCAAGGTCATGTTCTCTGAAATACCACATTCATGTTTTCTGAATCACCACATTCATGTTTTCTGAATCATGTGAATCCTGATTAACAAGTTCACATGCTGGCGTATAATTAGGAAACTAATGTTCAAATTGCATTCTACAAAAAACCTAGATACCAAACATATAAAGTTGGGGCTTGTAATTAAGAAAAGATCTATTTTCTATAGGAATCTCTCACGCAAAACAAGAGGAAATAAATTCAATGAATTATATAAATTCCATTAAGGTGCATGTTCAGAGAAAGAACAGTTAAGAAAACTAGGTTTTGCCATTTATGAATCATGAGGTTCATACCTTTGACTTATGTCGATTAGCAGCAACAAATTGGGAAACTTTACTTGCAGTCAATGAACTTGCATGAGCCTGGTTAGCGCCTTCAGCATTTACAGGGTCATCATCAAAATCATCATACGATTCAGCTTCCTGTTCAATTCTAAGTTGGTTGAATTAGTTAGCACAATGGAGGAATGAGTTAAATTACAAAGTATAAGAGAAAAGTCAAACCCATTTAATGGTTTCAGATGTTTCTAGGGTCTATTAATTCTTGGAGTGATGGAATTGAAAATACCCTTCTGCTTCAATTTTTCCTCAAGGGCAGCTCTTACTTTCAACATTTTCATGCTCTGTAAATCAAATTCATCATTCTGCCACATAGTAAGAGGTCTACATCAGAACCAAAGATATCACAACTAACGAGCTTTGTGAATATTAAAATAGTTACTACATTTCTGCTACCATGATTTCAAAACAGCAGAAGAGACGACAATTATGCTCCAGTGCATCAATTGTGGCAGTTGGTTCAGGGTCTTGTAAATATGTCAAAGAGCTACGACAAATAAGGCAGCAATATATAATATCAATGATCTGACTATATGGTAGCCTTCGGTATATTACAAAATAATTGTTAAAAAACTTGCACTTTTTTCAGTCACCTGGAACTTTCATCAAACAGGTGGTGTGCATGACTTCCTTGGCTTGATAATGGAAATGAATTTCTTTGAAAGTGGTAAAAACCGACAACCTGGATTATTAGACAATAACCACTACATCTCTTTTAGCATCCCATTTACTAATGCACCAATCATTCTTCCAATCATCATTGTTAAACCGAAAATTGAGTACTAAAACGATCACAAAAAAGTCCATCACATGCAAAAGAACAAAAGAAACAAAAAATCTGAAAATTCTAGTACTTACTGCTGCAACAGTAAGGCCCAAGTCTTCCACAAATCTTGATCTAGCAGATGATGAGTATCCTATCTACAAACTAAATTTATAGCGCTTTAGGACCAATGCATAAACAAAGAAGTAATGTACACTATTGTATCTCCTTTCTGTGTATGGCACATTTAACCTAGACCAACAACTTGATGCAGTAGAACATACTTATCAGTACACTAACTCTCCTTTCATCCTAAAATATGGTAATATTTGGCAGAAAAATGTAGAATTTGAAATGTGAATGAGAATGACTTACAGCACATCCATAGCTGAAGGAACCACAGAGAGCGACCAATGTGCTCAGAACCACAACACCTGAAGCTCTATTGATATTGGATTTTGACCCTGATAGAGCTAGTAGCCACTCTTCCATGGCTTCTCTGTGCATCAGAAGGAGATGAGTAAGAAGAGTGGGAGTGCAATATTGTTTTATAACGAGAGAATATGAAATCCATCTCATTGTAGATAATATCCATATTATACTATGAACCTGTTTGTTTAGAGACTAGATCTATAGTCTCCATATAAGACAACTACAGACACATAATTCCACATTCTGAAACCCAAAAATTCCAACTAAAGCGTTTAAGACAACTACAGACACATAATTATAAAACGAAATTACTAAACACACAGCGAGCTCTAGAAAATTAAAAGAGATAGTTAAACAAAACAAAGAAAGCATGAAAATGAATCCACTAGCCTGAGGAAAGGGCGTTTGAGCCATTGTCTCCGTCATCCTCAGCTGCTTTCTGTAATCATAGGCAAAATTCATAGCATTCATTCAATAATATGTCTCAAACTTCCAGCAAGAAAAAATTGAAACTGAGCTCAAGAAAGCAAACACTTACAGTCTGTCCCAGAGAAAGCAACCAGTCGTTTCTTATGCCATCGTCCCTGTCAAGCACACAAAAACTCGGTAAAATCGAACAATCACAGAGCCTTACTGCCTCATAAAACCCAAGTATTCGGTGGAAGAGAAACAGAGGCGAAGAAACGCACCAGAGGAAGACTTCGGTGAGCTTCAAGAGAGATCTGAAAGCTCTTAAACCAGGCCCTTCGTCTTCAGCTTCAACCATCTCAGATTCTCAGGCTTTGAATTATTCGGCGTATACATGACTGAAATATGATCACTACTCCATACGTATACTCTTTGCTGTTGGGATTAAAATTCACTCCTGACAATCAAATACTAGTTCATTCTCTCACAGAGCTTCTCCAAACTTTGTAACACACCAGAACATTCAACCTACCAAAAAAAAATTGGGATCGAGTGATCTCACCTTGTACTGAAATTCTTCCCAGAATCTGTCAACCCAGAGTATGTCTCACACCGAGTAACCTCACTATGACTTGAACCCTTGTTATGAGTCGTCGTCGTCTCCTCCGCCGAGTCGAATCAGATCGAATCTGCTTTTGGCTCGAGTTTCTTTCATTTTTTTTTTCTATCACAACTAAGAACTGGAAATAGAGTGAGTGAATCATCTTTCTCTATTTGGGCCTTTGGGGAGGGTTTCAATTGAAGAGGGAAATCGAAAATTGGGGGAGGAGGGAAGTGAAATTGGGGGAGGGAAACGAAAATGCAAAGTATAGCTGCAGCGCCGCGCGTTTTCTAATTTCAATATTTTAATTTTTCAGTTGGAGCCCAATATTAGGACACGGCATCCCCTAACACGGGTGTCCTTGAAAGACTCTCCACCCATTCAAAATTTGCAATTTAACATTGTGTGTCCTTAAAAACCTTCAAGGACTCCACATAAAATATGTGTCCTTGTTTGATGTCCTTAAATCCCTTTTTTCTAGTAGTGTGCAATACTTCTGAATTTAATTGAAAACCAGAAGAAAAGAAGAGAAAAGAAATAAGGAATGTTTTATTTCTTTTGACTTCTGCAATATGTTCTACATAGAAACAAATATGTAATGAACCTTGACATCCGGACGAATATGATTCAATTCATATGCATAAGTCTAAGTTACATGCACTGTAAATAGAATTCCAAGTTACATGCATAGGTCTCAAATGACAAACAGGACGTGCTCATAATAGTACATGTGTCTCTAGGTTGATGAAAGAAGAGCTAATAGTATAGTTATCACAACTCCCAATTGTATAAATGCATCAATAGAACATAAGTATTTCATGACAGATATGAATGAACAAACATGTATATTCAAAAAGTAAAAGTGTAAACATCAATTGATCTGTAGAAACGATCATGATAAAGGAGGTATATATTCACCTCTCTTTGATGAGCAACTCCAAATTGGACAGACCAGAGATTCCAAATTCTACAAAAAAAAAATTAAAAAAATCCAACAATAAGTATTGTATTTGTATCATAACAAATGTTGTATCATAACAAATGTTATATCATACAACCTAGCTCTGTTATATCATAATCAAGTGTTGCAAGGATACATTCAATCCGAGACTTCAAATTACAACATACCTTATTTCCTATAATAGTCTAAGACTCTTCTAACCTGGGATATGCTATGTTAATACTTGACCCATGTTTGGTACTGCTTAGGACTAAAAAGCAGAATAGTCAAAATAGTCCTATCCCATGTTTGTTTGTGTATTGGACTAAAAGTTGGTAATTTGTAGAGACATAAACGATTTTATGAGTTTGTGAGAAGAAAAGAAAATTGGAATGAGAAAGCTGAAGACAAATCCTAATCTGAAGACAAATTGGAATGAGAAAGCTGAAGACAAATCCAGAAATTGTATCCCTTACGTGACCAGTTACAGTTACTTGGTCAGTGACATGGTCAGTTACGTGACCAGTTACAGTTACTTGGTCAGTGACATGGTCAGTTACTTGACCAGTGACATGGTCAGTTACATGACCAGTTACAGTTACTTGGTCAGTGACATGGTCAGTTACTTGACCAGTTACATGACCAATTACAGTTACTTGGTCAGTGACATAGTCAGTTACATGGTCAGTTACGTGACAAGTTACATGACCAGTTACAGTTACAGTTACTTGACCCAGAATTGATCAACATCCAAAATCAATGAAAACAAACAACCAAAGAAGAAGATAAAAACACAGACGTTGTTAAAAGAAAGAAAAAACCCAGAATTGATCAACATCCAAAATCAATGAAAACAACCAACCAAAGAAGAAGATAAAAACACAGACATTGTTAAAAGAAAAAAAAAAAAAAACCAATCAATGACATGGTCAGCTATGTGACCAATTACAGTTACTTGGTCAGTGACATGGTCGGTTACATGGTCAGTTACGTGACAAGTTACATGACCAGTTACAGTTACTTGACCGAGAAATGATCAACATCCAAAATCAATGAAAACAACCAACCAAAGAAGAAGATAAAAACACAGACATTGTTAAAAGAAAAAAAAAAAAAACCAATCAGTGACATGGTCAGTTACGTGACCAGTTACAGTTGCTTGGTCAGTGACATGGTCAGTTACTTGACCAGTGACATGGTCAGTTACCTGACCAGTTACATGACCAGTTACAGTTACTTGATCAGTGACATGGTCAGTGACATAGTTAGTTACATGGTCAGTTACGTGACAAGTTACATGACCAGTTACAGTTACTTGACCCTGAATTGATCAACATCCAAAATCAATGAAAACAAACAACCAAAGAAGAAGATAAAAACACAGACGTTGTTAAAAAAAAGAAAAAACCCAGAATTGATCAACATCCAAAATCAATGAAAACAACCAACCAAAGAAGAAGATAAAAACACAGACATTGTTAAAAGAAAAAAAAAACCAATCTTGAAATTGATCAATTCTTAGCAAATCAAGCTACCCAGACACCAATTGTTACAACCCATAAACAATTGTTAATAGAAAATCAATCCATAGTCTTTAATTTAACAAATCACAGTAGATACATGAGAAGAAGAAGCTAGACGGGGTTGAAGGGAAGAGGGAATCAGAATCACAGTAGCCCCACACACGTACACCGCAAGTTCAAAGGAAAAAAATCATATAGGACAGAACTTATCTATAGTTATGTTTTCAGTTGAGGACCTAAGAACCTACATCAAAGATAAATACAAAATAAAAAAATAGTAGAGTTAAGTAACAAATAGATTACATTGCCCTGAGCTTAATATACTGTAAGAGACAGATAGAAGCACCTTGAGTCCAAATTAATTACATTCCATGAGAGAAGCCTTTGTCACAATAGCAATACTTGTGCAATTGTTATCATCGATCACCATGTTCGATAACAATTGCAGCAATACTTGTGATATTAGACTTACATATTGATGTGAATAGCATTCTTCTAGACCCATGGTTGTTGTTTTCTCTACAAACCTGCTTAGGTGTTAACAAGAAATCCATATAAGAATGTTAATATTCAGTCTATTTTAACATACTAAAATTCAAGGACTGACAAAGGTGTGAAAGCCTTTCAAACAGATTGTTTCGTAACAAGGTTGCTGCAAATTTGAGAAAATTTCAGAAGACTGGTAGCAAGAAAGAAAAATTCACCAACAACTACTCTTTTTAGTGATTTCATGCAAAACTCTCCAGATTTGAAGTAGACATGTAAAGCTACTATTTTGCAAAATTTCAGGTCATTCGCAGTTCAAATGAGTGGTCAAACAAGAATCCAAATTAACAGAAAATACTGATTTCTACAGAAATTCTGAAACAGTGCAGTAATTTCAAAATGGCATAAGTATTTCATTTTAATTCCGTTTTTCATGAAACCAAGCTCAAAATGATCATTGAAGAGTCTATTTTAAGCTATCAAAAACCGAGAGTAAAACAAGAAGTATAGGGTTTTCGAAAATCATGGAATAGCCCACTGGTTCAGCTTGGGTGCTGTCTTTGAGGCATGACTTCAAACACATGGTGTGCAGTAATTGAACATTCTAAATAAGCAACAAACAAAATTGAAAAGAAAAATACTAGAGGGTAAGACATAATCGGAATACTAGTGGGTTCATGAAAGCCATACCTGAAGCAATAAATCGATATCCCCATGCAAAGTGGGTTCTTGGCCAGGAAAGTAAGGATATTTACCAGCAGCCTAAAAACCCAAAATCCAATCCCAATTTAACTTACCCAAAAAGAAAAGAAAAAATCTACACTAGAAAAAGAGTAGAAAACTGAGTTGGGTTACCTTCTGAGGAAAAGCCCAAACATAGAGATGTGAATTTATTACTTTGGTGCTCTAGGCTCCCCTACAGCCATTGTTGCAGCAGATAGTCTGGACTGGGTTTTTCATGTGAATCTATGCGAGAATACACTCGACCTAATTCTAATTCATGTGCCACCAAACTGAATTCAGAGGAAGATGAAGATAAAAGGTGTTAACCTAAAAGCAGCTGCACTTGACGAACGAGAGAGGAGAGAGGTTACCGATTCGCTGCCAAGCTGGGGAGGCCAGGATACGACATGCACAGTGGCCATGGCTTCCTTTGGTCTGTGAGAGAGCCGCCAAGGAGGTAAAGATGGAGGTCGATCTGAGCCATTGCAAGTATAGATCTGAGATGAGATGACATGAACCCTAAGGCCAGCGAATCATCAACTACATGAATTTCACAACCTGATTTAGGGTTTTTGATTCCGTTCAAATTTGATTCCGCAATGTAAAGGAAAATTGGTGAGATTAGGGTTTGAAGAACTTATCGGAATTGAATCAACGGCAGAGATTTTTGGGCGGCGGGAGAGAGAGGGCTCCGCTCTACGCCCCTCTCGAAGTCGTCGATCGTATCCGGAGAAAGGAGAAGAGGAGAGAGAGAAGGGGTTTAGAGAGTGAGCGTCACACCGATGGGAACCATTTCCTTAATAAAAATGAAAAATAAAAATAACAAAAGGCAACTAATGCACTTGAAGAAAACTAAAGAAAGCTACGGCAATTATAGCGTAGCAAGAATCGGGACAAATTTAACTACGGTATTAAAGATGCCGTCGCAATTGTATCAGTTTTTATGCCATGGCGTTAATTTGCCGTCGCAAACCAATTTTAATTTTGCGACACCTTGTTTCCCGTAGCAAATTTATGATCAATGGCGACGGCATTTTTGAGCTGACGCTAACTGCGGTGGCCATTGCAATTTTTTTTTGTAGTGTGGTTAGAAGTCGACTCTTTTCTTATTCTAGATTTTATCAAGTCTCCTTTGTTGGTCCCTTGGCAACTTCGTATTAGCTGGCTCAATTGCTTGTACAAGATTTCTCAAATGACTTTTCGTGTTTCGCATATTTTTCGTGAAGGTAATAAGGTAGCTGATGCTTTGATGAATTATGGTACGACTTCTCCTAATATGATGTGATGGGATGATGACAGGACCCGACCCAGGAATCACCCCAATTACCTGGATACGAGCCTGCGGGGCCCACATTAAGCGAAATCCTACCGAAAATTCGGCAGAACCTCCCCTAAATATGGGCTACCCAAAAATTTCACAAACCTGGATATGATTACAACATTAACTTCTACTCAACCTACAATATCATATTTACAATCCAAGCACATATATTACATCCGGAAAGTTCAAAGCCCAATATAACCTCCGTAAGCAACCACAATCCGAACAACAACATCCATCAAAATCAAAAGAAAAGGCTTATCAGAGCAACACTAAAACTAAGCCGATATCATACAAGGTAGGTTAAGTAATAACCTACGGACAAAAACGGAAGCGCTGATTCCCAAAGTCCTTGAGCCTGGACGCAATCTCGACTAATCTGAAATCTGGGCATTTGAAAACGAAGGGCCCAGGGGAAAACATATAAAATCCATTAGAGTGAGTGGACAAAACCGAAACTAGAATCAAAACAATTTATGGTATGCTTCCCCATTTCTCTTTTTAACAAAACCATCATGCAGCGAGTCTTTTTTTTCCAAGAAACTCATTTGATTACTAGGAAGGACTGCTTCCTAGGCATCTCATGCCATCGGGGAGGGACTGCCACCCGATGACGCATCGGAAGGGACTGCCAACCGGAGTAGGAGGCGGTGATTAGTTGGGACTGCCAACTAGCCACAGGTAGTAGAAGGGACTGCCGACTAACTACCTCAAGTCATCTGGAAGGGACTGCCGACCAGATGATGCATCGGGTGGGACTGCCACCCGAGCTGTAGTCTGGAAGGGACTGCCAACCAGACTATTACCTAGAAGGGTCTGCCAACTAGGTAAGATACGCATGCGCCAAACTGGCCTCCTTGTCAACTGTTTCCTTTTTAATCCTTTTCTTTCCATAAAATCACATTTCAAAACTTAATACCATGCTGCATGCATTATTTAAATAAAAATAAAGGTCCACTCACAAGTGAATCCCGCAGCTAACCCTGCTGCCTGTCTATGTCCTCCTCGCTCGAGGGCTCAGTACGTCCTGTCACAATAAAATAGGATATAATTAACCATATAATGAGATACTCTCAAAAACAACTCATTCCCCTCGGAATAAGCATCCGTTATTCACAAATGGTTATAAAACGCCCATCCATTAATTTGAGATTAAATTCTATCATTCCTTTACAATCTCAATGCCCTCTAACTCAAACTACTCAACCGATTTTTAATTCGATTCTCAATCGATCAAGGACTTCACTTAATTTAAATCTTCACAAGAACCTTTCGATAACTAAACAAATTTTTAATTCACTTCCTTCATCAAAAATTACCACCAAATTATAATATAAAACCTTTCCAAAAATTTCCAAATTCATTCTTAACCTTCCTTATTTCCACTCACATTTCCATCTCTAAATTTCAACTCCTCTCTAAATTCTCTTTTCCAAAACACAATCTCCACTCCAAACTCCTCCACAAAATAGAACAATTCCACATTCTTTCTTAATTTTTCTCTCCTTTGCAAAATCACAATTTCAACTCTAACAATCTCAAATTCTCTCTACTTCCTAACAAATAATTCATAAAAGCCCTTTACCAAGAGTTTTCACCCAACACTACAAACATGACAAATCCATCAACCATGTTCAACATCACAACCAAAGAAAACTCAATATCAAACAAACTTCAAGTTTAACACAAACTCAAAGATTAAATTCAATTCCAATCAACCTATTTATTCCAAAATCAACTTCATAACCCACACAACTATCTCTAAACCTGCAGCAGCCACCAAAAACAAGCAAAAATATCCAGAAAAATCAAACAAGAACCCAAGAATTCGAGAGTTACTGTTCACGGTACTGTTCACAGTCTCAAACACCTTCAAATCTTCCTCCACAGCCCAAAACAAGCTGCAACAAGGTTAGGAACTCATTCAGCAACTCACCAACAACCAAAACCCAAAGAAATTTGACCGGAAATCGCCGGAAAACTGAGATCAAAGTAAAAATCCACTTTTTTCCATTTCTGCAATTTTCCTCATATCTCCAAAACCAAAGCTACCCAAGGTGAAATACTTACATTAGATGCAAGAGGAGGAAGAGAAGATCCTCTAATGGCCGGTGGTGCGGCCGGTGGCGGTGGTTTCACCGGAAAAAGTGGCTCCGGTTTGCAGAAAGAGAAAGAAAAGAAAGAAAAGAAAAGAAAGAAGGAAGAAAGGAGGGGGGGGGCTGGAATCGGGAAACCGATTTCTCTCTCTTCCTTTTCTGTTTTTATTTCCTCTTTTCCACAATAATAAACTCATCTAAAAAAAAATAACCATGCTATGAATAGTACTTTCTATTTTTGATCATAACTTTTCCGTAAAAACTCCGATTTAAACAAACTTCGTGTCCACGAACTCGATTTTGTGTCTTCTACGACAATCTCAAATAAATTTCCTAATTTACTGGACTAAAGAAAAAGTCACTCCTCGGTCAACCACGGTAAAAAGTAATTAATAGGTACGGGGCATTACAGATGATCCTCTATCTTTTATTTTATCGCATTGTCAGAGTGACCAATTTCGTATTCCTCAATTACGGTTACGATAACTTGTTTCTTGTTCGTTGCTTTTGTAGGGAGGTTTGGTTTGGCCTCCTAAGTTCCTACTTTTCTTCTTACTTTTTTAATAAATTCAAGTAAGAGGAAGGCCCCTTATTTGCTTCAGCTAAAAAAAAAAAAAAAAAATTCAACTTGATTTCTTTCCGTACTTGTAGGCACAACTTTTATATACAAACTATTAAAACTTCCGGTTAGTCAAACGATCTTCACGTCTGAAACCATAGAGAGCGAGTCAGTGAGATTAATTTGTCTACTAAAAGCATGTCACATATCCCGTTCTATAGATTTGCTTTTGCACCATTGAGTATATATCGCTTTACTATAATGGGTACATTGTACAAGCCACAAGCTCTTTGTTTTTTACCATGTTTTTAACACGTGATAAAATTTTGTTTTTGATGTTGGTTATTCATTTCTTGTTCAATGGGGAAACACATGGGGTCGTATTAATTCTTATGTTTTGATCATGTTAGAGTAATAATTATATGCATTTGGTCTTGTTTTTTCCGATGGCTTTTTGACCTATTTGGTCCGAGGTAGAATACATTATGTTCACACATTATCTATGATTTTATCGTTAAACATTATTGTGGCACTTGTAAGTTCTAATTTTATAATAATTACTCGCAGGTTCTGTACAAATTTTCACACAACAATTACTCGTATGTTTAGAAGAACAAATCTCTCTTTCGCACGTCTAACAATTTCAAAAAGAGCATGAATTTGACTCGTACAAAAAGGTTAGATGAATCTTTTACCTTTGTTTTTCTTAATATCCTAGCTTAACCTGACATATTTATAAGCGAAGCAATCTCCTTCAAATCTATCAAAATTACGCAGAAAAAACCAATACAGTGTCAAAATCCATACTCAAATCCAACAAATCCGAAACAAACCGAAACGCCCAATTCACAAAGCACGCCTAACTTAGTCAAACTCCTAAACAATGTGGAAAAATTAGGGTTTTGATTGGCGAGAACTTACGGTGGAGAGTTGTGGGAGTAGTAGAATAGACTGAATTGGAAGGGGCCGGGACCTCTTTCATCTCCACGTCTTGAGTCATCTTGTAGTGACTGCTTTGTTCGCCGAGATTGAACAGAAACAAGAAATTGGATTAGATACTGAAGGAAGATGAATCCGAAGCGATTGGAATTGGATTTGATAAGACGGATTTACCTGGAATTTAGAGGCTGCGGTGATCGGAGTAGATTAGGGTTTAGCCTCCTCTACAAGTCGAAGAGGGAGATAGAGAGAGAGAGAGAAGGAGAGGTGGAGTGAGTGAGACGAAAACAAGGGAATGCGGAGTGCCTAAAAAATGGTGTTGTTCTTCTAAAAGGTAATACATTTACCTTTTCTTTTTTGTTATGAAAAAAAAATAATAATAAAAAGCTTTGTAAAACGTTTTTAATTGTCTCAGTTAATTCATCGGTGAGACTTTTCTGCGCTACGAAAACATTTATTATATCGTCCTAAATCATAGAATAATTAGAAAAATACACAGTAGCAGTGTAGCACTAGCACCGGACCAAAGAATTAGAAACAGAAAACCCACATTTTAACAGATTTATATAAATAAAGATGCACAACCTAGTGTCAAAGCAAAATGGAGCAGTATTGGTTACGGATTTTAACAGAAAATGACCAAAACTCTCAGCTTTTAAAAATATTAAATCAATGCCACTGACTCTCTCCTCTCTCCCTTAATTTCAGTTGATTCCCAATCATCTTAGGGTTTTGGAGATCAATGGTGTCGATCCAGAGAACTCTATGGCTAGCGTTCCGAGACCGTCCGTACTTGAATGGCGGGTCTCCATTTTCAATTCACTCGCCATACCAGAAGGCCTTCTCTATTTTCAGCTGCATCTGATTACCGATAAATCGATCATGGCGCTATTGAGTTCGAGGGTTGCAACTCTATCTGTGGCTAAAGTAGTGGCTACTCATTCTTAGACCACGGTGAACAGCTCTGGCATCTTCACCATAGGGTTTAGGGGCTCTTGCGGCATAAACGTTGTTCTTGTTCTACACCAACAAAAAAGTATGTTGGTGTAAAACAAGAACACGAGGCTCATCAAGAATTGGTGGGGTCCAACTCTATGAATCATCAAGTTGAGTGGTTTTAAACCTCGCACAACCCCCACCAGCAAATCAATACTAGGCATTGTTTCTCGGAGGCCTAATCTTGTATTTATCTATCATTTTGTTTTTGCTGTTGCAATGTCGGTCAATCAAATGCGATTATCAAATCTCATACAAAGAGCCTTTGGATCCAACATGTCATTCTCTGACTCTAATTTATCATCCTACTACGGCAATTACAAGAATTTCCAACAAATCAACCGTAATCGATTCTCACTGAGATATGTAAGGGTAGGGTAGGCTAAAGGGGTTTATATATATATATATATATATATATATATATATATAAGAGGTGATCATGAGTTCCCTTCCCTCCTTTCCTCTCTATCCTACTTACTTTCATTTTGATTCAATTCAATTTGTTTGGTTTTGAATTTGATGATCGTGTTTGAGCTCAAAAGTAATTTTGGCGAAATCCTTTAGTGGGTCTGAGCCAGTGGGCCGATACCCGCGGCCCAAAAATGAGACTACACGGATTTGGGTTGTGATGTTGCTCATCCCGTGTTTCATAAGGAGATATCATCCTTAATTGCATGAAGATATGAGCGCTTGTGAGGGCGTGAAGATATATTTGCAATCAATACGTGCGTATCCTACTGCTCGCATCCAGCGATCACATCTAAGAGGCAATTAATCTTTACCTATATTCTAGTGACGACAGAAGCGGATAGTTATCACCCACAATAATATCAATACTATTAAGAGTTTTGATTTGATTCAAGGCCAATAACTGTGGCACAAAATATAGTATTCCATTCATATTAGGAAAGTGAATCTGTAATAGCCTATATATAGAGGCTAAATACGATACAGAAAAGGACCTCTCTCGAATCAATCAATCCCAGCGATTACAAAGCCTCCCCGGAGCAAACCTTCAACCTCGTTGAAACCCGGTGACCGCCCGCCAGTCCTAGTCTCCTCGCGAGCCGACTGTCAGCCTCACCAGTTCAACCCGGCGACCGTACTTCCAGTCCCAGTCTCCCCAGGAGCCGACTGCGAGCACAACCGCCACTGTTATTTCCAGCGAAGCAAGGGTAACGCCCTCGCAACCCAGCGAAGCTAAAGTCACGCTTTAGCGAACCCGTGTTCCTCTCAAACTTCCCAGTGATTGCTCTGCTCAGCTTTCAAGTTGAGTATCGATACGGTGAACGAAAAGAGACCACAACCAAAGCCTTTACCCGCGTAAGGCAAGAAATCCTTTCCCGGAAGGCAAGAAAAGAACCCTGTGACGAGGTTGGTGCTCTCCTCGTCCACAGCGCTTGAAAAAGAAGTCAGGTCACGGGACTACCCCAACGACTGCACCCCGCGGTGCTGGCACGCCTGCGCAATCACTCGCTCAAAAGAGACTGTTTGCACACCAGCTGGTTTTGGAGCCAAACATTTTGGCACGCCCAGTGGGACCTGAAAATTAGGGTTTCTTTCTGAACTCAACCATTGGGAAGCCCAGCGATAACCCTTACCAAAAAGGTTACGCTAGCTGCCCAAAGCATAAGACCTCCAGCTACAGATCGCATTCTCGTGCGGACTGTCGTGGTCTATCTGAGGAACAAGTGACGCAACGATTCTCTCTGCAGACTCAATCATCCAGTATGTCAACTTCTCAAGGTGAGAATCGCTCGGCCGCAACTGAAGGTCGGAGCGTCAACGCTAATCAGGCCAGCGAGCCTGTCAATCCCTCCACTGTCAACACTGTAGTGGAGGGTGAAGAGGAAGAGGCTTTTGTTTCGAAGCCTATCCCAGAAGGAGCAACCATCGATGAGACTATCGCGATCCTTATGGAGAATGTCGAGAACCATCGCAAGAAGATGGACGCGGATCTCGCCAGAGAAACTGCAAAATCAGAAAGGCTCCTCTGCGAGTTTGAGCAGCGCATGACTCTCTATGCGGAGAACACCAAGCAGCAGGTCACACAGACAGAGGGCGCCTTGAAAGCGCAAGCTATAACTATCGCTGCCGCACAAGATGAGCGTCATAAGACAATTCTGAACGCTATAGCGGATCATTCCAAGCAAACCGCATCAAACATAGCAGATCTCCGCAAGGATGGGGCCAACTTGGCAACTGAAGTGGCTATGCAGAGAGCCGAATTGAACCATGCGAAGGAGGTGATGCACACGGCTTTAGGAGACCCTAATACTATCCTTGGCTCTCTTGGCCAGCCGTCCAGTTCAGGCAAGTACGTGCCACCAAATCAGCGCGACAAGGCCAACCAGAACGTCTGTTCTTCATCGACGATTGTTGCTACTCCATCGAAGAACAAGGAGCAGGCCTTGGTTATTCCTGGTAGCAAGGAAAAGACTGCTTCATCGAGTGGACAGGCCGCCAAGAAACTTCAAGCCTCGAAGGGTGTAGGAGCTGCGTCAGAGCCTACGACTTTCGTCCAGTACGACAGTGATGGAGCGGAAATAGTATATCAAGAATTTCCAGGAAGCTATTATGCGCTCGACCAAACTGGCACTCCAATCAAGATAACCGCTCTGTCAAAGGAAGAGATTATCCCTGCAGTGACTCCCCAGCCAAAAGCGGCTACCCGCATTGTACATGTCGGGGAAGGATCAACAATAGTAAATCAGGCAGCCCCTGGACATACTGTTCACCGAGCTACGGTGATACCCCCTCAGCCTCCGGGTCCGGAGTACGTGAGACGTGAGGAGGTAGAGGAGATGATCAGATTGGCAAACCCTAGGGCCCAGCCAGATGGAGTGTACGAGGGACCTTTCCCGCCAAACATCATGCTCGCACCTTTCCCTCGAGGTTATAAGAACATTATTTTTTCTACTTTTTCAGGGGAAGACACGGAAGATGCGGCCACTCATCTGGCCAGATTTAGGGTGCAATGCGGCCAATATCAGAATGATGACGTCCTCAAGTGCAGGATCTTTGGTACCTCCCTATCCGGCGCTGCCTTCAGATGGTTCTCCAAACTTAGGCCAGGGATAGTGACGGATTGGCCGGCGATGGAACTACTTTTCCGGGAAACATTTGGGAATATTGAGCCTGAAGTAGATTTGGCCTCTCTTACTCAGATGGCCCAACAGCCTACAGAATCAGCAGTCTCTTATCTTCAGCGCTTTCAAATCCAGAAGGCCAAACTGAATGTCATTCTACCCGAAAAGGAGTTGGTCAAGTTGGCGGTTAAAGGCCTGGAACCCTAGCAAAGAAAGAAGCAGCACGGCAGCATGATACAGTCGATGGGAGAACTCATCACGGAAGTAGGCAGTTTTGAGCATCTCCTTCGAGAGACAGATGCAAGGAAGAATGCTTCCAAAGGAACGTATGTGCCCGGTAAACACCGTACGGTAGCGGCCCTGAGCTACCAGACGACCACTTACGACCCTTATTATCATCGCGGCCTGGAGAGGTGAGCCAGGACGATGAAGAGGATGAGGATAATGATATAGCAGCCTACGAACTGACTGGGAAGAAAAGCTCGTCTTTGAAACAGTTGAAGATTTCCAAGGAGCCTGTTAAGCTCAAGTCAATGGCCTTCACTAAGCCGGAGTTCGCGGCATATACCTACGATGCCAACAAAGCGCACGAGATTCTCGACGAAATGATTGTTGCGAAGATGGTGAAGACTGATTTTGGGCCATTTCCACGGCCAGAGCAGTTGAAAGGAAAGAAATACTGCAAGTTCCATAACCTGTGGAACCACAACACTGCGGACTGCGTAAAGCTCAAGGACCAAATTCAGGTATGGCTTAATAACGGTAACTTGCAGGTCGAAGCTCCAGTCACCGCGACGGCACTGGTGGATGTGGACCCCTTCCCTGATACTAGGGTCAATATGGTCGACGTAGACTGGAACAGAAAGCAGCAACGGAAACCAACGCTGGATTTGGCCACGAACAAACAGGGTCATAAATCCACCGCAGGTGAGGCATCTGTTAAGGATAAAATTGCGACGACCAACCAGGCCTCACCTGTGGTTCTGTGTTCGCGATGTAAAGAGGAATGTGGTATCCAAATGCCACATGAGGAAGTCGAGCAGACATTTCGCTTTGGTTCCCTGCCACCAGTCAAGTGGGCTTCCTCGTCGCGGAACTATCAGCCTATCAGCCCGAGGGAACGGGAGAAAGTGACATCACCACCACCCCCCAGAGACTCCAATTTATTCCTGAAATTAAAAGCAACCGCGAAAAAACCAAAGCAGGAAAAGGTCAGAAGCGGCTGCAAAGATGTCTTGACCAAGCCCTATATACCACCTGCAGCAGCTAATCCTATCAAAGAAGGCAGATGGTACACCAGGGAAAAGGGGAAGGCAGTGGAGATTAGCCCGTCCAGGAAGAGGAAACTATAGTGCAGGTTCGGTGACGCCAAGCGCACTCTAGAGGCCTTAGACCAAGGCCTAATCAAACCTTCCCAATTGGTCAAGTCGCCTGAACAGTACCAGAAAGAAATGGAGGCACTGGCCGCCAAATCACTGAGACCTCCCCGTGGTCTTGACAAACAAACAGATTCACTAATGGGGGCTTCAAAGCCCAACGTGTTTTGCAGGATTACTAAAGAGATCTCACCGCCGCCTACCCAAAGGAACAGCTCGCCAACTCAACGACCGCATGTCAGGCGCAGGCTCTCCTATGAAGCACCGGCGGTCAAGGCTTCAGTCTTCGACAGGCTGGGGGGCAAGGACAGAGTGGTTAGCACCTTGCAATGGCAACCTAAGAAAGTCCAAAGTGTGGTTATTTCCGCCCCAAAAGAACGTAGGGAACCGGAAACCCCTGAGCCGTTGGAAGGTGAGCAAGAACTAGAGTCACAAGGGCCTGAACACTGCCAGGTAAAAGGCCTTACAGAAGAGTCGTTAGTAGATTGCTTGGCTCGGTAGTTCCAGACTGATATCCAGTTGGAAGAGCCCAAGATTGATCTGGATGTCGACGTGGAGGGGACTGAGTCAGATAAGGTTTCTTGCAACATGGTTTACATGCTCCCCGCGAAATATGCCTTGCCGGTCGCTGCTCAGGAGCTTGGAGACAGAAGAAGAGGGTGCGCAACCATTGCAGGTCACTTCAGCAGCCGCAACACCGGTAGAAGACGGGGCCTTACCAGAACCAGCGGGGGTTCCAGACAAGGGGTCACTTATGCACTTCTCTAAGCCAACACCAGCCATGGTCCAACACATGCGGCCGCTATACATTACGGAAGACATCGGTGGTATCAAAGTCAGCAAAATCATGATTGACACCGGAGCGGCCGTTAATGTTGTCACTACTCGGACCATGCACTTGCTTGGAATCAAGCGGGAGAAAATCCAATCCACATCTCTTGCGCTCAAAAATTTCGCAGGAACTGTAACCAAAACCCTAGGGTTATTGTTCTTGCGTATTAAAGTCGGACCAGCAGAGGGAGTTTATGCTTTCTTTGTGACGGATTGTTATGCGGCCTACAGCGCCATTTTGGGCAGGGATTGGATCCATCGGAGTTACTGTGTTCCGTCGACACTTCACCAAGAGTTGGTTATGTGGAATAGAGAAACAGACACGGCAGAGGTGGTCCCAGCAGACCCCCGTCCGTTTCCGGTCTCCGCAAATTATGTAGATGCCAGATACTATTTGGAACCTATCACTCCATTGCAGGTTAGTGGCATCGATGATAAGGGCCGCCCCACAGGGGTGACGGCCTCTAAACTGGCACAGTGGGGTCTCACGCTCGCAAAAGAAGGCTTGGAGCGGCCCGGCCATGCTGTGCCCAAACCTTTAACTGATTAATGGATTACGACCTCATTGAAGAGGGAATGGAAGCCTTCCACTCGATACACGAACGGTTGTCATCATACATGGTGGAAAAAGAGGCTTACGATCGCACTGCGACCTTAGAGGTCGTCAATGAAGAACTTGCTGATCCGGAGGATGACGAGGAAGTCCATATTCAACTCGCTCCAGCGGCGCTGGACGATACACCTCCCAAGGTTAAAGACCCTACTGAGAAGGTCAACCTGGGTACTGTAAGCGAGCCTATGGAAGTATCCATCAGTGCTTACCTAGAGCCTAACGAGAAACAGAGGCTCATCGAACTATTGCTAGAGTTCAAGGATTGCTTCGTGGAGAAGTATGAGGACATGCCCGGCCTGTCACCAGACTTGGTTTGTCATCAATTACCAACTCTTGCTGAAAAGAGGCCCATCAAGCAGGAACCTCGACGAATGAACTCCGAGACCCAGTTTTTGGTAAAGGAAGAGGTAGAGAAAATGCACAAGTCCGACATCATAAGGGTTGCCAAGTATAACCGGTGGCTATCTAATATAGTGCCTGTCCGGAAGAAAAATGGCAAGATGAGAGTCTGCGTTGATTATAGAGACTTGAATCTTGCCACACCTAAAGACGTTTACCCCATGCCGGTCGCGGATATGTTGGTGGACGCAGTGGCAGGCCATGAACTGTTGTCCTTCATATACGGCACTGTGGGATATCACCAGATTCCGGTCGCTGAAGAAGATAGACACAAGACTGCTTTCCGCTGTCCTGGCTTCGCGGGAGTTTTCGAATATGTGGTCATGCCTTTTGGCCTGAAGAACGCCGGTGCGACGTATCAAAGAGCCATGAACTTGATCTTCCACGACATACTGGGAAAGGTTTTAGAGATATACATTGATGACGTAGTCGTCAAGTCTCAGAAGCGAGGGGATCACATCGCAGATCTCAGGAAAGTGTTTGAGCGCATGCGCCGACATAGACTCAAAATGAACCCAGCCAAGTGTGTGTTTGGGGTTCAAGCAGGGGACTTTCTGGGGTTTATAGTCCACCAACGAGGGATTGAGGTCCCCGAGGACAAGGCAAGCGCAGTTATTAATGCATCTCACCCACGGACGAAGAAGGAATTACAGCGTCTTTTGGGTAAGATTAATTTTCTCCGGTGTTTCATCTCTAATTCTGCAGGGAAAATCCAGCCCTTCTCACCCTTGCTGAGACTACAAGGACAGAATGAATTTGTGTGGGAACCCAAGCATCAAGAGGCTTTCGACAGTATCAAGGCCTATCTGGCAAACCCACCAGTCTTGGTTCCACCTAGAACCGGGGTCCCGTTAAAGCTATACATCTCAGCAGCCGACGCCTCCATTGGTAGCCTGCTCGCTCAGGACGATGAGAACGGTGTCGAGCACGCTATATTTTATCTCAGCCATGTACTGACAGATTGCGAGACAAGGTACACCCCTATGGAAAAGCTGTGCTTAACCCTATACTTTTCGGCGTGCAAGTTGCGACATTACATGTTATCCTTTACTACTTGCATCATCGCTCAGACCGATTTGGTCAAATATATGTTGTCCCGGCCTATCTTGAGAGGCCGCATTGGCAAATGGGTATTGACACTTTCAGAGTTTTCGCTCCAGTATGTACCCCAGAAGGCGGTCAAAGGGCAGGCTATCGCAGATTTTCTAGCATATCATCCTCCGCTAGAAATACCCGTACTGAAAGAGTTGGAAATTGCCTGCAACACCACGACTCGATCAGATAAAGCATGCATCCTGAATACGAGGTCTGGTATCAGGCTACAATCTCTCTTCAGCCCTGGGTGTTATTCTTTGATGGCTCAAGAACAGATACTCTGGCCGGCGCAGGGATTGTTCTGGAGAACCCTGCTGGTGATCGTTTCTCTTATTCTTTCCAGCTCACGTTCCAATGTACTAATAATCAGGCCGAATATGAAGCTCTTATCATTGGACTCGAAGTCTTGTTGGAAATGGGCGTCCGGGACGTTCAGATTCGCGGCGATTCTCAGCTCGTTATCAATCAGCTTCTGGAAAAATATCGCTGTATTAGTTGGCTGCTCATCCCATACCTGAATCGCGCCATTGAGCTTCTGGACCAATTTACAGATGTTGATATGGAACATATACCACGCGAACGTAACTTTGCCGCTAATGAGCTCGCTCAGTTGGCTACAGGCATTAGCTTGAAGTACGGAGTGCGCGAGCGCATCCTGAAAGTTGAGCGTCGCACACTACCTTCGTGGCTTGCTCGACCTGATCCTCCAGACGATCCCGTGGTTGCGGTACTAGAGCCCATTGATGTCTATTGGCGGATTCCACTGATTGAATACCTCAAACAACCAGACTCCATCGCTGATAGGAAGATTCGTTTCCTCGCATTGAATTACTTCCTTAGAGGCGATGAACTGCGCAGACGTGGAGAAGATGGTATAGATTTTCGATGTGTCTATGGTCGCGAGGCTAAGAGATTGATGCGCGAGGTACACACGGGGATATGTGGATCTCATCAAGCTGGACCTAAGATGAGTTGGCTCCTCCGACGTCATGGTTATTATTGGCCCAGCATTTTGAAGGATTGTATTGCATTCGCCAAAGGCTGTGCGGACTGTCAAGCACACGGTCCTGTCCAGCATGTTCCTAACATTCCTATGCAACCTATCATTAAACCTTGGCCTGCGCGAGGCTGGGCACTGGACTAGATTGGGATGATCCATCCTCATTCTTCCCTACAGCACAAGTTTATCATCGTCGCCACTGATTACTTCACGAAATGGGTTGAAGCAGAGCCTCTGAAGGAGGCCTCCGGCGCTACCATTCGCCAGTTTATTTTCCGTAATATTCTCTGCAGGTTTGGCGTTCCTGAAGTGCTGGTGTCGGACAGGGGGGCAGCGTTCATGGGAGGCCCTGTTGAGGAGCTGGTGAATGATTTTGGCATTCAATTCACACATAGTACTCCGTACTATGCTCAATCTAATGGTCAGGCGGAGGCGAGCAACAAGACAATCATCACCTTACTGAAGAAAATGTTGGTGGTGAATCCTCGACAGTGGCATGATACTTTGTACGAGACACTTTGGGCCTATCGCACTTCTAAACGTAACCCCACCGCCACGACGCCGTACGCGCTTATGTTTGGACATGACGTTGTCTTACCATTAGAAATTAATGTTCATTCCTTACGCGTCCAAGATCAGCATCATTTGATTGGCGAGGATTATGTTCAAGCAATTTGGCAGGAGCACGAAGACTTAAGCGAGCAGCGCTTGGCCGCTTTGGACAATTTGGTGATGGAAAAACAGCGTATCGCCCGCGCCTACGACAAGAGGACGCGGGGTCGCAGTTTCAAAGAAGGTGACCTCGTTTGGAAGGCCGTTTTACCCTTGGGTGAAAAGGTAACCGGTCGCGGTAAATGGACGCCGCGATGGGAGGGACCCTTTGTTATCCACCGAATAATGGAGCGCGGCGCTTTTCACCTCAAAGACATCGACGGTGATATCCATCGCAATCCTATTAACGGTCGTTTTCTGAAGAAATATTATCCAAGTGTCTGGGAGTTTGACGATCCTCCCGACCCTGTTCCTGCTCCGACTGGGGGGCAACCTTAATCTTCATCGGCTCGCAGTGTTATGGTTATTCGGCCTTTTCTCCGTGGCCTTTTGTTGTTGTATCTGCTCCCCGCTGAACATTGGGGGGGGGGGGCACCTCAATATCTATTAGAGCCTATACAAGAGGCTTTATTTTGGACTTATTTTGTAAGAGCCTATACAAGAGGTTTTGTTTATGATTATAGTCCATGTTATCAGTTACTTGGTTTTTATTCATTGTCTTGACAAAACGTGTTAAGAATAAATACAAGGGCCTATACAAGAGGCTTTATTTTGGACTATTGTTTGCATTTTTGTGTGTGCAGATTTTCGAGTACAGATTTTTGAGTAAATCAAGCATTTTATTCATAAAGTGGCTTTGCGGCCAGAAGCACACAACAGAATAGAGTAATACAGTTTCACATGCGAGGCTACAGACATAAAAGTTCAAAGTGTTCGTTGTGGCCGTGTGGAGAAGGATCTGGACGCTACCACCTCAGAGCATTCTTCCCCCTACGATCAGATCCTCCTCCCATCTAAGTCGCCGCTGCTGTCATCGGTACCAGAGGAAGAGGGAAAAAGAGAGCCTTAATTCCCCTTTCTGGGGCCTCTCCTCCAGGCAAGAGTTGGGCTCCAGAGCAGGCGCGACTCACAACCACATCTACCTCCTGGGGTAAATCAGAAAGTGCGTGCCCAGGCCCCAGAGATAGACCGCGAAGGCAGAAAGGTAAACCTCAGAGTGGCTTTCCTCCCTTCCTCCGCTTGCTCCGCGCGGACAGTCTGAAAAGTTGGACTCCTCAGAATGTGGTTCTGCCGCGTTAGGAGCGCGGCATGTTCTTCGGTTTAACTGAGACTGGCAAGTTCATCCAGATTTTCAGTAACCAAAGACATGCCGCCGGACCTGAGATTAAGCCATGAGGCCTACCCAGGTCTTGAGATTAAGCCATGAAGCCTAAGAATCTGTGGCTAAGGGTGAGATCACGGTGCGAAGATTTTAGAAACTGGAGAAAAAGCAACAGTGCTTGCGAGTTTATCGTGGGAAGAAACATGGTGGTTTGGTTATCGCTCTTCTTTGGATGCTGGTATTTATAAGGTTGATCTCACACCGTGCGGTAAGCAGTTGAGACGCTTTCAACGCCATCAATAAGAGAATCAATGCGGTTAAATGCGATTATCTTGGAAATGGAAGATATTGAAAACGCGTGGGAAGCAGGACGGTCTCCAAGAAAGCAACCGCCCAAAATGGGATTATCTTTTCAACGGTCTTGCTTTTCATTAATTGGCAAACCTTAAATGATATTTGGGCCGAGCAAAGCGGGCTGAATATTGTATATATTAAAAATATCCTTATACAAAGTAAAATGGGCCTAAAACAAGAGGCCTAAATTTTTCGACCCGCATGGGTCAAGCGAAGCAAGTGCTCATCCAGACGAAAGCTAGCGTCGGTAGCAGCGCGCTCTGCTTGTTGAACTGCTTCGCGCGCTTGAGCCAGGTTCTGAGACATCGCTTCTAGCGCCGTTAAGGGCTGTTCTATCTGAGGCTCCTCTTGCGCCAGTTGGGTCGTGACCGTCACTAATTGGGCCTTGGCTTCGATTAGTTGGGCTTGGAGGTCCTGAATGTGGGTCTGAAGGTGGTTCTGTGAGATCCTTAGATCCCTGACGCGAATTGCTTGATCGCCTAGAGAGTCGCGAGATACCTCTGCTTGTTGTGCAAGGCCGCGATGGTGAGCCTGAACATGCCTGGCCTGTGCGGCCGCGGTCGTCCTTTCGGTGATCCGTGCAGGAAGATTTTGCAAGAGCTCATATATTTCAACAAATTCATCTTCAGTGATGGTACGTTCGCGGCGAAGTACCATCAGATATTCTTGAGCTCTGGCAGCTGCGCCCGGCAGTAAAATGTCAGGACCCAGGAGTCGCTGCAGAATGTCCCTCGCTTCATCTGTGACCCCTGGAGGAGTCACTTCGAGTACGCGAACAAGTCTCTCCAGCCTATTAGGAGGCTCAGGAGGAGGAGCTTCAGCGATAATGTCGGCATCAGCGACAGCAACAAGAGGGCCTGCTCGAGGCTCGACGATCGGGGCCGCAACTTGTTCTGGGACTGCATTTATATCAGCACCTATTTCTGGAACCTGGGGGGCAGGTTCTTGATTCGCCATGCCTTCATCAGCGGGCTCAGCAGGGTCAGCGACAGCGACCTCCTCAGCAGGGACGTCACTCTGCAATGAGGAAAGACAGTCAGGTATACAAAGAAGAACAAGAACTAAGGCACCAATTTTCAACTAAGAATACCTCTGCGACAGGACCGTCGTCTGAGACATTTACTGGCGCTGGTTCTTGAGCTTCCTCATCAGGATTGCGATCAGGTGACGCGAGCGCTGGTGGTTGTGTAACGATCAGATCCTCATGTGGTGCGTCCGGAAGGGGCGCATTCTCTTCCGTTTCATCGGAATTATCCTCTATGATCTGCACAGGAATAGAGGCTGAGCCACCATCAGTGCTAACAGGAGGTGGAAGATTTTCAGGTCCCATGGGCATTGGCGCTCGCGAAGCAGTTGTTCCTTGAGTGGCAGCTGAAGAGCCTTCCCCAGCATATGTAGATGGCCTGCGACGAACCTGTAAAGGAGAAGAGTGTGAAATATGGGCAGAAACAGGAATAATTTCTAACATAGGCTCTTTGCCTCTTACCAGCCGGTCAGCCATTGGTTCATCTCCTTTCCAGGGGTCAGCGTGAGTATCTGAGCGACTATGCTTGCGGGCTATAGCAGCCATAACCTGTGAGAGGCAAGAGGTTAGCATTTAACTCACAAAGTTGGTCCTGAAGACAAAGGGTTCTTACGGTTTGTGGATCGTCGTCATCAAAAGAAGAAGAAGAATCCTCAGCTATAGATTCAGCAAGTACTGCCTTCTGTTTTCCAGTTTGTCCAGCGACCGGTGAAGCATTATTTGTGCGGCGGCCAGGGCGCGGCGCACTCCCCTAGTACAAACAAGTATGAGTAAAGGAGGAAACGATGAAGGAGTTTGCAGAGATTAGAGTTGCAGTACTTACTTCTGGAGGTGGTTCACGAATTACGATGCCAGCCTGGGCCGGGAGAGGAGCTCGCGTAGGTCTGACCACTTGGAGGGGTCGAGGCCTGTTGGCGTCTTCAGAAAAGCGAGCGAGCACTTCAATATCAGCGGGGTATGGTTTCCTGAGCTCGCCAAAGAGAGTAGAGAAGAGTTCGTCATCTGGTTGAGTCCAGCAGTTGACAGAGACTTCTCTCCACCAAATCTCATACCCTTCTTCGGTTCCATCTACAGCATCAAGGTTTTGGGCCCAATCGGGAAGGTCGACCAGCGCGAGCATACTTTGTGCCGGTGGGGGCCCGGAAGGCGAACCGAATCTTCGCCAGGAAGTGTTATAATTCCAGGCATCATACAGAGGGACTGGTACCAATTGGACAAGGCCAAATTGGCGGGCGAAATGATTAGGAGCATAGAGCTCATAGCTGAGTTCCTCGGCAGCAATCCGGATGTCTGAACAGGAGATGGCGCGGCGGAACGCCAGACGAGCGCGGTCGGGATAACGAGGATCACTAGGGAGGAAGCTGTATTGTAGCACAGAAGGGAATCTTCTTCCCAGAATTAAATCACAGTATGGCATGTCGTCTAGCAAGTACAGATAAGAAAAGCATTCAGAGTAAAGGGGAGATGAGTACTTGTCCTCGCGGCAAAACCATCGACCTAATAATTGATCGACCGGCGGGGATTGCAGGATATCTTCACGGCGGAAGAATGGGAAGTAGGTCTGGATCCAGAAGTCCAAAATCCAGAAAGGTCCGGAAATGTTGATCTCAAAGGGATGCATCGTCGCTTGGTACAACATGCGATAAATGGCGCCCAAGACCGGTTGTCCGAGCCCGATGTTGCGGCCGTTATAGAGGGCCGTCGCTAAATAGGTCCAGGTGCCAGTGGGTTTGCAGGAGGAGGTGCAGAATATGAATTTACAGAGCCAATATTCAAGGAAAGCGATTCCTCCGGTCGCATTGTGCTCCCGGCTGTAATATGCCAGCCATCTTGGGTATGAACCACTATGAGCGCTGCGGCCTTGCTGGGCCATGGTCAAAGTGAAGGCGATAGAGTCAAATTGACCATGCACATACGGCTCGCCATCGATGGGAAGGCCAGTAATGGCGAGGATGTCCAACAGAGTGATGCTCATTTGACCAAATCTGAAGTCAAAAGTGTTGGTGGCGGCATTCCAGAAACAGAGGAAAGCAGCGAGTGGCGAACGATTACCACCACGAGGAAGATGGAAGCACAGATCAATAGTGTGGGTAATACCTGCAGCATTCCAGCGACCTAGATCTCGCGCTCGCGCCTCGTGATACCAAGAAGTCTCCTGTGCACTAATGGAAGATGGCCAATTCCCTATTTTGGCTCGATGGTTTTGGACACCCCAACCACTAAAGTCCCCGGGAGTCCTTCGGAGGACTAGAATGGGCCGTCGGACAGGAAGATCGTACATGGCGATGGCATCATCTGGGATAACACCTTGCGGTGCTGGGCCTAACCCGGTGTGATGATCTGAAAAACGAAGGAGTAGGGGTCGGTGAATAGTGGTCTCTAGATGAATGCGAGCACCGATACTGGTGCCCCAGGTCCGAGCAGCCGTTTCGTTCAATTCTTCTTCCTGATCGATGATGATTTTCTTAGGGGGAGCCATTTCTGGATCGTTTGCAAAGAAGAAGGAGCAGAGATGGGTTTTTCTGGGTTTAGAGTTGGAAGGAGTGTCTGATGTGACAGGATTGCGGCTGTGCGTTTAAATAAAGAATTTTGTGAGGGAAACGATGCGACAGAAAGCGTTTCACAAATGAAGGGACGCGACCCTCATTAATGGCATCGTTTCAAGCGACCGACACGTATCTCTAAGCCCCCTTCAATCAGTTGCATTTTAGTAGGCCCGATTTCGGGGCCTGGGGGGCAATGTTTGAGCCCAAAAGTAATTTTGGCGAAATCCTTTAGTGGGTCTGAGCCAGTGGGCCGATACCCGCGGCCCAAAAATGAGACTACACGGATTTGGGTTGTGATGTTGCTCATCCCGTGTTTCATAAGGAGATATCATCCTTAATTGCATGAAGATATGAGCGCTTGTGAAGGCGTGAAGATATATTTGCAATCAATACGTGCGTATCCTACTGCTCGCATCCAGCGATCACATCTAAGAGGCAATTAATCTTTATCTATATTCTAGCGACGACAGAAGCGGATAGTTATCACCCACAATAATATCAATACTATTAAGAGTTTTGATTTGATTCAAGGCCAATAACTGTGGCACAAAATATAGTATTCCATTCATATTAGGAAAGTGAATATGTAATAGCCTATATATAGAGGCTAAATACGATACAGAAAAGGACCTCTCTCGAATCAATCAATCCCAGCGATTACAAAGCCTCCCCGGAGCAAACCTTCAACCTCGTTGAAACCCGGTGACCGCCCGCCAGTCCTAGTCTCCTCTCGAGCCGACTGTCAGCCTCACCAGTTCAACCCAGCGACCGTACTTCCAGTCCCAGTCTCCCCAGGAGCCGACTGCGAGCACAACCGCTACTGTTATTTCCAGCGAAGCAAGGGTAACGCCCTCGCAACCCAGCGAAGCTATAGTCACGCTTTAGCGAACCCGTGTTCCTCTCAAACTTCCCAGTGATTGCTCTGCTCAGCTTTCAAGTTGAGTATCGATACGGTGAACGAAAAGAGACCACAACCAAAGCCCTTACCCGCGTAAGGCAAGAAGTCCTTTCCCGGAAGGCAAGAAAAGAACCCTGTGACGAGGTTGGTGCTCTCCTCGTCCACAGCGCTTGAAAAAGAAGTCAGGTCACGGGACTACCCCAACGACTGCACCCCGCGGTGCTGGCACGCCTGCGCAATCACTCGCTCAAAAGAGACTGTTTGCACACCAGCTGGTTTTGGAGCCAAACAGATCGGATTGAAGCTGTGAGTATATGAACTTGTATGTTGTTCGGTAGAAATTGTTATTGTTAGTGAAAAATGATGGTGATTAGGAAAATGGAACTAAATTTTTAGAAGCTAAAAGTTGAATGAATAATGAAGTTAGTAATATGTGATGACTTGGTTTTTTGTTAGTAATTTCTTGCGATTGATAATGAAAAGTTGTACGAATTCTTGTTCTTATGCCTAGTTCATATGGTATTCGTGAATTAGAATTAGTTCGGGCAATTATTTACTCGGGAACTCTTTACTTTCAAGTGCTCGAGGATTGACTTTCCATTCATTAGATTTTGTGAAACTTTCTTCAAGGAAATCATAGTGCGTCGATATGAGTTCGTGGACATACGGCACGGGAAAATCGGGAGATCGTATGAAGAAGTTATGGTCAGCAGAAGTTTTTATTATTTTGGGGAATTCCTATAAATAGAAATTTCCAAAAATAAATATCATAACTGTACATTTTTGAAAGTTTCCGAAATTGGAAACCCTAATTTCTCTTTGAAAACTGAGTGACTGACCCGTGCATGCTGGTTGGATTTTCATTTTTCAGCAACATCTGGCGACTCCACCAGCCCAGAACAACTTGCCGCCACCTCGCGGTCCTTCCCCAGAAGCTCACTCCCTTCGATTGCAATCGTATAAGGTGGATCGAGGAGAGAAAGTATGACCGTGGTAGACCCGATGCTATCTCCGTTTTCCGGCTACTTCACGCCTTGAAACCGGTTGGGTTTTGAAGATCCTTGCTTCCTCCTTCCATTCATAGTAATCTTAAAGATCGATTAAACTAGAGGAGCTCGGAATCACGTTTTGAGCTTTAATAAGATCAAACAGGACTTTTGGCAGTGATCTAGGCCAAAATGGCCCTAGCCCCAGGTATAAAAGTTGTTTCCCATGCTTCGATATCTATTCTAGACGATTGGATCGACCTCATTTTGAGGTTGATATGGTGGCGCGTGGGGCTCACGCTTAACCGCTTGTGGCAGCATGTCTGGCCATGGTTGGAGCTGTTTCTTGCTTGCTATCATCTACTCGTCGGTAAGAGTGTTTTGATATATGGGTTATAACATATTTTGATCATTCAAAACATGTTAGGTTTATCGTAATTTTGATTCGGTCAGTCTTCTATCTATGAGGATCTGACTATTGGATGGTCTTGTTGTTTTGACAAATCGACCTAAGAGTGTTCCGGAGACTTTGGGTAGTCTTGGATGAAGCTTCGTCTCGATTCACAGTCTTCGGTTTATAGTTCGTGTATTTCGAACTCAAACGCTTTTGTACCTCACGTGGTATTGAGTTTTGACCTTAATGTGATTAGATGCTTGATGACGAAGTTGTTTTGACGGATTGTTTCGCTCGATTTGTGCGTGAAGACACAACGGGATATTGAGGTGAGTAAATCTTACGATGTTCATTTACAAACGAAGTTATCTTATCATTTCGGGAGTTAATATAGTTGGTCTTAGTAGCATTTCTGAGTCAACGACTATAGATACTTACGTGAAAGATACACACACACACACACACACACACACACACACACATATATATATATATATCGATTGTTGTGATGCAAGCAATATGCGTGCTTACTCTGACAATGTAAAGGACATTCATTTTCCCGATGGAGAGGGAACTGGAAGAGCTAAAGCAACAAAGAGACCTTGCACAATCACAACTTGAATTAGAACGAAAAGTAAACAAAGGGCAGAAGGTACAATGATATTGTATTTGTTATTTTTGTTTTATGATTTTCATGCATGGTTATTAACTTAACTCTTTGACCTATAAATTATCCAGGGATTGAACCAATGAGGACCTTCTTCTGAAGTCGTTAGGTGTCTTTCTTTTCCTGGAGAGAATGAAACAGTTGCTACTACTCCACAGTCTCGTACAAGAAATGCAGTTCGAAGGCAGTCAATTATGAGGAGATCAGTAACTTCTACAAATCCATCCATGCTTGTGAATGAAATCCAAAAATTAGAGTAGAGACAGAGGTAGCTTGATGATGAGCAAATCGAGCACTTGAAGTACTGCAGAAGGAGGTGGCTACCCATCGACTAGGAAATCAGGAAACTACTGAAACTATAGTAAAACTGCTGTCTAAAATAAAGGACATACAAGTAGTTAGCTCCATTCCTGAAGTATCTATGATTGGAGGTGAGACCAACCTGAAAGAAGAGATTACTCGTTGGAAATCTCAGGCAGGTAATATTGAATCTTTAGAAAGGAAGCTTGAGAATGTTCAGAAATCTATAGACCAGCTAGCTTCTGCTTTTGCTACTAGTGAGGAAATTTCAGAATGCAAGACCACGTCAAAAAACAAGAAACTCCTTCCTTTCACCCTAAGCAATAGTACAAATATGCAACATCTAATCTTGTCTCCTTGCTCACCTATGACCTATGAAGCATGGATACTTCAAATATCTGACTATAGTGTCTCGTATCCGTATCGAATACGGATACGGGTACGATACGCACTGGGTACGTATCTAAGACCTTAAAAACGTATCATTGACTATGTAGCATCAGTTGACTTTGTTGATACGTCTTGGATTCGGTTTGACATAATTTTGGATACGTTTTGGGGTATTTTGGATAATTTCCTATCAATTTAAACCTGATACACACGAAGCCGCACTGAGCTTCGATTAGATTCAGTTCTCTCTTCGCATCTCTGACTCTCTGTGAGTTGCTTCTTCGCAGCGTCCCTCTCTGTTCGTTGCTTCTTCCCGAGTTCGCACTTCGCAGCTAGTGGGTAATCACTGGGTATGTTTAGATCGAAAGCTTGAAGCTAGTGGGTATGTTCAGTTCGAAAGCTTGAAGCTTTAATATCTGTGGGTTGAAGGCTTGAAGGTTGAAGCCTTGAAGGTCGAGTTCTCTGAAGACTATCTTCGCATCTCTGTTCGTTGCTTCTTCGCACCTCGTGACTTTGTCATAGAACAAACGATGAGGATGGGTATGTTCTGAATTAAAAGCCTTGAAGGTTGAAGCTGATCTATGGGAGTGTGGGTTGAAGGGTTGAAGCTTGAAGAGTTGAAGGTTGTTCTGTCACTTCTGTGGGCTATTATTAAAGGTATGTTCAGATTTGTCCAACATCTTATACCAATTATAGTGAGTAGGCCAGTAGGTTTGGAATCAATTACGTTTTGGAGTATGAATTATCCTTATATCACATCTTGGAGTATGAATTATCCTTATATCACATGTTGGAGTATGGTTTGTTATTAATGGAATACACAAATGGTGAATTAAGTCTTGTCAAGTTGGCAGCAACCATCTAGTTTGCCAACCTCAATGGATACGGTTAATGGAGGCATTCTTGAGGTTGCCAACCTCTCTCTTGATGAACTGGAATTGGAGGGTGTAATCTTTGATGATGAGGATGAAGTTGATTGAAGTTGTGCAAGTTTTGGAAGCTTGTTTGTGCTTGAACTTAGTTTTAATTTATGTTGCTTGAACCATTTGTTAAGTAATTTGATCCTTTGACTTATGTTTGGTTTGATTGTTTGAATATTATGTCTTTCAATTGCTTGTTTCATTGCAATTCCATCATTTTATATGCAATATTCATCAAATATATTTATTAACACTATATATATATATATATATATTTTTTACATATTATTTTATAAATGTGTCCAAAACGTATCGTATCCTGTTTTTTTGAAAAAAAACGTATCCACGTATCGTATCGTATTGCACCCCGTACCCGTGTCAGTGCATCATAACCTATGACCCCTTCGCAGAAAGTGATGGATTATGAGATTGAGAACAAGGGGCCTAAGAACAACGATGCTATGCCTAGTGATGACGTCTCCATGTCTGGGAGGTTAAAATCTACTCCACCAAAAAGTGATGAAAACGGTACCCGTAAATTGTCCAAAGAGAGAAGTCCTGCTGCTTCGCAATCATCAGTTAATGTGAAGAAAATGTAGAGGATGTTCAAGAATGCTGCAGAGGAGAATATATGGAGCATTAGAACTTATGTTACTGAGTTAAAAGAGCGGGTGTATGAAGATACATAACGTGTTTTTCCTTTAACACCACTCCTTATTTAATAAAAAAATCAATTCACTATTCACACACATAGTGTGTGGGGTCCATCTAGTTTATATTTTAAAAATAACTGAATTTTTCAAAATATTGCGATAATTTTGACATTTCACTATTGAAATATTTGATGGAATGACGATAATTTCTAATTTCCTAGCGATAATGCCACAAAAACTCTGAAAAAACTGCCAAATATGTCAAAATGTCGCGTTGGATATCGCAAATTATGGAAAATACCAAAATTTACGAATATTTTTAACTTGAATCACGCGCCCGACAGCAGAGCGTGAGGATGAGGAAAGCTGCAATTTCTAGTTTCTCTTTACTCTCTAGCAGAACAGACCATGCTCTTTATATATGAAGGACTTGTGGCAATGCCATTTCCAATTTTGAAGCAATGAAGCATTATAAGGTTCTTCACCCAACTTGTTCTTCTTTCTCATTTTGGGTTCCCTCCTCCTCTTATCCCATCATTCCTTTCTCACCATTTGCAGAGCCGCACTTGATGACTCTGGAGAAGTTGATAATTTAGGATTCCTCCTCTCTCCTGTTTTTTTTTTTTTTTCTGCCTTTCCCAGTTCGATCATATCAGGATAATATGGATCATCTTTGCTCTATCATACTGTCCTTCAATGTCTCTGTAGCACTTGCATTCATCATTCATCATTTATCATTCAGTCATTTTGTTTTCCTGGGATCATAGTAATAAGTCAAAATTTCCAGTACAATAACTTAAATTGATGGGTCCTTGACCCAAAGCACCAAAATGGGACAAAATTATCCCATTTACCCAACAACAGATTTTTGTTCCCACCTACACAATTTAACGGCAAAAGACCAATTTACCCTCAACTTAATTAACGAATTACATATCCCTTCCCTTTCCTCTCTCTCTCTCTCTCTCTCTCTCTCTCTCTCTCTCTCTCTCACACCTGTGATGATTCTTCTTCTTCTTCTCTCTCTCACCGGCGATTCTTGTTTTTTTTTCTCTCTTATCATTTTATCAGCCACCAGCTGGCCTAGTTCAAAGATTGAAATTGAGATCCGCCTCGCCGGAGTCGAACTCAGGCCTATGCGTTCTCTTCTCCGCACTCTACTCCATCCCGAGGAGTTCTTGGACAACCTTAGGGGTTCCAGAAGATGGTGTGAGGATGAACCCTGTTACCGTGATGGCGTCGAGCAGAATTCCAAAGAGCTTCGGCATTCGTCTCGTGTTTTTCATGGAGCGTTTTGCGAGGACGACAATTTTGATCCAGAAAGGTTTGGCGAAGGTGACGACCATGGAGTTGGGGCCGACATCGTTGTTGGTGGCGCGAAGATGAGCTTATAGCGAGAAATGCTGGCGGAGATGGATTTGGTCCCGCCGAGGGAGCCTCCAGTTCTCAGATCAGATCTAGAGCGGACTTGGATTTGTTGTCGGAGTTGGGTATGGGCCGACTTTTGTTGAATGGCAAGCCTTCCATCAGATGCCTGCTCTCTTTTTTTTTTTTTTTTTTTTAAGGTAAAAGGGGGGCAGAGGGCCTAGAAGGAAAGAAAAGAGAACAAAAAAAAAAAAAAGTTTTACCTAGGGGCAATAGACATCTACTGGGGGGCAATAAATGTTATGAATTACTGTAATCTCCTCGTTTTTTGACAGGACAGGCCCCGAAACCCTGAAATCAGAAGTGGCCCTACGGGGTCCATCTTAGAAGAAATTCTACTAAAAAATTTGGCAGAACTTCCCCTAAAAAAAAGACTACTCAAAAACCTGTAGAAAGACAACACACTGATCATACAACAGTGGAAATGATAAGGCACAGAAACAATGAGCAGGTCAGCTCAAACATGTAAAAAATAGCTTCAAAACTGATCCAAGAGTTGGCCAATTAAAACTGAGAGTTCATCATTTAGAAGGAGCAATCCTCAAGGTGAAATCTGGCAGGTCACTGTATAGGGCCACTTCAGATTCCAGGGTGAAATCTGGGGCTGGTCCTGTCATTTTTTTTCCTTAATCAAAGTTTTATTTGTCTAATTTTACGGAGATTAATTCCCATTCCAACTACCGAAAGTTTTATTGGGGGGCAATACAAGTTTAGTCGGGGGCAATAAACCTCTCCGGCTCCATATGAGATCTACAACAACCTCTTTAGAGACTTCCGACGAGATTTCATAAACCTTTATTGCCCTCCAATAGACGTCTATTAGGGGGCAATAGAGGTTCATTGCCCCTCTATTGGAGGGCAATAGACGTCTATTTGGAGGCAATAAACATTTCCAGCGACCTATGAGATCTTCGACGACCTCTTTGGGGACCTCCGGCAAGGTTTTCAAAGAAGTCCGGTAGGAGGTAGTCGGTGATCGGATTCCGACGAAAGTTGGCTAAAATCCGGTGGCCGGTGACCGGGCTCCTACGAAGTTTCCTATAATTTCTCTCTCTCTCTCTCTCTCTCTCTCTCTCTCTCTCACTAAGTAACAAAGGGGTGAGATTAAAATAGTCTAAAAAATAAACAAAAATTTTAAAAAATAAAAACTTAATGGTGTATCAAGGAAGACTTTCTTAGAGTGTTTTGGGTAAGGGGGAATTAAAAAACACTTAATGGTGTAAGATCCCTGAAGATAGTAAGGAGCAAAGATGTTTTCTAGGTATTATTACTAGACATTTTACAGAATAGTTTTATGCTTGTTTTTTGAGGAGTCAGGACGAAATTTCATACTGCAAGCTGCTTGTGTTTCATGAAGAGAAGTACTTGTTTCATCATTTTATCAAGTTTGTTTGCTCGTTAGACCCTGATATATTGATGGGCTGGGATATTCAAGGTGGTTCCCTTGGTTTTTTGGCTGAAAGGGCTTCACATCTTGGTATAGGCTTACTCAACAAAATATCTCGAACACCATTTGAAGCCAAGATGGTGGCTGAGGATTCAGAAGTTACGGAGAAGGTCTAAGGACCTCCTTAAAAGAGAAAAATTGTGTGTGTATATGTATATAAACACCTGGTCTATAGAGAACCTCCTTACTTTGAAAATTTAAGAATTTTTACTATTTTACACTAGTATATGACATAATTCAATGATTTCCATGGCCAATATCATAGGCTTCATCAAAATTTATTTTCACCCACTCACTTGGAGGTGGTCTCCATACAATCTGCTCCTCTTGATTAATTCCACTATCATATCTCCATTCTTGCCTCTTAGAATTTAGATGCATCATGCATGAAGATCAAATATGGCAAGTTTTTTGGGCTACTCTGGGTCTCAAAAGAATTTTGAATGCAAACTAAATGGCCAACCAAAGTATCTAGTTTTTATTTTTTATTTTTTATTATGCTAACCAACACAACAAGAAACTAAAACACAAAACCGCGAGGGACCCCCTCCCCCAGTTGATCCAAATGGAAAGCTGGGGACACATACAAGGGGAGACACAAAAACCAGACCGAAGGGCCAGGATGGCTATGAGTAAGAGATGCGAGCTTACCTGCAACAAAATTAGCCTGCCTATGCACATGACAGAAAACAACAGTGTGAAATTGCGAGCTAAACTAAGAATGTCTTGCACTAGCACCGGGATACGCCATGGGGTAGAAGCACAATCTTGCAGGCAATCGATTAATAGCTTTGAGTCCCCCTCAACTAAGATGTGGGAATGCTGATGGAGGAGAGCAGTGTGAAGTCCTTCATGAAGCGCAGTTGCTTATGCTACTAGGACACTCACTAAGCCAATTGATTTGTTTGCAACAACCAACGGGTTACCAAGTTGATTACGAATCACAAACCCAATAGTAGCTCTGTCATACCGCACAAAACCATCGAAATTGACTTTAACAAAAGCAAGGTCTGGCGGGTGCCATTTCACATAGCAAGCCTTCAGGGCAGAAGCCGGAGCTGGTTTCGGATTAGCTTGAGAACTAGAGCATCTAGTTGAGCTATTGGAATAAAAATTTCTTTATATCTGTTCCTCAAAATATTAAAAATAGCACAATATGGGGCACCTAGGAGAAGAAAGATTTCTTTGATGTATAAAATTAGTCATGCACAATTTGCCCAAAACCCATTTATCTAGTTCTTCCCCTTTTGAAATCGAAAAAAATAATCAACTTCGTCCCCTACTTCCCTTTCTCTCTCACCTCTCACCGCTGGTCTTTTCCAATCTTGTCCAATTGGTTTCAATTCCACTTCTTCTTCTTCAACCCCATAGTTGCTATAGCTTTGTGAGATTTGTGTTTAGATGCGATGGCGTCCGATTCAAATTCAGGCGATCCAGTTTCTAACTACAGTCGTACCAGCGAATTATGCTTTTGATTGACTTAAACCAACTGATTCATTTCCAAGACTCAACCCCATTTCTCAGCTCCCTCCTCTCTTTTCTCTTTCTTCGCCTGCAGACTCTTTCTCTCTCATCTCCAAGTCCGATAAGTTTTCAAATTTTGATGTTTTGAGGTCTAATTTGGTTGTTCTGTTTTCGCCGATGTGTGGGTCTTTGAATTTTGTGTTTGAGTTCTTAAATGTAGGAGTGGGTGATGAGCTTTTACAGATTGAATGGATTTTGTGAGAGATTTCTAGGATTTTTAGAGAATGTGGATGCCTTTTGATTCCTTAACTTATGCATGAAGTGTGCTGCCTCATTTGCCACTAAGGTATTGTCTAAAATTAATATGCCCGGGACATAAGCACTTTGTAATGGGGACATGATTTGAGGAAGCCAAGTTTTCAACCTGTTTGCCAAAACTTTAGAACCAATTTTGCAAATGACATTGCATAGGCCTATAGGTCGAAAGTGTATGGCTTTCTTGGGGTCTTTTATCTTCAGTATCAAGCAAAGATACGTATAATTTGATTCCGGCCACATTTACCCATGAGTAAGCAAATGTCTCATTGCCAAACATACATCATGGTTAACAATATCCCAATATTTCTGATAGAAAAAAGGTGACATACCATCCAGTCCAGGACTTTTTGAAGGGTGCATTTGGAATGGGGCTTTTTTGATCTCCTCATCCGTTTATGAAGCCAACAAAGCATTATTCATTTCATCTGTCACCTTGCATGGCACAGAAGCTATCACAGTTTCTAGTGCTTCCAAATTTACTTGTTTAGCTGAAAAAAATTCCTTGAAAATACGACGATAAGAGTCATTAGATTTCATGCAGTTCCGAGTGCCAAACATTGTTCTCGTCAAGTAGACCCCTTATCATATTCCTACTCCTACGATTACTTGCTTTTAGGTGAAATTAGGCAGTATTCCTATCTCCTTCTTTCAACCACAATGCCCGGGACCTTTGCTTCCAATTCTCCTGATTGGACAGTAATTGGCTATATTGAACATGCAATTGTCCTTGCTCTTCGTATCCCTAAACTAAATGAGGTTGCCTCATTAAGTCTTTAAGCTTTTCCTGAATCACCCTCATCTCATTTTGCTGTCTGTTGAACTCAGTTTGATGCCATGCACTCAGCCGAAGTCCCAGTTCCCTTGTCTTGCTTCCAATATGTTGGAGGCCATTACCAGTCGTAGGCATGGCCCATCCTTGTTTTATGATGTTCAAAAATCTTCCTAGCCAAACCACTCTTTTTCAAAACAGAATGGCCTATTGAATCTTCTTCAGACTTGTGGTTCAGTGTAAGCCTTAATTAGCAAAGGACAGTGATCTGACTCCGATGAACTTAGGGTTATCACCCTACTATGTGGAAAGCGATGACGCCATTGGACTGTTTGAAACTCCCTATCTAGTCGCTCTTTTGTGTACCTGTTTGACCATGTAAAACGACTCCCAACGAACCCCATATCACTCAATCCACATCAGGTCATTGTTCTTCTAAACTTTGTCATCGCTGCAAGAGCCCTAGGAGGCCCTCCTGATTTGTCTTTGCGCACTAAAACCTCATTAAAGTCCCCTGCCATCAACCCTAGCAGAAGACAGGTCTGTGCTGCTAGGGTTTCAATCAACTGCCAGGTTCGATCTCTCCCACCACATGCAACTACCCCATAGATACCTATGAACCGCCAAAGATCAGATCCTGGCTGTCCAACCTCAACATCAATATGGTTGGGGAAATGACTTCGCACATTTACATGAGTATCATTTGTCCATAGAATGGCGAGTCCCTGCGAGTCTTCCTCATGCAGGACACAGAAGCTATCCATGAAGCCCAGACAACGTGTGATTAAGTCAATTGTATTCTTCTGTGCTAGGGTTTCTGACATAAATAAGCCAATACAATATCAACTGGGGCACACTGAGTTTCAGCGTTAACTATTCCTCTACAATTCCATACCAAAATGTTGCCTTGTAACATCTCTGATATCTTCGGTACCGGCACGGTGCAACTGTTTTGGTGGGAGCGCACAAGGAAGCGGCGGTGCCTTAGAGTTTTTTATGTGTATATATAGTTTGGTTATTATGTCCACTTAGTATAGTTTGAAAACATATATAATAATTTACCTTTTAGCAAGAGTCGGCTTCAATCTCTTTCAACTTTGTTAGAATTTTGCTAAATTAATGAACTTTCTTGAAATATCTGATTTGCATATCTAAAAAGGATTTGGTGATTATCAACACTCAAGGGACCAAGCTACCGAACTTCCTTTTCAACACATAAGCAATTTGATGATTATCAACACTCAAGGGACCAAACTTGCTTTTCAACACTTAAGGGATTTGGTGATTATCAACACTCAAAGGACCGAGCTACTAAAATTGCTTATCAACACTGAAGGGATTTGATGATTATCAATACTCAAGGGACCATGGAAACTACCGAGCTTGCTTATCAACACTTAAGGGAATTGATCATTATCAATACTCAAGGGACCAAGCTACTAAAATTGCTTATAAATACTGAAGGGATTTGGTAATTATCAACACTGAAGGGATCAAGCTACTGAACTTGCTTTTTGACACTTAAGGGATTTGATGATTATCAACACTCAAGGAACCAAGCTGCCGAACTTGCTTAATTATCAATACTTAAGGGATTTGATGACCATCAATACTCAAAGGAGCAAGCTACCGAACTTGCTTATTAACATTGAATTTCCAAAAAAAAAAAAAAAACTTGCTTATCAGCATTTAGGTAGTGTTTGATTAGAGGATTTGGAAATTCCAAAGAACGTCAAGATGATGAGATTTTGAGGTGAATGGAGTTGATGGGAGTTTAGCGTTAAGAAATTTTAAGTAACGAAATTTACAAATGAGTTGTTTGGATCATACTTTGCAATGATAAGATTATTAAGATTATGCAGATATTTATGTTTTTGACAAATTGGACTTGGAATAGAACAACCTCTTCTAATATCATTCATTCTTGCCCACGAAACTTAATTCGTGCGATAAAAAATAGTGGTTGTTGTTAACTTGTTAGCTATACAGTGGCTAATTAGCCAATGAAACAAAAAGCTGGTCCATGAAGGTTAGGCATGCATCACTTTCAGATAATATATTTGATTGGAATTCAGGTATGGACTTTTAATTACCAAACCGGCATCGACACTTGGGGAATTGAAAGCAATAAATAATTGCCAGCTTAATAATGTTTTGAAAAGACTATTATTGCCTGCTGTACATGTTATGCAAAGGTAGAGAACTAAAGATGGTAGACCCATAACCGCCAAGCAGGATATGATTTGGGTGCTGCTATTGCCAACATTCTATTTTCTTAGTTCACCATAAAACATTTGAATTATTGGAAAACTATATCATTCAAGTGCAAAATTACTATTAGGTGTTCTAATTTTCTAAGGGGGCGGATCCGTGGCATCACAAATTATAGTTAAAATTATATTTCAATTACCAACCATTAGATTAAAAGACTATCAATGGATGATATTAAATTTAAATTTTTCATTTTTCATTTTTTTTCTCTTTCATTGAATTAATTTAATCACAACTAAAACTCATTAATTAAAGAAAAATAAAGAAAGACAGTCTTCAGAAAATTCTTTCCTCTTTTTTAACGTTGTCTCTCTCAATGGTATAATCCAATTGAACACAAGAACATCCTCCAATGTCATTCACTTTCAGAGCTATCTCTGTGTTGTGTTCAAATTTCTCTTAATTGCATATAAAAAGTGATAATCCAATTATCTAATACAACCCCAATTTCCCATATTCAAGAGAAGTTTTCTTCTCTATCTAATATTAGGTCTGGGGCTAAATACTAGTTACTATCATGTACTTTAGGTTCAAAATCAATTAAGTCCCTAGACTTTTAATTTCATCAAAAACACCCGAACTCTATTATTTCTCATCCAATTGATCCTTCCGTCAGCATTCCATGAGTTGGAGGCGTTAACTAGCTGATGTGGCATGCCAACTCAACTCTTGTGGGGCCCACATACAAGGGAAAATCCCATAATTAACCATGGCTCCCTCTCACCCCTGATTTCACCCAAAACCCATTATGGTGGCTTTCCCCTAAACACGATCCCAAGTAAAAAAAAAAATTAGGAAACTATCTTTCTTCCATCGAAGTTTGACGAAATCAAAAAACAAAAAGCTCATTGAATTAGGAAGGCGTGAATCTTGATCTGAAGGGGCACCGACGTGGCCAACAACGATCTCGATGTGTGCATACCCATGGAAGAGATTTAGCTTTCGTCAGAAATCAGAACTGACATCAGGGATTCCTTCTCTGCTTCTATTCCTTCTCTGCTTCATCCTAGTTTAATAATTATCCAAGTGATGGAAATTTGCAATTGCTTGAATCATAATCAATATGAGGCAGTAGTTTTGGTCACGATTCTTGGTTTATTTGCAAAAAAAAAAAAGCAAAATGGGGTGCTGTAAGAACAGGTTCAGTGTGCAAGCATGACCACTCAAGTCAGTCAGAGAAGATCTAAGAAGCCCAAAACGGACGAACCTGTAACTGGAAAGATTTGAAATTTAGATCGGAATTGCTTGCCTTCTGTATATTTTTCTTGTGTAATTTCATGTGTGGTTAATCACTTGGGTTTTTTTTTTTTTTTTCCTGCCAAAATATAAGAGTAGAGAGAAGATTGGAAAAAGAATCTTAGCACTGCAGCAGCTCATTTCAGGTTTTCAAAAGGTTCAATCTTTCTCATCAAAAGCTACCCAGACTTGATGATCTGAATTCAACACAATGATAAAGTTCGCCAATGTCATGAAATTTGCAGTGCAGACAGAACACAGCCTCAATTCTTCATGAGATACATCAGTTCTTGCAAGAACAGTTTCGGGTTTTTGTGCTCGACATACCGGCCTGCCTTTATTACCTGCAAGTAATATTTAAAAACCCACCAAACTGAACCCAGCAACAATCTCGAAGGAATAGAGTTAGTTTTCCTAATTTTTTTATTTTATTTTTTTTATTTGGGACTATGTTTGGGAGGAAACCACCGTAATAGGTTTTGAGGTTTTTGGTGAAATCAAGGGTGAGAGTGAGCTAGGGTTAATTTAGGGATTTCCCTTGCATGTGGGCCTTACAAGAGTTTAGTTGGTGTGCCATGTCAACAACTTAACGCCTAGCTCCAACTGACGGAATGCTGACGAAATGATCGAATGGATGAGAAATAGTAGAGTAAGGGTGTTTTTTATGAAATTAAAAGTCTATAGACTGAATTGATTTTAGACCTAAAGTATAAGGTAGTAACTAGTATTTAGCCCTTAGGTCTCTATCTCCACCAATCGATCCCTAGACTTCTTCTTTATGACTTATCTCATCCATTGATAGTTTTTTAATTTAATGGTTGGTAATTGAAGTATAATTTTAACTATAATTTGTGATGCCACGGATCTGCCCCCATTTTCTAAAATCAAAATCTGTGAGAAAAACTATATACGTAACCATTTTTTTTTTTTTAGGGAAATGAAAGAGGTTTCATTGACTTTACGAGTCATTACAATCAAGGGGTATAAGCTCCACCACATTTGGAGGAGGTACAGTAAAGAGAAGCCAGAAGAGATTCCACTTCATTGTGAGCTTAATAATGTTTTTTTTTAATATTTTTATATAAGTATATTTATGGACAGAGAAATGGGTTAGATAAGTAAATTTAGTAGAAATGAAAATGTAAGGTGTAATGAGCAAATAGGCTAAGTGAACAAAGAAAATGGTAGGGTGACAATAACTGTACCGTACGATTTATAAAAGAGATCTAATTCATTACCAAAAAAAAAAAAGAGGATATGAACGTGCAATGGGACACGTAATCAACTTTTGTTTTGCCTAACTTGTCTATGTATAAATTTTGCATGAATAATTGTTTACATACTACAAAACTCTTCTAGGATTCTAGCTATATTGTGACAATGGCTCTTGTTACTAACTTGCTTAAGGAGCTAAATATGAGCACTCTCTCCAATCTTTTCCTGCTTTTTGTTCTCTTGCTTACTATTTTCATGTTATTTTCAATTTTTAGATCAGGTGAGAAACTAAAATCACCGCCATCCCCAACAAGGTTACCCATAATCGGAAACCTCCACCAACTAGGTACACTGCCACACCGTTCTCTTCATACCCTCTCAAAGAAGTATGGCCCTCTAATGTTATTGCACTTGGGCCAATCTTTGACACTAGTAGTTTCATCGGCAGACATGGCCAAAGAAATAATGAAGACTCATGACAGTGTTTGTTGTAGCCGTCCCAATTTTACAGCTACAAATATATTACTCTATGGATGCAAAGACATAGGGTTTTCTCCTTATGGAGAGTACTGGAGAAAAGTTCGTAAACTCTGTGTTGTTGAACTTCTGACCCTAAAAAGAGTGCAAGAATTTCTGTATGTAAGGGAAGAAGAAATTTCAGAATTGGTCAAGACGATAAGCAAAGAGTGCCTCAGTGAGTCTCCTATTGATCTAAGTGCCATGCTGATGAAAACCTCCAACAACATACTTTCTAGGTGTGTTATTGGAAAAAGGTTTGTAGAGGAAAATGATAATTGGTTTGGAGAGGCATCAAGAAGGTTGACGGATCAAATAATGTCTTTTAGTGTCGGAGATTTCTTCCCTAGTTTGAGATGGATTGACAATCTTAGAGGATTCATTGCACGCTTGAAAGCAACTTCTGCCGAATTAGATGGATTCTTTGATCAGTTGATTGAAGAACGCAAGGCTACAAAGGGAGAATGTAAACTCAAAACAAGAGATTTTGTGGATATTCTTCTCAAATATGGAAAGGATGATGCACTTTACTTGAATCTCACTCAAGATAACTTAAAAGCAATCCTACAAGTAATTTCTCTCTATATCTATCTATCTGTATGTATTTCTACTTCAATCCATATGACTGAATATATTTCTTAAATCATTCTAGGACATGTTTATTGCGGGAAGTGATTCAACATCATCAGCTTTGGAATGGTTAATGGCAGAGCTTGTCAGAAATCCAAATGTGATGGAAAAAGTCCAACAAGAGGTAAGAAGAGTGGTGGGACAAAAGGCAAAGGTAGATGTGGATGATATCAATCGAATGGACTTCTTGAAATGTGTCATCAAAGAAACTCTGAGGCTCCATCCTATAGCTCCTCTTTTACTTCCGCGAGAAACAATTGAAGGTGTTACACTGGGAGGTTACTATATCCCAGCAAAAACAAGAGTACTCATCAATGCATTTGCAATCCAAAGGGACCCCAAGTTCTGGGACAAGCCAGAAGAGTTCCTCCCGGATCGATTTGAGGAAAACTCGATTGACTTCAATGGTCAGGACTTCCAATTTATCCCGTTTGGTGGTGGGAGAAGACAATGTCCCGGACAGGCATTTGCAATGGCTACAATGGAATATGAGGTTGCCAATCTTTTGTATTGGTTTGATTGGAAATTGCCTAGTGATACTATATTGGCTGAGGCCGTAGACATGAGTGAAGTTTATGGACTTGCTGTCCATAAGAAAGCTCATCTTCGTCTTGTCCCCATACCATTCTCCTCTTGATCCCTACAATTAGAGGTTTCCTATGTAAAATTAAATTATTATTAAGTGTTTTAGAATAAAGGATGCAGAGAGAGAATTGGGAGGATAGTTGTATCTGTCATTGATAATAAGAGCCTCTATATATAGAGAATACAAGTGCATATACAAGCAATCCTATTCTAATAAAGACTATGAATCTAGAATAATCTTCTCCTATGATAAAATTGAAAGTAATCATATTTTGGTTAGGCACATATAAATTGAATATCCTTCAACACTCCTCATTGTGTAGTCCAAACATGGTGGCTTTTTTTTTTTTTTTTGGCTTTTTGTCCATTTAACCCATTTCTAAAGATTTTTTTCCACTTACTCCCTCTTACCCAAAACACTCTAAGGAGGTCTTCCCTAATACCCAATTAAGATTTTTTTTTTTGTCTTTTATTTTTTTTAATACCATTTAACCCTCACCACTTTGTTACTTAGAGAGAGACAGAGACAGAGACAGAGAGTGGAAGAGAGAGAAACCATAGGAGACTTCGCCGGAGTCCGGTCACCAGCCGTCGAAATCCGGTCACCGACCGCAGGAACCCGGCCAACTTTCGCCGGATTCCTGTCATCGGCCACCGCCCACTGGAGTTTTCTAAAAACCTCACCGGAAAGATTTATTGCCCCGAATAGACATCTATTGCCCCCCAATAGAGGGGCAATAGAGGTCTACTACCCCCCTAATAGACGTCTATCAGCCATGTATTGCCCCCCAATAGACGTCTATTGCCCTCCAATAGGACTTTCAATCTCCAGAATGGGAACTAATCTTCATAAATTTAGACAAATAAAACTTTGATCAAAGAAAAAAAGGAGGAGATTACATCAATTCAAAACGTCTATTGCCCCTAATAGGCGTCTTTTGCCCTGCAATAGACATTTAAGGGACCTATATTGCCCTAATAGAACCTTTTTTTTTTTTCATTTTTCTTTCTTTCCAGGCCTTCTGCCCCATTTTACCCAAAAAAAAAATGAACTGGGCACCCACATACTCTTCTCCCTTTTTCCGGTTGCTAACCACATGCCGCACCTGTGCAGCTCTAGTTTGCTGTTACGGCCCGCCAACATGTTGACGACGACGTACAGGAAGAAGAAGGAGACGATGATCCCGCCGAGTATTACGTCGATTTGGATTTTGCCGATGAGTAATTGAAAAGGCAAAGGGAAATATAGAGGAGGAAGGGGATGGACATGTCGGACTCCTTGTGGAGGTCCGAGTTGACCCTGAAGGGGTGGAGAATGGACTTGGTCTTTCACCAGATTTGATCAGGGTGAATACCGAGCTCGTCGAGAAGAGGCCCTCGTCTTCTAAGCCGAAGCCTCTGTCGTGGAGCGAGCCGGACTGTAATTTGGGGATTTGATCGAGAACTCGATGGAAAACTGGAAAAGGAAGAGAGAGAGAGAGAGAGAGAGAGAGAGAGTGTGTGTGTGTGTGTGTGTGTTGCAGATCGGGGAGAGAGAAGAGTGGCATACAATGTAAATTATTAATTAGTCTTAGGGAAAAATTGACATTTTATTTTAAATTGGGTTAGTGGGAATTAAAATCTGTTGTTAGGGTAAGTGAGATAACTTTTGATCATTTTGGGGCCTTTGGGTCAAGGACCCCCTTTTTTTTTGGTGGTTGAATATCATTTAGATTGTACATTATTATGTCTAATGACTCAACATTCATTCTCGCAGGTTCAGCCTTAATAGGCTGTGAATGCCTTCCATACATTTTTTGGCACATAATGTTATTTAAATTCCTCACGAGGAAGTTTTTAAGGAAAAGCACTACCTAGGTGTATATGGTGCCAAATGATTGAGCAGAGAGCCGTAAAAAGGAATGAGGAGACAACCAAATGAAAGAAGGAAAATTAGAGAGACAAAAAAATAGAAGAAAAAGAAGACGAAGTCATCTGACTCTTTAATTTATTGTAACAGTCAGTGTAAAACATGCTGTGATTCAATTTTTCTATTTAAGTATTTTTTTTATACAAAATTTTTTTATTTGAATTTTGTCAACAAGTTCTTAAACATTTTGTTAATAAGTACAAATTCGCATTTGAATTATGCAAGAGCTAACGCGGCCGTTATTGATAAAGCAAATTCTTCAATAAAATGGTTAAATTTTTGAACTTCTATAAATACCCTCACTTATTAAAAAAACCAATAAATAAATTGTTTATATGTAAGGATACCGCACTAGATCAACAATATGTTAGTTTAAAGAGTAATAAAAGTAAATAAACAAATGCATCATTTCTCACAAAATAAAGATAATTTTTCCTCAAAAATGGGTGATTGTAAAAGTAAATTGAGAATTGGAATTGGTCTACTCATTTCATTTCATAGTCCCTTTATATAGGGAGAGAATTACAACGGAAATATCAATTACAATTATGACATTAAATGTTGATTGATTCATAATTCCTGCTGATTGATGGTAATTGCTAATTCTTTGATTCCTTTTCCGTCAGTCACTTTGACGAAGGCACATAATGTGCTTTTCCTTTAACACTCCCCCTTGTGCCAAGTCAAAGACGAAATGGTGCATGAGTTGTTGCCTCACTAAAAACCTTGCCAAGTAACAATAAAAAACCCTGTGGGACAAAAAATACACCTTGGTCGAAGGAAAAGATCACAACGTACCTTTTACATTTGAGGATGACATGTGTGTGTTAGACTCCCCCTGACGTCTACACCTCCCCTTGACCTTTACATTTATCAAGGGAGCTTGGAAAGTCTTCGCATTCCTCTGCATTTCACATATTTCTCAAATATGGCCTTAGGCAATGATTTGGTGAACAAATCTACCACATTCTCCTTAGACCTTACTTGAATCACTTGAATCTTGTGGAGGGCCTGTTATTGCTGATTGTAGAAAAACTTTGGCAATATGTGTTTTGTATTATCACCCTTGATATATCCTAGCTTCATCTGTTTGATGCAAGCTGCATTATCTTCATAAATGCAAGTAGGCTCTTCAGTGGTAGAACTCAAACCACTAGTCCCTCGAATATGTGTAATGATAGTTCTTAACCATATACAGTCACGAACCGCCTCAGGTAAAGCAATGATTTCTGAATGGTTCGAGGAGTTAGCCATAAGGGTTTGCTTGGTTGATCTCCAAGATATTGTCGTGTTCCCAATGATAAATGCATAACCAGTTTGGGCACTTAGATAGAGAATTTCAGCTCCCAACACTTCTTCGTCATCTTCCTTTGGACGAAATGGAACTTTCTTTGCATTCAAACTTCGACTGATCATGGGAGTGCTAGCAGGATACGCTTTTTCCATGTTAAATCGCCTGAGCATCTTCTGGACATATGCAGACTGGTGGATTAGTATTCCACAAACTCAGTGTTCTAGTTCAAGACCTAGACAGAATCGAGTTTTCCCAAGATCCTTCATCTCAAATTTGGATTTCAAGTAGCTCAGGTTTCTCTTATTTTATCAAGAGTACCTATTATGTTCATATCATCGACATATACAGCTACAATTGCAAATCCGGAACTTGTTTTCTTTATGAATACACAGGGGCACAATTTATCGTTCTAATATCCATTTCCAATCAAGTAGTCACTTAGACGGGTATACCACATCCGCCCGGATTATTTCAGTCCGTAAAGTGAGCGTTTCAACCTAATTGCAAACGCACTCCGTAGTTTAGAGTCACTTGACTTGGGTAATGTAAGGCCATCAGACACTTTCATATATATCTTTGAATCAAGATCCCCATAGAGATATGCAGTAACCACATCCATAAACTGCATTTCTAGTCCTTCGGAAACTACCAAGCTAACTAAGTAGCGGAACGTTGTAACGTCCATTACGGGAGAGTATGTCTCCTCGTAGTCAATTCTAGGGTGTTGTGAGAAACCTTGCCCCACAAGGCGAGCCTTATACCTCAAGACTTCATTCTTCTCATTACGCTTTCTGACAAAAACCCATTTATGTCCTACAGGCTTTACACTTGGTGGGGTTAGCACTACCGGACCAAATACCTGTCTCTTTGTCAGAGAATTTAATTTTGCCTGGATTGCTTCTTTCCATTTAGGCCAATCAGCTCTTTGTTGACATTCTGCAACAGAGCGTGGTTCGATATCATCGTGCTCTATGATTTCTTGAGCAACAGTATATGCAAATACATCATCAATGTGTATGGAAGATCTTTCCATCAACTCATACGCATTCTCATAATCCATTGAGATTTCTTTATTCTCTGGAATCATTTCAAACATCAGAGCATCCTCCAGTATTGATTCATGGACATAACTGTAATAAGAGACAATCTCATGAGAGGGATTCTCTACATTGATGATTAATGGATCGGTTTGTGCCTTACTCCCCCTCTTCTTCCTCGTGTGAGTGTCAATCGAACCAAGTGGCCTCCCCCTCTTCCTTTGGGGAGCCATGGCCTCAACCACACCTCTACTAAGTGTGGTTGCAGCGCCTTTATTTGCAGTGCTGTGCCCCTTATTAGGGACTTCTATCCTTGCATTGCAGCTGGTATATGTGATCTCGTCACTTTTTCAATATCAGTAAACGCATCAGGCATCGAATCTGCTACGTTCTAAAGATCAATTATTCTTTTCACTTCACTTTCACATTGTGAAGTGCGGGGATCAAAATGAGATAGAGTGGGGACAAACCATGACAATTCCTGTCGTTCCCTTGGAAAATCCTTTTTCCTATGTCCCCCTAACAACGGGAAGACTGTCTCATCAAAGTGACAATCCGCAAATCTAGCGGTAAAGAGATTGCCTGTCAAGGGTTCCAAATAGCGGATAATTGTTAGGGATGCATATCCAATATAAATACTTAATCGTCTCTGAAGACCCATTTTGGTGTGCTATGGGGGCGCAATAGGCACATATAACTAAATATGCGTATGTGTGAATGTCAGGCTCATATCCAGTTATCAACTGGTACGCAAAAAATGGTTGGCTAGCAATGGGTCTAAAACGAATAAGTAAAGCTGCATGCAATATTGCATAACCCCATGCAGAAATAGGCAGGTTGGTGTGGCTACAGATGGTGGCTTCTGTGAGACCATTTTGTGTATGCACATGGGGTACAGGATGCTCTACATCGATCTCAATACACATGCAATAATCATCAAATGCTTTTGATGTAAACTCTCCAGCATTATCAAGCCCTATAAACATAATAGGGTGATCAGGATGGTGAGCCCTTAAACGTATAATCTGTGATATGAGTTTTTCAAATGCAGCATTTTTTATGGACAATAAAGTGACATGTGACCAGCGTGTCAAATCATCCACCAGAACCATAAAGTACTTGAATGGTCCACATTTTGGATGGATAGGTCCACAGATATCTCCTTGTATCATTTGTAAGAATGGAATGTTTTGTTTTGTATCTTTAGCATAAGAAGGTCTCGATCCTGTTTTTGCTAAAGAGTAGACTTTTGCAAAACGAGTGATGTGCCTTTGGAATAGTCAATGAGGCATAATGGAAGAGAGGTAGTGCTTCTGGTACTTCAGAAGGCAATGGCTGCATTTGAGCAGTACTAGGACCGACACCTTGCAGTGTGACGGATTTTTCTCCCATTTTATTTTTCACTCGAAAGAAGGATGTCCGTGTGGGTTCTTTAAAATATGGATCATCATGTCACAACAGGGGTGCCCTAGGAGGTCATGCCAAAGCCTGTATGAGTTAGTGTCCCACATTTCATTGTTGGTGACAGCATAGGATTCAATGATCTGAATAGTAGTGAGGTACAGTCCACTAGATTGACTCATTAATTTCTCTAAAATCCGTTTCTTTCCACTCATTAGAGGTAATATAACGGTATTCAGTTCCATTCTCACAGTGTGTTTCTACATGATAACCGTTGGCACAAATATCTTTACAACTTAACAAGGTTCGATTAGCTCTTGGTGCATACAGAGCATCTTTGACTTTAAATATATCTCATATTCTTTAGAGTATTTCTATTTCAGTAGAATGATAATCTTTTCATTCTAATAATTTTTTCTCTAGATGTATTGCTTTAGATCTTTATAATGCTATTTCGAACCATGTAAATATGTGTAGTAAATAAAAGTCGAATAAATTCAATGCTTAAGAATAAAATTCAAAATTTATTAATAAGCCAACAATAATCAAATCAAGGTCTTGTTCAGATATCTAATTCATCAAAGCATTATTGAAATAAACTTTAAGACCAAGTAATAGTCTAATTAAAAATGAGGCATTATGTCTTCACAATTGTTTTTGGAAAATAAAATAAATAAAGCAGATCAGTCAAAATCTGGGGCATCGACTGACTGAGCAAGCTCCTTGTTGCCATTAAAGTCTGCAATTGTGAGGCTGACGTCTGGGTCAAGGCCTTCTTCTTCCATATAGTGAGCCTCTTATTCTCTAGACTCCCTATACCTCTTGTAATTGGCTGCTACTTTGTCGCTTGCTAGGCAGTTCTTGTACGAATGCCCAATGATTCCACACCTATAGCATGGTTCATTGCCAACTCTATCCTGTTTGACTGAAGGGTTCTTAGGTGCCCTTTGCACCTTTTTTCCATGACCACTAAGGCCAGCACCACCATCTCTGTGCCATATGTTGGGAGGGCCTCCACGGCCCATACCACGACCCTCATGTCCCTTGCCAAGTGGGTAGGGATCAGCACGTCCAACCCCCTTTGCATTGGGGTTCTTTCCACCGTTCACCTTGCCAAGTGGGTAGGGATCAGCACGTCCAACCCCCTTTGCATTGGGGTTCTTTCCACCTTTCACTTTGCATAATTAGCCTCGGAAATTTTCTTTGTCCCAACTGGCCTAGCTTTGTTGTTCAAAAGAACTTCATTATGCCTCTCAGCCACTTGTAGTAGGTTGATCAGCTTATTAAAGGTTGTGATTCTTTTGTTGTCATACTCCAGCCTATACTGGTTCGCTAGTATAATTGCTGAAGTAGGAAAAGTGGAAAGAGTCTTCTGGATCATATCATCTTCTGTGAGTTCCTTTCCACATAAATTTAGACATGCCTTTAGGCGCAACATGTCCTTATTAAAGTCATTGATCCTTTTGTAGTCAAGCAAGTGGATTCCATTCCACTGAACGGTCAGTTCTGGGAGCAAGGTGTCATGAATGTTCCCAAAACGTCCCTTAAGGGCATCCCACAGTTCTTTGGGTGTCTTCAACTGAAGGTATTCCCAGCAAAGGCTAGGATCAATATGTCGCCTTAGAAACATTAAGACATTTGCTTTCACCTTGTCAGACGGTCCATCGTGTTTGGGGTCAGTGGGAGTTTTGATGGTGGCAGTGTAGTCTTTTGTCACAAAGGCCGTTTCTACATCGGAAACCCAGTGGTGGTACTTAAGTCCTTCTGAGTCCAAAATGTCAAATTCAGGTCAAGTTAGATCAGCCATCTCTATAAACAAGAGGGAAGATATTAATTACGCAGTCATAAAGACATCCACGTGAATTATTTTCCAAAAATATGAATTAGATTTCAAGACCAAGATTTGTAATGGTCACATTTTTTTCGATACTATGTGAAAATACTTTATCACAGTAATTATGTGTTTATAATGCACATGAATTTTCTTTATCATGGAAAAACGGAATTTATATGTATAGCATTCTAAAAACAACCATAACACATGTAATAATAAATAGAACATAGCATATATAAAAATAAAGTATATGACATGCTCAAAATACAACAAAATATATGTTACACATAATGTATCATGCGTAAAAATATAAACAATAGCATAATATAAAACATGCGTAGGCATAATTTATATAAGCGTATATAAAATAAAAACATGCTCAAAATTTCATAATAAAATATGAACAATAAAATATAGAATTATGCTTAAAGATAATCATATAAAACATAAATAACAAGGCATGCTTAAAAAAAAAATCAATATTATCTAATCAAACATGCTCAAAAGTTTTAATTATAAACAATTAAATATACCATAGTATGAGATTAAATAAATAAAAGAGAACATACTTGGTTTCAAAAAAATAAAACGATCCTAGCGCATGTGCATGTTGATGCAGGCGTGCGTAGCGATGTTTTTGGACTTGAGAAAAATTGGGTTGCTTCCTCTTACAGTGGGTCACAAGGCCCTGTTTTTTTTCTTTGCTTTTCTCTTGTTTTTTTTTTCTCTCTGGGCCGCAGGCCTTTTGTTTTTTTTCTTTTGTTTCTGCTGGGTCGCTTCACCACTCAAGGCCCATTTGTTTTTTTTTTATTGGGGCGGAATTTTTTTTTTCTCTGGGCCGACTCACTTATTTTTTTTTTCCTTTTCTTTTTCTCTCTTCTTTTTATCTCTTCGTCCTCCTCCGCCTGGATTGCACTGGTGGCTAGCACACCGAGGCTGGGTAGGGGCGCCGGGCAAGTGAACGAGCGCCAGGGCTAGCACTGGTGGACTGGAAAGGAGCGAGCGCTGAGGCTGGGACTGGTGGACTGGAAAGGAAGAGGCCGGACATGGGGCTGAAGGAACTGATGTATGGTTTTTTTACTTCGACAGGAGGAAGAAAGAAACTAAAAAATTAGAGTATTTTGCTTGGCTATTTGCTCTGAGCGTGCTGATAACGTGTAAAAGTAAATTGAGAATTAGAATTGGTCTACTCATTTCATTTCATAGTCCCTTTATATAGGGAGAGAATTACAACGGAAATATCAATTACAATTATGACATTAAATGCTGATTGATCCATAATTCCTGCTGATTGATGGTAATCGCTAATTCCTTAATTCCCTCTCTATCAGTCACTTTGACGAAAACACATAATGTGCTTTTCCTTTAACAGTGATGGAATTGTCATTCACCAACTGTTCTTTTTTTTTTTTTCAAATAAGGAAAAAAAAACAATTGACATGTTAACGGATTAGTATTAATGAAACAACTATTTATCAATATGGTAAATACTAACTTTATTTGTATTGTAGTTCGAACAATCATAAGAGTAACTTAAGAATAATGTAGTGGTCAAATATGTTCTACTTTTTTATTTTTTATTTTTTGCATGTGAGATCTTCGCATTGCACATGTAATACCCCGGAAATTTGTTATTAATTCCTAAATGTTTCATGGAATTAATAAAGTGTTTGTTTGTACGAGTTCGTGGTTCGAGGGTGGAGTGAAGTTATTTTCGGACAGATAATTATTCAAAATACACGTTTTAGGGGGGTTACGCAGTTTGACTTTTTATATGTTTGGATTCTTAGGAAACTTTCTTCACCAAAGTCGTAGAGCGTGTTGATACGAGTTCATGGACATATGGAATGCGGAAATCGGAGTTCATATGAGAAAGTTATGAGTGATTGAAATTTGGAGAAATTTCTATAAATATAAGAAAATTCCGGATTTTTTCATAAATCCCAAAAGTTCTGAAAATCCCATTTTCCTCCCCAAATTCTCTCCGTTCTCTCCCCTCCCTACCTGCGCAACCTTACCCGAACCTAGTGTACCGACCCGGCTCGATCTCTTTAGTCCAACGTCCGCCGACGACGAGACCACCACAGACGGCTTCGTCTCCTCCTCCTCCTCGTCCCCTTGGTGCTCGATCACTGCAGCAGCCACCAGAACTTGGAGATCGGAGCAGCCACAGACCCAAAAACGGATCCGGCCGGATTTCACTGATTCCGGTATCCCTTTGGCTGATCCATTCCATTTTTGGGATCGTCTCTTCCTCCTGATCATCCCCATATAAGCCTTGCATCACGATTTGGAGTGTAGAGCAATAGATCAATGTTGAAGCTTTTGATGCCCCATGTTGAATCTGGAAACCTGATCAGAGGGCCGATATTAATTCAACTTCCAAGCTTGATCTAGGATGATCTAGACCGAATCTCGCTTAGCTCCAGGTATGAAAGTTGATCATCCATTCATTTTGAACAAGTTTGTAGTTGACAACTTTTGCATCGGAGGTGGTTGACTCGGCGTTGACCGCCTGCTGACCCGTCGCTTGTGGTGGTGCGTACTGTTTTCATAGTATTCATCTACGCATCGATACAGTCCTTTTGATATATCATAAGGTCATTTTGGAGAAAGTTGATGCATGCTAGGGTTTCGGTTTTATGCGTTATCTTCGGTTTTGCAATCCGTGAGGATTCGACCGTCCGAGTGACTTGTAGTTTTAGTATATTGATCGTATAAGTATTCCGGAGACCTCGGGTGGTCTTGGATGAAGTTTCACCTCGATTGACTTCATTTTCGGATTCTTAGTGTGTTTCGGGAGTTTCGGAATTAAATGGTTTTTGTTAATTCGTGTTCTGAATCGGGGTTGTACTTGCTTTAGGTGATTGCCAGTACGTCCATTATTTTATCTTGGCTGTTAGAGAAGACACAGCTGGAGTTAGAGGTGAGTAAATCTCACATGGTTCATTTACGAACCGAGTTACATTATTGTTCGGTTTAATCATTAATTATGAAATCGCTTTCGGAAATAAATATTTGTTTTAAATTATATGAACTTGATCATCTACGGTTCATAGGTAAGTAAAATGAAGTTTTATTATAAAAATGAATTTCTTGATTTTAGTACGTATGAACTATAGTTGGTATTAGTAGGCATCCCTGAGTGGATGACTATGTATATATATATATATATATCTGGATGGTGTGGCATTGTGATATGTAGACTTGTGGTGATTTCATTCATGTTGTTGAATTGAACATTTACTCATGCTGGGGGTATATTGATGATTTATATTGTTGAAAGAGTGATTTGAAGTTATGGTGTGACAATAGTGAGTTGTGAGGGGTTTCTTTAAATGTCTTGTTCCGAGGGTGGAAGGGTCTGAAGTCTGTAGGTTACAGTGGTAACCTAGGTGCAAATATATCGTAAGGCTGAACCTCGGTTGAGGTGACAGGTTACGATTCAATAGAGCTCTAGTCTGTTTGCATGCGTGCGGTCATGGTAGTAACTGTGTTACTGCATCATGAGTACGTAGTTTTCAAAGAATGTTTCTAGCGTTCTTTCTTTAATTTATTCGTGGGATTTGGATTACTGTGAATTCTATTGTTTGTTTTAATGTAATCACCTGAACTAAATTATATGCAGGGATTATTATGAATTCTATTGTTTGTTTTAATGTGATCTCCTGAACTAAATTATATGCAGGGATTACCGCTTTTTGAATTGTTTGTTTTCATGTGATCTCCTGAACTAAGTTTCTATGCAGGGATTACTGAATTTGCTTAATTCTTATTGTGGGTACAGTTGTGGGTTGTGATATGTAGTGATAGGAAAATTAGTTTGGATGTCATGATTTTGGCAAATGCGTTATGTTGAGGGAAATGAATATCAATCTATAGTTGTGCCGTAGAGGCAAAGGAATGGTGATCTGATAGTTTGTAGGGACGTAAAATGTTAAAATATTGGGAGTTATTTGTATAGTTGGAGATTGTGGGAAGTGAGATCAAATGAATTGTGAGACAGAGCATGTGGGTTTGAGTTGGTTTGAAATTATTGAGCATGATATTGATTTATTTGAACTTGATGTTTTTGTTGTGATAATTGCATTTTGATTTTGTTAGACTAAGATGGTGAAAGCATGTATTTTGTGGAAGTAAATATTGTTGCTTTAATTCATCTCACAAGTTGAGAAATTATAAGCATGCGTGATGTGAGTCACTTTATTTGAGTTTACTCATACGGGCTTAAAAAGCTTACCGGGTTTGTTGTTTACATTCCCGGTGCACTATTCCATGGTGTAGGGATTATTGTGCAAGTTAGAATATCGTTTAATCGTCATCAAAGCTGAGGTGTACGTTCTGTAGCATGGACGTGGAAGGGTACTCATAGTTTTAAGTCTTCCGCTGTGTAGTGAGTTGTCGTGGGTGTGTTTACTTATTGAATTGCCATTCAGTTTAATTTGTAAACTATCTGTAATGTAATATGTGACTCTAAAGAACAAGTCGGTATTGACATTGTGAGCTCAGTTTGTTTAGTTGCTTAGTTTATATGAAAAATTTTCTATGTGTTTTTCTTGTGCTTGTTAAGTTATCGCGTTTCGGATTTGAATTTATTTATTCAAAAGTCGGGGCGTGACAGTTTGGTATCAGAGCATAAGGTACATATTTGGTGATTGTTAGTACTACCCGAGTGATGGCCCATCTACGGCGGATCCACATCTGATACTCTTTAGTACTGATATAATCATTGGGTATGTCGTTATGTTAGGTGTCAGTCAGGGCATATGTCTTTGGAACTTTAGGTTTGCCCTGTAGGTGAAAGGGTGGAGCTTTATGCAGTTTCTTTGAGTTAATGTCTTTTGAGGAATGGGAACTTCTGGATTAAACTTTGGTGGAGTGATCGAGGATGGTTTTCATGGAAAACCGTATCATTTTGTGAGGAGTAGTCGTTTGGTTGTTGGGATCATGGCGTTTGACCTATGCTTGTATGTAAAGTCGGTACAAGTATTTGATCGAGTGTAGTTGTGCCTTCCCCAGGTTGGATTAGCAGAGGTATTAGGTGGAAGGTGCTTATCAAGAGATAGTCATCTTGTTTTATAGCGTGGCGTCTTAATAGAGCATTTATCTCAGCATACAATTATCTGATTTAAGTGGCACCGAGGTGTCTGTGCAGACCTTGTGTGCGGTTTGAGTTCTTAGTGTAGTTTTGAAAATGCTTGGTGGGGACGTTATGTCCACTAGGTGATGAATGGTCTGAGAGGTTGAGCCAAGGATAAAGGCATGGTTCCCTTTGAGGAGGAGTTTTATTCTGTGGAGGAGGTAGTACAACTTGTTTCATTGTTTTCGAGGCAGTTGATGCTACTCACCTATCTAGGCTGACTAGGGTGGTCACTATGGAGAGCAGTGGCATTTCAAGTTGGCCGATCAATGGATCGAAAACATGGAGACCTACTTTGATATGGTCGACTGTACCGACATGAAGAAGAAAGAGTTAGCTACGTTCCTATTCAAATGTGAAGTAGGAAGGTGGTGGGATTTTGTGCTGGGGATTAGGATTATTTCAACCATGACTTGGGAGGTTTTGTGGAACTCTTTCGGAACATGTACCTTCCTACTCCAGTGAGGGAGAGGTTAGAGAGTGACTTCAATTACATTAGTTCAAGGGATTAGGAGTGTCAGGGACTACGAGGCTCGGTTCTCGTGGTTGTTTCAATTTGTTTGGTCAATAGATCTAGTGTTCTTGACTCGGAAGTTCTAGGGGGGAACTGAATCTGGTGATTAAAGCAGGAGTGGTTCTTTTTCAGTTGCATCATGTAGCACTCATCCTTGCTAGTGCTTTAGCATTTTACAGGAACTCTAGACGTCTTGGAAGGAGATGACAATTATGGAGAATTCTCGAGAAAGGGGGAAAGGTAGTTACAGAGAGCAGTAGTGCGTCAAGTACTTAGGGTGGGTCCTGGAAAGTGCAGAGGACCCATAAGTAGACTTCAATTGGTGTAGCTGCTGAACTTAGTTGACTACACTCGTTGGGCAGGTAGAGCCTAGAGATGTTTTAGAGTGGGAGGTGTTTAACATTTATAAATTCTTGATTTTAGTGAAGCATTGTATTTCTGCACAATTGTTTTGTATTTAGTTGACTCCGATGATTCTAGCTAGATCACTGGGTGACTTGTTTTATTGGTGTGCTTTTGAGCATGAATTGTTTTGGTGATACATCTTTATATTGTGTGGTGTTGGATTTCTATTTGATGTCTGTGGTTAGACTTTTACGGGTGACTGCCTGTTGTAGATGGTGGTTGTGGGTGGTTGGTTGCGCGATGCACGCCTCATGGTTGTGGAGTTTGTGTGGGTTGGTCGAGGCTAGACCTCAGCATGATTTTGAGTTCTTGGTATGGTATTGAGAATGATTGTGGAGTGATGCTTCTCTGATTTTGCTGTGGTAGAGATTTCTGAAATTTTTGATTTTGTTTGTGGAATGCCCTATGGTGATGGTGTGTAGTGATGTAGCATGCAGAATTGTTGCTATGGAGATTTACTGTAATGTTGTTTGCGTAGTGAAATGTTTTTGTAGTAGTGCATGTGTGACAGGCAGCTTGTGTAGCAGTGCTTGTGTGGCAGCCTTTGTGGCAGTGCTTTTTGTAGCAGTGCTTGTGTGGCAGTGCCTTTTGTAGCAGCCTTTGTGGCAGTGCTTGTATAGTACTTTTATGGTAGTACTGGGTGGTGGTCTGTGTGACGATAATTAGGTGTGCAATGCCATGTGATGACCTATGTGTTGGTTAGCTGAGGCTAGACCTTATTGTGATTTTGGTTATGAGGTGGTAGGAATGATGAGTGATTGTGCATGCTTGATTTACGGTGATTGAGACCTTAGTGTAGTTGTGATTTGGCGCAACAAATTCCTTGTGATTTGGAATAGTTTCACTGTGCCCAAATTATGTGTGATTGATCAAGGCTAAACATTATCTTGATTGTACTCTGAGATGGTAGGACACTTGTTGAGTAGTGATGCATGCTTCATTCTATTATGGTGAAACTTTCTATGTGTGTTGGGGTATGGAAAACTTTGTGGTGATGTGGGGAAAGGTTAACTGTGAAGGAACAATGAGTTGATGATTGAGTTGAAGTGATGTTGTCATTTCAATTTTAGGAATGCTAGTGTTGCATTATCGATATGTTCTGGTAGATATTGTTTCAGTCAAGATTCTGAATTCTTATGTAGTCTGTGTGCAGTGCTATAGTTAGCAAAGTTGTTGTGGTGTTGTGTACAGGGACGAGATTCATGATATGTTGAATTGCCACCGAGTGGAGTGGTAGATGTCTTAGTGGTGATACTAAGTAGGGTACCCATATCATTGTGGATCTAGGCAGGTTTCATTTTGAAGTTTTGAGACTATCCTAGAATGCCACGAGGGTCACTCGAACTGCGGGCGCAGCATTGTATTTACAGATTGTGTGGCGGACTGATCGAGTGAATCAATTGATTGGGGTTATGTGGAAAGCATTTTTTTGAACTTCAAAGTGAAGTTAAGACTAAAGTCCACTGAACCTGTTGCGATTTTGGTTGGAAGTGGAGATTCGGCATTTGGGTTTGCCTTACCTCCTAGTGTTCCTGTTGTGCGTAGACTGAATAGGGAGTCTACGATGGATCCAGTGTGGGTAATCTTGATACAGTTAGAGAGGATGTGGATGCGACCCTTGTTGGTGTTCAACTTGCATTCCAGACGGGATAACAAAGCAACTTGGATCGTGGGAAATTGACTTGCTCAATATCTGGTGGAGGCTTAATAACGAGAGCATTACTGCTGGGGAACAAGGACTGGATTTGAGGATGAGTTTAGCTGTACCTGATTGTTAGGTAGTGTGCGCTTAAATTTCGGGACGAAATTTCTTTAAGGAGGGTAGAATGTAAAACCCCGGAAATTCGTTATTAATTCCTAAATGTTTCCTGGAATTAATAAAGTATTTGTTTGTACGAATTCGTGGTTCAAAGGTGGAGTGGAATTATTTTCGGACTGATAATTATTCCAAAATGCACGTTTTAGGGGGGTTACGAAGTTTGACTTTTTATACGTTTGGATTCTTCGGAAACTTCCTTCACGAAAGTCGTAGAGCATGTTGATACGAGTTCGCGGACATGTGGAACGCGGAAATCGGAGTTCGTATGAGAAAGTTATGAGTGATTGAAATTTGGGGAAATTTTTATAAATATAAGAAAATTCCGGATTTTTCATAAATCCCAAAAGTTCTGAAAATCCCATTTTCCTCCCCAAATTCATTCTGTTCTCTCTCCTCCCTACCCGCGCGACCCGACCCGAACCCGGTGTACGGACCCGGTTCACTCTCTTCCATCCAACGTCCGCTGACGACGAGACCACCGCAGACGGCTTCCTCTCCTCCTCCTCCTTGTCCCCTTGGTGCTCGATCACTGCAGTAGCCACTAGAACTTGGAGATCGGAGCAGCCACAGACCCTAAAACGGATCCAGCTGGATTTCACCGATTCCGGTATACCCTTGGCCGATCTATTCAATTTTTGGGATCGTCTCTTCCTCCTGATCATCCCCATATAAGCCTTGCATCACGATTTGGAGTGTAGAGCAGTAGATCAAGGTTTGAAGCTTTTGACGCCCCATGTTGAATCTGGAAACCTGATCAGAGGGTCGATATTAATTCAACTTCCAAGCTTGATCTAGGATGATCTAGATCGAATCTCGCTTAGCTCCAGGTATGAAAGTTGATCATCCATTCATTTTGAACAAGTTTGTAGTTGACGACTTTTGCATCGGAGGTGGTTGACCCGGCATTGACCGCCCGCTGACCCGTTGCTTGTGGTGGTGCGTAGCAACGCGTCTGACCTTATTTTTGTATTCTGTTTTCATAGTATTCATCTACGCATCGATACGGTCCTTTTGATATATCATAAGGTCATTTTGGAGAAAGCTGATGCATGCTAGGGTTTTGGTTTTACGCGTTATCTGTGGTTTGCAATCCGCGAGGATTCAACCGTCTGAGTTACTTATAGTTTTAGTATATTGATCGTATAAGTATTCCGGAGACCTTGGGTGGTCTTGGATGTAGTTTCGCCTCAATTGACTTCATTTTCAGATTCTTAGTGTGTTTCGGGAGTTTAGGAATTAAATGATTTTTGTTAATTCGTGTACTGAATCGGGGTTGTACTTGCTTTAGGTGATTGCCAGTATGTCCAGTATTTTATCTTGGCTGTTAGAGAGGACGCAGCTGGAGTTAGAGGTGAGTAAATCTCACGTGGTTCATTTACGAACCGAGTTACATTATTGTTCGGTTTAATCATTAATTGTGAAATCGTTTTCGGAAATAAATATTTGTTTTAAATTATATGAACTTGATCGTCTATGGTTCTGTGATGCCCCGGAAATTTCGTATTTATTTCCGAGGATTTTCCGGAATTAGTTTTATAACTATTGGACGGTTTCGTGGCTCGTGGATGGAGCGGAAGTGTTTCGGGCGAATAATTAATTGAAGAATATGGTTTTAGGGGGGTTGCCAAAGGTTGACTTTTTATTCGTTGGGATTCTCCGAAAACTTCCTTCACGAAAGTTGTAGAGCGCGTCGATACGAGTTCGTGGACATGTGGAACGCGTAAATCGGAGTTCGTATGAGGAAGTTATGGCTATTGGAAAAAGTTTCCGTTTTAGTATATAAAGGGAAAATCAGAAAATTATTTCATTTTTCCTCATTTCCATTTCCGGAAGATATTTTCCTCTCTCTCTTCTCTCTCGTCCGCGCCTTCTGAGTCGAAGTTTTTCGACTGACCCGACCCGAACCCGGCATTCCGACCCGACTTTTCCGGCGAGCTTTGGCCATCTCCGGCGACGAAACTTTCCAGACGGGATCGTCTCCGCCGTTTGGTGGTCCCTGTGGTGTTCTCTAGCGACGAGATCCACCGTGTACGGCACTGCAAGGCTGTACAGTTAGCGTTTTTGGACCCGGCCGGAAAACACAACTCCAATGTCGGCAAGGCTTTGAGTTTTCTTGGTTGAGCTCAGAACAGCCTCGCCGATCGATCCTTGGTGGTTGTTTGGATCGATTCACGTGAAACTTCGATCAACTCGAATTGGATTACTGTTCACGGCTTGTGAGGTAGTTTTCGATCCCTTAAGCTTGTTTTCTGACTTCGATCCAGTTATGAAAGTTCACAAGCATGCTTAGATGAAGCTTTTTGATGTTGGGAGTTTTGTGAAATATTGAGTTTTTGGCCGGCGGCGGTGCACCACCGTCTGTGGTGGCGTTCCGGCGGTGTTCCGGCCACTTAAGGAATTGGTTTTGGTATTATATATGTTCTACTCATTGATACGAGCGTTTCGATATATAATATGCAAATTTTGGAGTTCGTATGGAATTGTTATGATTTTTGCAGTTTCATACGGATCGATTTATTCGGTCCTTGAGGATTCGAGCGTCCGATCGACTTGTGGTTTGGTCACATCGATCGTGGACGTATTCCGGGGACTTTGGGAGGCCTCGGATGTGGTTTCGCCTCATTTGGCGTCACCTTGGGAATTTTGGTTCGATTTAGGGTTTCGAACCCCTTGTGATTCGTTGACTGAATGAGAGCTGTAATTCCTTAGGTACGTGACGTAGTACTCCTTGGACGGCTATTTTGTGGATTGGCTGCCTTGTCCTGAATTGAAGACGCAGCGGGAGTTTCGAGGTGAGTAATCTCACAAGGTTCATTTGTGAACGAATTACCTTTATTGTTTGTTGGGGAAATCTCACGATAATTGTTATGAGTATGATCGATATGTGTTATGAGCAGGATCGATGTTTGTTATGAGTAGAATCGATATTTGTTATGAATATGATCGATATTTGTTATGAGCATGACTACCCTATTGTCTTGGAGTTATTAGGTTAACTACGACTATAGTTGGTATTAGTGACATTTCTGAGTGGATGACTATGTGTGTCTATATATATATATATTATGGGGTATATATATATACATATATATTCATGTATTAGTGACTTCGTGGTGAATCTTTGTGATGATTGTCATGAAAAGCTTATGTAGGAATATTTGTGTAATGAATCGATGACATCAGTATGGTGAATCTTTGTGATGATTGTCATGTAAAGCTTGTATAGAAATATCTGTGTAGCTTGTGTAGGAATATGAGGAGGATGGTTGAAATCTATGTGATGATCGCTATCTATGTGATGACCAGCGAAATCTATGTTTTGATCGTTATCTATGTGATGACCAGCGAAATCTATGTGATGATCGCTATCTGTGTGATGATCGCTATCTATGTGATGACCAGCGAAATCTATGTGATGATCGCTATCTGTGCGATGAGTGGCGATATCAGCGTGAATCTATGTGATGATCCTTGAAATCTAGGTGATGATCAGTTGGACGATGAATATCTGGGTGATGATCGGTGGAAATCTAGGTGATGATCAGTGTGATGATCGCTCGGTAGCGGAGCTGAGTTGTTATTAAGTTAACAAGGATCGAGAGGACTGCTGTGATGGTTGGGGCTACCTACAGACGTCAGAGTGTGGGACTTCGATGACTACTTTGATTTGAATTGCTTGACTTAATGTGACCTCCTGAACTAAATTATATGCAGGGGTTACTATGATTTGTTTGGCTTGTTTTGATATGTGATTGCCTTGTTTCTTCTTGATTGTATTGATTGATGGTTTGATTTATCTTAAGAGCATAGTGGTGACGAATTGTACTCTGTGTTGAGGATAGGAAGGTGACTCTTTGATTTTCACCTTTGATGTCATGTTGATGACAAAAGCTCCTAGGGGGGGGGGGAATGGGAAACGAGTGTGATTATGAAATTCGCCGTAGTGCGTTAGGATGGCGTCAAACATTTCTTGAGGAAGTCTTGTTTGACCGGAATTTGTGTAATTGGATGCTAGGATTGAGGTTATGAGCAGGAGGCTTTTGTGAAATTTGTGTAATTGGTTTTGAGTTACTCATACGAGCTTCATAAGCTTACCGGGTTTTGTTGTGTGGAAACCCGGTGCACTATTCAATGGAATGGTGTAGGGGTTAATCTTGCAGGTCAGGGAAATCGTGGCTGAAGCTGAAGTGGCGCTTTTGCAGCTTTACGGTAGGAAGCCATCTTTGTGACTTTACAGTTGATAAAAACTTCCGTTGTATAGTTAACTCTGAGCATCATTTACGTTTTATTTTGTTGTTGACAATTTAATTCGTAAGCATTGTAATATATAACTCTATGGAGCGAGTGTATGTTAACTTTGGGGGTTTAGGGCATCAGTATGTACTTGGTTAAAAGGAAAAAGATTCCAGGTATTTTGTATTGATGACTGAACGTTCACGCATGTATAATTATGAGATTATATATATATCGATTTTCTTGTGTGTAAAATCAGGGGCGTGACAGGTTCATAGGTAAGTAAAATTAAGTTTTATTATAAAAATGAATTTCTTGATTTTAGTACGCTGTACGTATGAACTATAGTTGGTATTAGTAGGAATCCCTGAGTGGATGACTATGTATATATATATATATCTAGCTGGTGTGGCATTGTGATATGTAGACTTGTGGTGATTTCATTCATGTTGTTGAATTGAACATTTACTTATGCTGGAGGTATATTGATGATTTATATTGTTGAAAGAGTGATTTGAAGTTATGGTATGACAATAGTGAGTTGTGAGGGGTTTCTTTAAATGTCTTGTTCTGAGGGTGGAAGGGTCTGAAGTCTGTAGGTTATAATGGTAACCTGGGTGCAAATATATCGTAAGGATGAACCTTGGTCGAGGTGACAGGTTACGATTCAGTAAAGCTCTTGTCTGTTTGCATGCGTGCGGTCATGGTGGTAACTGTGTTACTGCATCATGAGTACGTAGTCTGTTATATGCGTGCGGTCCTTGTGGTAAATGAGTGACTGCATCATGAGTACGTGGTCTATTGTATGCGTGTGGTCATGGTGGTAACTGAGTCACTGCATCAGGAGTACGTAGTCTGTTGTATGCGTGCGGTCATGGCGGTAACTGAGTCACTGCATCAGGAGTACGTAGTCTGTTGTATGTGTGCGGTCATGGTGGTAACTGTGTTACTGCATCATGAGTACGTAGTTTTCGAAGAATGTTTCTAGTGTTCTTTCCTTAATTTATTCGTGGGATTTGGATTACTATGAATTCTATTGTTTGTTTTAATGTAATCACCTGAACTAAATTATATGCAGGGATTACTATGAATTCTATTGTTTGTTTTAATGTGATCTCCGGAACTAAATTATATGTAGGGATTACCGCTTTTTGAATTGTTTGTTTTCATGTGATCTCTTGAACTAAGTTTCCATGCAGGGATTACTGATTTTGCTTAATTCTTATTGTGGGTACAGTTGTGGGTTGTGATATGTAGTGATTGGAAAATGAGTTTGGATGTCATGATTTTGGCAAATGCGTTATGTTGAGGGAAATGAATATGAATCTATGGTTGTGCCGTAGAGGCAAAGGAATGGTGATCTGATAGTTTGTGGGGATGAAAAATGTTAAAATATTGGGAGTTATTTGTATAGTTGGAGATTGTGGGAAGTGAGATCAAATGAATTGTGAGACAGAGCATGTGGGTTTTAGTTGGGTTGAAATTATTGAGCATGATATTGATTTATTTGAACTTGATGTTTTTGTTGTGATAATTGCATTTTGATTTTGTTAGACTAAGATGGTGAAAGTATGTATTTTGTGGAAGTAAATATTGTTGCTTTAATTCATCTCACGAGTTGAGAAATTATAAGAATGCGTAACGTGAGTCACTTTACTTGAGTTTACTCATACAGGCTTAAAAAGTTTACCGGGTTTGTTGTTTACATTCCCGGTGCACTATTCCATGGTGTAGGGATTATTGTGTAGATTAGAATATCGTTTAATCGTCATCAAAGCTGAGGTGTACGTTCGGTAGCGTGGACGTGGAAGGCTACTCATAGTTTTAAGTATTCCGCTGTGTAGTGAGTTGTCGTGGGTGTGTTTACTTATTGAATTGTCATTCAGTTTAATTTGTAAACTATCTGTAATGTAATATGTGACTCTAAAGAACGAGTCGGTATTGACATTGTGAGCTCAGTTTGTTTAGTTGCTTAGTTTATATGAAAAAATTTCTATGTGTTTTTCTTGTGCTTGTTAAGTTATCGCGTTTTGGATTTGAATTTATTTATTCAAAATTCGGGGCGTGACAGCACATGCATGGTGTCTGTGATGATCTATCTAGTTAAATAAAAAATTAGCAAATAATAGCATTAAGTAAACAAAAGTCAAGGAAAAAGGGAAAAAAAAGTTACATTCTGATAAAACAAAACAAATTAGTCAAATGCAAGCATTAGGGAAACCAAGCAAAAGGTAAAAGTAGTATGTTTAGTGTTATGTGTTGAAACATGTTTGTGGATAGCAAGCCTTTCTACGACATACCGTTTTGAACAAATTACAAACTAGGGAACTATGGGCTTTGGGCCATACATACAAATGCCCCCTGTACAAAACCAGACTTGCTTGCAGCGCCCTGCCCAGACAATTAGGCACAGCACTCGTTCGACTAAATGCCTCACTGAGAAAAGCGTCAACCCCAAAAAAAGCAAACACCAAAATCTGAGCTAGCTTTGCCGCGATGTGGAGGCGCGTGGCTTCACTCTCCTCTGATTTCCCACTCAAAACCCTTCATCATTGATAATTATAAGATGTACTTGCCATTAATTATCTCGTCAAGGAGACAATGTCATTCAAGCTTCACGACCTAGCGATTGAGGTCTGTTCAATTCTCAGTTATTAATGAAGCCAATGCAAGTGGCTTTAAGGCGACGTTATTACAAGAACGAATGCTGACTCAAGACCTCTTCAGTCAAGATGGGGACCTTTGTCTTCGAGGTCTGGGGGGTAATGTTTGAACCCAAAAAACATTTTTTCCCGATGAGGACGTCTTGAGAGAATCGGGGCCAATATCCGTGGCCCAAGCTATATATTTTTGATAAACTCGAAAACTATTATTTAGAGGCCTACTTGAAGACTAAGTAATCTTAAGGAAAATCGTGTTCTTATTGATTTACTAGTAATTATCAAGAGATTTGATAATTAATGATAGTTTACTTGGCTACGAAGATGGAGTATATTTAGCAAAAGATATTGCATTAGGATTGGAGTCATGGTTATGTGCATGCTTTTGGTTAGGATCTCACTTCCATTTTGATTATGTCCATCTCTCATATTATGTTCAGTTCCATTTTGAAACAACAATGGAACTTGTTGAAAATGAACTCCTGATTTGTTGTACTTGTACTGAACAAAAATTGTGCTCCAACAAATTTTCGAAAAGCCATTATGAATTGAATCCTACACTGAGTTCCCTGCCTTTCTTAAACAAATGGTTAATAGTTCAGATGTCAAATAACTGGAAGTGATTTTTGACATGAAAGGTTCAGTACAATGCCCTTTTCTTGGTCCGGCTATTGTATAGTAGGATTTGTTAAGGGACTCCTGCAAATGGGGTAGTTTACTTGTATAGCATAGATTATCATTAGTTGGAGTTGGAGAGGGTCGTTAACTATTGGAAAACCGCTATTACCAAGGTATTAATGAGAAATGGATGTAAGACTGCATTGGTTTTATCTTCTGGAAATTCAATGCCTCTCTGGTGAACAACAAAGCCTAAGAAGTCCCCCACTTGGACACCAAACACGCACTTGGGAAGGTTCACCTCCAGCTTGTGCAGGCGCATGCGCTCAAAGACCTTTTTTAGGTCTATGTTGTGGTATACCCGCTTCTTGGACTTAACCACCACATCATCAATATAAACCTCCAGAATCTTCCCCAAACTGTCGTGGAAGATCAGGTTCATCGCTCTCTGGTATGTGGCCCCCGCATTCTTTAGACCAAAGGGCATAACCACATACTCAAAAACTCCCGCGTAGCCAAGACATCGAAAAGCATTTTTATTCCTGTCCTCTTCTGCAACCGAGATATGGTGATAGCCTGCTGTCCCATCCATAAAGGATAAAAGTTCATGGACTGCTACCACATCTGCTAACCTATCCGCGATAGGTATGGGATAGGCGTCTTTAGGAGTGGCAGTATTGAGGTCTCTGTAGTCCACGCATGCCCTCATTTTGCCACTCTTTTTTCGAACAAGGACTATGTTGGATAGCCACTGGTTGTATTTGGCTACCCTGATAATTTCTGACTTGTGCATCTTCTCAACCTCCTCTTTGACTAGGACTTGGATCTCTAAATTCATTCGCCGAGGTTCCTGCTTTACAAGCCCCTTGTCAGGTAACATTGGTAGCTGATGGCAAACCAAGTCAGGTGACAGGCTTGGCATGTCTTCGTATTTCTCAGTAAAGTAGTCCTTATATCTATACAACAAGTCGATGAGCCTCCATTTCTCTCTAGGCTCCAAGTTGGCGCTGATAACCACTTCCATAGGTTCAGCTGTAGTTCCCAAAGTGACCTTCTTGATAGGGTCCCTGACCTTTGGAGGACTATCATCCAACGCGGCTAGAGCTAGTTGAATTATCTCCCCTTTCACCTCATGATCAGAGAATTCTTCATTTATGCATTCCAATGTGGCCACTCATGCATAGGCCTCTTTCTCTACCAAGTATGAAGACAATCTGTCATACAAGGAGTGAAAGGCCTCTACCCCGTCTTCTGGAAGGGAATAATGCATTAATTGGCCTGCAATTGGGGCACAACGTGGCCAGGCCTTTCTAGGTCCACTTTGGCAAGTGTAAGCCCCCACTGTGCCAGTTCAGAGGCCGTCACCCTTGTGGGGAGGCCTTTATTGTCGGTGCCACTAACTTGCAATGGAGTGACTGGCTCCAAGTAGTACCTGGCATCTACGTAATTTACAGATACAAGGAAAGGTCTAGGATCAGCCTTGATCACCTCTGCCTTGTTAATAACCCTGTTCCACATGATCAGTTCTTGGTGAAGAGTAGACAGAACACAATAGCTCCGATGAATCCAATCCCTGCCCAAAATGGCACTGTAAGCCGCGTAGCAGTTGATTACGAAGAAGGAGTAAACACCTGCCGATACGCCTACCTTGATTCACAGGAAAAGCAAACCAAAGGTTTTGGTTACTGTGCATGAGAATTTTTTTAGGGTAAGGGAGGTGGACTGGATCTTCTCCTTTTTAATTCCCAAGAGGTGCATGGTTCTTGTGGTAATGACATTTTCAATTGCACCGGTATCAACCATGATCTTGCTAACTTTGATGCCATTGACTTCGGCTGTGATATACAAAGGCCTCATGTGCTGCACCATGGCTGGTGTTGGCCTGGTGAAGCTCACAAAGAAGCCTCTATTGTTGGCGTCCTCAGTCTCTAGGAATACGGCTTCTTCTACTAGTGTCGTGGCTGCAGAAGTAACCTGAAGTGCTTGTTCGCTGGACTCTCCAGTTTCTACTGCCTTGCACTTCTCAGCCGTAACCGGCAAAGCGTACTTGTCTGGTAGTACATAGACCATGTTGCAAGTGGTGTCCACTACTTTCTCTTCCATGTAGTTGTCGAGGTCTAGCCTCAGCTCATTAGCTGGGATGGCCAGCTCAAGTTCTTCGCTAAACTTCTTGGCGACGTAAGCGACCAACAATTCCTCTACTGGGATTGTGGGTTGTACCTATTTCTACTAAAGAGTTTCCTGAGTGGGGGCAGTTCGCGATTGGTCCTTCTTCTACTCCGATGCCAGAGTGTCTTCTGAAGCAGCTACCACTATACTCTGAATCTTCTTGGGCCTCCACTGCAAGCTCTCAGCTTCACTTTCCTTGCCCCCCAGTCTCTTGAAAATTGAGGGCTTATTTTCCACTCATCTCAGAACAGATGCTGCTTGACACTAGGTTTCCTAGCTAGTGAGCTTTCTTTTTTCGCAGGTGGAGATGTCCTCTCTTTAGTGATCCTGCAAAAAACATTGGGCTTGGGTACTCCTGGTATCGAGCTCGGCTACTTTTGGAAACTACAAGGAGTCGCTAGAGGTTTGGCAGCTAGCACTTCCATCTGTTTCTGGTACTGTTCTGAAGACTTCACCAATTACGAATGTTTCTGGTGAAGAAACAGGATGATGGTGAGAGCTTCCATCTCTGGATTCCGTACCTGTCAACCATGAATAGAGGTCAGAAGGAAGACCGGGCTTGCCGGCTTTTGACCCTTTGATGCCTAAGTCAGTTACATGTAAGAATGTAAACTAGGTAGAAGTAAATGGAGAATGGTGACTTACCTTGAATGAGTGGAGAGACATGTAGTTATAGTGTGGGAATGAGCTTGTCACCCCTTTGTTTCCAATATGAGACTAGCTGTGGCCTACCCGATACCACATGTATATGGTATCGATATCATTTATGGGTATTTTTGGCGTTGTTTTATGTGGCTAGTGAGCCTTGTGCTTCTGATATTTGTACATAGGCAATATATATACCAACAAGTGCCCCAAGTCCCTAGTCAAGAGTTCTCTTGGGTGGGAAATTTGTCATGTTAGAAATATCGGAAGTTCAAGGCGAGCATTCTCGGCATGTGACTTCTGTACAACTACTACCCCTAATCCCCCAAGTCCCCAACTAAGAGGGGTCTTGACTGGGGTGATGATTTTATTTTTCAAGTAGGAATGGTGCAAGCATTCATTGAACATTTGGCGAGAGTTTTTCCTTAGGGTAACTAATCCCCTAGTCCCTCGAGACCTGGGTAGGAGGGTTATGACTAGGGTCTGCTAGAGTATGGCATCAGGTGTGCTCGATATAAGGTGTACTCGGTACACTCATTGTTTGCTGGGATAGCCTAGCCTTGGATATGTCAAGCCCCTTTTTGCATATGGCGATAGGACTAAGTTTAGCATGAAGCCGATAATGCCTGTAATGAATGCAACTAATAGTGGCTGGAATGTGCATGGCTATATCGCTATTGTTAGTCTTCGCACAACCTTTTGTTTTGCATGTAGTGGCATGCAATCATATAATGGAGAAAGATGAGACATGGTGATATTGTATAATGGAGAGAAGCCATGGCGATTTCGTATCATGTAATGGAAAAATAAAAAATGGTGATATCATGTAACGGATATAAAAAATGGCATTGTCATATAATAGAGAGAAAACATGGCGATACCTTGTGTTGGAGAAAGATAACTCATGCCGATATCATATAATAGAGAGATGACATATGGTGATATCGCGTGCTGGAGAAACAACTCATGGCCATATCGTGTAATGGAGAGGTGAAACATAGCGATATTATATAGTAGAGAAAAATCATGGCGATATCGTGTAATAGATAGATACAACATGGCGATACCTAGTGCTGGAGGAAGATAACTCATGCCGATATTAGATAATGGAGAGTGTGCTGTAATTATGCCTGTGGTGATAGTGGATGTTTTCTAGGATAGTGCTAGGCTATGTTACCACAACCATGCTTATAGTTATTTCATCTTGACCATGTGTTTAGCTTGATCGCATTTAAGCATTTCACATTGATCGCATTTAAGCCATTTCATTGTGATCGCATTTAAGCATTTCACATTGATCGTATTTAAGCCATTTCACATTGATCGCATTTAGGCCATTTCATTGTGATTGCATTTAAGCATTTCACATTGATCGCTTTTAAGCCATTTCATTGTGATCGCATTTAAGCATTTCCCAATGATCGCATTGAAGCCATTTCATTATGATTACATTTAAGCATTTCACATTGATCGCATTTAGCCATTTCATTGTGATCGCATTTAAGCATTTCACATTGATCGCATTTAGCCATTTCTCATTGATCGCATTTAGCCATTTCACATTGATCACATTGGCAATACAAGGGTTTGCGAGTGATAACACTTAAAGTGCTATATCAGCACAACCAGCTGTTAGCGATATTATTGATTTGAGTTAGTGCGGTTTGGTTATGCGTTAGGCAATAGTTTGGGATTGCTAAATAGCGTGCCTATGCCTTTAGCGATATTTTGGTAGAGAGAGATAATATGGCGATAACCAGACAATTTCATTAGAAGCAGCTAAAGCAGATGACAGAATACACAGCGATCGTGGGTGAATATATGGCAATCATTGGAGAATGCATGGCGATCATTCGAGAATACATTAGGGTTGTGTTTGTTACGTGGGACTATTATCCCCCACCTTATTTCCTATAACAGTCTAGGACTCTTCTAGCCTGAGATATGCTATGTTAATACCTGACCCATGTTTGGTACTACTTAGGACTAAAGAGCAGAATAGTCAAAATAGTCCTATCTCATGTTTGTTTGTGTATTGGACTAAAAGTTGGTAATTTGCAGAAACGTGAACGATTTTATGAGTTTGTGAGAAGAAAAGAAAATTGGAAGCTGAAAGCTGAAGACAATTCGTAGCAAGATGGCAATCAGAAAATGCTGTGAGAAACTGTTCTAGCTTGTTTTTTTTTGGCAAAGTTCACATACAGCAAGAAGAAATCTAATAAAGTTCTAGCTTGAGAAGAGCAACCACAATCTGCATACTTGTAGTTAGTTTTTACACATTCATAAGTCCCTAATATATACACTGATTTAACATTCCACATGCTAATAAAGTTCTATCTAGCAATTACAAAAATGAATGTTAATCTAGCAAAAGAAGGAGCTTGTCCAACATAAGCTAGTGCAGCAACTCTTGCTCTGTACTTTCGTCAAAGCTAGCAAAAGACACTTCTTCAAAGCTGGTCCATACACACCTTGACTTCCATTGCTCTGTATTTTCGTCACCACTTCCCATTTTCTAAAAAAATCAACATGACATGGTCAAGGAAACATAAACATGATAATCTAAAGAGCATAAGTGGCAAATGGCTGTGTCTAGGTTCAGTTCAGTTCAGTAAATGGCTGGTAACATACAATTTAAAGAAGTTGATGAGTGGAAACCCCACGTAAAATGCAGGTACAGATCCTACTTCTTTCAATGAAAGATATTCTTCGAGGCTAGATAAGAAAAAGGATTGTAACAAAAAGTTCGTCAAGAACTAATTGATTTGATTCTTACCACCAAAATCAAATCCTTCTGAATTTGGATTTTTAGTACAGTTACTAAAGAAGGATTTGTGCGTCAATTCAGAATGTGGAAATTAGAAGATCAATATTGAGATTTTTCTTGGACATCACATACCTACAGAAGAGCTATATTTCATACGCATATAGACTGAAATAATAGACTCATACCACTACTACAATAAGTTAATCAGACGACGGGTATTTGTAGTTGTGTGATGACCAGCCTCACTGTGGTCTAAACGAGTGTTGTGTGATTGAAAAATCAGACAACGGTGATTTTACCGTTGTGTGACAATACTTTGCTCAACAGAATATCTGTTTCCGTTGTGTGAATTCTGCACAGGCATGTGCCTAGCATGGCATGCACGGGGATGTGTCGGTACATTCAGACAACAGAAGAAGGAATTCACCGTTCTGTGAGATTCATAACACACAACAGATAGAACTCATTCTTTGTTGTCTAAGGTTCATAACACACAACAGATATTACTCATTCTTTGTTGTCTGAGATATGTAACACACAACAGATATTATTCATCCTTTGTTGTCTGAAATTAATAACACACAACTGAAGTGAAATTATCTCCCTTGTCTGTTGATTACTCAGACAACAGATATGATTTCATTTCTGTTGTGTGTTATGAATCTCACACAACAGAACTTCATTTTCTTTTGTTGTTGGTTGTTAGTTCACAGAACTACTCTATTTGGTTAGCTGTGGTGTGAATATTGTAATCAAATTAGGTAGTAATTACCACAAAAACAATACTCTAATTCATATCATTCCATTACCATTTTTCAAACATCCATACATTCTAGTAACTAGATAATGTACCAAACAAGAAATCATTGCTAGCTGCGTACACTTGAATCAAAAGCTGATATAAAATTATTCCTACATATCATTCCAACTGCTGTTCCACTGACAACTACTTGGCGACCTGATCTGCAACTGCTTTGACGAGCCCCTCAATATCAGCATCTTCATTTTTTGCATCATTTTTTGCTATAATATGCCAAAATGACATGGAATAAGCCATTTTGATACATCAAACAAACTTCAATTGATTCACCATATACAATTTTATAAGCAATGCAATAAATTTCAATTGATTCACTGTATTCTTGTTACAAAATTGAAATCACGAATCAAGACATGAACAAAAGTGAGGAAACTAGGAAGCAATTTTGGGTACCTTCCATCCATGCCAATTATCATGATGGTATTCTTTCGCTTGCCAAAGGCAACAATATGCTGCAAACCTTCCTGCAAGTGAAATTTGGCCACTGACCATTCTGAGCTGAAATACTTTGGCAGCACACTTGCAAAAGATGAAACCCAGAAAATGGCAGATCAATAAAACATGTAATGAGGTCTTGAGAGTTTGTAGAAGAGACAGACTAGATAACTATCAGATTAACCAAAAACTTAGAATTGCAATCAGTCAATTTGTCAACTATACCCTAACCAATCAGAAAAGTGGGAAATATTGACGTAAAGCAATGTAAAGGGAAAGTGCCATCATGAGATTGTTTATTGATATACAAGCACAATAAAGATTATGTAAATTTGGCAACATAATCTGCTGCTGAACATTTAAAGATTAATGACGCATGTAAAAACGTGACATTAACTGCAGCTTATTAACAAAAGGCCAAAAATCCACTAGCTATAAGCTCCAAGGAGTAATTTTACATAAGAGTATTTATAAGAGTTCCTATCACATACATAGGCCAATAGACTCCAATAAGTTTCATTCATTCTGTCACTAAGGAAATGACAATCATATGCATATACTAATGAGCCTTTAATATTTTAAACAGACCATTAGTGACTCCATCAACCATAAGCTAGCTGTAAAACTATAACACCTAGTGAGGGGAGATCAATAATAAATCTTTATCCAGAACTTAACATAGGTTATTTACCAAACATCAGTTTAATTTACATGTCGAAGACAACATCACTTGTAAATGTTGTCTAGTTTGATATCCCTGCAACAAGCCAAGATTCAAATAGTTATTTCAATAATTTGAGATTCAAACTCTAGAGTCCAAGGAATAAAAAAAAAAAAACAGGTGAAATACACTGATAAATAGAAATCAAATACAAAATTTTAAGGGCCACAAAGGAAAGGAGAAGAGGGGAGGGGGGGGGGGGGGGTGGTTAGTTCACAGCTTTATGAAAGGTTAAACTAACTCTCCTATAAGAGCTGTTGCTGCTCCTCAAAGTGAATGCATCACTATGTATCCAGTTGCTTAAAATTAAATATATTTGGCTAGTAAATATATTGCTTAACAGTAAAAACATGTGAGCATGGAGACTTTGGCTAGTAATCTTAGGTTTAACTACTCATACCAATCCAGTAGGACAACAACACAAGGGCATCAATTAAACTCATAGTTTTACCCAACATTAGCAACTAGAACAATTTCACTACCCAACTAATAGACTCAACTACTAAACTTCAATAGAATAAGAGCCTGATATTTAGCAGTCATTCATATATATCACACATCCAATACCAGAAGGGAAGGCACACAACAAAAAAAAAAAACAATCTATAACCCTATTTCAAAAGCATGTCTAGGTCCATGTTTCATGACAAAAGAAGCACAACAGAATCATATACACATGAAGAGACAAAAATACATACTGAAATAGATATTGTCTTGATCCCTTAAGTTGCATGGATAAGACATTTGTATATCACTATCTTGACCAGCAGTTTTCATTTTATTCCTCTGCACCTTGGACTTCAAGGATGTTGAAATAACAAGATTGAAAAGTAATTAGCCATTTGAAATAATACTACTAAGACAATTCCTGACAGCATTCTGAGGAGCTACTAAGACAAACAGGTCATTAGTCTCATCTACATATTTGGCACCTGCACTTGCAAAAAAAGAAGCTAAGGCCATGGCATACAATCATTTATTAGAGAGCTGAATGATGAACTCAACAGGAACACAAACACAAACACAACACTAAAAGAATGAAATCCTTGAAATCAAATAGGAACACAAAATGTCTATATACCACCTCACGAGATGCCACAATCCATTACCTAAAGAAATTTCTCTGAGTTGAAAAGGAACATCTCCAACAGAAAATTACCATTTGATATACCAGTTGCATAGCTTCTTGACCTAGGAGATATCTGCACATATAGCAACATGTCAGGAATTGACACAAGCTGGACATGCACTTCCAACAAAACAGAGGAAGGAAAACAAACGAGCTCACGCATTAAGATATTATCTTACGTGTAGTTTCTATGCATATATATTGTAATGGACGAAGAAGAAGCTTGATGTAAACCCAATAGAAAAAACATACCACTTTAATCCTTGAGCTACAGATTCAAACTTATTTAAGATCCAAATAAGCCTATAGAAGCCCATTTAAGTTTTAAATGGCAGCACAAGGCCTTAAGACTTATTTCAGATTCAAAGAAGCTCAGACCAAGTAAAAAAAGAAACTAAGGAGTTGCTTCTTCAGTCCAGACCATACTCGAGAGACAAGAACAACAAATAAAAGTACTTGAAATTTAAAAAGCATCTCAGAAGTTGATTACTAGGTTGTCCGGACTCACATTCTTTATCCCATATCTGCAAAGGTTTGCTCCTAATTATCCAGAAAAATGCACAGCTTAAGCATCAAAATTACAACAAGTATGATAAACGAAAACTAAAAACACAAGAGCGAAAGACGATGAGGCATACCCAAGGCTGCATAGAATAGAGAGAAACCCAGATTGGAATGTGTTCTTGAACATATTTAACTTGCTTCTAAGTCAAGCTGCAATCAAAGCCATTTACACAATGAGCCATTTGAATGATAGAAAAAGGGTAAATAAAACTACAGTAACAAGGTAATAGTTGGATCTAATATCCAGTCTATCTCATTAGAAACAAAAAAAGAAAAGAAAAAAAACAAACAAAGCCACAAAAGGTGTCAAGAAACTGCCTTTGGGGTAAATTTCTGCCAACCTAGTCAACTATGGACAACGAAAAGCACTAGACTCCTTTTGCTAGATAGCACATTCTATGTAAATTCATGTAAAACTATAATATAGTTTAAAGATAGAACTCTCACACAAATTTTAATGGCCCATATCATTAATACTCTTATATAGTTATGTGGCAAAATCATACAGCTTTCATTTGTGTTTTCTGCAATGTAAAGTATCAAATTATCACTGCAACCTAAGGGCCTGAATGGAAATGAGGTAATATAGTTTGAAACAAACCCTGAAAGCTTAACAACTAGATTGAATGCAATTCCTAAGTAAATCTCCAACAATTCAAATTTATGTAATTGATTAAACAATTCCAATCTACCTCTCCTACAATGGCAGAACGATCAAACACGAGTTATTTGACACAAAAAAACTACAATTGACCCTCATAAAAAGTAAAACAAAAAAGAAAAAGAGAGGTACCATCATCCGAAGAACCATTGCAAGGAGAAGAGCCCTGTGATTTCGTTGAGTTTTCAACATGTCCTTGACCAATAGAACAAAAGCTCATTAAGTATTTAGATACAATCTCAATTCAAGTAACTGCAATGAGTTCTGATAATGCATATATGATCAGCTTTTTGGTTAATGAAACTACGACTGCTCCAGATACTCATATATAAACTAAACAGAGGACAAAAATGAAGAGACAGCACCATCTATTGAATGCTTTCGAGGCATCAAGCTCTGCTTCTCTATAGCAACACTGAATTCAAATCAAAATTTTAAGTCTAGACTTTTTTCTTTTCCTGCAATTATTGGCAATTAAACACGACATTAAAGAAAAAGAGTGAGTGCCCAGAAGAGGAAGAGTGACGAAGCTTGATGAGGGAAGCGTAAGACTGAAGGTGAATTCTAGATTAACTAAAACACATCTTCAGTATCATTTCCTCTCAATTCCATTAATCACAACACAAAATCCAAAATGAAAACATCAATTAAAACTTGACCAAAAAAGCACCATACTTCGAAAAAGAAGGAAGAGATAAGCTAGTACATACCTTCTGGAGGTGGCCTTGCTGATCCAGATTCGGCATCAAAATGCTCTCGTAGGCCTCGTTCCCGCTGTCCTTCACCGACGACGCCTTGTCGTTCAGCCCAAACTGGTGGAGCCTGGACGACGACCGACACGGAATGAATCTGTTGCTGCACATCGAGGTCTTCGACGAAGAAGACCAGAGGCTCGAGATTCCCCAAACGAGTCGAGTCGCGGATGGCTAGACTCAACCAGTCTCAATGCCAGAAGAATCGAAAATTTAAACTCTCCGGGTTGTTGCTCATCTCACTGCTGCTCAATTACTTGAAACCCTAGAATGTTCAATTCGCAATCCGATTTTTTCAATTGAGGAAAAATTTGGTATGGATTTTGAAAAATTGAGAGGAAAATGGGGAAAATTGAGGGATTGAATTAGTGGTTTGGATTAGAAGTGAGGAGGGCACAGGAATTTCATTTTGTTTAAGAAGCGGAAGAGAAAGTGGTGAAGAAGATGACTGAGAGGGTTGAGAGCTGGTCGAGAGAGGTTTTGTTTTCTTTCTTTCTATAGAATCGGAGAAACTGAAGAGTCTTCTGCATCTCTTTGGATTTGGAGGCGAGGAGGAGAGAGAAAGTGGATCTAGGGCACTCTATCTCCTCCATCGCTAAAGAGGATTTGGATTTCAGGAGATAAAGAATAGAAGCAAGGAAGTTGGGGTAGGCGGACCTAGGAGTGGAGGAGGCGGTGAAAGAAGGCTTGGCTAGCGACGACATCTTCCTAGAGAGGAAGGTGGCGAAGGTGTGAGGGAAAGGATAGAGTGAGAGATAAGGGAGTATTGAGAGAGAGGGCAAGAGAGAGGGAGTCGGGGAAGACAGAGAAGTTTATTGAAATGTGGTCGTGAGTAAGCTAGTGAATTATTATTATTTTTTTTTTTAAGTCTGTCAAACAACGTATGGTTAAGAATCTGTTGTGTGAATGTATATAGGTAAAAATTTAGACAAACAAGGGGAGGGAAAATTGCCGCCTATACCTACATATGTTTGATTTGAGTGAAACTTTGCCGCGCTCTGCAACCAAGTTCCATGATCAGACAACAGATATTTAACAATCTGTTGTACAAATTTGTGCATCTTGCACAAGGTACACCTAGTAGGATTTTTCGAACTTCATACAACATTCAATCACACAACGAATAAGAAAAAACTGTTGTGTGTAGAGTTCAAATTCCATGTTGGTGAGCTTGTTCTAAAAGGGAATTATGAGCTCAGAATGGAGGGAAATCAGCTTCCCATTTACACAACAGAAACGTCTTAACTCAGTTGTGTGATATATGCCTAATTTTTTTTTTCAATTTGCTTACATTCACACAACAAAAACGGAATTGTACCGTTGTCTGACAGAGTTTGTGTTAACACACAACAGCGGATTTCTGTTCGGTTGTGTGATGAGTGTTGTGTGTTTCGATTTTTGTAGTAGTGTACGCATATAGACTCAAAGCTTATAGTAGCATCTGTTATTGTAAAGCAATTAATATGAGAGAAGTTTCATAGAAAAAAGGCACAGAAGGAAACAAGTACCTATTTACTTTTAGCTTAAACCAAGCTTTCAGCACAAGTAATAGTACTGCAAGAGTTCACTAAATTTTGTCTGATACTCTCTGAAAATGATTCTGAAAAGCTTAGAAACACAGACACCCAGGACAAACAATAGTTCATGTACTACACCCCAGGTAGTTGAATATTTGATCTCAAATCAAGCATTAACAGCAATAAAAGAAGAACTGCCTTATGACTCAATCCTAGCTCTATCTGACCATCACACAGTAAAGATAGATAGCAATTAACAGTGCATAAAAAAAATTATAAAAAAAAAAACTTCAAATAACACCAATTGATTGCGGCTAAGGGGCATTGTTTAGAAACTAATTCTTCTCATCAAATTCATATACTTTCGATCTTCAATTCTAAATCTTTAAACTAAACTGGGAAATCAAAGTCGAAACAAATAAGAACCAATAACTTAAACCATCCAAGCTAGGAAGTTAGCCCTACAAAATTTGACAACCAATTAAAACCCTTTAGTTTGGACTTCAGCTAACAACATTATGAAGAATATGTGACATGTAACAATAGATACTTCAAATACAGTACACAAAGCAAAGCTGCAAAAGCACTAACCTTAATTCTATAGTTTGCATATATATGTATTTCATGATCGAAATACACAATTAAAAGAACAGCAGCAAATTGAAAATCAACAGTTTCATTCAATTCAACTTCAACAAAGAACTTTTCCATACCTAAAAGCCTAATTCAATTGAAATTCAGATAGAATATCATTTTTTTTTAAGAAATAATAATGATGTCTTGCAAATTCAAATAACCAGTTCACAAACTTGATGTTGAAGCAATGATATTTTCAGAAGTTGACAGAATATCATTTTTTTTATTTTAACAAATAATAATGATGACATGCAAATTCAAATAACTAGTTCACAAACTTGATGTTGAAGCAATGATATTTTCAGAAGTTCACATTATTTAACACATCCCGTCTTCACAAGTCATCTCTCCATGAAAAGAACAAGTCTTCATAAGGTGTCTATCCAAGAAAAGAACGAGGTGGACTAATCATTGGAAACAGAGAATTATTGTCATTCAAAGGTTTGTCAAGATCAACTAGCTCCAGATATGGCTCATTCTCACCTGGGCAGAGGGACAATTCTTTTAAACCAAATTTCAATTCCTAAGGGCAGAGGGAAGAGAAAAACCTGCACGAAGAGCAGAACAAAGCAAGTTCAAAAGAAGAAGATAAAAACACAGACGTTGTTAAAAGAAAAAAAAACCCAGTCTTGAAATTGATCAATTCTTAGCAAATAAAGCTACCCAGATGTTGTGTTTTAAATGATTACTCGCAAGCGCACGAATCGATTGTAGTATAGTTAGTGCAAGCACGAGGTTGTTCCAACAAGGATTGAAACTCGAATTGATTCTAACTCAAATAAACAATTGAACACAAAAATAAACAAACATTTGGGAAGATTGTAATGATTGAAATTATAACTAAACAACTAAGAATAGAAACAAAAGAATTGAGAAATATGAGAGTTGAATGCTAAGACTTTGAATCCACCACCTAGTACGTTTACTCTATTGCTAGCTGACAACCATTAAATTCCCTAGATTTTATACTAATGATTCCTGTACATAAGCCTTATTGATCCCGGACATATGCCAAAGTTCTTCTAACTTATGAATTCTAACTTATTGATCCCGTATAGAACTCAAGCAAACATGTTCAACTCCATTAAGCACAAAAGAAGTAGAAAATCATGCAAACAAGAATATCGACTATGATCAAGCACTTGTATTCTCAATTCACAACTTTTTAATCACAAGATTGAATTATCTTTTGGCACCCTAGAAAACATCTACTCTTTGATCGAGCATCATGTTCTCCTACCAAATAACTCATAAACAAAACCTAGGTCTTATTGATCCAGAGCAAAGATTTTGAATAAAAGTTCTATTGAAACGGTGATTAAGAGTTTAACATAGAAATCCAGAAATTCAATAGCAACCAACTAAACAAGTAGAATAGTCATACTAGGGGCTTCATCTCAGCCCTAGCTTAGAAATTTAGCAAAAAGAAACGATAAAAATAACTAAGAAAAATATAGTGAAGGAGGAATAAAGATGGAGGTGACTCCTCTTGCTCTTGTTGTGTCTCAATCTGCTCTCTAGGCCGCCTCTTCTCTCTAGACGTCCTCCCTTTCTGCCTAATATGTCTCTCTTTAATTCCTACTTGACTTGGGCTTCTTAGGTCTTCTAGTCCAACTTGGAATTGATTTCTTCTCTCTAAAGAAAAACAAAGGTTATTATAGTCAACGCAAGAAATTACTCCAAATATATCAGATACATTCCGTCTTATTCCATTCGAGTGCTAAGAACAACGGACTTGGGCCTCACAAGTCAGATTCCGAAAATATATGCAAAATCCGTCAGAATCTGCCTTCCCAAACTAGGTTCACTTAAATCATCATAACTTTCTCCAGAAGAATGCGAATTCACTTCCGTAAAATTCCCAGAAAGCTAACATCCGTATATTTCCAATGGTATATGGCTTGCCTGCTAATTCCTTATGAGAAGGTACAGTTTAATCCTCAAAGTTGACGCACAGCAGAGACAATTCTGGGCACTCAGGATAGCAAGCACCCTTTCAATCTTGCATTTGACTTTAAGATCCAAATCATTCTTTTCTCCAATTTAACCTACAAAACACAAAGACAAAGTAAATGACTTAAAGATGACAAGTTCTAAGCCTAGAATCATACATTTAAGGGTATAAAAATGTATGAAATTATGAACCTATCACCAGACACCAATTGTTACAACCCATAAACAATTGTTAATAGAAAATGAATCCATAGTCTTTAATTTAACAAATTACAGTAGATACACGAGAAGCCCTAGACTGGGTCGAAGGGAAGAGGGAATCAGAATCAAAGCAAAAGGAGCATGAGAGAGAAAAGAAATTGAACCTGGACGAGTAGATCAAGGAGGATGAAGCACGATTGAGAGTGGAGAGAAGAGGCTGAAGAGCGAAAGAGATGGAGAGACGAGGCTGAAGCGCGAGAAAGGGATGGAGAGACTAATGAACGTTGTTGACGCCCATGCTTCCACAGTCTGGTGAGTTTTAGGCATTCTATGTAAGAAGGTCGGGAGCTGATGCAGGGACTCTCTTATCTCATTTAATTGAGTCCTCATGTGTGCCAAACGTGGGATAAGCCTAATATTATTACATAAGCTAGTCCAATCCCATCCAATCCCACAAAACAAACACAGCCTAGGATCATTGGATAATGCATTGAGATCATTGGAGAACACATAGCAATCATTGAAGAACACATTGCAATCATTGGAGAACACATAGCAATCATTGTAGAACACATTGCGATCATTAGAAAATTGGTAGAGTCTCGGAGAGATTATATAATAAGGCTATATGTATGCCAAGATAATACTGCCATGATCAGGTTTCAAAGAGTATAGTCCCAAGTGTAGCTAGGGCGCGAGCGGGGAGTTAAGAGAGTGCCTAGGCGGTATAAGCGTGAAGCTAAGGTATGGGCAAGTATATGCCGCTAAGGCATGAGTACTTTGAGTATGCAAGTGAGGCATGACTAGTGTGTCCTTCGAAATATGGCGAGTACGCTACATTGAGATATGGCTAATGTAGGTCACCTGAGACATGGGCGAGATGTTGCTAAAGCATGAGTAACATATCGCTGAGGCATGTTTGTGACGTTGTTGAAGTATGGATAGTATATCGCTGAAGCATAGATAATATACCACTGAAGTCTAGATAAGATACCATTAAAGCATGGAGAACATATCTGTGAAGGACGAAGGATATATCGTTGATGCATAGATGATTGCTGAAGCATAGATAATATACTGTTAATATATAGATAATATACAGCTGAAACATAGGGGAGTTACTACTAAAGCATAGGTGAGATATTGCTGAAGCATAGATGAGATGCTCCTGAAGCATAGTGAAGAGATTGCCAAGGCCTGGATAATATACTACTGAAGCATAGATAAGATATTGTTGAAGTGTGGCGAGTACGCCGTCGAAGAATATATAATATATCGCTGAAACATGGCGAGTAATTGTATCATTGAAACATGACGAATGCCTGCCATTGAGGTACAGCGAGTACTCCATTGAAGCATGGCAAGAGTATGTCGTTGAGGCATGACGAGTATGTGTCATTGGGCATGGCAATTACATCACTGAAACATGGTGACAAGAATTGCTGGGGCATAGCGAGTGTGTCACTAAAACATAGCGAGTACATTGCTGAATCTAGGAGAAATAATGTTGAGGCATAGATAAGATACCACTGAAGCATATGTGAGATACTACCAAAAGCATGGATAAGGTATCGTTGAGGCCTGAATAATATATTGCTGAAGCATGGATAAGATATCGCAGAAACACATATAATATATTGCTGAAGCATGGATAATATACTGCTGAAGAGTGGCGAGTATAGGTCGTTGAAGCATAGATAATAGACTACTCAGACATAGATACGATGTTACTGAAACATAAAGAGGATAACGTTGAGGTGTAGATGAGATACTGTTGAAACACAAGTGATATATCGCTGAAATATTGTGACTATAGCATGACGAGTATTCGTCAAAGTGTGGATAACATATCATTGACACATGGTGAGTAAGTATACCACTGAAGCAAATATGCCACTAAGGCATGGTGAGTGTGTCATTGGAGCAAGGCGAGTGTGCGCTATTGTAGCATGGTGAGAATGTGCCACAGTAGCATGAAGAGTATGTGCCATTAAGGCATGGAGGGTGGGACGTAAAAGTCCCCCCAGTATCAAAAACATTTACCATGGATAGTGTATGCTGTTCAGGCATGGCGAGTATTTGTTATTCAGGCATGGCGAGTATGGTGTACAAGTCCCCCAGTATCGAGAACATTTATCATGGTGAGTGTATGCCATTCAGGAATGGTAAGTATAGTGTACAAGTCCCCAGTATCGAGAACATTTATCATGGCGAATGTATGCCATTCAGGAATGGTGAGTATGGTATACAAGTCCCCTAGTATCGAGAACAGTTTTTATGGCAAGAGCGAGGACCGATCTTACTAGTGGGAGTTCATGTAGATATAAGCAATAGAGGCGCTAAGCATGTATAATATGCATATATAAGATCAAAATGTGTAAGTAAGAGTATTAAGTGTAGCTCATTGGGCAATTTTTGTGTGCACAACATTGTTTTGACCATTAGGTCCATTAGAACATGCAGTTAGACTGTGTTTGAGCAAATTGGGTATAAGTGAGCCAATGAACATTGAGCATGTGGGCATGGCCCAAGTAGGGAGTTACACCCGATACTTAAATGAGTCATAATTGAAGCAGGTTTAAGCTCCTAATAATGACAAATATCTATGCATGTCATAGTTTGTGGAGCGAGTATCGCGTGTATAAGTATAGCAATGTAATCAAGATAAAAGCATGATATGTGTTTAGCATATATTTATTATGGAGCTGCAGATAATACTTTGCATTTTTTAAGCAAGCTTAATAATCATGGAGACATTTAAAGCATATCATTAACATTTAGGCATAGTCAATATGCTATTAGTACTATCACATTTGGTAGGCATGCATAGATTGATTATCGATGAAGCATGTGAAGAATAACATTAGCTGAAATTAAAAAGGTGTAGACGAGAATTTATCTAGAGCCGTTCGAGAATGGTGAAAATATTGTAGAAAGATTGGAGTTGTCCATATATAAGACTCCGTGCCGGCTAGCGAGTACCGATAGTGCGCTTGCTTTTGCTCATATAAGAAAGGTGATAGTGCCACTTGCTCATAACACATTGAGTGAAGTCAAGGAGATTAAGTAATCACAATTGTTTAAGAAATTGATAATGAAAATGGTGTATCTTATTTGATTGAGTTAAATTTGGATATTGGATTAAAGTTCATGAAATAATTTACAAATTGAAGTACTCAAGTGATGCCATATCCCGGAACAAAACAAGATCATTTGGGAATGGTAATTGACATTCATTTATTTATGGTAGAAATGCCAAGTAATGGAGTCATCAGTCAATTAGATTGACCCAGACTGTAAGGAAGAAAGAGGTATGATCACCATATCCCAAATAACCTTACTACGTTAAGTGAATTATCCGGGAATGGATACCATTAACTATTGGCTTAAGAATAAATTGGTAACATATAAAGAATTGAACAATGTGAAATATGAATCGATTACTTATCGGATTTAGTTTTTGTTAAAGGGTACTCGAGCATGTGAACTTGGAATTGGATGAAGCATTGAAAATCGGGAACAAATCTATGTGTGGACAAGCACTCCATATCCAGGTAGGATGAGCCGCCCCTATCTTGCTAATGGTTTCTTGTATTATATTGCCTGTAAAAATGTTCATGGATGCCATAGTCAATGCCTCGATGACTTTTATTGCATTAATTGTTAATTGTCGAAAGTGAATGAAAACCGAGGAAAGACATTGCTTGTTATGATGAGATATGATATGATGTTGTGACCTGAGAGTGATAGGAGTAATGCTTCCTCCAGTATCGAAACTGCGAATCTTCGAAGAGGCGATATGACCATATGTTGTGTCGAGCCCGTGTCACCTTAGTAGTGTACATAGAAGTCGATAGTGACATCATATGATATTGGGCCAGTAAAAGGACACTCTCACTACCCATAGCCAATGAGGAAATTGAATGGAATATATTGATGGATTTGGCTATGATCAGCAGTTAGCCTGGTTTGCCTTGTATAGGAAACCAGGGTTTCGGTCACATATGAGTTGGAAATCTTGCAAGCGAGTATCTCTGAGCTCAGGTTGATTTATCATACTGCACATGCTTTATAAAAGAAAATAAATGTTTATGGCTGCTGCATTTTCATATGTTTTTGATAAACGTGCACAATACTATGTAATACATAATTTTCAAGTATATTATTTTCAAACCTAGTATGGTAGGATCGGCCCTTATTGGGCAAGCAAGGACGAAAGCTCACCCCTACAACAGTATCTTGGTTCCGAGCATGTGGTGGAGGATAGTGCAAAGGAGGCACATGGCCCGGCTTGGTGTATTTCTCTTCAGTTTTATCAAATGTAGGTTTTAGTCTTTTATTAGAGTTTAAAGCTGCTTATCTATTTACTCATCCCTTTATATCCTACTTGTTTATCTAAAAATTTGAGAGGGCTATAACCCTGGGGCGCGTCTATCATACTTGAAGTTACTTGGTGAGCCGTTTTCCAAATTTGGGCTCCGATTGTAAGCCCAAAGTTCATAGCCCATTTTAAATTGAAAATATGTTTTTGGGTCGCTATAATGATTTTCTCAAAGGGAAATGTTTTATAAACCAACAACCCAAACCCAAAAGGCCTTGCGGTTTTGGGTTAATGGGTTATCGGGATGTCATTCTTGACATGTCGGTATCTTATTGGCTCGAGATCGCAGTGTTGTGGGACTCCACCCACGGGATGCTGCACTTGTGTTTGTTTATTTGGTTTATTAATTGTGCTTGAAAATTGGGGCATGACATGAGTTTTATTGGCTTTTCTCATCAATTGTGGGACATGGGGCTTGGTTCTCAATGCTGTTCTCTGTCTAGGAATCCATTGTTGGCAGGTTTTGCGCATCTTGGTGACAGGTTTTGGTTCAAATATTCATAACATTTCAATTTTTGAATCAGTATATAATTTTTTTTTTTATCATATTGAGAAAAAAGAAACAATTATAAATCAGGTGGTAGTCGCTTTATGTTTCGGTCATCTAGTTTGTTTGCATGAGCCCCACTTTTTGGAGTGGTCTTTTGGGCCTGTATATTAGGGCCCACAACACTCCACAAAGAAGATTTGTGTCACGTCCCGAATTTGAATAAAGGAATTCAAATCCGAAACGCGAAACTTAACAAGCACAAAAAACACAGAGAGAAATTTTCATAAAAACTAAGCAACTAAACAAACTAAGCTCACAATGTCAATACCGACTCGCTCTTTAGAGTCACATATTACATTACAGAGAGTTTACAAATATAACTGAATGACAATTCAATAAGTAAACACACCCACCACAACTCACTACACAGCGGAAGACTTAAACTAAGAGTATCCTTCGACGTCCACGCTATCAAATGTACACCTCAGCTTTGATGACGATCACTCGATGTTCTAACCTGCACAATAAATCCTACACCATGGAATAGTGCACCGGGTTGAAACAACAAACCCTGTAAGCTTTTGCAAGCTCGTATGTGTAAACCCTAATAACACCAAAAACACTTTTCCGACTCAAGAACAATAAATCAACATAGTGATTAATTCCAACCACAAAATCCTTTTCTTTTTAAGGAACACACAGGTCTCAACCATGACAAATCGAATCATTCTAAATAAAAATCGGTAATCCCTGCATAGAGAATTAGTTCAGGAGATCACCGAAAAGCACACATACCAAAATATCAAGTAACCCCTGCATATAGTTTAGTTCAGGAGATTACTTAAAAATCGCTGATAAGTTCCAACTGAATCACAGCCTATCACTCACCTAAATTGTAGCCCTTCACCACCTAGGGTTATGGCATCTAATACACTCTCCTCGATTGTAGCCCGTCGCCACCTAGGGTTATGGTATCCGATACACTCTCCTCAACCGTAAATTGTAGCCCTTCACCGCCTAGGGTTATGGCATCCAATACACTCACCTCAATCATAGCCCGTCACCACCTAGGGTTATGGCATCTGATACACTCTACTCAATCATAAATTGTAGCCCATCACCGCCTAGGGTTATGGCATCCAATACACTCACCTCAATCGTAGCCAGTCACCACCTAGGGTTATGACATCTAATACCCTTATCTCGATCACTAATGTGATAACAGGTTCTTAGAACAAACATATGACAGTCCACTTGACTCAAATACTTTCCTCAAGCAAAACACACTTTTACACAATAATCAACACATCACGATAATTGTATGCTCGTAAGAGAAATGCTCGAAATAACAATCCAATTAACTCTCAATCATTACTTCAACAATGTCACACCATCCAATATATATTCCACGTAAATATATATACGTAGTCATTCATGCAGGAATGACCACTAATACCAACTATGTTCATACGTAATAAAACCAAGAAATTCATTTTTTTTCCCTGGGAGCCGTAGCCCTATGAACCGTAGTTGATCAAGTTCATATTATTTCAAACAAATCTTTTTTTTCGAAAACGATTTACAATTATCAATAAATTCTGACTATTAAATAACTCGGTTCGTAAATGAACCACGTGAGATTTACTCACCTCTAAATCCTGCTGCGTCTTCCCTTACTAGAGATACTATATCGAACACACTCCTTCAGTCACCTAAGTACAATACGATCTTAACTTAGTACTCGTATCGAAAACTATTATATTTCAAACACCCATTTGCCCTAAAATCTCAAAAGTAATGCCAATTGAGGTGAAACTTCATCCGATACCACCCAAGGTCTCCAAAATGCTTATACAATCAATCTATCAAAATTACAAGTCGATCGAATGGCCGAATCCTCATGGATCGAAAATTGATCGAACCGAAAATCCTAGAACTTTGAAAATTCATAACTTGCTCATTCAAATTCCAAAAATTACAAACTATATCAAAATGATCTTATCGATGTGTAGATTAAAAAGAGAAACAGAAACTGCTCCTGGGGTGGCCTGAAGTGGTCGGAAAACACCACCACAATGGCGGCACCACAGCCAAACCAAAGTCAGAATTTGGCAAAACTGCCAACACAAAAGATCTTCATCTCAACCTCAATCACAACTTTTCGAACTGCAAAAAAGTCAAATTATAAGCCGAAACATAGAATTTTACCTTAGAACACAAAGGGGCCGATTGAAGCCCTAGATCTTCAAAGCTTCAATTCGTTTTCCACATGTAAAATCGTTGCAAACCACCTTTGGTGAATCCTCCACCAGCCTTTGGGCAACAAAACCCCTCAAGAAATTCCACCTAAGGTGGTCGGAATCTTCAACTCTGACCAAGGTGATTTGCAGCTCGGTCGCGCAACTTCTTGGCCTTGCAGCGCCCTCCACAGCTCATTTCTTGCTCTAATTCTTCCACAGACCTCTAGAGGGGATTGAGGCGAGTAAAACCCACTTTGAATCGTGTCCTATGGTGGCTAGAGAAGGGAAAATGACGCCGGCGAAGGGAAGGAGGTGAAACTAGGGTCAGGACCGAAGAGAGAGAAAAGTTTCCCTTTTTGGAAACTTTCGATTTTTCTGATATTTTTTCAGATTTTTCCTCTTTAACCAAAATGGAAACTTTTTCCGATGGCCATAACTTCTTCATATGAACTCCGATCTTCGCGTTCCTCATGTCCACGAACTTGTATCACCGCGCACTACAATTTCATGAAGGAAGTTTCTGCAGAATCCTAACGTATAAAAAGTCAACCCTTAAATCAAAGCATTCCGAGCGAATATCTTTTCTGAGTCTGTTCTAGTGCTAGAATAATCAGCATCATAAAAAACTCCCACAGTAGTGTGAAGTGTTATATCAATATTTGCCACTTCTTTGGAACCTGACCATGCCTCAATGATCCAAATAAGAAAGAAAGCAATCTCATTATGTGGCATGTAATTCCAGGGGAACTCCATTCTTTGCTTCAAGAGGCATATATAATATTTGAAGACACAAACATGCATTTGTGCACAGAAATGAACACCCACATGAGAATTAGAAAAGATCTCAAAGCTTCTCTATTGCGACCCTGCAGTATATGGCTTGAATTCACAAATTCAATTGTCTGGGAGTGTACAATTCTAAACAACAATATAAGCGAGGGAGCCTCATTTGACCGCATAGGTACTGAAAAGTATTGTGGGCAAATTAATGCAAGATCTCCAAAGTCAATTGCCACATAAGTGAATTCAAAAAACCATGTAATCATGAAATCAGGCAAGTGAAGAGAACAACTCATAGAAGAACAATAATTTCTGTTATCAATATCACTATACCCAATTTCAAGGCCTTGTTTCTTAGACCTCAAAAACATAAGCTCTTTCATAGAGACAACCATCATAATTCTAAAGATAAACTGTGCATCATCTCTCAATATGTCAGCCAAAAGTGGTCGTAATGAATGCATAGCAGCCACAGGTGATAAAAGAAACAATTTCTTCACAAATGCATGCAATGGAGGATAAGAAGTGGAAGACCACGTTGCCATGAAAAGCTCATCCTTATGAACATGTCCCGCCATGTGTTGAGAAAACTTGTGCATATTAGTCAAAAAGCCTACACAATTATCTCTTAAAAGAAGTGCATCAAAAGTGTACCTCACACAAGATAACTTTGAATTGCTTTTCAGGAAGTCAATAACTTCATCAACAATAAACCTCCTTGGGTGGCAGCTAGCTTTAGTTTGGCAAAGGAAATGAAGTATAGCCAAGTAAAATAGATAAGGGTTACCTCTAGTAACATCTGTGATAAGTAATGTGGACTTGAAATAATCATTATCCAATAGAGATAGTGGTAGAGAAAAACACCTCATCCTCATCAAGGGTGGCCAAAGTTGATGAACTTGAAACCCCCAATCACGGCTAAAGGGTTGCACAATAGTCGCAATACCAACATTGAAAATTGTAGTAACTCGGTGAAACAATGCATTTTAGAAGAGAAGCTGAAAACCTCATTGAGAGTGACTGGAAGTATGCCAAAATAAGAAAACCACTGCTGAAAATTGGGTTTCTGGTCAAGGGAATAAGCTTGAGGCCTATACTTCTTCCCCCACGCTAGATCAATCTTAGAAAGCACTGAAATAGCATAAATAAAGTACCCTAAATGGTAATGGTGATCATTATAATCTGCCCCCAAATCTGCTAATCCTTTTTCAGTCACAATGCCACCCCATTTACTATCATGCAAGAAACCATTCCCACTAAAAGTCCCATCCAACCAAGGCTCAATTGTATCACTCAAAAACTTCTCAATTGCTGAAATTAGATCAAGATAACCCATACTCAAGCTGTGCATCTCACTATAACTCGTCAAAAATACAACTATGTCATAGCAATGCTTAATTTTCTTTAACTCCCAACAGGTTTCTTCCCTCAGCGTCAAAAGTTGCTTCATTATAAAGTGCCCAAACAAATACCTTCTATGGATAAATTAGATAATTCTCTCCTGCAGCTCTTTCACAATCCACCACATGAGAAATTATATAGAATAAATTAGTGGTTGGTCTGCTGAATAACTTTAGGCCTTCCACAAGGCACATGCAATCCCATGTTCTCCCAAGAAGCCACCCATTGATCCCCATTATTTTGAAGATCCAACCAACTAATTTCCACCTCAAAGGAACTAATTGAAACAACGTACTGCATCAACCAAACCATAATTTCTCAACCTTCCATCATCACCAGGCTTGCAAAAACTCTTAAATTTAGTCTTCATGGTAGGCAATCCACTGCTATCATCCTAAAGCCCATCCAAAGCCAAATCTCTACCCTTTGAACTCTCTGTCTCATAAGATGTGGGAGAGTGAAGTTGATAGCCTGAATCAGATTCATGATATGAACCATTACTGTTGGAATGCAGAATTGTAGCCAAGTCTAGAGCACCGGGCACAAGCAGTTTTGTTCTCTCAACAAGGATGGACTCATCCTTATAAAGCCTATGCCAATAAAGCCTTCAGACGACAAATGAGATTTGTCTTTTGATATGTAAATTATATGTTGTCTATCCAGCTGCCGTCTCTTACGGCATCAGACGACAGATATCCTATGTCATCTCTTCTCACTTAGACAACAGAAGTTTCACAAGGCTTTGTCGTCTGAACAACCTAACACTGAAGGATTTGGGACTTTCTGTAGTTAATAATCGCATACAATGACAGATTAATGTTGTTCAAATAAACTACAAACTACAGTTTTAATAAAAATGTTGTTGTTTGACATGTAATAAGAACACATTTATATGTTGTCTGAAGTTACCAAAATAAAGTCTTGTTTAACAATCTGTTGTCTAAATGCATTTTCAAAGACATTTGATTGTTGTTTGAAATTCACTTAAACTTGGGTAAATTATAACTCATCTGTCGTCTAAATAATTTTAAGAATTTATTTTTATGTCTTTTGTCTTGTATTCCAACCACAGTTTTAAGTATTTATGTTGTCTGATAGACAATATAACTATATGTAATTATGTAGTTGTGTAGTTTGACTGAGGTTAGAAACTCACTCTTCTGTTGTGTGATAATTAAATAAACTACGTGTTTCTGTTGTTTGGTAATGAATTGAACTTCAGTTTTATGTTGTATGTTAAAAGTATTTCTGTTGTTTGATAGTGAATTGAACTTCAATTTTCTATTGTCTAGTAAAAGTATTATGTTGTTTGATAATGAATTAAACTTCAGTTTTCTGTTGTTTGATAGTGAAATAAACTTCAGTTTTTTGTTGTTACAAGTATGAAGGAACAACAGAGAGATATTCTTTTATGTTGTTACTGTATTTGTGATACAATATATCATAAACCTGCATTTATTGGATTTGAACCATAGCAAACCTCATTCTGTACACTAGTCATCAAAAAGGCATATTATAAGATCTGAAATCAGCAAATTCCTCATTGCATCAATGAACCCACCAAAATACATTCCCATTAGTAGCATAATACTAATTAAACTAGCTAGCATGCTAGCCTTTACATTAACCAATTTTAATTACTGCCATTGTTGCATGGATGCTAATCTAACTAAGACACAAACCTAGTAGCATCCATATAGTAGTTACAGCAACTGCATGCATTATATTGTTCAACACTATCCATCAGTTTTGTCAAAATGCACAAAAGCAGTTCCTAGACACTACTACTGCTCATAACCTAGCTACCAGAAACCAAAGCAGATATATAGGGTGATACTTAATTTTCTGGGAACTTCAAAACATGCTTAGCCCATTCCACTCGGAGCTCATCAATATCCTTGTCTGTGTAAACCAAATTTGACCTCGTTCCCCACTGCAATAAGGAAATGCAGCAAATTAAATATGAAAGTTATATGCACAGAGCATGCACTATATCATTAAACAATAAAGTCCATAGGTAAGCAGTTGATCAATTTTACCTTAATACTAAAATCGAAGTTCTTGTCCTCCACAATTTCTTTCATGTAATACATAATGAAATATCACTACTACACAAAAGGCTTCACACGACACCTCTCAGACGACGTAACACTGTTTTCCGTGGTGTGAATAATTTCTCATTATTGAGACGACGGTTGTAAAATTTCCGTCTTCTAATATGAATTCAACCAACGGGTGTTTTTCATGTTGGAATTATGTATTGCTTCAGAAGACGTTTACAAATGGAAGCGTGGTGTGAGGTTAAATTATTATAGAGGCGGCAAGTTTCTCACAATTTGGTATTCCTCAGCATGTAGTGGTGATACGACGGTTTGTTTAAAACCGTGGTATGAATTCATAGATTTGCAAGTGCAAAATATGTCCACCAACATTCCCTTCAACATTTCCCTCCATTCACCCCTCCAAATCCATTTCCCTCTTACCGGACAACAAGAGGCGCCAAAACTGAAAATTTTAAAGTGGCATTCAGACAACATATATGTGGAAAAACATGATCTGCTGCCTTGTACATATATGTGAATCAACATTAATGGCCGTGTCCTAGCTAGCTAGACAACTACACTAGCATATATCCATTCAGACCAAATTATTAGAACACTAGAGAAAAAGTCTCACCAAAACTAATGCCTTAGCTTAGACCAGCCCACGCCTATACCCTGACATAGCATTCACTCCACAAAACCCCACAAATCGACTCACCCCGACTCTCTCTCCAACTCACTCCGACTCTCTCGCTGTCTGACTCACTCCACAGCCACCCCGACTCTCTAGTACCCAACTCTCGTGGTAGCATTCACTCTCTTTCCAAAACTCCATTGCTACTCTGACAATCTCTTTCCCAATCCCCGACTCTAAAGCCCTTGACCACGAATCCACCGCCTCCGAGATCTCTCTGGTACCCCTCCGATTCTCCCCTAGTCGAGCGAGCTGGGCGCTGGGAATAAAGTCGGCCGCCTAGGCGGCTTAGGCGGGCCTGGGCGGCTCTGGACGGTCGGAGCCTAGGCGCTTTCTCCCTTTCTGGGTTCGAAATCAAGAAGGAACGCCGCTCCTCGATCAGTCGATTCTCAGACTCTCAGTCTCTCACCGAGTCTCCGGCCAGCTCTCTAGCTCTCTAGCTCGCCGGTAAATCGAATTTCTCTGGGTTTTTGTCTTTCAATAGAATTTCTGGGTTTCAATCTCACAATTTTTTATTTTCTGGGTTCGATTTTCAGGGCTTTCTGGGTTCGATTTTAGGTTCGATTTCTGGGTTCAAGGCTTAAAGGTCGGTGATTCTTCAACCACGAAGCTTGGTGATTCACTAATTCTTCAAGCTCGATTTCTGGGAATTCTGGGTTCGATTTCTGGGTTCAAGGCTTGAAGCTCGGTTCAACCTCGAAACTTGGTGATTCTTCATGCTTGATTTCTGGGTTCAAAATTCAAACTCGGTGATTGACTGATTGTTGAAGCTCGATTTCTGGGTTTTGGATTCTGCAAGCTCGGTGATTTCTGGGTTTTGTGGTGAGTCATTGTCTCAACTCTCAAAGTATCAAACTGTGATTCTGTGAATGTTATCAAACTGTGAGTCTGTGAATGTTTAGTTGCTGGGTATTGTATTGAACTGTGATGAACTGATGACCGTGTTGTTGATGAGTAGTTAGAGCAGATGACTCATGGTTTCTTTTTCTTTTTTAACTTTACCTTTTACTATTACACGAATGTATGATTTCCACTCAAAGGAAAATGGGGCTGAAGGTGTTGATTTCATTGCTGTATCTTTTGTCAAGTCTGCTGAAGTGATCAATCACCTTAAAAGCTATATTGCAGCACGGTCTCGGTAAAGAGTTAACTCTTAAATTCCACACTGGCACACAGCATCACTGTTCCTTTTATTTTGGCAGTTTTCATTATGTCCAAGATGGTAAATTTGTATCTCATGAGATTTCTTTCATCATGTTGGTGCAGCGATATTTCTGTTGTGGCAAAGATAGAGAGTATTGACTCTCTAAAGAACTTGGAAGAGATCATCCTTGCATCAGATGGAGCAATGGTAGCAAGAGGTGACCTAGGTGCTCAGATACCATTGGAACAGGTCCCATCAGCCCAGTAAAAGATTGTTCAAGTATGTCGGCAGCTAAATAAGCCAGTCATTGTTGCTTCTCAACTACTCGAATCTATGATCGAGTATCCTACACCCACTAGAGCTGAAGTGGCTGATGTTTCTGAAGCCGTGAGGCAGCGAGCTGATGCTCTGATGCTTTCTAGTGAGTCAGCTATGGGCCAGTTCCCAGATAAGTCATTAGCTGTTCTCAGAAGTGTCAGTTTGAGGATCGAGAGGTGGTGGAGGGAAGAGAAACGTCATGAACCTATGTTACTCCCAGCTATTGGATCATCATTTTTAGACAGTATATCGGAGGAGCTTTGTATTTCTGCTGCCAAGATGGGTAAGCATTCTTTGATTGATATCTGTTATTAGCTTTGGTAAATATGTTTGTGATTCAGCTGAAGGACTTGTCCAGTTGGTTGGTACTCTTTGTTCTGTGGTATGAAGCTCGCTAAGTTGGTTGCATATATCACATAACATACATGCAGTAGATGTGCATTGAATGTCTCGATAAGAAGTCTTGTTTTCTGCTAGAATGAATTTTGCACCAGATTTTCTAATGAATTGATTTTACAACAACCTTTGTGTAGAAAGATTATGCAACAAATTCAACAAACTAACAAAACCCACACACACATGAAATAAACGTCCAACGCTCGTTTGATTATTCAGAATCATTCATATTTAGTTTGTCCATTTGGTAGCCCTGGTTTATTCCTAAAAATTTTCGTTTTATATAGAGGACGATGCACCAAGCCTGGTTGTCTAGAAGCCGGACTAACATTTACAAATGACATAAAGTTGGACTTTTTCCTCTTTATACATTGTGGCTCCATCTATATTGTACATTTCATTCTTGCATGTCCTCCTTTCCTCCTCTTTTAGTAATTTTATTTTGTTGTATATATTTGTTCTCTTGATGAGATTATGAGTCCACTACTGCATGTATTCACGAATTGTTGTTACTTGTGTAATTTTATAATGTATATACACTGATGTTCTCCTTTCAATCTTAGTATTACTAATCATGATATTGCATAAAGAAAATTAGTTTACTGTTATGAATAAATTCCTGTGCAATGTTGATTTGTGCCCTTCTTTTGTTTTGTTATTTTGGCTGGTATGAAGTCTTTTTGTGAAGAACACTACAAGTATGTCAATGAATACTCCAATTGGAACACTGCCAATTGTAACCTGATATGTGAAAGAGGTGCACTTTTCTTTCAGGTATCTCATCCCTAAATTTTGGTAGAGCTTTTACAGATTTGCTCTCTTAAATTATTTTAGTTTCAGCTATTTACGTTATTCCGTAGCATCCCTTGACATGTTCTAATTTGACCATTCTTATGAAACCAACCATTTGTCTAATAAACACTGTTTTTCTTCTTACTCATCAGGAAGAGCTATAATTCACACCTTGTGTACAATGGTGAAATCTTGTTTAGAGGTAAACAAAACTCGAATTTCTTCTCATGCAAGTAATATGTGGTCTTAAAAATCTAGTTTAGACTTAGTTGGATGAGGACTACTTAGCAATACCATATATGTCCAGGATTTTTTTATCTATTTCATCTTGTTAAGTTTATTTAATTTAACTTTATTTCTACTTGAATATTGTCCAGGTTTACTTTCCTTCTCTTTTGATCTATGTTTGGTATAAATTGTACTTTGTTATTTGACAAACTATTTTCTCTCATTTGGTATAAATTGTACTTTGTTCTGCAGGGAGAAGTGGAAACCTATCTTTAAAAAGCACATTTCTAGCCAAGTTTGTCGTGGTGGTTTTGTTCTAAAAACACTGATCCAGGTTTGAAGGCTGCTTATAAACTGGACAATCATGTGGAAGATGGAGCAGTGACGAAAGCTTTTGAAGTGATAGAGAGAAATTTGTTTAGGTAGAAGTTGTACTGAGGCTAGAAGTTGGTCTTTTTTGGGTTGGCCTTAATTGCAGTTCGCCTTATTTTGTGATCCCTTATTTTGTGGATACATCGGATCCATTTAGAATGCTATGGGATTATAACAGCTTTCTATTATGATTAAATTACCATTCTTTTGGTCATTTTTGCTTCCAGAATCTGAATTTTGCCATTACAACAATAGTAGGAAAATATGTCATCTGATGACCTTTTTAGGGTACAATCAAACAAAATTTCTACAATTCAGACGACGGTTTGTATTGATATCATGGTCTCAAATGTCATGGTACAACAGTTTGAGTTATATGTGTCGTGTGAAAGCACACATGCACTGAATTTTTAAGTCATCACACCACATTTTCCTAAAAAGCGTGGTCTGAGTAGAAGTCACACCACGCTGGAATCCTAAAACCGTGGTATGAGTGGAAGTCACACCACACTGGAATCCTAAAACAGTGGTATGAGTAGAAGTCACACCACCGCATATTTCTGTCGACAGCATGTCGGCAGATCTACCGGTCCATTACACGACGAAGTCAGCTGCAAACCGTCGACCCAATGATCGGTATACGACGGTTGAAAACCGTCGTCTGACAGCGTTTCATCAGACGACGCCTCGATAAACCACGGAAATGCAAAACGTGAGACGACAGTTTTAAACCGTCGTGTGAAGCCTTTTGTGTAGTAGTGTATCCACAAGACTTGTCAATTTTTTGTTGTAGAATACCCTGAAAATAAAGAATATAGATAATCGAAGGTGAAATATACAATGAAGTACATAAAAATAACCACTACAAAAAGTTCAACCGACTCACACCAAGATTCTTCCATTGAATTACTTTCCTTCCTTTCCGATTCTTGTGAGCATTACAGATTTTAATGGAGTTTCAAATTGAAAATGATAATTAGTAAACAAGTCCAGTACATGAACAAGTAACACCAACTGATCAATCACTATAGTACAATATCAGACACTTACATGTTGACAATAGATTTCCATTCCCCAGTATCGAGTCGCCTTTTAAGTGAATCCATGAAGTGAACGACCTCTTCATTTGGGTTCACAACCGTCAACATCCAATGAGCACTATGGGATAACATAAAAAAAAAATGCTATATTACCATTAACAATATAACTTGGCAGACCAGATGCTTTAATTTTTACGTACCTTGAGTTATATGGAACCACAAAGATTTGCCCTAACCTCCCTTGCCGATAGCGATCTGACAAATATCAAGCCCTTTCAGTGGGATTTCCACACCCAAGTGTTCCAGTCTGATCAGGATCGACAAAGGCAACCATATCCACCATCTTACACTTCTTCAAGACTTCATGAAGGTGGCTACAAATTATTTTGGAATATAAAACTGTTAAAAGTACTTCAAAAGAAACAGTGATACATGCCAATCAAAATTCAATCGTATAATGAATTATTGACTATATCTACTGTTTCATATTCACCTACTCTATCAGTATTCTTGACAGAAGGTTCTCCATGCCATTTCCAATTCTTATAACTAGTCACAATGCCATTAAAAAATACATAGTCCTTAATAACTCCAATGGAAAATCCATTAGTGTTACAACACTTTAAACAAGGACAGCAAATATTTGATTTGTCAGCAGCATTCGCTGAAGCAAACTTAAGAAAATCCTCAAACCCTATTTGAAACCTCAACGATCTCCTATCAGCATGTATCCATCCTTTTTCCATCTTATACATACACAAAAACAACAATTCGGAACTAAACTACGACCTAGGATCGTAGAGCACTGAACTCATACATCTATATATAATGTCTATGTATATAGGTACGTAGAACTAACTTCATTCATAAACATACCAATTGGTTAAACTATCACCTAGGATCAGCATAATTCAATTCTATACCATCCACTACTAGAATTTTGTTCATAGACATCGGTTCTGGACCGATGTTAAACTAATTTTCGACCGATGTTGATAGGAGCATAAATGCGACGAATATAGTGTGAAATCCCTTACACTTTTCTTAGCTATTTCCTTTAAAAAGTCAGTTTTAACTTTGTTTTCTTTTTAGGTAGTTCGTGGAGTGATTCAAGAGAAATAAGAGCTGAAAGGGAGCAACGAAGCCATGGATCATAAATTACTGATTCAGAGGACCAAGTTTAATTAACCATTTGGCCAGAAATCACAAGGGAAGTCCACGGAAATCGTTGTGCAAAACAGTTGCTGCAAAGCAGAAAACTGCAGTTTCAGAATCAGCTTTCTGGGAACGGTTTTGAGAAGCAATTCTTGCACCCTTCCAGATGCACCTTTGAAGAAAGGGCCAGCGATCCTTGAATAAATGATGTTATAATTCAACTAAAGCCAAAGAACTGGTCATAAGTGTCAACGAGGCAGTAGGAAATCAAAGTCGAAGTATGCTTCCCGATAAGGCAGAAACTGTCAGCTTTTCACGAAGCTTTTTGGGAGATCTTTTCCGGCTATTTTCTTGGAGTTTTTCCAGAAGGTTATTGATCATTCTAGATGATATGATGTCATAGAACACGTGGGAGTCAAGAACCATCCAGAAACTTGTCAAGACGAAGTCGTTCCTTGTCAAGACGAGTCAGAAATCGAATCCTAGTCAAAACAGGGCATTTTGGCCGAGATTCTTCTTTGGACGGATTTCCAGGGCATTTTTGGAAGGTTATTGCTGCTGCAAATATGAAGGAGAGTCCTAGAATGATTCCTCAAGATTTTGGGAAGATTATTAAGGCTTGAAAATCATTTAATTATGCACCAAGTAGAGTAATCCTCAAGCAACTAGGAGAGGCTTTCAAAGCTGAATTGGAAAAGGAAACTTGGGCTGTGTATTCTATATATATAGAGGCTCTGAACACGTTGGAGAACACCACCCTACCCACCATCTTCTGCCATAAAACCTAGCACACAAAGTCTTGAAATTCCCAAGTCATTCAAGAGCAAAAACCGTGCACACCATCATCCATCTTCATCAAGCCTTGCCGTGTACCATCTTGAGGGGGGTTCCTGCGTTCAAGGCTGCCTAAAAGTGAATTCGTGGCTCTCATCTTCTGCCCTTTACGGTTTTTATTTTCTTGTAATTCAAACTTATATTTTTCTAGTTGTGAATTTTGAGACAATGTGTAACTAACTATCTTTTTGTTAAGGGGCAAGGTTTGAAGCCCCAATTATGTAGAACATATGTTTGTTTAAATCTAGTTTCTTGATCTTTGGTGTGAATTGGTTGTTTATTTCTGCTTGATTGAAAACTTTTATGTGTTTATGTTCTTTGGGTCGACACTTAGGATATATGCATGTAATTGGAGCTAGGTTTAGAAAATAATTCACCTAATCGTCTTGTTTTCTAATCCACAAGTATGCAAGGCTTTGGACAAAAGCTGATGTTTAAACAACTAGAAGAGCATGCTAGGTAGGCGTTCCACACTAGACTGCAACTCTATAATCAATCGTTTCCATGAGATCTTAATGCTTCAAATGTGTTGACACTATATGTGTTGTTGATAGGATAGCGTTCTATACCTTGATTGCATGTTTGATAGGCTTAGCTATCGTGCGTTCACATAGACCAAGTAATTAGGGAAACATTAATAAGGGACATGATCTGTTCCGACTTGTTTCTTGGTTGATTTCTGTTCACACCTTAGTAATTGAAAGTAGGTTAACTTAACATTGTTCAAAAGTAATTGGTGGTGGATTTCTGAGTCTCTAACGTCTTCCCCATATTGTTTTTCAAACTCTAAAATCATTTTTTCTTTCTTATTTTCCTTTTATTTTCGTAGGAACATAAAAACCCCAAATCTGTTTCAACTTAGGATTGCAACGCACCCTTCTATCCCCATCTTGTCCAGCCATCTTTTTCCCTCTTTGACGTTTTTTTCTTTTTCTTAGTTTTGTTATTTGTTTTGTGCTTTAGTTAGTTTAGTGTTGTTTTATTTTGTGTGAATTATAAAGTTACCCTCAATCCCCGGCTTGAATGATCCCTGCTTACTCTATATTGCCAACGACTACATCTTGCAGGGTTAAGTTGAGCGTCTATTTTGGGCGTATCAATTTTTGGCGCCGCGTCGCCGGGGATTGAAAAATACCTATTTTTCACAATTTTAATTCAAGTTTCGGTTAGAGGTTGTAAATCATACTTGAATAGTTTTGGAATTCTGGTTTTTAACATTGTCTCTATCTCTACTTCCTCTAGGCGCATCTTATTACCACACGATGTCTAGGATTGGTCTGGATACGAGAAGTGTTCTCAAGTGTGCTTTGTCTCCACCAAAATCGTTCCTTACCTACCTGGTCGTGTTGGAAAGGAGTTACCGAACGACTTAGAGAGAAAGTTTTTGTTAACGATTAGAATTCTATTTCTTTTCTAACTTGATTTACGATTTCTAGTTGAAATAAAATTTGTTTTGTGTTAGCTAGTCTTTCATAATTTCGTCCCTTCTAATTATTTCCCTTTGTTTTTTGTTTTCTTCCTAGGTTTCTAACGCCATTCTTGTTTGCTCCTCAGGTACTTCAACTCGTTTATGCATACAAGGAAAAATCCAAAAGGCGAGCTTGTTCCTTTTGATCCTGAACTTCTGAAAACAATTAGAATCAATAAAAAGCTTAAGGAAGCAAGCTCGTCTTCACCAAAGGAAGAAGAAGAGGTGTACGACATCTCATCACTTTTCCAAGAGCAAGCTTCAACGCCTACACCTCAACCAATGGCTCTCACCATTAGGCAACTTTCAACCTCTGTGATTCCACCAGGTGGCGTCCCCACTTGTATAACCTACCCTGATGCAGTTGAGGGAGCAACAGCTGACTTTGAGTTGAAATCTGGGCTACTTCATCGTCTTCCTACATTCCATGGTCTCTCTATGGAAGATCCCAATCAACACTTAATGGAGTTTCAGTTCATTTGCACAAGCATGAAGCCACAAGGTGCTGATGAGCAAATCTTGAAGTTGAAAGCCTTCCCATTTTCGTTGGCTGACAAGGCAAAGCAATGGCTTTATGAGTTGCCAAGTGGACGCATCACATCTTGGGCAGACATGATGAAGGCATTTTTGGAAAAATACTTCCCTACATCTCGTATCATCATGCTTAGGAAGAAGATAAGTGGCATTCAACAAGGGCAAGATGAGTCCTATGCAGAATACTATGAAAGGTTCAAGACCCTTATCACTCAATGCCCTCAACATGGCATGAAGAATGAGACCTTGCTCACTTGCTTCTATGATGGTCTCACCAACTTGGAAAGAGATATGCTCGATGCAGCTTCTGGAGGATCGTTTGTTGACAAGGAACCTGCAGCTGGAATGATCTTAATTGAATATAGGGCCTTGAATCAACAACAATATGGCAGTTCCAAGTCCACCCATACACGTGAAAAAGTTAATGAGGTAAGTACTTTGGTTCAATTGGAAGATAAAATTAACAGACTTACTTCTATTGTTTCTCAGGGAATGAAGGGACAAGTTATGGCATGTGGAGTGTGCTCAATGCAAGGACATATGTCTGACCAATGCCCTCAACTCATGGAAGGAGGAAACTTTGAAGGTGTCAACGCCCTAGGGTTCCAACAAGGGTACCAACGTCCAAGGAATGACCCATATTCTAACACCTACAACCCTGGATGGAGGGATCACCCCAATTTTCGTTGGAAGGACAATGAAAACGCCCAACCATCTTCTCAAGCCTTCAATCAACGTCCTCCAAGCTTCTTCCCAAAGCCTCAAGCTCCTCTAAACCCTACTTCTTTCAATACTTCAAATTCTAATTCAAATGTTTCTTCTTCTAATGATGAATTGATTAAAGCATTAGCAAAGTCTACTCAAGCTTTACTTGCAGGTCAAAATAATCATGAGAGACAGATCAACACCATTGGTACTGACATGGCAGAGATGAAGGAGCAAATGAGCCAAGTAGTGGAGTTCATGGGAAAATTTCATGAGCAAGGTAAGCTCCCAAGTGGCACCATTCCTAATCCTCACTTTGAGCAAGCACAAGCCATAACAACAAGGAGTGGAAGGACCACCATAGACCCCCCTATGGCGTCAAAGAAGAACCAGGTTGTCCAAGAGGATGAGGAGGACGTCATTGTCCAGAAGAATGACAAGGAAGAAGATCCTGCAACGCAGAAAAAGGAAAGCATGACGCCAAAAGAAAAGGATAAAAGTGGATCTGCTACGTCCAGGATTGAAACTGACCTTGCAATCCCAGAATTTGCTACACCCAGGATTGAAAGCTCATTGCAATCCCCCACGAAACCAGAAACCAAAGGTAAATTGTCTAACTCTTCAGTCCCAGTTATTACTAATGCTTTCTTTTCTCCTATGCCTTTTCCTCGCAGATTTGCTAAATCCAAACAAGAAGAAAGCGACATGGCTGTTTTGGATACCTTTAAAAAAGTACAGGTCAACATTCCCCTTCTTGAAGCTATAAAGCAAGTGCCCAAATATGCAAAATTTTTGAAGGAACTTTGTACAACAAGAAGGAGAATTTGAGAAAAGGAGGTTGTGAAGGTGAATGAGAATGTCTCAGATGTTATTCAAAGGAAACTTCCCCCAAAATGCAAAGATCCTGGAAGCTTCACCATTCCTTGCGTTATTGGTAACACTAGATTTGAGAATGCCATGTTAGATCTAGGTGCATCTATAAATGTTATGCCTTATTCTGTTTATGCATCTTTAGGTCTAGGTAAACTTAAAACTGATAACGTAATTATTCAATTGGCGGATAGATCTAAGGCCTTTCCGAAAGGATTGTTGGAAGATGTGCTTGTGCAGGTTAATCACTTAATCTTTCCCGCGGATTTTTATGTTTTGGACATGGAGGAATCCACCATAAACCCAACGCCACTTTTGTTGGGTAGACCTTTCATGCGGACTGCTAGGACAAAAATTGACGTTTATGCTGGCTCTCTAACCATGGAATTTGATGGAGATGTGATAGGCTTCAACATCTTTGAGGCTATAAGGTATCCGATTGAATTTGATTCATGTTTTTCTATTGACATACTTGATACTCTTGCACAGAAAGTTTTGGAAGCAATAAGAGAGGATACGTTGGTCACAACCATTGAGCAAGGCGTTGGTTACACCCATGATGGCGTCATAATCCCCATGAAGAAACTTCAGGAAACGTTGGACCCTCAAATATTGGAGGACGTTTCTTCCATTGAAACTCATCTGCATTATGAAGGTAAAAATCCTCCCTCTTTGTCAATTCAGTTATCTACTAATAAACCTCTTCCTTCAGTGATTCAGGCTCCTACACTTGAGCTCAAACCATTACCGGATCATTTGAAGTATGTTTATTTGGGAGATGACAAAACATTGCCTGTCATAGTATCATCCAAGTTGACGCCATCTCAAGAAGAAGAACTTGTTAAAGTGCTAAAGAAACACAAGACTGCAATTGGATGGACACTAGCTGACATCAAGGGAATAAGCCCCACCACTTGTGTGCATCGAATTCTTCTTGAGGAGGGTGCCACACCAACTAGAGAGGCTCAACGTCGTCTTAACCCTCCAATGATGGAAGTTGTGAAAAAGGAAGTCATCAAATTGCTAGATTGTGGCGTCATATACCCTATTTCAGACAGTAAATGGGTCTCACCAGTCCAAGTTGTGCCAAAGAAGTCCGGAATAACGGTTGTGAAGAATGAAGAGAATGAACTTGTGCCCCAAAGAACCGTGACTGGCCATAGAGTCTGCATCGATTATAGGAAGCTTAACGCCACCACCAGGAAAGACCACTTCCCTTTACCCTTCATCGATCAAATGCTTGAGAGGTTAGCTGGTCATTCTTTCTATTGTTTCCTTGATGGTTATTCTGGGTATAATCAAATATGCATAGCTCAAGAGGATCAAGAGAAAACAACTTTCACTTGTCCTTTTGGCACTTTTGCTTACCGTCGAATCCCATTTGGACTTTGCAATGCCCCAGGTACGTTTCAAAGATGCATGCTCAGTATTTTTTCTGATTATATTGAGAAAATAATTGAAGTTTTCATGGATGATTTTAGTGTTTTTGGGGATAGCTTCGAAAATTGCTTAGGGAACCTAGAATTAATCTTGAAACGTTGCATTGAAACTAACCTTGTTTTAAATTGGGAAAAATGTCACTTCATGGTTACTCAAGGTATTGTTCTAGGGCATATTGTTTCTTCTAGGGGAATAGAAGTAGATAAAGCTAAAGTTGATCTTGTTCGCTACTTACCCTCTCCCACTTCTGTGAGAGAGGTTCGTTCTTTTCTTGGACATGCAGGATTTTACAGACGCTTTATCAAGGACTTCTCCAAAATTGCAAGACCCCTATGTCGACTTTTGCAAAAGGAGGTGACGTTTGAATGGAATGAGGATTGCCAAAGTGCGTTTGAAAAATTAAAGGAGCTCTTGACCTCTGCTCCTATCATGCTTCCTCCGGATTGATCCTTACCATTTGAGCTCATGTGTGATGCCTCTGATTATGCAGTAGGCGCAGTGCTTGGCCAAAGAAAAGAGAAAAAGCCTTATGCCATCTACTACGCCTCTCGAACTTTGAATGATGCTCAATTGAATATTCGACTACAGAAAAAGAATTATTAGCTGTTGTTTTTGCTTTGGATAAATTTAGATCTTATTTACTTCAAACTAAAGTTGTTATTTATACTGATCATGCAGCTTTGAAGTATTTACTCTCAAAGAAGGAAGCAAAACCGAGGCTAATACGATGGATTCTTCTTCTACAAGAATTTGATGTCGAAATCAAGGACAAAAAGGGGAGTGAAAATGTTGTTGCAGACCATTTGAGCCGCCTTGTACATGGTGAGGACGCCATACCTCTTGTGGAAACTTTTCCGGATGAACAAATCTTCGGAATTAAGGTAAGTGAACCTTGGTATGCAGACATAGTAAATTTCTTAGTCACTAAAAAAATACCAAACACGTTGTCAAGTTCTATGCATGCTAAACTTAAAAAGAATGCTAGGCAATATGTTTGGGATGATCCTTATCTTTGGAAATTTTGTGCGGATGGTATAATTCGACGTTGTGTGCCTGAAAGTGAGTTTACTCATATCTTGACATTTTGCCATTCTGAAAATTGTGGGGGTCATTTTGGTTCTAAGAAAACTGCTCTTAAGGTGTTGGAATCGGGTTTTTATTGGCCTAGTTTATTTAAGGATGCTTATGCTTTTTGTATGACATGTGATAGATGCCAAAGAACCGGAAACATAGGACCTAAAAATCAAATGCCTTTAACTAATGTTTTGGTTGTTGAAATCTTTGATGTTTGGGGCATCGATTTTATGAGACCTTTTCCTTCATCTCAAGGTTTTCTTTATATTCTTCTCGCTGTGGATTATGTCTCAAAATGGGTGGAAGCAAAAGCCACCCGGACTAATGATTCCAAAGTTGTTGCAGATTTTCTTCGATCTAATATTTTCTCTAGATTTGGAATGCCTCGAGCAATCATAAGTGATGGAGGATCGCACTTCTGCAATAGATCAATTGAAGCCTTGCTTAGAAAGTATAATGTGACACACAAGGTGTCAACGCCATATCATCCACAAACTAGTGGACAAGCAGAAGTGTCAAATCGTGAAATCAAGAAGATTTTGGAGAAAACAGTTAGCCCAAGTCGCAAGGATTGGAGTAAAAGGCTAGATGATGCCTTGTGGGCGTACCGGACAGCATATAAGACACCAATAGGGATGAGTCCCTTTAGGTTGGTGTATGGAAAAGCTTGCCATCTACCTGTGGAATTGGAACATCGAGCTTGGTGGGCTGTGAAGAGCTTTAATATGGACTTAGATGAAGCTGGGATTCATAGAAAGCTTCAAGTGCATGAGTTGGAAGAACTACGTAATGATGCGTACGAGAGCTCCAGGATTTATAAAGAGAAAACTAAAGCCTTTCATGACAAGATGATTCGTGGGAAAACATTCATAGCAGGCCAAAAAGTTTTATTATTTCACTCTCGTCTCAAACTCTTTCCAGGTAAGCTTCGCTCACGTTGGGTTGGTCCTTTTGTTGTCACTTACGTTTTTCCCCACGGAGCTGTGCAAATTCGAAGCGAGCAAACCGGCAATGAGTTCAAGGTGAATGGCCATCGCTTGAAGCCATATTACGCAGCCTTTCAGGAGAGCAACGTGGAGGAAGAGGACCTTCATGACACACCACCTCCCATGGATTAAAAGCATTCACTACGTCTGGCTGATGGACGTTAAACCAAGCGCTTCTTGGGAGGCAACCCAAAGGATGTTTTCTTTCTTTCTTCATTTTCTATTTAGTTTCTTTTTATGTTTTTAGTTTGTGTGCAGGTCATAAGGTTGTAGAGAAGTGTGAAAAGTGTCCCTTCTGTAAAAACAGAGTGCTGACCATACAGTCAGTCTACTTTAGACGGCTGCCGTTTTTCGTTCAGATGGAACCAGAAGATATACCATGCATGAATGGAAAGATCTTTGAGTCTAGTTTCTGTAAGTTTTTACAGAACTGGATTCGGAGTTTATATGTGTTCCCAGTTCCAGTTTGCATGCAGCAAGGTCAGCTCAGGAAAACAGAAAACTGTGCAGTTGTGTCACAGAAAAAGAGAAACTGGGCATATTTCCGTGGATGAAATGAGGAGTTCTTTACATGGACTCAAAGCTCTATATGTACACTACCTTCAGGCCAAAAATCTCGTCCATTGGACCAGTGATGCTCTCGGAATAAAGGTTTGAGTGGGTAAAGGTCACTTTGCCCGGTTTTCTGTTCAAATTTCTTTTTTTTTCTCTAATTTTATAGGACTATAACTTTCAAACCGCTTGGAGTTAGAAGGTGTTCCACATATGCACAGAGAGCTCGCAATGTCCACTTTCACCTCCAAGTGGTATAATCGTCATCTGAAGCTGCATAGAAAAATTACGGGACCTGGAACATGGGCTGCCGACACAAACTTATGGTTTCAAAAGATGCAACAAGACTTCGCATGGAGCTTATGTTAGGAAGTCAAGACCTTATGGTCTTGAGGTTGGGGTCTTTTGTTGTCATCTCCAAAGGTCGTGAGCATTGGGAAGTCTACAAGGGGGAGCTTTTCTATCAACCTTCTCACCTTTCTTCTTTTAAATTTTTTGATTTCCTCTCTTTATGCTTCTATTATGCATTGTTTGATTAAATTTTCCATACATTGAGGGCAATGTATGATTCAAGTGTGGGGGAAGGGAATCCAATTTGAGTCTTATTAAAAAAAACTAAAAAAATTGAAAAATTTCAAAAATCCAAAAAAATAAATTTCGTTAGTTATTTTTCTTTCTTTTGGAGTCTTTAGTTCTTGTTTTCAGTTTTTGTTTGTTGTTCGAGTCTTAGGTTGCTTTCAACTGTCTGGGATGAACTTAATCTCTAAAATTATGGATAAAAGAGGATCACAATATTGAGATGATGTTAAAATAATTCTTTGGTTAATTATGATATATATAAAGCATATGATTGTGTAGTAGATGTGGTTTTTGATGACCTTGGTACAGAATTATGAGCATGTTGATGATGAGTTTTGATTCATAATAATCCCTTGTGAGAATTTGAGCTTATTTGCTATTCTTTGTGAGTGTTCACTGAAAAATATATTCTTATTTTCTTGGCGATGCTTAGTGATCTCATTATCTTTCTCTTTGATTGACTGCTTGCCACATATTAAGTTTGACGGACGCTAGAGATTACTAGAACTTGCTCTTGTACTGGTCGAAACTTTTATCAATACATGTCCCTGATTCTGGAAAGGATAAAGGCACCTACGAAATTCCACCATAGCCAAAAATAGCCTGTGTCCATATTTGTGCCCGTCGTGGGACTCCTCTAGTTAACCCCTTTGAGCCTACATTTAAACCTTTTTCTTTCATCATCCTCAAAATCCTAACCTTTAAACCTTAGTATAGTTATATCCCTACCCTTGTTCTAAGGATTTAGTGGAGCTAATTCATGAGACAAACAAGATTTTGAAGGCACTACAAAAGAGATGATGAGGAAGAATAAGTGTGGGGGAAAGACTTGTCCATGAGAAAGAAGAAAAATATGTATGCCGAAGAAAAAGAAAAAGAAAAAAAAATGTATACTGAAATGAAAAAAAAAAAAAAAAGTGCAAGTATTTATGGATTTTAGTCCCCCCATTGTGGATAAGGAGTTTGTTTTGAAGTGAAGGCCTAAGTACGACGAATTTGGTCTTTGTCCTATTTCACAAGTGTTCAAAGGAATGTTAGAATGAAGCAAGAGTCCAACACAATGACATTCGGCCCTCAATAAATACACACAAGAAGCTTCAACGTTGCAAGATGCCTTGGTGACTAGAAGCAGATGTCTCAATGCTTCAATGAAGGCTCCGCTAGGTTTTTACAACACTTTATGTTTTTCCTTACCTTTCGTTTCTTTAAACCCCTAAACCTTGGCCCTATTACTTCCTTGAAGTAAGACCTCTTTGATCCTTAAGATGGGCAGCCTTTGATCTGTGGAGATTGGTTATAAGAGTTGAGCATATGGTTCGGTCCGTCCGACAAGTAGTTGGTATCCTTCATGACATCGTAAAAGAAAAAATATATATAAATTTCGACATAGCCTTTCTTTCTTTATATATGTGAGCTTTTTGTTTGTCGAAAATATTATCATCTCTCACATATATTTGAGTGAAAAAGCTTTTAAGCATTAGCCATGATCTGAGAGAAGAAAGAGTGGTGAATCCTGTGAGGTTTGAATCATACTTGTTGGATACATGCTAAGCTCCACCCATCTCCATTGTCACACCCGTGTCTTACATGCTTATATGTGGAATATATGTTTTAATTAACTCTCGAATTCTCATGATTGATTCTTGGTTGCGTGCTAATCTCGATGCTATGAAAGTAAGAGATTTCTGAGACAACAATGTTGAAGGCATAGTTTGTTTTGAGTTTTTTGAGTCTTTGTTTTATTTTCTTTGTTTTGATTTTGCTAAGGGACTAGCAAAAGCTAAGTGTGGGGGAATTTGATAGGAGCATAAATGCGACGAATATAGTGTGAAATCCCTTACACTTTTCTTAGCTATTTCCTTTAAAAAGTCAGTTTTAACTTTGTTTTCTTTTTAGGTAGTTCGTGGAGTGATTCAAGAGAAATAAGAGCTGAAAGGGAGCAACGAAGCCATGGATCATAAATTACTGATGCAGAGGACCAAGTTTAATCAATCATTTGGCCAGAAATCACAAGGGAAGTCCACGGAAATCGTTGTGCAAAACAGTTGCTGCAAAGCAGAAAACTGCAGTTTCAGAATCAGCTTTCTGGGAACGGTTTTGAGAAGCAATTCTTGCACCCTTCCAGATGCACCTTTGAAGAAAGGGCCAGCGATACTTGAATAAATGATGTTATACTTCAACTACAGCCAAAGAACTGGTCATAAGTATCAACGAGGCAGTAGGAAATCAAAGTCGAAGTATGCTTCCCGATAAGGCAGAAACTGTCAGCTTTTCACGAAGCTTTTTGGGAGATCTTTTCCGGCGATTTTCTTGGAGTTTTTCCAGAAGTTTATTGATCATTCTAGATGATATGATGTCATAGAACACGTGGGAGTCAAGAACCATCCAGAAACTTGTCAAGACGAAGTCGTTCCTTGTCCAAGAAGGAAGCTTCAGAGTCAGAAATCGAATCCTAGTCAAAACAGGGCATTTTGGCCGAGATTCTTCTTTGGACGGATTTCCAGGGAATTTTTGGAAGGTTATTGCTGCTGCAAATATGAAGGAGAGTCCTAGGATGATTCCTCAAGATTTTGGGAAGATTATTAAGGCTTGAAAATCATTTAATTATGCACCAAGTAGAGTAATCCTCAAGCAACTAGGAGAGGCTTTCAAAGCTTAATTGGAAAAGGAAACTTGGGCTGTGTATTCTATATATATAGAGGCTCTGAACACGTTGGAGAACACCACCCTACAGCACCATCTTCTGCCATAAAACCTAGCACACAAAGTCTTGAAATTCCCAAGTCATTCAAGAGCAAAAACCGTGCACACCATCATCCATCTTCATCAAGCCTTGCCGTGTACCATCTTGAGGGGGGTTCCTGTGTTCAAGGCTGCCTAAAAGTGAATTCGTGGCTCTCATCTTCTGCCCTTTACGGTTTTTATTTTCTTGTAATTCAAACTTATATTTTTCTAGTTGTGAATTTTGAGACAATGTGTAACTAACTATCTTTTTGTTAGGGGCAAGGTTTGAAGCCCCAATTATGTAGAACATATGTTTGTTTAAATCTAGTTTCTTGATCTTTGGTGTGAATTGGTTGTTTATTTCTGCTTGATTGAAAACTTTTATGTGTTTATGTTCTTTGGGTCGACACTTAGGATATATGCATGTAATTGGAGCTAGGTTTAGAAAATAATTCACCTAATCGTCTTGTTTTCTAATCCACAAGTATGCAAGGCTTTGGACAAAAGCTGATGTTTAAACAACTAGAAGAGCATGCTAGGTAGGCGTTCCACACTAGACTGCAACTCTATAATCAATCGTTTCCATGAGATCTTAATGCTTCAAATGTGTTGACACTATATGTGTTGTTGATAGGATAGCGTTCTATACCTTGATTGCATGTTTGATAGGCTTAGCTATTGTGCGTTCACGTAGACTAAGTAATTAGGGAAACATTAATAAGGGACATGATCTGCTCCGACTTGTTTCTTGGTTGATTTATGTTTACACCTTAGTAATTGAAACTAGGTTAACTTAACATTGTTCGAAAGTAATTGGTGGTGGATTTCTGAGTCTCTAACGTCTTCCCCATATTATTTTTCAAACTCTAAAATCATTTTTTCTTTCTTATTTTCCTTTTATTTTCGTAGGAACATAAAAACCCCAAATCTGTTTCAACTTAGGATTGCAACGCACCCTTCTATCCCCATCTTGTCCTGCCATCTTTTTCCCTCTTTGACGTTTTTTTCTTTTTCTTAGTTTTGTTATTTGTTTTGTGCTTTAGTTAGTTTAGTGTTGTTTTATTTTGTGTGAATTATAAAGTTACCCTCAATCCCCGGCTTGAATGATCCCTGCTTACTCTATATTGCTAACGACTACATCTTGCCGGGTTAAGTTGAGCGTCTATTTTGGGCGTATCAGATGTCTTAGTGGGTGTAGAGAAAAGTATAGACATCAGTATAAGCGCGTTTTCAACCGATGTCCCAGACAACAACCAACATCGATTCTAAAAAACAAATCGATGTATAATTGTTATAATCATCATATTTTTGTATGTTAGGTATGTCTAATTCTTCATATTTTCACATTTTATGCTTAATAAAGTATATGTCGAACAATACCTACGTGAACATTTGCATCGATTTCTATTCCAGAAGCGATGTCTAGTACACTTGTAGACATCAGTTGCCATGAGTGTTGTTTGTTCGTCGCCATTTTTACATGTAGCTTGGCACATTATTTTGTTAGGAACGATGTCTGTATCTTTAGGCATCATCGGTTTTTTTTTAAGGACTGATGTTTCATTTAACACAGCACATCGTTTTCATTTAAGCAAAACGATGTTCAATGGTTTTATGTACATCGCTTGCTTTTTCTAGAACCGATGTGTTGTTTCATTGTAGACATCGCTTTTGTTTTGTAAAATCAATGTGCACTGGTTTTGAGTACATCAGTTCTATGGACACAACTCGATACATTAATAATCATAAGACATCGATTTTCATTTTGATACTGATTTCTAATCTCTCAAGTGACTTCGTTTTCCTTGGCATTACTGTTCTGTTATGCTTTTACAGACTTCACTTCATTTTGACAAACGTGATGAGCTAAGTTTGCATCTATCTGCTGCTAGGAAAAGAAATGCATTTCATAATCATCCAAAAATTGGGGCTTTCCATTAATTTTCTTTCCAAATTCATGATTGAACATATGTCACAAAAGAAAACCCCAAAACCTACAAAGGCTAGCCTAGAAACATATGAGCAACAATCTACAAAATTTCAACACCAAACTTTACTTCAAAGCAAAAACTAGCCTTGCTCAAAATTCATCTTGGTAGTCAAGTGCAAGAGAAATATGTATTAAGCTAAAAGTTCACATGAAGTCAAGTTAACAGCGGTAACCAGACCAATGTGACTAGATCACCTTATCAGGCTTGCCCATCCATTTCACTTCACACCCTAGCTCTTCATATTTGGCAGCCAAATATTTCACAACTTGTAATCCAAGGCCCTGCAAGAGAATGACAAAGTCAATTTCACAGTGCAACATAAACCTAATGACAGTGATTTTTGGTATTACTAAACTAAACAAAAAGAACTACCGACATGACTGAGCTTAAAAGGTACTAAAAAGGCAGTGAATCTCAATACACATAATTCACATCGGAATACCAAGTGAGAAAAAGCATGACCACTTTACCTTATCACTATCATCTCTCATCACATTAGTGGTCAAAGCCATCAACTTTTTCTTGCTACGCTCTGTCATTTTTACCAAGCTAATCTGCACAAAACCCAAGAGAACCAAATGCAAATGAACATCAACATTCAAATCAGTATTATGCAAAGATAGTCTCGATAATACTCAAACATTCTAAATCTGCACAGAAAATACTGAAAATTTCCACTCCAATTAAGATGCATGATGCCTCACCCCTCCAATTAAGGTAGTAAGGATACTGAAGAGGAAGGGTGAGATATAGAATCTAACTGAGAGTAGGATGACCTCAATCTGATATCCATCCTGCCATAGCTGCTTGGAATTTGATCCTTGTTGCTGGTTGCTATAACTTCCTGAAAATATAGAAGAAAAGAATAGTGTGTTTAAACTCGAATCTTTTCTTACTAAAGATATTACTCAAAAAATTTGTTGTTTCAAACTTGTCAAAGACTTAACTCAAATACTGATATTTGATAGAAAAATATAAACCCAACTAATAGTAGTGATATAAGTGCGAAAACAAGCAATTATATGAAATTAATAATATTTCATCCAAAAAAAAAAGGAACAACAAATGAAACCTCCTTTTCCTTTATTTATCTTTTATTTATTCAGTATAGATGGGCTTTTTCTGTTCCATTGGCAAGCATAACTGAATCAGTTGTTGAGCCGCCTGAACCTGTGATGAGGTGCCTTTTATTTCCACTGTAATTTCATCAGGTAGTCCCCTGCTCTCTTGTACAGTTAACAAGGCTCCACTACTACAACGAATAAATTCAATACTCCTTCCTTCAACCCTAATAATGTCCTCAGCATAAGATAGAGGAATTTGCATTGTTTGCGTAATCTGATTATAGAATGCAGCAGAGAAAATACTGTTAACATAGAACAGAAAAATACCCCAATGATGTCCTCGGCATAAGACGGAGAGGATTTGCATTGTTTGGGTAATATCCCTATAGAATGCAGCAGAGAATATATTGTTATCAAGATTTCATACATAGAACAACAAAATACATAGTGAATCTCAGCCTCATTCTACTGTACCTGTCTTTACAATACCCTTTGAGATCAGATACAGCTTTTGTGTCACACGGATTTCTCACCAGAATCAATAACTTCAAATGAAACTGAATGAGGTAAAATTGATCCAGATTATGGTTCAGGCCCTGCAAGGTAAAATAGTTGATCATCAAATTGGAGAATTTATAGTTGACAAATTTTCTTGAATGTAGTATGATAACTAAATTCAAATCTACTTATAAGATCATTATATATGTATGAACCTGTATTCCTACCTTAACAATGTATATATTCACCTTATCAATTATGGTCCTATAATTGTTGTCATGGCATCTCCTTCTTCTGTTTTTGCTGATTCCCTTCCTGGAAATAAAACAGCATATAAAAATTGAGTCATGAAACAATGAACATAACAGTGTAAAAAAAATTGGAAAATGAAAAATCGGGTCATTAGACAATGTCATGTACCTCATGTTTATTACATGAAGCTTATGAATTTTGTGCAGCTGTGGCCTCCACCACATAGCGTGATAAATCCAATTCTAACACATGAGTCGCTGAATATAAATACGATATAGAGTAAGTTTTTTAGTTTGCTGTAATAACTGAATAGGCTACAGACAAAGTGAGTTGTGGTCTATTTAGCATGAAGTAAGTTAACAGTTAGATTGAATTAACAATTGAGTTTTCTATTACATATTTTATTCAGACATATAATTGTTAAAGCCAAACAATGTTCATCTCTTCATAAAAAGATTAACAATGTCAGAACTCGATAAGACTGAAACGAATGATAAGATGACATTGAGTAATAATGCGATATCACTGTATACAATTTAATTTGTAAGTATTGGGCATTTAACAATGCATATCATTGCTACTGTTACATGTATATACCAAAAAGAATAAAAAATCCAAATGCAAACATTGATTAATTGAAAACCATTCCATCAAATCAAATCAGAGAAAGATAATGTTTTGATTATGCTTCTGATATTCTACATCTCTTTTAGCATGTACAGGTAATTTAGCAAAGTCAGTAAGGAATGCTAAAAGGTAAAAATGAACATTGTTTTGATTATATACGTCTAGATTTAAATTGAAAGTGAATCGACGTTGCCGCAATCAAGGACATGCAGAAAAACAGAAAAAAAAAAAAAAAAAAAAAAAAACAAAGTTTATTTGTTAGATAATAAATCAACTGAATTGGGATAGTTGATTTTCTGCAAAATTGGAGATATGAGATAAAAGCTTCCAGGGTAGATAAATCAAGGAAGTGATGCAAGAAGAATTTTAATGCTGAAAGGTAAATGGGAGAGTAATCTTTTTGAATTTTCAGTTGGTATTGGTTGAAAAACTGCTTACTCACTGAGCAAATGTTTGTTTATTTGAAAATCTTCAGATTAAAACTAAATTGAATACAAAAACCACTAGACATGAAATTGAAGCACAGAAGAAGATAAAATCCTCAACAAATCAAAGCAATTGCAACATTCTATCATTGATCCCATGATTAGATTCATATATAAATTAATGAAAGATTTGAAATTATCAAAGATAAAAACTATACATTGAAGTAATAAGTACACCAAAAACAGCAAATGGAAATCAAATGTGCAAGAACTAAAAAACGCAGAGAGAAATTGACCCTTGCTATCTTTGAATTTATCGTAATGCAATCATCTCAAATAACAGTTTCTTTTCTAGTAGATATAGTTACATGGTATATCTTCTTGTTTTAAGACTTATAGGAGAATTACAATAATTGTTGCAGAGCTTAATACACTTTAACTCACCAAGCAATTCAGAGTATTTAACTAAGATTGACAATGCAGTTAGTTGCAGTCATAACTAATAAATGACAAAACACAGCAAGTAAAATAATCAGTATGAAAAAAAGCAGCTTTCTATCAAGCAAAACTGGTGGTGCTACTCATGTGCCTATGTTGCCATCAAACAGTCACCATCCTCTATCTGATCCTTCTACTAACATAATATGCAATATACAGTATGCGTACAATTCATTATTCAAAAAGTGTCAAAAGACTTGGGAATCCATAACAAAGAATGGCCAAAATGGAACAGTCCATGAGAAAGAAAAGTAACTCTATGCAAGAAGACAGATACTCCATAACGAAGACCGACTCTCTTATTATTTGGTCATGCACCTTTGCTTATGTGTTTTAGCAAATTCATCTGTCTCATTACTAAAATCATTGGTATTTGTTCGATATGATTTAAATATTGGATCAACTGATTCAGGAGGAGGAGGAGATGTAGCGGTGGTCGGTAAAAGAGTACTTTTCTGGTAGTAGTATAGAGTCAGTGTCCGTGTGTGGAAGAGTGAGATGCAAAAGAACGCAACTAAATACTGAGATTTCCAAAACTAACGCAAATAAAACACCCAGTAAAAACCAAAGCACACAAAAACCAAACCCTTCTTCTCATTTTCCACAATCGAGGATCAAACAGACCAAACCCAAAACCCAATTTCATGAAAAAACAAAACAATTGAAAACCCAGAAATCTGAAACCCTCAATTTCCATCCAAATACCATAACTTTAAACAAAACCCAAAATAAACACAGAGAGGCCCAAATGGCAATTCTAAGGCTACTTAGTTGCACATCTGTTTGGTTGCAGAGAAAACCAAGAAAGAAAAATAAACAAAAGACCAGGATAATCAATTTAACACCATATACCAAACCTTCTATTTGGTTCCTCAGAAAATGAAAGAACCCACAGAAACCCACAAAACAATCACACAAATGCAACAATACACAAACAGAGTTTTAAGTCCCAAAAGATTTGACCCTTGAATCTCCAATACCTTGTGTATATCAATACAGGGTTGGAAACAAACATCACAGCTTATGGGTACTTGCCTTAACCCGATAACTAAACAACAACAAAAATAGGTTCTATGTTATTATTGCATACAAACACTTACAGACCAAAAACGGAAGCAGAAACTTACTGAACGTTGCAGATGGCCTAGACCCATCAAACTTCTTTTTATCGAGACCGTCCAACCTCAAAAGCATAACAAAATCAATAGTTCAAACTCAAGGTGACCATACAATTTCATATATCACAATTTCAATTGGAACAAAGATTGGAAGGAAGCAAGAGAGAACATACCCAACTGGACTTGACAAATTAGTTAATATTGAAGACACCCACAAACTCGCGCTTCTTAAACTCTAAAGAAAAACAGTCATACTTCAACAATAGCCCACAAATGAAACAATAGCCCACAAAAACAATCATACGTACAGAGAACGGCGTACCCAAGCTGGACTTCATCTCCAACCGGCGTCGTAATTGAATCCTTCCTCCCAAACTCCAAGCTTCGATTCGAGAGAGTAAGAAGGAACGGTGCCGTTTAGAACTGCCTGGATGATGTCCTCGTCCTCCTCGGAGCAAAATGCGGGATCGTAGTCGACAAATTTGGTGAGGCGAGTGAGATGAAGGACTGGACGAAGTCGATGCCGAAGAAGCCAAGGAGGCGATGAGTTCGAGTGAGGAAGAGGAGGAGGAGGAGCTCGGGTCTGGGTTCAGAATGGAGGTCGAGAGTGGAGACTGAGGTTAGGGTTTCTAGTTTAATTTTGGTCGAGAGCCGAGGGCGCTCTTTTTCTCTAAGTGTGAAAGTTTTAAGTTTTAGTACCCGCTTTCTATAATTCACTTAAACACTTCGAAAATGTTCACCTAGTCAGTTATTGACCAAGAAAATAATGCTCAACCACCCTTGGATGTAAATCCAATAGCAGAGATAATTATTATTAAGTTGAGGTGTTTTGTTTTCCACCTTTGGATGTAAATCTAAGAGTTATTGAGCATAAATTCTTTGGTCAGTAACTGACCAGGTGAACACCACTGTAAACACTTAGCGCTTTCAGGAAAATGAGGTTCCCGCAAATTTTCAAACGAAACTTTTAACACCGGTCATTTTAAGAACCGATGTTAATGATACACATTTAAATCGGTTTCTTTCGAAAACGATGTTAGCTTGATTTTTTACATCGTGTGCAAGTCTGACCGATTTAAATGATGTGATGTAAATGAACAGATTTCTAGTAGTGATCCATCATTTTTCCACATATATACACATATACAACAACTAGGAGCTAAATTTAGCATCATCATAGCACCATCAAACTAGGTCACCGCATGCATATAAACAGATACAAACAACAATCTAAATTCATCAACATACCAATTACCTAATTTAACAAACCAACTATGCTATTCACATAAAACATACCAGAAGATTACTGCTTACCTTAATTTGCTTAAGTCACAGCCTAGCTAATCACCACTCCTAGTACTCTAACCTTTCACTACAGCAACAACAATAGCAATGCAATATCGAAAGAAGAGAGCTGTGCTGCAAGGCAGTTTCTGCAGAATTCCAAAAGAAGTTAACACCTATCCATGGATCAGCAATTTATGGACTACAAGTGATTAGAATACACATACCTTTTGTCTACCCTATCACTTGTGGAACTGTGTCTTCTGTTAGAGATGGGTTCTTGTTTATTAGGTCTCTGCACATGATAAGAAGAAACAATTTAAAAGAAAAAAAAAAAAAGAGCAATGAGTGAATGTAAAAGATGCGAAATAAAGTTGCATCAGCACTAACTTAATAGTAAGAAGGATGCAGTTTAGAAATCTTAGAATGCATTGACATATATTCAAACATACATTAGCAAATAAACTGTACCTAAATATTATAATCTATCACTTATAAATGGACTGTAGAAGCTTCTTGTTCTCAAAGACAAATTATGCATAAATTATCATAATCAATAAATTCGTATTGGTATTCACTACAAGAATTCCAGGCATTTACCGCGCAAAATTTACGGCGTGCATTTTTACGCGCCGTAATTGGTACTCTTTTACGGCGTGCATATTTTGCGTGCCGTAAATAACATTTCTCATTTAGTCTTTTACGGCGTGCTTTATAGGTGCGTCGTTAAAGTATTTATCAATTAGTCTTTTACGGCCCGCGGAAGATGCACGCCATAATTGTATTATGCTTTTACGGCACACATATTGAGCATGCCGTAAAAATAGCTATCAAAAAAGTTATTTACGGCTCGCACAAGAAGCATGCCGTAAAAAAGGATTTGTAAGGCGCGAAATTTTCCCTAAAAATTCAGACTTCCCTCTCAATTTTCTCTTTCCTCATTTCTCGACTTTCCCGAATTTTTCTTAGTTTTCTCAGTTTTCTCTTCTAAGAAAGTCTTACCCAGTTCGCACAGCCTCAAACCTCTTCTAATCACTTACCTAATGGCAAAAATCTCAAACATCATCTAATCACCCAGTTCTCAAGCTGCTGCAAAAATATGAACTCTTCCCCGAGTTCTTCTCTTGGGCAACCGGTTAGATTTCGCGACCTGGCGTTGTGTGTTTGGTCGAGGACAAAGATGGGTGTCTTAGATTGTGATTTCTAATCATATATTCAGGTATGGCCATGTGATATTGTGGATTCATATAGATTTTGGTATATTTTCTTGGGTTTTTATATCAAAATTGAACCAGGTGTGTCTAAAGTGTTGGATTTATAGCTGGGTATTTGGTAATCTAAGATAGGTGTTTGATTGATTTATAAAATCTGAAACTTTTGGTTTGATTGATCAGTGTATTGAATTAGTTTCTGAGTTCATTTGGTTGTTGGAATTGGATTTGCTTTGAAAAATTATGGGGAGGGAGGGAGGGAGAGAGAGAGAGAGAGAGAGGCAGATGGATTTTGAAAATGGGGGAAGACCCATTTGTGAAAAAGTGCTTTCTCACTGGTCGAAGTTAGGCAACGTATAAAGGGACTTTGCTTTATCTGCTAAGTGATGGCAATGCTTGTGAAACCTTGAACCTTTTTCAAATTTACTCTGGGGCCCTTTCTTCTTTCTTATGATGTGTGTTGATGGTTGGTGTTCTGTGATGTTTTTGAGTTGTGGGTATGAAGGACTATGGTTGTTGAGCAACTTAGGGGTTTTGGTCAAGGACTTTTGAGTTGAGGTAGAGACTGGTGTTGATTACTGCTCCACTTTTTAAAGAGGTCAGCGCTAATTGCTTCACTTGCAGGTTGTTGCTAGTTAGTTAGCTCTTTCTGAAGTCTTTGAGGTGCTTTGGGATGTGGCCTCTGCACATTTAAATTTAAATTTATGCTTTTGGGTAACAATTTGAGATTGAATTGAGTTTCTTTGCTTCCATATATGTGGTCTTGGGATATGATTCCAACTGGGTTTCAAATTTCAATATTTGTTTGATTTCAAGCAGCAAGTTGCTGGTTTTAAATTGAAACTCTTCTGGGATTTTAGTGTACAAGTTTCTTCATTTGGATTTTTCTCACTGAAAAGCAGTGCCTAATTGTATCTAATTCAGCTGAGTGTTATAGGAATGTGGGTGTTAGCTCGAGTTGGATATTTCTCCCTAAAAATTTGTTATATGTTTGTCCTCTAGACGTCTATGCAGTATTACTTCTCTCTAGCCACTTTTTTTTTTTTTTTTCTAATTGCTACATTGTTAAACATTTAGCAAAATAATGATTTGGTCAAGGTTGTTACGTTTAATCTAATATTGTCATCATGGATGTATATGGATGGTTCAAACTGGAAACGAGTACATCATATATATATATATATATATGGTTCAATTATGATAACTAATCATTAGTACGTGGTCAACATCTGTTGCTTGGTCCCAATTTGGCATATTCATAGTCATTCAACAATACTTCTCATGATTAGCATAGTGATCATTCCTATTCACTTGGTAATTTTTGGCAGGTCAGACTCTAAGCAAGAACTCCATGATTGTAGGTTTCTTTTCATTGTGTATAATAAATTAAATTGATAGTCTAATGATGCGCTATATCTGGAATCTCAATCAGCTATGTGTTATGTTCAGTTTCTACTTCTTACACTCTGTGTCTTTTTTATTTCTATCTTTTTTAACTATAATGGGATTAGGTGAAAAAGTAATTGAATCTTGATACCTAGCTATTAGTATACTTTTACAATTGAAAGATTGCAAATTTGATCCCACGAGTTATAATTTTTCTGAAAATTTGTTATATGTTGCCTTCTGGACGTCTATGTCGTATTACTTCTATCTAGCCTTTTTTTTTTCTTTTTTAATAATTGCTACATTGTTATATGATTTCTGATATAGTTATTATATTATCCAGCTACACTTTTTCAACCCTTGGAGATATCGACATTGACAGTTCAGTACTAGAGTTGGTAGTAGAGCAGCTTTGTATGCAATGAAGTATTAAATGATATGCTTTTTGTGAAATGCATTAAGCAGTAAGATCTCTCTCTCTCTCTCTCTCTCTCTCTCTCTCTCTCTCTCTCTCTCTCTCCCCCTCCTTGTCATTTGATTTCAAAGTTCCTTTAACTAAGGCAAGCACATGATTGAAACAATGAAATATAAAGAATTGCATATGTGAAGCTCTGTGTTTAGTTGGTTAATTTGTTTTTATTTCTATTTTTTATTACTTCTAATGGTTACTAGTATCTGGATAAGTACAGTTATAGGTCTGATATATGGATACATGCTTATGAAGCAAAGAAGAAGAAGGGTTCAGATGTAGTTGAGGATCCAGAAATTGTGGTTAGTGCACTCTTCTTTATGGCTCCGCTTTTGGTAATTTTTTTTTTCCCTAATGAGTTATCGATTTGGTTTTAAATCTATCAAACTTGCAAGAGATTGACAGAAGATGGTAGCTGGTCCATTTCTCTTAGGATCTCAATTATATAATTCTTCTTGTTGAAATTTTCTCATCAATAAGTGTTTACTGAATGGCATAGATATTTTTATTTCTTTAACCAAATACTTCAACTATAAATCTATATCTATACCACAAAACTAGCTAATTGACAATCATACTGACACATAGTATTTTACAGAAACAAGTGAAACTTTACAAGGCAGAACAAGAACCTTCACAAACACTTTCTTTGAAAGATGATGCTGTAGCAAAAAGTTCTAGGTCCTGATCCATGAGGACGGGTAAGAGGATTAGGGTTTGGAGCAGTCCCTTCAAAGTTGGAATATCAAACCAAAGTTGGAAACAAAGTTGCTAACTTAGAGAAACAATTGTCCACTCAAGCAAATGCTTTTCCCCTCAAGCACAGAATAAGTTTTCTCAATCACAAGAGATTGAACGATTGAAAGAAGTGGATGCGACTCTTTTAGCAAGATCAGAGAAAGAAGGGAATAACCATGTAATTCTTTAAAATACATATATTAACTTTTTTTTTTCTGGTTTGTTCTATTAACTTTGGGTCAATACCTTAACTAGGTTACTGATTTCCTTAATGTTATAATGACAGGCTAGTAACAGTGTTCAGCAGTCTGCTAATGAGTTTGCACAATAAAAGGAGAATGAAAATCCAAGTGTTCGACATCATAAGAGTGATGGAATACAAAGCAGATCGACAAAATATTACTAGTGTTCGAGATACTGAAAATGGGAGGCCACAAAGCAAGCAAAGCAACCACAAGAAAGCTTCAAGTCTTCAACATTCTGCTAATCATGGGTTGCAAAGCAAAAACAACGAAGGTACAACGGCCAAATGTACAAAGGATGATCAGAATAGAATCGAATTGTTAAGTTGGTTTGAGATGGGTGAAGAGCTTGTTGCAATTGCAAAACTTGAATCAAAGGATCCAAATGTAAAGGTCCATCATGTGCCCCTTGGTCATGAATGCTGGAAAGTTTGGGTGCTGGATGTTTTTGAGGATATAGCTTTATATCGACCAACTAGGGAATTTGGAACACTGAGTATGGCTCAAGGAAGGACAATTGCATGGCCTATCAAGTACAACAGACAGGTGTAGTTTATGAACTTTTAGGTACGTAACATATTCTAACACTAATCAACTCTTCATTTTTGTTTTGAGTATTGTAATTTGTTTTCGGTGGTTAAATAACATCCATCTACATTCTTTGTTCTGGTTTGTTCTTATATTGCAACCCTGTGGATTTGCTTATAATTTAGTTATAGTTGTAGAATTAAGGTTGTTATACGAGGACTATCCCATTATAGTTAGGTGAATACTAGTGAGCACTTCCATCAGTTCTAAGTTCAAACTATAAATATTTTCTTGAACTTTAGTTTAGGTAGTGTGTGAAGGTAAAGGAGTTATTCTGAAAACCAATTGGACGGAAATATATTTCCAAGAGGGAGGATAGATTACAGATCTGAACTCAACTTACTTCTTATTTTCAGAATTGTACCATGCTTTCAGTGATTTAGATTCTTTTTGATCTTTTGGTAGTATCTTATTTAATTCTAGTTTAAAAAAGGAGAAAACAGTGCAACAAATGTATAAACTATATTCTCAAACTTGTTTCTAGCAGGTACCATGGAATTTTGAGGTGTCTGACTCTGAATGCCTTATGTTGCTACTGCTGGTAAATTGCTCGAACTGATTGGGACATTTTTGCAGTTGGCTAATGGTGCTTGAAAGCTTGCAATTACCTTGGAATATATTTTTGTACTGTAATATGTTACTTTTAAACTCAAGTTTGCAGGGACGTCATGCAAATGCAATTTTTTTTTTGTAGTTTAGTTGCATATAGCATGGAGCCAAGTTTGTACAGACACCCTATTTCAATTAATGGAATATATATTTCTGATATATCATATATGTTAATTCATCTTTGCTCGATCTTTGACAATCTATATCTTTCATATGGTTTTGAAATGAATTATTGTTAGTTGAGCAGCTACATTGAATATACTGCCATATGTGGCAAATGAGTAGCAATATAAAATTTCCTGCAAACAAGAAATGTCAATAATGGGGTGCAGAGTCTTTCACGGCGTGCCATACGCATCGTAAATAACTATATGGGCATTCTTTTATGGCATGCCATGTGTGCCGTAAATGAGTTCTACATAAAGTCTTTTACGGCGCGCTTTGTTGAGCATTTACGGCGCACCTATATGTCAGATTTGAGATCAAAGAATCGCTTGGAACACTTTTACGGCGTGCTTCGATGAACATATATGGCGCACAAATGCGTGCCGTGAATGTGATATGTCTTTTACGGCGCGAGCTTTTACAGCGTGCTTTTGTGCACCGTAAATAGGCTTTTACGGCGCACATGGTGGGCCGTAAAAGACCAGTTTTGGTGTAGTGATTGCATTTGTTTCACAACTGCAAGAAACTTGAGTGTATGTTATTGATCTTAGGACCAAAATCAGTAACGATAAAAAGAAATTTGTAGTAGGTTTCCAAAAGTCAAATGTATAAGGGTACCAATACTCAAAACTCCAAAACTCCTAACTCTTCGTAGCTGTAATATCTCAATCCAATGCCTGTTGCCATATTCCAAAGACTCAATAATGGATTAATTAAGATAAATTAATTAATTAAAAATCAAAACAGAAAGAACCCTGGACACAATGTTTCAAAACAGGATAATACTTTTGAAAAGTAGATGAATATCTATATTATACATAAAATTATCAAACAAAAGAATTTTATCAAGAATATTAGCTAAGTTTACAGACATAGTTATATTCAATAGTTTTAAGTTTTAACTGATTAATTTTGTTCCATCCACTACATATGGATTGTACCTTGAAGAAGGAATACTACTAATGTTGTAAATCAAATCAATTCCATTCAATAATGCAAGAAACTAGATGAGCCTGAAACTGTAACATTTTCACACAAATGTTACATTAAAATATTATGTGTAATTGAATAGTTTATATTCCTAAGGCATTACTTTGTAGTCTTGTGGATTTAGATACCACCAAAAGAATTTTCCTATAGGGATCACTCCAGAGCTTCAAGCTGCTCCAAAAACCTTTTCGCAACCTAAAATCACCAACAAACAGCAAACCAAAAGCAAGTGGAATTAAAGGTTTGAAGGGAAAAAAAAAGGCTAAAAGAGAACAAGTACCGTAAAAGGAGGCATTTTTGATATTAATGTCTTTTGTAGATTTCTCATTGAACACAATCCATTAACAGAGATTAATGGACATAATAACTCAAAAGCAAAACCAATGCAGTAATAACTCTTCCTCAGACCTTCAAAATCAAGAGTCTATTTTAGAAAAAAGAAATTGATATTTCTAGAAATGAAGTCTGAGACCTTGATACCATATTTGACACTCCATGAAATAGTCCAAATCACTCATTAATATATGTTGAACAAACAACTCAGGTGAAGAAGTCTATATATATTTTGATACCTTCAAAATTTGCCACCACCAATTGCATATCAAACAAACAAACAATAATACACAAATTAACACCCGTATCACTGAAAGCATCAACAATGAAGTAAAAAAGCAAACCCATATTCTCAATATCCACAACGGAAGATCAAACAAACCAAATCCAAAAACTCAATGTCACCAAAAAGCAAAACAACTAAAAACCCCCAATTTCCATCCAAAGACTGCAACTTCAAACAAAATCCACAATAATCGAACCCATAAGAACTCAAATGGAGACAATACTCAAATCCAGATGCAATTAAAAACAAAGAACCCATCATATCAGAGAACCCATCAAGACTTGATGAAATTAAAATCAAAGAAGAACTTACAAGGCAAGAGAGAGAAAAAGATAAGCTGAAAATTGCAGAGTGCGACCGACCGAGCAATAACCCAAACTTGTATACTCAACAGGTACTTGGAGATGGTTCCTGTGTTACATGAAAGCTCTGTCAGTCATGCATTTGTCAAAAAACATAAAGAATCAAAGTGTTGGTAGAAGCCAACAGAACAAGTTGAAAGGCTTGGAAGATTAAAGAAATAAATTTGGCGGTGGCTTTCTAGTCTTAATCAAACCTAATCAAGGTGAACAAGACAAAAGGTTCAACCTTGTGGTCTAGAGTGTTCAAACAAAAGAAAAGAAATAAAATTAATGAAAGCAAGTTTTGTTTCTTTGTAAATGAAAAGAAGAAGCTTTTGCGTGCCTTCAGTCCAAAAGTATTAAATTGAAAACAACATCGGAGTTCAGAGGCAATAATTATCATGCCACAATGAAAGGCTAGGTGTTTTGTGTCTCCAAAGCATCAACAATCAAAAGAGTGAACTGACAATAAGAGTTCATATGATTCAAACCTCAAAATTGGGCAAGTAAAGCAAATTTGGTCACACTGTGTTCTTGTTGAGAGACGGGTTTCAAAAAACTTGCTGAAATCGCTTACCCAAACTTACTTTACCCAAACTTCTATACCCAAAACTTCCATACCCAAACTTGCTTTGCCGGAATCGCAGGAGGATGAGAGTGTGTGTGAGCTTGAGAGGGTGAAAGGGATTGAGGTTCATGAGAGTGAGAGCGTGTGAGGGAGAGATTGACTGAGAGTGAGAGGCGGCAATTGTGATTTTAGATCTAGGGTTTTTTTTTTTTTTTTTTTTTCAGCTAAGGGAAAGGTCCTAGCAAAACGATTGGGAAAGCCCGGGTTTTTCTTTTTTAGCCAAGGGAGGGAATACTTTAGATTAATTAGGGTTTGTTTCCCGTTTACTCAAACAACATATGAATGTTGTCCTAATTTTCTACTTGTTTCCCGTTTACTCAGACAACATATGAATGTTATCCTAATTTTCCACTTTTTCATGCGAATTTATCAGTTCTTTCAGACGACAAATATCTATCGTCTTAATTTTCTAACTTACTAAAAAGATGAAAAAACTGAAATAGTATGGATTCTCATGCTATTAAGCAACAGAATTAATTTATATGTCGTCTAAAGAAGTTTAAAAGATTCAGACAACAGAAAACAAAAATTCTGTCGTCTGAAATGTGTCATCTGAAGGCGTTATTGGCATACTAAAATGTAGCTTCTCCTTAGGTTTTTGTTCAGCCTTGTTGATAGCAGCAAGAATCATTGTTCTAAGTTGCTTATAATTCCCAGCAGACAAAGATGTAACAGCTTTAAGATCATTACAACCCTTAACAAGCCTAGCCTTGTTTTCTAGTTCGTTTATCACTGCTTGTACGGTTTTACCAATCCCCTTCTTTATTGAGTAAGGATTTGTGCCAGGGGTCACACCCTCAAGCTCATTGAACTCTCTACCATCCCCACTATTCACCTTAACCATCTCATCAGAATTCTCTCCGTCCCCAGTAGCTAACTTCTCATCAATACCATTTAATTTAGTACCACACACAAAACCCACAACATTATCCATACTAATATTATCATTAAATCCCGATATCACATCAGTGTGAGACAAATTCAAGTAACTATCCACAGGGGTTTTACGAATAATACCATTATCAATAGGAATAAGTGATGATGAAGCCTCAGTTGAAGCTCGAATCAATTGGGGTGTTGACAAGGGCGGCGGAGAGCCAAACTTTAGTGGGTTATTAACTTTGCTTGTCAAAGATCATAATGAACCCCTTAATAGCCGCAGCTCCTCCTTGAATTCAGAGATGAAGGTATCCATCGAACACTTCAGTGATTCACGCATCTCACACAACTTAGCTTCTCTGTGCTGTTTGTGAACTTACAATTTGCCAGAACCTTGTGGTGGTGAATATGGTTTCTCACAAACAAGGGTTGAAGGAGCAGAATGTTAAATAAGTGTTGTAGTCATGGGTTTGATAGAGACGAACTAAGAATGAGGGTCACAGGAATGGCTTTGTGAAATCGGGGGATATATCCATGGATTTGGGTTAGAATGAGGGATTGATGGACTTTGAGGAGTGGTGGTGAGCGGCTGTTGAGCAGTAGGATAAATGGGTTGCAATTGAGGAGGAGGACTGAACTGTGCGTGAGTCTGAGAAACACAGGGAAATTGATGAGGGAAAACATACCAATTAATGATTGTTTGGGAAGGTGGTGGTGGTGGTGAGTAACTCGGTTGGAATGGAAAGGGAGGAGGAGGTGGGTAGCTTGGTTGCAATGGAAATTGGGAAGGACGTGGTGGTTAGCTAGGGCTACCATGAGGGTGAGACAAATGTGTGAGGTAACAAGCACTGGAGATCCCATCGCCGTACCCTGCCAGACTCACCAGAAATAGGCCCAATTGCGGGCTCTGATACCAGCTATTGGGATCGTAACCATAGAACAACATCGCAAATGAAAGGAATTAAGGGAACGCTAAACAAAATAAGAAGATAAAATCTGATTTTTCATTGATAGATCTGTTCTACAGAAAAGCTAATAGATCTATAGAACTGTCTAGAGCATGTGTCGATCAACCAGCGATGACCCCTACCAAATATACTCCCAGCACAAGGACCAAACGGTGCACACCAACTAAACATAACGCTGCGTTCAAATTGTAAATAAAATGACTCATAACAATTTGTCTGCCAAGAACCATCTTCTCCGCCAAGAACTATCTTCTCCGCAAAGAACCATCTTCTCCGCCAAGCGCCAAGCGCTACCGCTGGCCAAGCTCTGCTAGCTGCCAACCGCTAGCGATTCTCCGCTAGCCGTTGACATAAAAAAGCCCCGCTACCACTGGCCAAAACTCCGCTGGCCAAAGCTCCACCGCTGGCTAAAGCTAGCGCTAGCTAAAGCTTCCTCTACTGGCCACCACAGCTGGCCAAAGCTCTACCGCTGGCTAAAGCTACCGTTAGCCAAAGCTTCACCACCGCCGACTAAAGATACCGCTGGTCAAAGTGTCAAGCATCTTCGATCAGCTCCCTCTCTCATTTTATCTGGACACCCATGGAGTTGATCTGGCCACTGGACGATCTCTCATCTCCAACTTTCACCAGCTAAAACTCATCTACTCCCTCATTAGCTTGCTGAGTTCGAGAAGCCCAAACGATACCCACCAATCTCAAAATCCAGATAAGTTCTACCTTTGACATCTAGCTCCGGTTAATAAAAGCTCAGTGCTTTGCATATCCCCAGTTATTGTTCTTCGAATATATCTGCAAGTTTATGAGCTTAAAATAACCACACACATACTCTGTCTTACTCGAAGCTTTGAAGCACAGGCATGTGTTGTTATCATAAGCTGAATTTTCTGTATGCCAAATACTAGCTCATGTGTACATTATATGATATTGCAAGCATATGATACGTGTTATCTAGATATGCACACACAACCTGTTGGCATCCCATTATTTCAAATGGTTTAAACCACTGTTTCAATCAATATCTAATCACTACCAAACTCTACATGTCATCTGTTGAGTTCATTGTCATCAATGATAACTGATAAGAATCTGACATTTGCATTTTTACATGTTCAAGACCAGCATGATTAGTGTGATTCATGTGCTAGCAATAAACAATCACCCATTACAAACAGACGATGTTTATATGTTTGTTTAAACTTGAAATATCTCATGGTCACAGTAAATCACATTCAAATTTTGGGCTTCACCCAATGGAAATGGAGTTCAAGCTTGTCTATATCTTTTTCTCACAAGCACTAAAGCATACATGCAAATGGCACAGTTGCTAAACATACTTGTCATATTTTCATTCAATACGTGATCTGCTATGCCTTAATTCAATGCCACATGATATATACACCTGTCTGCTAAGCTCTTCTTACCTCTTAGTCTATCTGCTTATTGACATGTATATGATGAGGCTATGGCCACCATGTGCCCAGAACCTCTTAGATGACCTGCTCAACATACCTTTTCTATCTATCCTCATAACACACACACACACATGTTTTGCTTTATCAAATAAGTTGTATTCAACACCAAGTACTAATCGATCACTTATATCAAAGAAAGTGATATATTCAGTTAGTGTCCTCTAATTGTACACGGGTTGTGTATGCCATTCTTACTAATCCATGAACGTATACACATGTTTATATAGAAATAAACAAATTGCATCTCTTGAAGCATGCCCATATGTCAAGCTTTTTGATATTCTTAGCATGTCTTTGTGATGCAGAACGGATGGCAACTAAATTTTAAGAACAATTAGATCATGCTAAAAGAGGAAAACAAAAAGTGACTAGTAGACAGGAAATAGCTCGGAGTCCGATTGGGACGTACCTTACCTTTCCGGAATGGGAATCGCGCCAGAAACAAGACTCATTGCTTGGCTATGAGCTGTAGCATTTTTCTGGCTTTCGAGGTCGTTTAGGGCCTCAAAACTGCATTTTTCTATTTTACCCGTTTTTGGTTTTCCAAGTTATTTTTGGGTTGTTTTCGTTTTTATCCATGGGCTTTAGGGTTTCGATGTTAGTCACCCTAGGGTATTTTTCTCTTATTTATGCATCCGCAAGCGGCTGCAGTACGCATCTTTCATCTTTTAATCAATAAAATAGAGATTTTCTCTTTTATCTCTGGTGGACTCCAGAATCCTTTTGTTAGGTTTATTGCTGGTAAACCTAGGTTACTATTCCGACTGCGTCAGATGGTATCAGAGCAGGTCTTCCCTGTCTCTTTTATTTGCCCTAATAGCAATGGGTGAGGTTCCGAAATCAGATATTGAAGCTCTTACGGCAGCGTTTACCGCTGCCATCAATTCCATGAACAATCAGATTGGAGAAATTCGTGGAATGTTGGGTGAGAGGAACAACAACAACAATAATCGGCATAGAGGTGGGGAAGGAGGCCAGCGAGTTAGGGCTTCACGTGGTGAAGTTGTTGATAATACATCAGGATCTGAGCCTGAAGAAGAAATTTTACAACATGAACAACAGGGACAAGCTGACCAGGATTATAAAGTCAAGGCCGAAATTCCTTTCTTTTCGAGAAATTTAGGTGTAGAAGATTATTTGGATTGGCAGCTTCAAGTGGACAGATTCTTTGAGATTATGGAAGTACCTGAACACAAGCAAGTTAAGCATGTTGCCTGGAGATTGAAGAGTACTACTGCAGTATGGTGGGATAAGTTGCAGAGCACTCGAAAGAAGCAGAGGAAGCAGGGTGTTAGAACATGGCGAAGAATGAAGCAGTTGATGATGGAGAGGTTCTTGCCAGATGATTATGATCAGATTCTATATAGGCTGTATATTGAATGTGTCCAGGGAACTAGGACGGTGGCTGATTATATAGCTGAGTTCTTACGCTACTCGGAGCGTAATGAATTAGGAGAAACTGAAGGCCAGAAGGTGGCTCGCTATATCAGTGGGCTGAAGCCTTCCATTCAGGAGAGAATTGGGTTACAAACTGTTCATACTATGGCCGAAGTTACAAACCTAGCATTAAAGGCAGAGTTGTTGGAGAAGCCTTCACGAGCTTCTTCTTTCCAGAGGTATAACTACCAAAGGAGTACAGATTTGGTTAACACCTCAACTGCCAAGGGTACAACCACGCTGCAGAGAGCAGAAAACGCTTTTAAAGCTTATAATCCTCCTTTTAAAGGCGCGGGCAGTTCTAACAGTTCTAGTGGTGCTCAAAATAGGGCCCCGAATCAGAGGTTTAATAATCCTTATGCTAAACCTACAACAGATATCTGTTATCGATGCAACAAGCCTGGGCATAGGTCTAATGTGTGTCCTGAGAGGAGACAAAATGCTCTTATAGGTGAATATGATGAAGATGAAGAAGACGGAAGAGGTGACGACTATGATGGGGTTGAGTTCGCGGAGGAGGAGTCTCCTGAAAAGGTTAATATTGTGTTGCAGCGGGTCTTATTATGTCCTAAAGAAGATGGCAGCGACGCAATATTTTCAGGTCATTTTGTTCCATCAATAACAAAGTGTGTAATTTGATTGTGGATAATGGGAGTTGCGAAAACTTTGTAGCCAAGAAACTGGTGGAATACTTGCAGTTACCTACGCAGCCTCATGAAGCACCTTATTCCCTTGGTTGGGTCAAGAAAGGTCCACAAGTTCGAGTTACTGATTCCTGCAAAGTACCGGTATCCATTGGTAAGCATTATAAAGACGAAGTTCTGTGTGATATTATTGATATGGATGCTTGTCATATTTTATTTGGACGACCTTGGCAATATGATGTGGATGTGATTTATAAAGGCAGAGATAATGTGATGATGTTTATGTGGAATAGTCATAAAATTGCTATGGCTCCTGTGTGTCAATTTGAGACATCTTCTGGAAAGAAAGGGGAGACTTTTCTGACCTTGTGTAGTAGTGAATTTGAGATGGAGGAGTCCTTTAAAGAGTCTGAAGTTTTCTGCCCAGTGGTGATAAAGGGGTTGTTGGCTGCAGAAAAGGAGGATGTGGTGATCCCTAGGGAAGTGCAGGATATGTTGTGAGAGTTTGAGGAGTTGATTTTAGATGAGTTGCCCAACTACCTACCACCTATGAGGGACATTCAACATCAGATTGATTTGGTTCCTGGAGCTAGTTTGCAAAATCTACCACATTACCGACTGAGTCCCAAGGAGAATGAGATTTTGAGGAAGCAGATTGAAGATTTGTTAAAAAAAGGGTTCATTCGTGAAAGCATGAGTCCTTGTGCAGTTCCAGTCCTCCTTGTGCCTAAGAAGGGCAATCAATGGCGAATGTGTGTTGATAGCAGGGCCATAAATAAAATAACTGTGAAGTACAGGTTTCCCATACCTCGTTTGGAGGACATGCTTGATGAACTGGAGGGTTCCAAAGTATTTACCAAGATAGACCTTCGAAGTGGTTACCACCAGATTCGAATCAAACCAGGAGATGAGTGGAAGACAGCTTTTAAGAGCAAGGATGGCTTATTCGAGTGGATGGTTATGCCATTCGGATTGTCTAATGCACCCAACACTTTTATGAGGCTTATGAACCAGGTTCTTCGTCCTTTTATTGGTTCCTTTGTCGTGGTGTATTTTGATGATACATTGATCTATAGCAGGACCAAAGAAGAACATCTGGTACATTTGAGACAGGTTCTGGGGGCTTTACAGGAAAATAAACTGTACATTAACCTAAAAAAGTGTACTTTCTGTACCAACAAACTGTTATTTTTAGGATTTGTGGTTGGAGAAGAAGGCATTCAGGTTGATGAAGAGAAGGTGAGAGCAATAAGAGAATGGCCAGCTCCAAATACAATTTCTGAGGTGTGGAGCTTTCATGGTTTAGCTACTTTCTACAGGAGGTTTGTGAAGAATTTTAGTACCCTTACTACCCCTATTACTGAATGTTTGAAGAAGGGCAAATTCCAATGGGGAGAGGAACAAGAGAAGAGTTTTACCTTAATCAAGGAGAAACTTTGTACTGCACCAGTTCTTGCTCTTCCTAATTTTGACAAGGTATTTGAGGTTGAATGTGATGCTAGTGGCATGGGAGTAGGTGCTGTGTTGTCACAAGAAAAGAAACCAGTAGCATTCTTTAGTGAAAAGCTTAGTGAAGCTCGTCAGAAGTGGAGCACTTATGACCAAGAATTTTATGCAGTGTTCCGGGCATTGAGGCAATGGGAACACTACCTGATTCAGAGGGAGTTTGTACTGTTCACTGATCATCAGGCCTTGAAGTACCTTAATAGCCAGAAGACTGTGAATAAGTTGCATGCAAGGCGGGTGAGTTTTCTGTAGAAATTCCCTTTTGTGATTCAGCATAAATCTGGCACTCTTAACCGGGTTGCAGATGCTTTGAGTAGGAGGGCTTCCTTGCTGGTCACTTTAGCTCAGGAGATTGTGGGGTTTGATCTCTTGAAGGAGTTGTATGAGGAAGATGTTGATTTCAAGGAGATTTGGGCCAAGTGCAGCAATAATAATGCAGTTGCAGATTTTTATGAGAATGAAGGATATTTATTCAAGGGCAACCGGCTTTGTATCCCTAGTTCTTCATTGAGGGAGAAACTGATCAGAGATCTGCATGGAGGGGGATTGAGTGGGCACTTGGGCCGAGACAAAACTATTGCTAGTCTTGAGGAGAGGTATTTCTGGCCATAGTTGAAGAAGGATGCAGGAACTATCGTGAGAAAGTGCTACACCTGCCAGGTTTCTAAGGGTCAGTCCCAAAACACAGGTCTTTATCTACCTTTACCTATTCCTGAAGATATTTGGCAGGATCTTGCTATGGATTTTGTATTGGGATTACCCCATACCCAAAGGGGTGTGGATTCCGTGTTTGTGGTAGTTGACAGGTTCTCCAAGATGGTGCATTTCATTGCATGTAAGAAGACTGCTGATGCTTCTAATATAGCCAAACTGTTCTTCAGGGAGGTGGTTCGTTTGCATGGAGTACCCAAGTCCATTACTTCTGATAGAGACACAAAGTTCCTTAGCCATTTCTGGATTACCTTGTGGAGGATGTTTGGAACCGCTTTGAACCGTAGCAGCACAGCTCATCCTCAAACTGATGGACAGACAGAGGTTACTAACAGAACTTTGGGTAACATGGTCCGAAGTGTTTGTGGAGATCGACCCAAACAGTGGGATTATGCCTTGCCACAGGTGGAGTTTGCTTATAACAGTGCTGTGCATAGTGCAACAAGAAAGTCACCATTCTCCTTAGTTTATACTGTTGTTCTTCGACATGTGGTTGATCTAGTGAAGCTTCCTAAGGTTCTTGGTGCTAGTGTTGCTGCTGAAGGTATGGCTAAAGATGTGCAGGCTATTCGAGACGAAGTTAAGAACAAACTGGAAACAACTAATGCTAAGTATAAAGCTGCAGCTGATAAGCATCGCAGAGTAAAAGTGTTCCAAGAGGGTGATGACGTGATGGTGTTTCTGCGGAAAGAGAGATTTCCTATTGGTACCTATAACAAGCTAAAGCCCAGAAAATATGGTCCTTTTAAGGTGTTGCGAAAGATCAACGACAATGCTTATGTTGTTGCCCTTCCTGACTCCATGGGTATCTCTAACACCTTTAATGTGGCTGACCTGCATGAGTTTCGTGAAGATGAGATTCTTTATCCAGATTAGAACTCGGGGTCGAGTTCTTTAAAGGTGGAGGAGACTGATGCAGAACGGATGGCAACTAAATTTGAAGAACAATTAGATCGTGTTAAAGAAGGAAAACGAAAAGTGACTAGTAGACAGGAAACAGCTCGGAGTCCGATTGGGACGTACCTTACCTTTCCGGAATGGGAATCGCGCCAGAAACAAGACTCATTGCTTAGTTATGAGCTGTAGCATTTTTTGGGCTTTCGAGGTCGTTTAGGGCCTTAAAACTGCATTTTTCTATTTTACCCGTTTTTGGTTTTCCTAGTTATTTTTGGGTTGTTTTCGTTTTTATCCATGGGCTTTAGGGTTTCGATGTTAGTGTCCCTAGGGTATTTTTCTCTTATTTATGCAGCCACAAGCGGCTGCAGAACGCATCTTTCATCTTTTAATCAATAAAATAGAGATTTTCTCTTTTATCTCTGGTGGACTCCAGAATCCTTTTGTTAGGTTTATTGCTGGTAAGCCTAGGTTACTATTCTGACTGCGTCACTTTGTATTACCTTAGCTAAATCCTATTTGAGCTATTACATCACAAACAACACATGGTGCCTGCTGAATACACCTTGTTGGATTATATATAACATGCTCATTCTTGACTTTGTCTCAAAGCCCACACATGTATACTATGCCTAGATTACCTCAGTTTGCATATCCTCCTATGGCTGTACATCCCACTAGAATTGCATATCTTGACTTCAAAATGGCAACGAACTTTGATTCGTACCCAATCTGGTCCGTCTAGTTTAATGTATGTATCAATATACCTAAAATGATAACTTGTGCATATAATTCTATATATAGGCTCTGATGCCTAGTATATACATGACTTATTGAAAATGTTTCTTTAACATTTCATTGCCAAATTGAAATTCATAATAGAGCACATAATCAAGTATGTTAATTGTTGTCAACTACAAGATTGCTTATATAGTTACTTCGTTCATTTTATTAGAGTATATATACATGACACTAGAGTTGATTTTACATACTCATGTACTAAACACCTTTTTTGTTTTAAGGGGATATAATCACCAATCACCTCTCCAATTAATGAAATCATCATCTTTCTATTAAGGTGCTTCGCTGGAGCAATGGAGCATCATGCTTGGACAACTCTAACATGATTTGGGTACTTATATCAATTCCAACTCCAACTCACTCCATATCAGCATAAGATAAGTAACTATATCTTCCTTTTTACGCTCTTTTTGAGCTAGACCTATGCCAATGCCATGCTTCATAACTCTTGAGCATGCCTACAATATTTTATAGATTTGGCAACACTTTCTAGGCCTTACATGCTAGATATGTCATGCTTCACATATCGATCTCAATGATCCTTGAGCATGCTTACAAAATACAAAGATGTTGTTAGCAACTTTACTATAAGTATATGCACTATACACATGCCATGCTTAAATCAATTTAATGTGACACTCACTTAAACAAACTATGCCATATCTAGAAGCTTGTGACACTTATGACTTAATCAAACATGCTAGGATAACGACTAGCTTGGGTATCGAGTATGGCCACGACTTGCTTGGGCCACGCCTCGCATGCTCGCACAGCCCCTACCCGCTCAACTACACCTAACTTGCTCGAACACAACCTAACTTGCTCAAACATATCCAACATGCTTTAGTTAAGCTCTAGGTTCACAATGCTTCATAGCTTTCATCGGGAGCTACTATCAAATTTCATCGGGAGCTACTTTCATCGGGAGCTACTATCAAATTTTGTATGGCCATTCACATGTGTACATCAATATGTATCATGCACCTCGTACATTCATATATGCTAATGCGTCAATGCAACTCAAATAAGTCGCCCAATACAACAAGCATTCTACCGGTGCATACTTCTATGTTTTGGAGGTTAAAGAGTCCCTTCTTGCTTACGGAGTTCGGGAACTTGTAGGGGTTGGGCGCCGCTCGGACATCACTTATGCTTGATGACATCATGTTTATAACTCCCCAACCAAGAAGCTCCTCTTACTTGGGGACTTTAGGGACTTGTAGATACCTCTCACTAGCATGACTAATTTACTATCTCACCATGCATAAGTAACACCCTCTTAGGGGGCCCACAGGCCATAGTGGCGCCCAACCACGACATACATGCCGTAGTCCGACATAAAACCTATCCCGTTGTAGTCAGAAGCGGCTAAGACCTCACTGGGAAGAAACCTTCCTGGCCTTGCCAAGTTACCTTCACAACATGCCTTTGAAGACGAGAAAGGGAATTCTTGTCCCACATTGAAGAAAATGTAAATGAGAGTGGCTCCCTTCCTTATAAAAGGGACCACTCCTCCTACTTAGAATCCATCCCATTACATCTCTTGTAATCTCTTTGGGTCTTAAGGCCCTAACACATAGTTAAACATTTCAAGTGGACGTAGTTTCCAGCTAAGGTGGGAGATGAACAGCTATACTTCTCGTGTTCAAGCTAACACTAACTTTTCTCTATCTAAAGCTAACTAGAGCCTTCGGTTCTGATGTTAACAATGGGTTTCATTCTATTGTTTTGTGACATGACTTTTTGGGAGACAATGATTAGGAATTGGGAATTTCTATTGTTTGAAAAGTATCAAAATTTTGTGTGAGTTGCTTCCATATATGAATGGGTAATTTCTTGTTTTTAGCGTGAGTTGCTTTTTACCTACTAAAATATCACCCGTCTTTACCCAAGATCTCAGCCTCACAATTCCATTTTTGTCTAAATTACGGAGTACCAGTCCAGGGGTGATACAGATCCAGTGATGGTTGATTCGCTTGAACAAAATAATTATAGAAACCTAGCTTAGTTGATTCACCTAAAGCAGTTGAATTGATTCTTATCGTTCAACAGCTATAGATTCTCTAGTCGTCTTTATTGATCCACTAGTAGCAGATATAGCTCCACATCCAACTAGCCCATGGCAAAGGCAGTTAAGACAGGGTGGTTCTAGTAGTTCTTATTGCTATTGTCAGAACACATTGACTAGGAATGGGGAGCTAAGACGGCCTATACGCCTTTAATAGTATCAGAACACAGCCGGAGCTAAGACCTTAGACAGGGTACTACAACCCCAGTCTAAGTAGATCTACTATTTTGATATGACGACTGGGGTTTGAAGATCTGAGAGCCATAGGTTGTGATTTCTCCTTTTGATTTGCTTTAACATTTTGGGTCGAGAGCGACTTGCTTGATGTTTTGATCTGACGACCAGGGGTCTGAGGATTGTGGGTCACAAGTTGTGACGTCTCATTTGAGAGTTGAGTAACACTTGGTCCTGAGTGACCGCTTTTAAATGTTTTGATCTGAAGGTCGGGTGAACTGAGGATACAGAGTCGCTCGGAGTGACCTCAGGCAAATTTATAGAGACATCATACCTTTGGTCTGGTGTGTGGTTACGATCGATCACTCTAGTCTATTGCCATTGTATTTCATGGGGAGTAGCTGGAAGTTACTTGATACTCATGAGTACGTATTATAAAAGGAAGTTTCAGAATTCTTTATTTTAATGTCCAGCGAGGACTTGTTTTCCATGTTAAATTGTTAGGGCAACAATTTATATGATTTGTCATGGGGTGACTTGTTGGGTTGTCCTTTTGGGAAAAAGTGTTGAGTTTTGGAAGAATTCATTGCGTGAGTTGCTTCCTTGAGTTTTATTGACCAAGGTGGTCCTGATTTTCATATATTAAGTGTTGGGTAACCTTTTATATGATTTTGTCAAAGGATGACTTGTGTTGTTTCTTTTGAAAAAAGAATATTGGGATTTTAAGGAATCATGGTAACATTTTATATGATTTTGTCACAGGATGACTTGTGTTATTTCTTTTGGAAAAAGAATATTGGGATTTTAAGGAATCATGATATGTTTTCTTTTTTTTTCTCAAGTTGAAAGGGTTCCTCGTTTTTGTGTCAGTTGTGTGGTTTTCTCGTGGTTGATGTGAGTGTGCGGGTTTTTGTTTTGAGTTACTCATACAAGTTTTTATAAACTTACCGGGTTTGTTGTGTGACAATCCGACACACTATTCGATGGTGTAGGGGTTAATCATGTAGGTCAGGGTAATCGTGGCTGAAGCTAAGATCCGATAGTTGCAGCTTTATGGTAGAAAATCAATATTGTGACTTTACTGTTGTTAAGACTTCCGTTATATAATAAGCTCTGAGGAGCATTTACTTATTATTTTGTTGTGGCAATTTAATTCAAAAATTTATATAATATATGACTTTGAGCGGAGCGAGTCTGTATTGACATTTTGGGCTCAAAGCATCAGTATGTATTTAGTTTAAAAGAAAAAATTTTTTCAGGTATTTTGTATTGATAGCTGAACCGTCACGCATATATAATTATGGGTGTGACAATAAATCTAATAAATTTAACCTTCAAAAATAATTTTTTTTTTCTTCAGAATATTCCCATATTTCTGATATCTAAATTTTTCAAAGTTTCAATAGATATTTTTAGCCGATATTTTAATTCCTGAACTATCCATATTATCATACAATGAGTGTCTCATAAAATATAAATATACGTACACATCTTCATTTAGTACAAATCATCCGAATAATGGGATGAAGGGAACTGATAACCAAATAGTCGACGACCCAATTAATTGTATTCGAGTAGAAAGTACATTATTCATTTTGTTAACCCAGTTATATATTAAAGTTATTCGCTAGTCTAAAATTGTACACGTGTGAAGCATCATCTTGAGATTTCGATTGAAAATTTAGTTCGTAGTGCTAACACAATATAGTAAGGATCTTTCTCAGCTATCTTGTAACAAATGTCTCTAACGCAGTAGGAATTAACTTGAGTTTACAAGCAATAAACCCTAAAAAGATAAATATGAAGTCCACCAGAGAATTTGAGAAAAAACTCTCATTTTATTAAATTTAATGTGACAAACTGCTCTTAATACATAGCATAATGGTGCTTATATAGGCATCAAGTCATAATCTAATCGTTATTATAATCTAACAAGGAATCCTAAATAATCAAAATTAAAAAGAAACTAAAAACCTAAAAATAAAAAGAATCCTAAAACAAATATAAAACTACCCTGAAAATATAAATTCCGAATTGGATAATTAACACGATATATTTTGGCCTAAATCTGTTAGAGCTCACCAAAGTAAGTCTTAAAGATCTCATCGTTTCCACTCTAGAAAGGTATCATACATTTCAAATGGACGTTCTGGCCAAAAGTTGATCAAAGCTGATTCACAATCAAGACCTGACTTTTAGCACAAGAAACTTGAAAAATCCAAAGCCAAATCTTCTTGAATATTCCAGCGTCTAATAACCTCATTACGTGTAAGTTACCTATTTTCCAATCACTTTTCTTGATTCTACACTGCTACTTTACTTTTTTAGTTTTCCAGCTAGGCCGTGCCCATTCTCGTCCTACATTAGAATTGGTGTGACATGGCAAAATTTCAATAGATGAAAGAAGCGGTGGACATAGTTATAATGAAAGTTGCTATTTGAGATTTTGGTAGTGGAATTGCTTCTAATTGTTTTAGAGTGTTTCTTTTCTTTTTTTTTTTTTTTTTTGGAGAAGAAAAAGAAAGAACACTACAACTTGAAGGATAAAGCTATGGTCTGTTAACATTTCTCATACATCAACTATTTTTACCCCTCTAAGAACAAATGTTATCACTTTGAGAACTAATATTACTATTTTCATGACTCATATGGTAAACTAAGAAAATTTATCACTTTAAGGACTCATGTTACCACTTTAAGGACTAATATTATGATTTTGAGGACTCATGTAGTAACTAAAAAAATTCACCACTTTAAGTACTCATGTTACTACTTTGAGAACTAATATTACTATTTTGAGGCCTCATTTTACCACTTTTAAGGCAATTGTATGTATGTCATACTTTAACACATTGTAGAATTTTCCCAACTTGAAACCCCTAACACAACATACTTGTAATTGTTCAAAATTAAAAGCATTCAGCGCAGGCTATGAGAGCTTTTGTGATCAAGTAGTTCGGGCAGAAACATCATTTGCTTCGTGAGGAACATAACTGAAGCTTATACTTTCAAATTGTTTAGCCAGCAGCCAAATGTCTGAGAGTCTTTAGTCTCCAAGGAGGACTGCAAACTTGGTTGACAGAGTCAATTACAAGCTTCGAGTCACCCTCAACACAGATTTTAAAGCAGTGGTTGCAAAGGGCATTGATAGAGACCATCTCTCAAAGGACTGCACTCAGCAACTGGGACACAGGAAAAACCCAATTAATTGTTTTAAAGTTGATTGGTAAGTCCAGATTGATGATGTTCAATAATGGTTGGCCAACCATTCACCATCATTTGCAGGTTCTTACATGCTGTATGCCGTTCACCTAGTTAATTATAGTGGACATTAATCATATATGATTGATTATTAGCAGCTTTGAATTAATTTTGTAACGATCAACTTGCTTAATAAACGTATCGTACGTATACTCATTTTATTAAAAGGAGAACTTCTAACGTTTAAGCTAATGATCAACGTATTCTAAAGTTTAAGCCTTTGGGATTAGTCCAAGTGTTAAACTGCGTATCATATATATCGTATCTATAATTAAATTAGGAGATAACAGACTACTACTTACCTTATATCAATTCTTAAATGGAAAATGATTTGTAGCCTCAATGAGGCCTAAGATTTATGGCCTCAGTCCTAGGTGTCATGTCATGTCACCTGCACACATCACATATTTACCAAATCATGTCATGTAATTCTTAAGTATAAAGACTATCTTATCCTTCCAAAATCTAATAGGTCCAAATTATTTTGGTTTTCATGTAAAAATAAATTATTGTTCAAGTAAACCCTAATTTGTGTTTGGCCCAAACTCTAGGTTACTTGACCTAGTGGTAATAGGGTTAAATTAGAAAGATCTAGATTCCTATTCAATGTACGATTACTTTCCTTGTATGATTGAGATTCTATACATTGTAATCCTCTATATAAAGAGGCCTCTATTATCAATGAGAATACACAACAATTTCCTCTCAATTTCAGTTTCTCTACAACACGTTATCAGCACGAAACTCTAACCCTGAAACCCTAAATTCGTAACCTTCAAATCTCAGATACCACCACCGCCCACCTTGAAGATCCAAATTCCAGGAAGCCAGAACCGGCGGTGCCACCTTCAGAACCGGCTGGAAAATACCCGAACCGGCCTTCGGAAATACCGAAAGACTCTCTGCTCGGTTCGAAGCCTTCCTCTCCGCCTCCTGCTGCCATACTCCACCAGAAGCTGCAACCTGATCCCAGATTGCCGGAACCGAAAAATTAAATCTGGAATCGGTCTAAAAATACCTGAACCGCCCTCCTGAAGCGGCTGCTGCACCTTGAACCACCGCCTGCTTTGTCAATTTTAATTCCTCTGTTTCCAGACGAGCCCAAAAGAAAGAAGAAAAGAAGGAGAAAAGAAAGAGAGAGAGAGAGAGAGAGAGAGAGAGAGAGAGAGAGAGAGAGAGAGAGAGAGAGAGAGAGAGAGAGAGAGAGGAAAGAGTCTCGGCCAAAGGAAGAAAAGAAAGGAGGAAGTGGGCCCAGAGAGGAAAAAAAAAAAAAAGTAGCCCATGTGCTGGGCAGAAGAAAAAGAAAAAAAAAACAAAAGGGAGAAGGGCCCCGTTGTCCAGTCAACAGAAGAGAAAAAAAAAGAGAAGGGTGCAACCCAATGGGCCTGGGCCGAAGCATAAAAAGAAAAAAGGGAGAGCCCAAGCAGCAGCTCAAGCCCAAATGCCCCAGCCTGCCACCGTAGCAGCCACGTCAGATGTAGCGATTTTTTTTTCGGACATTTTCCGGTCAAATTTTCTAGCGACCTATTTCGAGGTATTTTTTACTAAACACTCCCGTTTTTTTAGAGTTTTTAAATTTAATTTCTCTTATATTTCGGGGACTTGCAACCTCCCTTCTTCTACCCCCCTTTCTTTATCATAGGGGAGACCAAATTAAACCGAACTGTGGGGGTTCGTGCTCACTCCAAGCTTGGAGCTTGTAGAGTTCTCCAAACTTAGAGATTGTTGTGATAAAACGATCGACCGCAAACATCATTGTTTCGATCTAATCCAACCCCACTTGGAATTGAATTTCTTGGAAGCGACTATGCTCAGAAATTTTATTTGTTTTCGTGGTAGCCTTTTTCTCTCCGAAACTAACCCTAATTTCTTGTTCTCTTTCAGGGTAAGTAACCTGAACAAATTGGACTTTGCTCTATTGGGAACAACTGGCTCTGATTATTTTTATGCATGTAATTGTATCTAAAACAAGATAAATTAGTTAGTCCTCAAGTCAATTATAATGTAATTAATCTATTTTTATTTACTTGTAGAAAATAAGCGGAGTTGCGGAAATCGAAAGAAAATGACTCGAAAATTGAGCAAAATGGAGTTTCCGATAAAAGGACGAAATTGTCAATGCGGGTCAACAGTGGTCAATGCCATCAAGGGAGCGGAATCTAGTTGCCTCCGTGATTATGTGCAAAACTATATTGAGAAGAGAAGAGGAGAAAACGAAAAGAAGAAGAAGAAAAAAGCAAGAAAGAAGAAAAGAAAAAAAAATACTAATAGATGATGTCATCATCACATCATCCTTAACAATTAAGCTTAATTGTGGGATGGCATGCTGATGACGTTTTAGCCATCTTTTCCTCTTTCTTTTTCTTTCTGGTCACGTGCAGCACATGACCATGATCCTTTCTCCTTCTCTCGTGGCCACAAAAAGGAGGCCGCACCAATTAATATCTCTCTCCTCTCTCTTAGAGACGAACAATAGCCGACCTCACCCTATTCAATCCCATTCTTCCCCTTCTGCCGCAACACCCACCAAGATATCACCATATCCCATTACTCTCTCTCTCTCTCTGCGCAATAGCCCACACCACCATCCTCCCATTATTTTCCTCACTTCCTCTCATCAAATCCTCATCAATTTCTCAAGAGATTTCAAGGCACTTCAAGCTTTGAGATTGGGTAAAAGTGAGAAGGCATAAATCAAGGCTTGTCATATTTGCTCTATAGCAATTGTGACTTGTTCTTGTTACTTCTCCCTCCTCTTTACTTTTTCCCTCTTTAATTGATGTATATTGTTGTTGATTTGTTGATGAGTTGTGAGTAGTCTATTTAGAAAGCTAGGGTTTGAGCCCTAGCATGGATTTAATGTAATAAATATGTTTTGATTTAATGATTTTCAATTTTGTGTTTGGCATATGTTCTGTTCTATAATATTTGGCTTAGATGCATGCTTAGGAGCTTGATTAAATCTTGAATGTGTAGATGAGCATGTCTAGAACAAATTAGGGGACCTAATCACTTCTCTAATTTATGGCTAGGACACTTGTTTAGAACTTGGTTAGCTACAATACCAATTTCGATTGCCGTATTGGCTAGCTTGGGAACCTTGATTCTACGACTCTTCGCCTTTTGGTGCAACTAGAGGCCCTAACAAGGCTCTAGATTGTCCCAATTGATTTTCTACGATCCTTGATCCGGAGTAGGAATACCCTTTAAGGAATCTAATGATCCATGAGCCTTGAAAAGCCTTGGGTATGGTTCTTGATGCCATTATGAATTGAATAACTATTGTAATTTATGCATTAAATTTGGCTAGGAGGATACCCTAGTGACCTAGTTTTCATTTCTTGATAAGTTTCTATTATCTTTATCTTTAGTTGCAATATTAATTTTCAATTGTCAATTTTATTTTCTTCGCAATTAAAAAAAAATCAAATTTCACAAACCACTTTCATTGTCCATACCATTTGGTTGTGAGTTTCCACATTTATTTGTGGTTCTCTTGACTAATTTTAGGCTTGGTTGTTCCGAGCCGGGTATGTAAATAGCTTGGTGCTATTTTTCTAGGTTTTGTTTGTTAAATTGTTGGTGACTTAGTAATCGGCATAACCAAGGATTAAAGTTAGCTTTTCAATCCCCGTGGTACGATAATTTCGGGTTCAAATATTTCCCACTTCTTTGATGACCGTGCCCTTATTGCGCGTAAGTTGCATTTAAGCACATCAAATCAAATGGCGCCGTTGTCGGGGATTAAAGTGTAATAGCTTTAATCCCTTGGTTTTTGGTTGTTAGGTCACTTGCATTATTTTCTTAATTTTAATTAATTTTTCTTTGTTTGTTTAGATTAAAAAAAAAAAAAAAAACTGTTTCTTTATTTTACTTTTTTTATTTAGATTATTTCCTACTTGTGTGTTTGTTTGTTGAGACGTTGTGATTATTTCTATCGAAGTGACAGGCCTTGTATTACTCTGTAATACATGTAAGACATGAGCATTGATAGCGATCGTCACTTGCCTTGACTTGTTTGCTAGCTTTTTATTAGGTTTCCTACTTAGTCGTTAATTTCTTGAGTTGTTGGTTTTCATCATTTCTTTGCTTTTGTTATTTTATTTTCTTGTTTAATTGTTGTCTTTCTTTCTCTTCTTAACCCCTCTCATTCATTGTAAAAAGTGAAATTGGAGTCTCAATGTCTATTTTTGTGAATTCTTGAGTACTCATTACATGGTCTCATTTTTGTTCCAAGGTGTATGAACGAAGCATCTTCTTCATATCAACCGATCACTCTTAGAAGCGGAAGGGTATTGAGTGAGGACACTAGAGGGAGACCAAGAAGGAGGATTCGAAGGCCATTAGTGACCGAGAGTGCTCCACCTCGAGTTCTTGATCAAGAGAGAGTACCTCTAAGACATTCACAAGGAGAAGTCAACATGGGAGACGCACAAAATCCTCCCCAAGGCAAGACTATGAGGGAGTATACTAGCCCCACTATTGTTGATCACCCTTCTTGCATTGTACTCCCTCCATGTGAGCATCACTTTGAGATCAAGCCAACTACCTTGAGCATTCTACCCACATTTAATGGCATGGCTTTGGAAAACCCTTATGACCACATTGCGGAGTTTGAGCAAGTGTGTACTACCGTTCAACCTAATGGTGTCACTTCTAATGGTTTGAAGCTTAGATTATTCCCTTTCACACTCAAGAACCATGCAAGAAAGTGGTTGAGCAAGTTGCCTCCTAGATCAATACGTACATGGGTTGAGATGCAAGAAACTTTCTTAGGAAAGTACTATCCTCCTTCAAGAACTTCCAATGTTAGAGATGAGCTAATTGCATTCCGACAACTCCCCCAAGAAAGTTTCCATGAGTGTTGGGAGCGCTTTAAGGATCTTGAAATGTCATGTCCTCATCATGGTTTAGAGAAGTGGTTTCTTGTGGACAAGTTCTATAGAGGATTGATGGCGGACCAAAGACAGAGTTGACACTTTTAGTGGTGGAACTATTGCAAGAAATCTTCCCGATGCCGCTTGGGACACATGAAGAGCTTTCACTTAATTCCCTTCATTGGGATGATCATGATGCAAGGAGACAACAAGCACCTAGCAAGGAGAACACATCGAGCCGTGGTGGAATCTATGAGGTTCAAGGAACATCATCCGAGCCTTCTATGCATGAGTTCAAGAGGCTAGAAAGCAAGATTGACCAATTTCTAAACCAAGTGAACCGGATTCCTCCTCAAGCTCAAGTCAAGATGGCAACATCTACATCATGTTTGCTTTGTGAGAGTCTAGCACATTCCACTCAAGAGTGTCACTTATCATCCAAGTTTCCAGACTTTATTGAAGGACAAATGAACCAAGTGGGTAATTTTGTGCCAAGGAACCAAAGAAATGATCCTTACTCTAACACTTATAACCCCGGTTGGAGGAATCATTCCAATTTTTCTTGGAGAGACCAAGGAGGTTCATCTAGTGCATTTCAAGGTGGAAAGCAAAGCTTTAGAGGTGGCCAAGGTCAAGACCGATCATCAAATTTTTCTCATTGTGGCAATGCACACCAAGGAAATACCCAATTTTCACAATATGGTCAACATGGACAGCAAGCATATGGGTCTAATTCTCAAGGCCAATCTAGCTCAAATCAAGGATTTCATGTTCACAATACCCCTCTCGGGTTTACACAAGGTGTTGGCTATAGTGGTTGCAAGTTTCAAGGAAATCCTAACTCATTTCAAGGCTCCCACCAAGGAGAGAACTACAATTCCCCTCCTATTCTCCAAGACATTCCTATTCAAGCTCCAAATGAACCAAAGAAGCTTAATTTTGAAGACTTGATGGGAGATTTTCTCAAGGTTCAAACTTCTACTAATGCAGAGACCAAGCAAAAAATCTCACTACTAGAATAATGTTAATAGACATCATGTCATAGACATCGGTTAGGAATTGAGGCGATGTAAAAAAAATTTCTAACATCGGTTCTTAAAAATCCGATTTCTATATGTACATTAACATCGTTTCTAATAGTTAACCGATGTCTACATTTTTTTTCAAAATTTTGAAAAACGCGGAAAATGACTAAGTTACAAAATTTTCAACGCGGGGGAACAAAATTTCAATTCCCCAACACTTAGTCATATTGACTGCCTCGACAATTTTTTATTCTCAAACCCTACCCACCACGACACAGCACCCGACCTCCTCTTCCTCATCCTCCGCCTCCAACCAGCACCTAACTACTCTCTGCATCGGCCTCCGTCTCCACTCTCCTCCTTCTCTGCCTCCGTCTCCGTTCTCCTCCTTCTCCTCCTCCGACACACCTCTTCTCTCATCTTTCTTCTCAAATCCACCAATGATGCAGTCCATGCCGGAGCTCCACCTTGTTCCCTCGTCGAGCCCGCCATGGAAGATAAGACCTAACATTCAAGACAAGGCTCGCCGTCGATTCAGGTATTGGATTATTGGGTCTCACTCGATTTTGCGTTAAATTGTTTTGAATTGCTTCTGGGTATCTTTTGGTTAATTTCTCGGTTAATTTTTGTCTAATCCTATGTATCAATCTATATCTATGTGTGTACCTATTTTGGGGGTTACTTCAGGTTTGTTGAGTGGATGGATTGTTGCTGTTCCGGGACTGAAATTACTCTCAAGATGTTGGATACACTACTACACAAAAGGCTTCACATGACGGTTTAAAACTGTCGTCTCACGTTTTGCATTTCAGTGGTCTATCGAGGCGTCGTCTGATGAAACGCTGTCAGACGACGGTTTTCAACCGTCGTATACCGATCATTGGGTCGACGGTTTGCAGCTGACTCCGTCGTCTGATGGACTGGCAGATCTGCCGACATGCTGTCGACAGAAATATGTCGTGGTGTGACTTCTACTCATACCACGGTTTTAGGATTCCAGCGTGGTGTGACTTCTACTCATACCACGGTTTTTAGGAATCCAGCCTTGTCTCTTTGTTGTTCAGAAGTCAGTTTTTATTTTTAAGACGTTGTGTAAATTGTATACACACGACAGTTCTTCCAGCATAAAATGTGGTGTGATGACTTAAAAATTTAGTGCATGTGTGCTTTCACACGACACATATAACTTGAACTGTTGTACCATGACATTTGAGACCATGGTATCAATACAAACCGTCGTCTGAATTGTAGAAATTTTGTTTGATTGTACCCTAAAAACCTCATCAGATGACATATTTTCCTACTATTGTTGTACTGGCAAAATTCAGATTCTGGAAGCAAGAATGACAAAAAGAATAGTAATTTAATCATAATAGAAAGCTGTTATAATCCCATAGCAATCTAAATGGATCCGATGTATCCACAAAATAAGGGATCACATCTTTGAAACTCTTATAGCAAAATACATCCAGAAATGTACCTAAAAATGTCACATAATCACATCTATAGGAGAACTGCAATTAAGGCCAACCCAAAAAAGACCAACTTCTAGCCTCAGTACAACTTCTAGCTAAACAAATTTCTCTCTATCACTTCAAAAGCTTTCGTCACTGCTCCATCTTCCACATGATTGTCCAGTTTATAAGCAGCCTTCAAACCTGGATAATTGTTTTTAGAACAAAACCACCACGACAAACTTGGCCAGAAATGTGCTTTTTAAAGATAGGTTTCCACTTCTCCCTGCAGAACAAAACCACCACATCAAACTTCATGCCTCAAAAGGATACTGAATTGTCACATTTTCCTTTTACCTCCAAGGTTCTCATAGCAATGTAGATTGCTGGAATTGTGCATCTATAGATTAAGAAACAGTTTGTGGTATGCACTGATCTACATAAAATTTTAACTTGTGATAATCCAAAAGACAACAAAATAAACTAGTGCCAGCCTTCGCAGGACAACAATATGAAATCAACATTTGAATATCCGTAATATAGAGATATTAGCATCCAAATATACAAAAGACAGCAGAATAAACTAGTGCTAGCCTTCTGCACTTGAAAAGATGATTTCCAGAAAGGGAAAAGAACAAAGTAAAAGTCCATACAGTCTATTCTAAAAGGGAGATAGCAATTACTATTATGGTTCATGGCTTTATACATGCATTAGCTTTGTAATAGTCCATATACGGATACATGGACAGAGTTATGAATCTGCTCTATCATATGCAGACTTGCAGAGTGCATATGTATATTATCAAACTTAATTACAACTACCATTGCCATAAATAATTAATATATGCAGTGCACATGTATATTCTACATGCAGAGTGCACGTCACATTACCATGCAGATAGATCCGTAGATATATAACAATCAATTTCCCTGTAATTCCAAATTGGACGGAAAGGAATGGCTTAAAGAATAAAGATTAGTTGAAGCGCTGCCTCATCCCAACATCTCAAGTGACTTCCCCTCCATTGGAGGAGTCTTTTAACATTATTGTTGTTCATAGTGATGCTAGCTGATACTTTCCCGTGTAATATTAATAATTACACGGGAAAGTTGATCTTATAAAGTCAAATGCTTAAAAGCATTAGAAAATGCTTAATAGTCCATGAAGTAAGTGGCGGAGATGCCATACAAGCATGAATTACTACCAAAAAAAAAAAGCAACAAACTCAATGCAAAATCTTAGATACTAGACATATATTTAGAAGGAACAATGCAAAGCATAACCACAAATAAATGAAGAGTTCATGGTCAGGGAAGGGCAAGGTCCTAATAATAGAGAGAACCTGCAAACACAAGCCAGAAGTTCAGCAATTCATCTACTCTATAACATAGTTGTAAATTGTAACCATTACAAGTTTCATCTATTATATGAATACCTTGCCACCAAGTTCCACAGGTGGCACTGTTCGCATTGCTTCCATTTGGATCATCTTCTTCACCATCTTTCTTGAATTAAATCAATCAATTAGGACCATAGCATTCCTTCCACAGAGTAATGAGCACAATTAGTTTTATACAATTGTTGGTAAACAATGCTGACACTATTAGATCACAATATAGTATATATATTAATTATCACTCATCAAGGCTCACTATAGGGTAGGATCCAGAGGCATGATGGGTACTTGGGGACTTAAATACCTTCAAACAAGCAAAAATTCCTCGAAGGCCATAGCTACAACCCAGCTGAAAGAATCACCAAGTGCATAGATTAAATACCAATCAACCAGTAAACAATCAACAAAAGGAAGCTTAATAACAGAATAGCACCAGAATGATGAAGCTTATAGAAATCACAAACTTCCTGGAATGAGAATGTAATAAAATTTGTATACAATAGACATACCTTAAGTACCCTTTTTCCTCTAAAGCTCAGTTGCCCATCTTGAATCTCATGCTTCAGGACATTAACAAGATCAATAGAGCTATCGCAAGATTTCAGATACCCTGCATAGTAACTGAATCTCCAGTTTTGAGCTCAAATCGAGCAAGTTGATAATCCTTTTAGAGAGTAGAAACTAGAAAGAGATAAGAATAGTAGGAAATAGACATGAAGACAAATAATAAAAGCTTTGAGACAAATAGAGTGCCAAGTAATTTACAATCACCTTATGAGCTTTTCTCTGGGGCATTTTCACGAACACCTTTCGGTGCATTCTTCAAGTTTCTTCCCCACAGCCTCTAAGTCTTCCCTGACATCTGGCTTGTACTCAAGATTCAAATCCAACTCCGAAACTTTCAAAAAATTCAAAATCAAAGCCAAAAATGCACACACAAATCTGAAACAACCTGATCGGTTTCTTCCCATTAAACACAGCATCAGGTCTCACAAAACAGAGGTTTTTCCATGACTTAATGCAACCACCGAATATATACACATCTGCCTCACTGCAACCCAACAAATTCAATTACCATCAGAATAAAAATCTCAACTTTTCATTCCCATATGCAAATTCAGCTACACATTCAATAACCAAGGAGGCTTACTATTTGATGTCAGTAAGCACTTCTGCAATCACGCCTAAAAGCCAAAATTGCGCAAAGTCTGCTGAACTCTTACCCAATTCCTGCAGATAAAAAATGTTAATCATATACCCAAAATCATTGACAACCCGAAACCAAGCTCAAAATCCCCAAATTTTTACCCGAAATCAACACCCAAATTTTGACCCCAAATCAAACACCCAATCGAAGTTACCAGATCCGAGAGGACGAGAACTAACCAGATTCTAAGACAAATCGTGGATTATTCAGGGATTGGTACCAGAGAGATCTCAGAGGCGGTAGATTCGTGGTTTAGGGCTTCAGGGATGGGTACCAGAGAGATCTCGGAGGCGGTGGATTCGTGGTCAAGGGCTTCGGAGTCGGGGATTGGGAGTAGCAGTGGAGTTTTGGAAAGAGAGTGAATGCTACCACGAGAATTGGGTATTGGTACCAGAGAGTCGGGGTGGCTGTGGAGTGAGTCGGACAGCGAGAGAGTCGGAGTGAGTTGGAGAGAGAGTCGGGGTGAGTCGATCTGTGGGGTTTTGTGGAGTGAATGCCGTGTCGGGGTATCGGTGTGGGCTAGTCTAAGCCAAGGCATTAGTTTTGGAAAGACTTTTTCTCTAGTGCTCTAATTATTTGGTCTGAATGGATATATGCTAGTGTAGTTGTCTAGCTAGCTAGGACACGGCCATTAATGTTGATTCACATATATGTACAAGGCATCAGACCATGGTTTTCCACATATATGTTGTCTGAATGCCACTTTAAAATTTTCAGTTTTGCCGCCTCTTGTTGCCCGGTAAGAGGAAAATGGATTTGGGGGGATGAATGGAGGGAAATGTTGGAGGGAATGTTGGTGGACATGTTTTGCACTTGCAAATCTATGAATTCATACCACGGTTTTAAACAAACCGTCGTATCACCACTACATGCTGAGGAATACCAAATTGTGAGAAACTTGCCGCCTCTATAGTAATTTAACCTCACACCACGCTTCCATTTATAAACGTCTTCTGAAGCAATACATAATTCCAGCATGAAAAACACCCGTTGGTTGAATTCATATTAGAAGACGGAAATTTTACAACCGTCGTCTCAATAATGAGAAATGATTCACACCACGGAAAACAGTGTAGCGTCGTATGAGGGGTGTCGTGTGATTCATTTTCTGTAGTAGTGATATGAAGACCATCTTCTTTTTCCTTATAGGAATACCTTGTTACAGCATCCAAGAACCAGATCTTGTATGTCTTCTTCAGTTCCCCTAGACTCCGGGTATGTTTACTTATTTTTGTTTATCTTTGTTTCCCTCAATCCTAGTCTTTTGAGATAGTGTGGCATGTTATGCTATCAGTGTTGATCTAGAATAATGATGTATACACATGTGAATTGGATTGACAATTTAGCAATATATGTCATGGATCAATTTGGGATGGATCTTTGAAATTTGTGAGTGAGTTCTTGAATGGGGAGTGGGTGATGAGTGTTTGGGAGATTTGAATGGGTTTTGTGAGAGATTTCGAGAACGTGGATGAGGCATTTGGTAGTAGAGACATTCAATTGAGTTGGGTTGATGTGAGGTATGAATTGGAGTATGGTGAGAATGAGGTTGGATTGAAATGTGGTTTTTTCGAAAGGGGGATTAGCTCCTCTGATTCAATTGAGTCTTGGAATATCAGATGTTATGGGGATGCCTTTGGAGTGTAAGTTTTGTGATCTTGAGTTGGCTGAGTTGAAAACGTTGCTAGAAGTAGAGCTGATGATGGCTTGTTTTCCGTGGAAAGCATGAAGTCGCAAACAAGAGGTCATGAGGTGAAGAGGCTGTTCTGGGGAAGTGTTGGCAATGGAGTGTCGAAGATTCAGGTTAAGGCTTTGCACATGTCCCTTCTGTCCAAAATTTTGGTTCTGAAAGGCTTGCACATGTCCCTTCTGTGCTATCAACATTAGCAGAAAATTCATTTCTATTTGAACTTCTTTCTTCTTATTATTGTGTTTTAAATTTAACATATCACTCAAGTTAGATAAAGAAAGGAAATGGAGACTAGGTGTCTGAGTTTGCTAATTTCTAGATTCTTATCTTTTCATGTTCTTATATGTACAATTGAAAGTTTGGCAAAACTGTTTTAAGGAGTTGGTGTCTTCACCCTTTCTGTCAGTTTCAACTACAGTACTTGCAGTCCTTAGAATCGTTGGCTAGTTCTCTTGTACAATCACTACGATCTTACTACCTTTGTATTATTTTAAATATGAATAAGTGGCAATGATGTATTATTTGTATGTCATAGGACTTCTGCTACTATGCCAATACGATCTTTTTGGTTGACCTTCTTCTATATCCAAGGAATGAAAAGTTTTTCATGGTTTGTTTCTCATTTGCTGAGGTAAGCAACAATTTCAGTTACTTTTCTTTTTGAGGGAGTAATTATTCACTTGTCAATTGCTGACTGTTTAAAATGCCTCTGCAGGGGCCATTAGCATGGGCACTGATTGTTTGGCATTGTAGCTTGGTTTTTAGTTCACTTGACAAATTAGTCAGTGTCCTGATACATCTTTTACCTGGTGAGCTGGTCCTTTCTTTATATACCTCTGAAACAAACTTCTAGTACCTCTGAAACAAATTTCTAGTAATTTTTTTTTCTACAAAACTTGTGTTAAGCAGTCCCACAGGTTCTGTAGCATGTGTGGTATCTCTGGACATATATGAGATCGGAGAGAGCTTCCATTATGGTGGTTAGCTAGTTATAAAGAATTTGTGATGGATATTAACGTTGGATCTTCTCATATAGAAATTCAAACTTATGATCAACTGTCTTGTTTTGATGATGATCAACCCTCATGGGTCAAGTGTATGTTAGATAAGCTGTGGTGATCTGTTATGTTCATGCCCCTGAAAATATTGTATTTTTTGTTTCAGGGTTGGTTTTCTTCACTATTCGATGGTGGGATCCAGCAACATGTGCAGCCATGCATCTTGAAGGATCTTCTGCCAGAGCTTCTTGGCCTTATGTAGAAAGCAAAACTTATCTGTGGACATGGTTGTTTGTGGTGCCCCTGGTCGCATACTCCCTCTGGCAGCTTTTGTATTTTCTCATTGTCAACGTTTTACGCCGACAAAGGCTGTTAAGGGATCCTGAAGTGATGACTTCTTACAGGTCCAATCTCTCACCGTCCTCATTCCCTGCGTTTTGGTTCATGTCCTTTCTTTCACCCTTATCTGATTATTTCATTCTTGACAGAGAACTCTCGAAGAAGGCGCAAAAAGCAAACAATTTGTGGTGGCGCTTAAGCGGTTTGCTTGGGGATCAAAATCGATTGTTTATGTAAATTGTTCAAATAGTCAGATAGCACAGAACTCTTGGATGGCTGCTAATGTTGATAATCCCAATGTTAGCTCATCACAATTGATCTTGGTCTACCTGTCGATTGGATTTTCTGCAACATTTATTTTACTGATCAGATCTCTGTTAACAGTTGGTTTGGGTCTTGAGGCATCAAGGGCTTTATTTTCTCAGCTACTAAACTCTCTATTTCATGCACCCATGTCTTTCTATGACTCAACGCCTCTGGGAAGGATACTAAGTCGGGTATGCATTTTAACTAGAAACTTTAATTATAGACTGAGGACTTAATTAAAAAGGACCTAATTGTTTTATGTACTGCATTTTGATTGTTTAGCTTTCATCTGATCCAAGTATCGTAGATCTTGATATTCCATTCAGCCTTGTCTTTGCTTGTGGAGCTACCATAAATGCTTACTCCAATCTTGGAATACTAGCTGCTGTTACATGGTAAGTCCTGTTTGTTTCCATACCAATGGTCTTTCTGGCAATTCAGCTACAGGTAAGCTATTTGAGCTTCTTTTATATCTTGTTGGAATTTGAAATTGAATGAGCAAAGCATGTTCTTTTGCGTGGAAACTTCTTTATATGACACCGTATGTCTTCCTTTCAGAAATATTACTTTTCCACTGCAAAGGAGTTGATGAGGATCAATGGAACAACCAAGTCTTTTGTAGCAAATCATCTAGCAGAGTCTGTATCAGGCGCCATTACAATAAGAGCTTTCAATGAAGAAGAGCGCTTCTTGGCAAAGAATTTTCACCTCATTGACACAAATGCTAGCCCATTTTTTTCATAGTTTTGCAGCAAATGAGTGGTTGATTCAACGGTTAGAAATAATTTGCGCAGCAGTTCTCGCCTCTACAGCACTCTGTATGGTTTTGCTTCCAACTGGAACTTTTAGCTCTGGTTAGTTTTCCTAAATTTTTCTGGAAGCCAGTGACTGGACTTATAGTTATGATTCTTATATAAATTGCTACGTAACTGCAGGGTTTATTGGAATGGCGCTTTCTTATGGTCTTTCATTAAACATGTCATTGATCTATTCAATTCAAAACTAGTGCACTATAAGGAGACTCAAAACATGGATCAATTAAAGGCAGACTCAAAACATGGATGAATATTTTCTGGGATGATGGGGTTGGATGCCAAACTGAAAATTCTTACTGCAGGTATGCTTTTAATGATAAATTTAAACCTAGTTTGTCTTTCTGCCTAAGTTTATGTAGAGTATGGTTTCCTGTTTCTTTTAAGTTTTGTTTTGGATTCTGATTTTGGGTCTTTTTGATGCAGCAAATCTGATATAAAGAGCATAAAGGTGAGGCTAGGGGTGATTAAGAAGAAGAGGAACGTTTTGCTGAAGTATCTGAAGAATAATGTTGCTGTTCTTCTCAAGATTGGCCTTGATATTAATGTATATGGAGGGTTAAGTTTCATGGCTCATTAGTTTTAATGTATATGATGTGTCAATTTCATCATTGTTTTGCTTGGCCTTAATAGTAATTAATACAATTCCCTAATATTTAAAGTACATTTGAATTTCATGTTATTTGTGGATCAGCTTTCTAGTACCAAATACAGCAAGAAAGGGATATGAAAAAAACATCAGTTACTGATGAAGAACTGATGTCAGAAAACACAAATTACATCAGTTTGAAAACAAAAACTGATGTCAGAAAAGAGAAAATACATCAGTTTGGAAACCAAAATCGATGTCAAGAATGAGAAAATACATCAGTTACCAAACAAAAACCGACGTCTAGCATTACTATGAACATCGATATATAAACAAAAATGATGTCTACTATAAATATAGACATCAAGATATAAACAAAAACCGATGTCTAGCATTACTATGGACATCGATATATAAACAAAACCGATGTCTAGATTACTATGGACATCGATATATAAACAAAAACTGATGTCTGGTATAACTATGGACATCGATATATAAACAAAACCGATGTGTAGAATAAGTATGGACATCGATATATAAAGAAAAACCGATGTCTAGAATAACTATGGACATCGATATATAAACAAAACCGATGTCTAGCATAAATATGGACATCAGTTCAAACTATACTACAGAATGTAGATTGAATGTCTAGTGAAATATTATGTACCAAACACACGAAAAGCTTATGAACCACAAGCAAAAATTGATGAGAACCGATGTGTAAAATATTATCAAAAATCGTTTCTAAATCAGAAACGATGTTAAAATGGATAATTGTGTTGTTAGACCTATATTTCATTAAGCATCTAATGCCAAAATATGAAGGTTTGACAATAGCTAAACACACCAAAATGGTGATCACATTAATGTTTTTACATCGGTTCTGGACCTTAAACCGATGTCTGGTTGTAAAATAGACATCAGTTGTTTTGGCGATCTTTAACATCGCCCACTAAGACATCGGATTTTTTTTTTTTTAACATCAATTGTGAACTGATGTCTATGAACTTTATCCTAGTAGTGGATCTCTTCACTAGTTCAAGGGTATCAAACTCTACAACAAGGCATGGGTAGACTAGAGGTACAAGTGGGCCAAATGGCTACCAACATGAGTGAGAGACCAAAAGGAGCCTTACCTTCACAACCGGAGCCAAACCCAAGAGGAAAACTCCATGAATGCAATGCCATCACCACTCTACGTTCGGGAAAGGTATATGATAATCATGTTTACATGCCTACATCTTCTAGTTTCCATACAAATCCTTTATTTGATGATGATGTTGATTTGCATTCATATGGGGCCAAGAGGGAAGAAAATGTACCTCTTGGCCATGTTGTTGACGATCAATTGCATACACATCATGAATCTTTTTATCATAAGGAGGATGGGACCGGAAGGGAAGAAAATGTACCTTCTGGTAATTATGGAGTGGGTGATGTGACTTTGAATGCCAAAAGAAGAAATAAGGGGGTGGATAAGGTAGCTGGAGGGGAAGCAAATGTACCCTCAGGATAAGCTATTCTTGGTAAAGGTTATGGTTTCTTGTCCTTTGAGAATAATGCAAGCAAATATGGGTTAATTGATAGTGGCAAGGAAAGAGCTTTATTGAGAAAGAAAACTTCTAGGGATGAGGATGTTTCGGACCCTAAATTAGATGGTGAGGTCATGAAGGCTAGGGACCTATCTACGGCCGATAACACCTCTAGGAAGGTTCTTGATGACATTAGACCCACCATTCATGAGTTTGAGCCATCTACTTCTAGAGAAAATGAGGGGGAGAATAAGGAGGAAGATCTACATATGCATGGTCGCTCTAGGGATAGGAGTGGTCCGGTCTACTCATCACTAGGCAAGGCCTTGAGGGCTAAGAACCCTAGCGGGACTGTAACTACCCTTAGGGGCACTACTGGAAGTCTCACCTTTGATCCACCTCTTGATTTGAATACACGGGAACCACCACTTCCTTATCCTAATGCCGCAAGAAGAGATAATTCAAACAGGGGCAAGAAGAAGAGTGGCTTGATGAGGGAGATACAAGAAATATTTAAGAAAGTAGATGTCATTATCCCATTGATGGACCTCATTCATCAAGTGCCGGTGTATGCTCAATTTCTCAAGAGCTTGTGCGTGAATAAAAAGAAATTTAAAGCCGATGAGACATTTGAGTTGAAGGAGGAAGTAAGTGCAATTATCCAATGAAGACTACCACCAAAGATGCAAGATCCGGGGAGCTTTACCAAAGGGTGTACCATACGAGAGAAAGTGTTTGAAGGAGCTCTCATGGACTCAGGGGCGAGTGTCAATTTGATGCCCTTGGCTATATATCGGAAGCTTCAAATTGGTGAGTTGAAGCCCACATCGATTAGATTGCAATTAGCGGATCGTAGCACAAGGCGTCCGGTGGGAGTTGTAGAGGATGTGCTAGTGAGAGTAAATAAGTTTATTCTACCGGCCGACTTTGTAGTGTTGGATATGGATGAAGACCCCTACCTTGATAATGAGTTACCTATCATTCTAGGCCGACCATTTATGGCAACGGCGGGTGTGAAGATTAATGTGTTGAAGGGTACCATTAGACTCGAGGTGTTAGGTGACAAAGTGAAGATCAAAGTATGCAATCCATTCTATCCGCCGGACATTATGAAGGAGGTATTCTCTATTGATTTGGTGAAGGGCAATGAAGCCAAGAGTGAGCAGATCTTTGGACCCTTGAATCCTTCCAAGCCTATAATCCGTGCACAAGATCATTTCTCACCTATTTGGGGCTATGACCATGAACCACCATTGAAGCATGATGATGTAGTTCCTACTTCTACTTTGGAGCCTACTATTAAGCTTGACAAGCAAACAACCCCTACTCTTCAGACTTATGAGCAACACAAGAAGAAAAGTTCACCATTGAGTGAAGCACAAGAGGAGTCCATCAAGAAATTAAGGGAGATTTGCGGAGTTGTGAAGAAGAAGGAAATTCCAAAGAGGTATGATTGGCCTCCACCTCCAAGCTACAAGCTCACTTCTTCAATTGCTAGATGTTTTAGAAATGATGGTGAGGCTAGCACAATTGTTGTGGGTGGTAAGAAGACATCCTTTGAGCCACCTTGAGGAAGAAAAGTGAAGAAGACCGGCTTGGGGTCTTTAAAAACAAGCGCTTCTAGGGAGGCAACCCAAGGTGGTTTTGAAATTTACTTGTTCATTTTACATCAATAAGGCTTTTTCGCCATTTTTTTTGGGAGGATGGGAGATGTTCAGAGTTGGAAGTGTGAAGAAAGAATGCATTCTACAGTGGGTAGTTTTTGTTCAGATGTTCAGTTGACTTTGGGAAACTATAGTTTTCAATATACATGATAATTTAAGCTGAAAATTTCTGAAACTATTACTCTATGGGTCTGCTATCTTGTGCCAAAATTTGAGCCATTCTGAGTCTCTGGAACTTCAGTTATTTGGTGGTCAATGTGTGAAGGTCAAAACAGACACAGCTACTGTAGAGTCACTTTGGGAAGCTACATCTTCTACATCCCAATCAATTTGGAGCTAAAATTTTTCAGAGATGTGTCTTCATATGTCTTCTATATATAGGGGAAACAGTTTTTAATTTGAACCTTCCTAGCTTCAGATATAGTGTTCCAAGTAACAGAGGTCAGAAACAGGGCACAGCAGAAACTACAGAACAGATCAGTGAGTTTAGAGGCCAACGATTTTTGACTCATAATTGATTTTCAAGTGAAATTTTAACTAAAGGTAGCTTCATGAGTCTAGTTTTATATTAGTCTCACCCTCTGTCCACCTCTGGAGCTTCAGATATTTTTGTGTCAGTGACTAAGGGTCAGCAGAAGTCTTCATGACATATTGGCAATTTTGACCAGCTTTAGTTTTCATCTCAGTTGGAGATAGGTAGCTCTCTTTATATGGATAGAAACCTCTCTGAGTCTACTTTCCAATTCAAGCAGTCTCACTTACTTATCAGTTTCTGATTTTGAGATATGGGCATTAAAAGACATAAAGGTCATTGTTGGTAGTTTTCTGTACTCACTAGTTTTGTTCACTCGGGTTGGTTGGACTTCTTTGCACTTCATTTCATCTTTGAAGGATAATGTATGGGTAGTCTTGGGGTGTGTTGGAGGTGGTCAAGGCCATGATCTTAATGAAGGACCTTGTCCTTATTCTTTGATGGGCTATTTGTGATGCATTGCTCTTGGACACTTCATATTTCTCCATGAAGTCGATCTTTCATGAGCACCTAGAGCTAGCTTGGAGTATACGTTAAGGAAGTCAAGGCCTTGTGCCTTGAGGTTGGTGTCTCATATTTGTCTTCTCCGAAGGTCGTGAGCAATGGAGGTCTACAAAGGGGGTTTTCCGTATCTTTTCTCTGCATTTAGATATTTACTTTCTTAGTTAATTTTTGTGCCTTCGTCTGAACTTCACTCTCATGCCTAAATCTGACATGGATTTTAGCTTTCTAGCTCACTTTACAACATTGAGGACAATGTTGGTTTTAAGAGTGGGGGTGAGGGCTCAGGCGCCCATAAAAAATAAAAAATAAAAAAGTTAAAAAAGTTAGATAGCTTATTGTAATTAGAATTCAGTGGTTAATGCCTTTTCCAACCCCAATGACGAGCCATGGACTTAAATTGTTATGATTGTGGATAGACTGAGCATGATCTAGGACTTTGAATTTGTTTTCTGATTAATTGTATATGTGATCTATGCTTGACTATATGTGTGCACATAGCCTAAGGTTATGTTGGTTCATCATAATTAGAGAAGCATATAGGTGATTTGATTAACTTGCATGCCTTATTTGTGAGCTTTTGTGCCTATATCTACAGTGTATGCATTGTTCATTCACTTTTTCTTTCATATGTGTACAATTTCATGACATTGCGTATCTAGAACTTGCTTGAGACCTCTCGAGGCTACTTTTAGCTTGTGACATGATAGAAAGGATGGAGGCATTAGGCATAATACCACCATGGCCAAAGAAGCATGTGCCCAAAGATATTAACGACTAGATTGCCACTTTGAGCCTATTCATTTATTTAGTCTTTTTATTCATTTGCACCACAAATCCCTACCTAGCCTAAACACTTTTATCCCACCTTTCCATGGTAGTTGGTGAAGCGATTTGAGAGAATGACTTTACATTTGAGTGCTTCAAGAAAAAGTCAAAAGTGTGAGGTTACAAAAGAATAAGTGTGGGGGTGAGTGATTTGTATAGAAAAGAAAGTTCTCCAAAAAAAAAAAAAAGAAGAAGAAGAAGAAGGAAAAAAAAAGGGTGTGAAAATAGAAAGAAAGTTCAAGGAAAAGAAAAGTAGGGAAAAAAAAAAAACGGTTGTGTGAAAAAAAAAAAATTACATATAGTATAATGTAGTGTGGGTTGTACATCGGGATTAGAGTGAGTGACTTAGCATTTGAAAACAAAAGTCTTAAATCTCTACAAGAGAGAGTTGCTTCATCGATTTTCATGGACTTTGTTTTTCCCTATCCTTCATTTCTATTAGCCACTTGCCCTTACAACCAAATAAAAGACCTCTTGATCTTGAATGTTGTGGGTTACCTAGCGGAGATGAGATCAAAGAGCAAGCATATGGCGACGCATGTTGTGAAATTGCTTTTGAGTGAAACACATATAGCCCCTAAACACTTGAGCGGTAATATTTAGTGAACCTATGTGAGTTTAGTGGGTTATGTCGGGTCTTCTATATGTCTATTTGATTATAGTGGATTGATTTGACACATGGTCAACGCATGCATATACTTGAGCATCTATTACACGTGCATCTTAATTGCCTTACAAATTCAAAAATCTTATGTTGTGCTTACGTCTATTTCATGGTCATGTACATAATTAGTTCTTCGAGGGTTATGGTTGGAAAGGCTAATACTACACTTCCTTTATGTTTATGAGTTATTAGATTTTCATATTATATTTCATTTAGTTTGCTTGAGAACAAACAAAGTTCTAGTGTGGGGGTGTGATTAAACGCATTTTTATGCATGTAATTGTATCTAAAACATGATAAATTAGTTAGTCCTTAAGTCAATTATAATGTAATTATTCTATTTTTATTTACTTGTAGAAAATAAGCGGAGTTGCGGAAATCGAAAGAAAATGACTCGAAAATTAAGCAAAATGCAGTTTCCGATAAAAGGACGAAATTGTCAATGCGGGTCAACCATGGTCAACGCCATCAAGGGAGCGGAATCTAATTGCCTCTGCGATTATGTGCAGAACTATATTGAGAAGAGAAGAGGAGAAGACGAAAAGAAGAAGAAGAAAAAGGAAGAAAGAAGAAAAGAAAAAAAAATACTAATGGATGATGTCATCATCACATCATCCTTAACAATTAAGCTTAATTGTGGGATGGCATGCTGATGACGTCTCAGCCATCTTTTCCTCTTTCTTTTTCTTTCTGGTCACGTGCAGCACATGACCATGATCCTTTCTCCTTCTCTCTCGGCCACAAAAAGGAGGCCACACCAATTAATATCTCTCTCCCCTCTCTTAGAGATGAACAGTGGCTAACCTCACCCTATTCAATCCCATTCTTCCCCTTCTGCCGCACACACCCACCAAGATATCACCAAATCCCATTACTCTCTCTCTCTGCGCAACAACCCATACCACCATCCTCCCATTATTTTCCTCACTTCCTCTCATCAAATCTTCATCAATTTCTCAAGAGATTTCAAGGGACTTCAAGTTTTGAGATTGGGTAAAAGTGAGAAGGCATAAATCAAGGCTTGTCATATTTACTCTATAGCAATTGTAGCTTGTTCTTGTTACTTCTCACTCCTCTTTACTTTTTCCCTCTTTAATTGATGTATATTGTTGTTGATTTGTTGATGGGTTGTGAGTAGTCTATTTAGGAAGCTAGGGTTTGAGCCCTAGCATGGATTTAATGTAATAAATATGTTTTGATTTAATGATTTTCAATTTTGTGTTTGGCATATGTTCTGTTCTATAATATTTGGCTTAGATGCATGCTTAAGAGCTTGATTAAATCTTGAATGTGTAGATGAGCATGTCTAGAACAAATTAGGGGACCTAATCACTTCTCTAATTTATGGCTAGGACACTTGTTTAGAACTTGGTTAGCTACAATACCAATTTCGATTGCCGTATTGGCTAGCTTGGGAACCTTGATTCTACGACTCTTCGCCTTTTGGTGCAACTAGAGGCCCTAACAAGGCTCTAGATTGTCCCAATTGAGTTTCTACGACCCTTGATCCGGAGTAGGAATACCCTTTAAGGAATCTAATGATCCATGAGCCTTGAAAAGCCTTGGGTATGGTTCTTGATGCCATTATGAATTGAATAACCATTGTCGGAGCATATTTATGCATTAAATTTGGCTAGGAGGATACCCTAGTGTTTTCATTTCTTGATAAGTTTCTATTATCTTTATCTTTAGTTGCAATATTAATTTTCAATTGTCAATTTTATTTTCTTCGCAATTAAAAAAATCAAATTTCACAAACCACTTTCATTGTCCATACCATTTGGTTGTGAGTTTCCGCATTTATTTGTGGTTCTCTTGACTAATTTTAGGCTTGGTTGTTCCGAGCCGGGTATGTAAATAGCTTGGTGCTATTTTTCTAGGTTTTGTTTGTTAAATTGTTGGTGACTTAGTAATCGGCATAACTAAGGATTAAAGTTAGCTTTTCAATCCCCGTGGTACGATAATTTCGGGTTCAAATATTTCCCACTTCTTTGATGACCGTGCCCTTATTGCGCGTAAGTTGCATTTAAGCACATCAAATCAATGACAGGTGGTTCGTGATATCCGCCAGCATCTCAAGGCCGATGGAATCTTGGATACGATTCTCGAGTCTAGCCAGGATGTTCTAACTGTTGAGCAAGCTCAAGCTTTGGAAGCAAATAGAGCAGCCTTAGAGGCAAATAAGGCGAAAGCCATCATTCTAATGACTCGTCATATGGATGATTCACTCCAGTACGATTGTATGAATGAAGAAGACCCAAGAAGGCTGTGGGTCTCACTCGAAGATAGATTTGGCAACGTCCGTGATTCCCTGCTTCCTGACCTAGAAGTGAGATGGCATAGCCTCCACTTCTGTGATTTCAAGTCAGTTCTTGACTACAACTCGGAAGCACTTCGCATTAAATCTTTAATGGAATTTTGTGGTAAAGAGATCACAAATGCGATGTTGATTGAGAAGACTCTCTCTACTTTCCCCGTCTCTGCATTGATGTTTGCAAAGAACTATCGAATCGATGATACTGCAAGACGAATCACAAGGTTTCATGAGCTCATTGGAGCTATAAATGTCGCTGAAAAGCATGACAACATCCTTGTGAAGAACTATAATTCGAGATTCGTAGGAAGAGAGCATATTACGGAATCCAATTATAGTCACGCCCCAAAGAGAGGGCGCCAAGAGCAAAACTCTAATCTTAGGAATACATTTGGACATTCTGGTCCATATAATCGCTCTACTTGGGAAGGTAATCGCCAAAATAAGCGAACAAGGAACCAAAGAGGTAAACGTGGAAAAAAAGAGGGAGGCAACGCCTTTGGCCATGTTGGTGGGGCCACCAACACTAAGAGCTAAATGAGGATTTCAAAGCACCTCAATCAATGGAGTTTGAGCAAAGAGATGTATGTTCTCGATGTGGAGTGTCTGATCCTTGGGCACACATTTGTAGATCTCGTGAAGAAATTGTCACCGCCTACAAAGCATATTGTGAAGCAAGAGAAGCTCATTATATGGAACAAGAAGATCAAGAAGATGATCTAGAGTGAAGGGTTGAAGACTACAAATCTGGCTGGGATCAATAAATCGCCAATTCTGTTTAAGTCTTTATTTTTCCAAGAGATGTAATAGGCAATTGCCATATATTTTTGTAGTAAATACCAATGGTTAAGCTTTTCTTCAAAGTAGGCTCACTCAAAGTAAGTGTGATGTCTAAGAAGGTTATGAGATTAGTGGTACTTAAGCGAGCCTTGCTCCACCGACATCTCTCTACTCACCTGGTCACATTTATTTTGAAATTACCGAAAAAAGTTAGATGACTACCATTGTTTTGCATTAGCTATCATTTTGGATTAGATTTTGTTTAGTCAAAGAGACAATCTTATGAATAAAATTTCGAGCTCTTTATGACTCAATTTTGATTCTGAGCATATGACTTTTGTGACTACGATGGGTAGGCCATCGTTATTAATTCAAGGACATGGAATAGCTCAAGTTCCACTTGCCAAATGACACCTTAATTACTGTCACAGAAACTCTCTATGCTTCTAGGGCAAATCACACCTATGAATAGCCGACGGATTCCATGCAAAAACGCATATAGAGAACGGAAATGAGTTCCTTTGCAATACCTCTAATGATTGCGAATAAAGGCGCATCTTAGAGAAGTGTATGTGTCTCTCTGTGGATTTTATGTCACTATTCGAGCTATTAAATCCAATAAAGTTACGAGAGAAGATCTTTTGGATTTAGACACATATTGGCTTTGTCACTACAGGATGGGTCATCCTGGTCATGACCTAGCACTTTGCTGAACAACAGCAAACGCCCTTGCATTTCCCTGAGGTAGATGCCTCTGCTGGTTCCCTTGTCCCCTGCCTTGTGCCTGGGTACAATCTCTGGAGCAATGCCCTATCTGGCCACATTTGTAACATGACAAAGTCCTCGGCTTCATACAAAATTTGATTGCATGCCCTATCTCATTGCAATTAAAGCATCTCAAGGGTACCACCTGCCTGACAGGTGCAGCCTCAACAAGTGCAGCCGCTTCCCTAGCTGGCGGCTGCTAATGAGTCCTCCGCCTCTTCCAGGACCCACCCTGATTATCTGTTCTTTCACGGCTCTCAGCAATTGCCTTTCCCTTCCTTCGGGAGTCCCTCTCAGCCGACTACTGCTCCTGGAAAGTCAGGTTCTCCTGCTCAATGGTCATAGCCTTAGCAAAAATGATCTCTACCGTCTTCAGTTCCAGAACAACGACATCTCGCCAGATCAAAGCATTCAGTCCCCACTGAAACTTCATAGCTAATCTCTCAGCATCCATCTGCCTCACAAAGTGATACAACCTTGAGAACTCAGCCTCATACTCCCTCACACTTTTAGTCCCTTGGACTAACGAGATGAATTCCCTTTCCAACTGATCCCTCACTGAATGCGGAAAGTACTTCTTCCTGAACAGTTCCACAAAATCATCCCAGGTCATGGTGGACACATCCATAACTCTCTGGATGCCGCTCCACCATATGCGTGCATCGCCTTGGAGCATAAACGCCGCAATATTTCTCTTCTCACGTCGTCGCAGACGACCATCTCAAAGTAGGTCTTCATGTTCTCGATCCATTGATCTGCCAACATGTGATCCGTACCTTCCAGGAATGGGACTCCTCCCAGACTTGAAATCTCCTATGCCAACTTTGACAAACGAGTAGGATCAGCAACATTCACAACCTCCACAATAGGTGGAATAGGCAGCTCAATATTTGATGCCTCGACATCATTCCTGAATGTCTCCTCAATAGGAGGAGGAATCCTACCTCTACCTCAAGCTCTATCCCTGCCTCTGGGTCTACCTCGACCCCTTGCTTTGCCTCCTTGAGAATCCATCACCTAAAGAGCATAGCAACACGTGGTTAACACCTGTATAACTCTCAACACAAGCATAAGTCAATGCTATCATTAAATCAACCACAACACGACGTCAGAGAATACAATTTCCACCCCCTACGTCAATGCCGAGTTAAATCTAAAGGTCCTCATTCCTCAAAAGACTATAACTCAAAGAACCTACAGTTAAGTTCATAACTTCACTCACAGAGCAGACCAATGCTCTGACGATGCTACATTCTAACCCACAACTAACACTCCTACATATCCAATGATTATATCAATACTGAAGAGCATCAGATGGGGATCCGCTGCAGACGGGCCATCACTCTGATAGTACTGATTATCACCAAATATGTACCTTACGCTCTGATACCAAACTGTCACGCCCCAGATTTTTAACACAAATAAAAATCGATATATAATCTCATAATTATACATGCGTGAATGTTCAGTCATCAATACAAATACCTGAAAACTTTTCCCTTTAAACCAAGTACATAGTGATGCCCTGAACCCACAAGGTTAATATACACACGCTCCACAGAGTTATATATTACACAAGCTTAAGAATTAAATTGTCAACAACAAAATAAAACGTAAATGCTCCTCAGAGCTCACTACAAGCGGAAGTCTTAATAACGGTGAAGTCACAAAATTGGCTTCCTACCATAAAGCTGCTAGCTCGCTACCTCAGTTTTCAACTGCAATTACCCTGACCTGCAGAATTAACCCCTACACCGTTTGAATGGTACAACGGGTTGCAACACAATAAACCCGGTAAGCTTTTGCAAGCCCGTATGAGTAACTCAAATAACTCACACAAAACACCGACTAATCCCACGCGAATCACGAGATAAACTCATACGTTTAAATCAAGAAAACAACTCACTCAAATTACAGGATAAACCCACACGAATTACGAGATAAACTCACACGAATCACATTTCAATCAAGAAACAACTCACACAAATCACGGGATAAATCCACACGAATCACGAGATAAACTCACAAGAATCACGTTTAAATCAATAAACAAATCACGTTTCAATCAAGAAACAAAGCACGAGATAAACTCACACGAATCACGTTTAAATCAATAAACAAATCACGTTGCAATCAAGAAACAAAGCACGAGATAAACTCACATGAATCAGGTTTAAATCAATAAACAAATCACGTTTCAATCAAGAAACAAAGCACGGCTGACATACTAGAGCTCTAACTGATCGTATTCACTAACCCGGGCAAAGGTGTGAATTCCCGATTTTCCCACCCACGATCACATTTCGTGATCCACGATCCTCAACTAGTAAGTCTTTGGATCCACGGTATAAATACCAAAACATTTAAAGGAGTATCAGTGGACCCAAAATGTTACACGAATCTAAAATGAAAGATTCCTCATAATTGACCCCTATCAATTACTCCCGGTATAAGACCCATATTTAAATAACTCACCACATACTAAAATGTTCCACAAACACACAAATCTCAACGCTTTTCAAAACAAATCGAAATCAACATTTCCACAATCATTTGTTTTCCAAAAGCCACAACCCAAAACAATAAAAAGCATCATTTCATGCATATTGTTTTCATAAATCCACAAACCCACCAAAACATATATATTTCACGTAAATATATATATATATATACGTAGTCATCCGATCAGGAATGCCTACTAGTACCAACTATAGTTTGCAGTTACTAATAACTCTAAAAAATAAAGGTATTCCATTCATTAAAGAACCTTGTGAGATTACTCACCTTGAAATTCCCGCTGCGTCTTCACACCACTAGACTACTTACATAATGTACTTTGTCAAGCACCTAAGAAAAGTACAGCCTTGATTCAGTCAATGAAACACAAGGAATAACGTTCGAAACCCGAAATAAACCAAAATTCCCAAAGTGACGCCAATTGAGGCGAAACCACATCTGAGACCATCTAATGTCTCCAGAATACTTCTACGACCGACATGTCCAAACCACAAGTCGATCGAACGCTCGGATCCTCACGGATCGAATAAATCGATCCGTATGAAACCATAAAAATCATAACAATTTCATACGAACTTCAAAAATTGCGTATTATATATAGAAACGCTGGTATCGACGAGTAGAAGATATATAATACCAGAAACAGTCCCTTACATGGCCGGAACTCCTCCAGAAAGCTGCCACAGGCGGTGGCGCACCGCTGCCTGCCAAAACTCAATATTTCACAAAACTTCCAACATCAAAGCTATTCATCTAAGCATGCTTGTGAATTTTCATAACTATCTCGAAGTCAGAAAACAAGCATAAAGGGTCGAAAACTACCTCACAACCCATGGATTTCTGTTCAATTCGAGTTTAACCAAGTTTGACGTGAATCGATCTAAACAACCACCACAGATCGATCAAGGAGGCTCCTCTGAATTCACCCAAGGAAACTTGAAGCCCCGCCGTTGTCGGAGATCGGAGAACCGATCGAGTCCGACCGCACCAAAGTTTGTCTCCTTGCTGCACCGTCGCCGCTGCGAATCAATGCTAGAGGACACCACAGAGAGGAGCGCACGGTGGAGACGAGCCTATTTGGAGAGTTTCACCGGTAGAGGTTGCCAGAATCGGAAATGGCGGCCGGGTTGGGTTGTCAGGTCCAGGTCAGGTCACGTGCAAAGAAGAGAGAGAATAGAGCTTCTAATTTACAGAAAAGAAAAAGTGAAAAAATGAAAATAGTAAGTTTCCGAAAATGGAAACTCCTATTTATAGAACTTTCCCAAAACTTCAAATACTCATAACTTTCACATAAGAACTCCGATTTCCATGTTCCACATCTCCACGAACTCGTATCGACGCGCTCTACAACTTTCATGAAGGAAGTTTTGGGAGAATCCTAACGTATAAAAAGTCAACCTTGAGCCCCCTTCTAAAGTCATACTTTCCGAATAGAAATTCGTCCGAAACACTTCCGCTCCATCCACGAGCCACGAAATTGTCCAATAACCCTAAATTAGATTCCAAAAAATCCTCAAAAAATAAATAGGAATTTCCTGGGCATCACATACTTTCTGTTTTCTTCCTTTTTTTCTTCTTTTTATAGCGAGATTCCATGACTGTGTGCGTACAAAGTGCACCTTCTTCTTTTGCAGACCATGAGTTACAATACACATTTGCCCTTAACTGATCCTGAAACTCTTTGAATTTTTCATTTGTATAAGCATCTCGAAATTGTTTCTCAAACTTGAAACCACTAAATGGTTCTACACCTCTATACAACGTATTAAATTCTTCTTGCTCTTCCTTTTCAATCTTATCTGCCATGGCTGCTCCATATTGTTCTACAAAAGATTTTCAAACTGGTTGTCGACTTCACATATTTGTCAAAGTATGAATTAATGCTTTCACTCCGTTGCGTAGTTGACATTCTAGCCCAAAATGTATCTTTCAAATATATAGGAACCCATCGATCCCTTTTTTTATGCAACCCATCTAACCAATTATCTCCATTGGGAAAATATTTCTCACGCATGGATGTCCATTCTCTCTCAAAGTCATCAATAATTAACGCTTCATACACTACATCAGTCATAATAGTCTTTATCTCCTCGTATTCTTTTTTGTAACCCTTGAGCTTTTTTGGAATCTTTTCCATAATATGCCACAAGCACCATCGATGTTTAGCATCTGGAAACACAACCTCAATAGCATTTTTCATTGCTGCACATTGATCAGTAATTATAGCATTTGGAGATTTTCCCTTCATGCATGTCTTCCACACTTCAAATAGCCATGTAAATGACATTGTAGTCTCGTCATAAAGCAAGCCACAACCCAATAATAAAGACTGACCATAATGATTTACTCCAACAAAAGGAGCAAATGGCATATCATATTTATTGGTCAAGCATGACGTGTCAAATGTGATAACATCTCCGAAATCTTCACAAGCTGCTTTACTCCTAGCATCAGCCTAAAAGAGGTTCCTTAGTCGACCTTCTTCATCAAGATCCATGGAATAAAAAAAGTTGGGATTATTTTTTTGCATCATAATGAAATATTTATGCAGAGCATCTGCATCACCACTCTGAAGTTTCAATCTTCTTCTCTTGTCAATGAAGTTTCGTGCATCTCTTTCGCTATATCCCAAATTTGCGTATCCACCTTTTTCAGTCAGTATAGCATGATAACTTTTGGATTGTCGAACACCAGCGTCTTCATTAAAACAAAACCTATCTTTTCAATGTTGATCCAGCTCTCTATATTGCCTTATACCTGGCTATTGTTGGACACAATGGATGATTATGCTCTAGACATACTGTGGTCAAATTGTACTCCCCATCTGACTTAAGCACTGCTCGGATACGTGCAAAACACCCAGTTATCTGTGAAGATTTCGGCTCACTTTCTTTAGGAGATTTACCTCTCAATGCTTTTGAACATACAAGCTAGATGTACTTAATTGCTCCCTCTTTTTTGGGGTTGGATCTTTTTCTAATTGCCTAACCTGACTTCTTAGCATAATCTTCACAATAATCATACATACCATCATAAGAATTAAATCTCATTCCTCTTTCTGGAATATCTCCATCATTTGATTCAACTTCGTTTGATATAATCACGTCATCATCTTCCTTGACGTAGGGTACTTGTGAGGTATCATTTCCATCCATTAGTTCTAGTAAGAGTACACCATGAACAAAAAGATTATCACAAGTACGTGTAAGAGAAAACAAAAAGATTACATACCTTCCTATGGATGTCGTTGACCAAGCTTTAGTTTGTAGGCTCTCTACTTTTTCTTTTGTTCTTTTTTTTTTCCTCTTTTCGAAGCTAGAGTTTAAACGTTAGATTTGAGTTTATTATTATTTTCTTCCTTCCATTTAGATTATAGATGATAATTATGGATGCTATTAACAAGGATTGTTTTTCGAATTCAATATATTTATGATACTTTCGTACCTCTTCAATCACTAGATTTTATGAGTTAAAATCACGATCTAAATACATTTTCTTTCCATTTTTGTGAATCCAATTTAATTTTTGACTTTTCAAATTAACTTCTTAAGGTAAGGTAACTAATCTTCCATTAATTTTATTAAATTCATTTATTAAAAGATTTGAATATTACTTCAATTTACCAGATTTCATGGATTATAATTACTATATTAATATATATATATATATATATATTATATATATACACACCACATTAATTCTCCATCGAAAATATATAAATTTTTTGGACGAATTATATATATATAACTTTTTTTTTGAACGAATTACATATATATATATATATATATATATATATCAAGGTTCTAAAAAAAGCTAGGCGCTAGTCGGGCGGTGACCCGGGGACTAGCGCCTAGGGGCCTAGGCGTGGACTAGGCGGTTTTGATTCTTAAAATTTTTTAATTATTTTTATGATATATAATTATATAAATAAATATATTTAAAGTCTAACAATTAATTACAAGTTTAAAAATAGTCAAAAAAATAGTATAAGATTAAGAATTTATCAATCACACGTTTGTTATCCTTTCATTGATATTGAGTTTGTTATATCATCAGTGCACTCTTTTGGTAGGTGTGTTATATCAGTACACGTTAGTGCAATTTAGCTAAACGTGTATGATTGCTGCACGTCTGCTTGCTACATGTCTGCCAAACTGCAAGTACACACAAACATATGCTTCTGTAATATTAGAGAATGCAAAGTCCTTTGTTGGGTTCCAATTTCTCTCCATCTCTTCTATTCCTTCGCCCGACTGCACTCTCCCGCTTTCTCCTACACCCAAGCGGCCTCACTAAAATCGAACAGATTGATTGAAAACACTAATCCAGACATTCAACTTACCAATTCAACGATTTCAACCCAGAAATTCATGAGAGAAGAGAGTCAGTCAGTCAAGGTCCTCAAGGAGAGAGGTCGTGATGTCGTGTGGCCTTGCTGGTGAGAGGGAGAGAGGCCGTGCCGGAGAGAGAGAGAGAGAGAGACAAGAGAGACAGCGACAGTGAGTTTAGGTTTTGACTTGGACTGTTTGAGAGTTTGAGTTCAATCTTCGATGTTTTACCCCATTTGAGTTGAAAAAAAAAAAACAGCAGCAACGCCCAAGACGACCCACCTAGGCTGCCTAGGCTCCGCCTAGCCCAACTAGGCGGCCTATTTTCAGCCCGGCGCCCAGCTCGATCAATTAGCCTAAAATCCGAACAGTATGGAGGCGCCCAGGCTGATTTTTAGAACCTTGATATATATATATATATATATATATATATATATAGATACATACACCCATACTTTTTTTTGAATATGTATAATGAAAAAAATCTTAAATAATGAAAAGAAAGAAAGGAAAAAAAACCAAACAATATTTTTTTTAGAGGAAAATCAAAATAATTTTTTTTCTTTAAAAAAAAAATTAGAGCCATTATATATTCAACAACATATATATATATATATTATTTTTTTGACGAATTATATATATAATAAAAAAAATAAAAAGAAAAAGAAAAAAATAAAATAATATATCTTTTCTAGAAGAAAACTAAAATAATTTAGAGTTATTAGATTTTGAAATGATAAGATAGTCTTTTTATTCAAGAATGACATGGCATGATTTGATAAATTAGTGAGGTGTATAGGTGACATGGCTTGACACCTAGGATTGAGGCCACAAATCTTAGACCTCATTGAGGCCCTATATCATGACCTAACAAGAATACGTCACAAATTGCTATAGAGTAATTTTGCCAAGCCTTGATTTATGGCTTCCATCTATACCCAATCTCAAGTTTTGATGTAGATGAGATCCCTTGAAACTCCTTGAAATCCCTTTGAGAAATCGATGAGGATTTGATGGTGGAAATGTGATGCCCCGGAAATTTGTATTTATTTTCCGAGGATTTTCCGAAATCTAAATTGTGGTTATTGGACGGTTTCGTGGCTCGTGGATGGAGCGGAAGCGTTTCGGGCGAATAATTAATTGATGAATATGGTTTTAGGGGGGTTGTCAAAGGTTGACTTTTTATACGTTTAGATTCTCCAAAAACTTCCTTCACGAAAGTCGTAGAGCCCGTTAATATGAGTTCGTGGACATGTGGAACGTGGAAATCGGAGTTCGTATAAGAAAGTTATGAGCGTTTGAAAATTTGGAAAGTTACTATATATAGGGGTTTCCCTTTCGGGAAAGTTACTATTTTCATTTTGGTAAGTTTCCATTTACGAAAACTCTCTTTTTTCTCTGTTCTCTCTCCTGATTTTCGACTGACCCGACCCAGACCCGGTGAATCCGACCTGGATTTTCCGGCGAGCTCCGGCGACAGCAGACCACCAGACGAGCCCAGATCAGTTCGCCTCCTCCGTGCGCTCCTCCCTGTGGTGTTAGTTTGCACGGTGGTTCACCGGAAGGTGGAGATCGGAGTAGCTACAGTCGACGCGATCAGGACCCGATCGGAAATCCACTTTTCCGGCAACGTCTCGGCTAATTCGTCTTAGTTTTGGAATCTCCTCCTCCTCCTGATCATCCTCATACCGCCTTGAAGGACGATTTTGTGTGTGGAGTGAAAGATCAAGGTTTGAAAATCTGCGGTGCATAATGAATCTAGGGCTCTATTAGACGGCTGCAATTGGCCGATCTTGCAAGCTTGATCTAGGACGATCTAGGCCTAACCAGACTTAGCTCCAGGTATGAAAGTTGGTCTATTCATCATGATGAAATTTCTGGTTGGCTTGATTGTTGTGGTTTTGAGTTTGGCTGGTGGTGGTTGTGGTGGTTGCACCGCCGACTGTGCAGCGCTGATGGTGGCGTTCCAGCCATAAAAGGGATAGTTTCTAGTATTATATATCTTCTACTCATTGATATGAGCTTTTCGATATATAACATGTAATTTTTGGAGATCGTATGATTAAGTTGTGATTTTTACGGTTTCGGACCATTTGATGATTCGATCTGTGAAGATTTGAGCGTTCGATCGACTTGTGATTTTGACATATCGATTGTATAAGTATTCCGGAGACATTGGGTGGTCTCGGATGTGGTTTCGCCTCATTTGGCGTCACTTTGGGAATTTTGGTTTGATTTAGGGTTTCAAAACTTTATTCCTTGTGATTCGTTGACTGAATCAGAGCTGTAATTCCTTAGGTACATGACGAGGTATTCTTTGGATAGCTATTTTGGGTGGTTTGGCTACCTTGTTCTGTATTGAAGACGTTGCGGGAGTTTCGAGGTGAGTAATCTCACAAGGTTCATTTACGAACGAAATTACCTTTATCGTTTTTATAGTTATTTATTTAACTGCAAACTATATAGTTGGTATTAGTAGGCATTTCTGAGTGGATGACTACGTATATATATATATATATATATATTTACATGAAATATATATGTATTTGTTGGTTTTGTGGATTTATGAAAACAATAGGCATGAATGATGCATTTTATTGTTTTGGGTTGTGGCTTTTGGAAAACAAATGATTATGGAAATGTTGATTTCGATTGTTTTCAAAAGCGTTGAGATTTGTGACATTTTGGGTCCAATGCGACTCCTTTAATGTTTTGCTCCAAGGGACTGTGCTGCCCGAGGACTGAAGGTCTATGACCTTGGGAAAAGTGTTGAGATTTGGGTATGAAAACAATATGCATGAATTGATGCTCCTTATTGTTTTGTGTTATGGCTTTTCGGAAAACAATGATTATGGAAATGTTGATTTCGATTGTTTTCAAAAGCGTTGCGATTTGTGTAATGTTTTTGAGTCCTGTGCGACTGCTTTAATGATTTGCTCCAAGGGACTGTACGGCCCGAGGATCGAAGGTCTATGACCTTGGGTAGAATATCAGGTAATCATGTCATTGGTCGGACGAGTGGTTACGTTTCAGTTAGAGCTCTAGCCTGTCTGCCATATAGGTAATTCATGGGGTAATGGGAATTGGTTATTGATAACTCATGACATTACGTGTTTTTAGGGAACAAGGTGTGAGTTGCTTCCTTATTAATGGTTTTTAAGGGGACAAGGTGCAAGTTGTTTTCCTTATTAACGATTGATAGAAATCAAGGTGTGAGTTGCTTTCTATGGTACGATATGGTACAATTGATAGAATTCAAGGTGTGAGTTGTTTTCTATGTTTTATTGATAGAAATCAAGGTGTGAGTTGTTTTCTATGTTTTACTGATAGAAATCAAGGTGTGAGTTGCTTTCTATGGAACGATTTGGTACGATCGATAGAATTCAAGGTGTGAGTTATTTTCTATGTTTTACTGATAGAAATCAAGATGTGAGCTGCATTGACTATTGATTAGAAAAATCCCACTGTTGAGAATTTTCAGACAAGTTTTCAAGAAATTCATAGGCTTCATCATCTCTAAGACTCAAAAATGCTCCGCCCTTCATTGACTTTATCATATGACGGTTTGTCTGGGTCAAACCATTATAGAAATATTGTACCAGTCTCCATGTTTCAAACCCATGGTGGGGGCACTTCAAAATCAAATCTTTGAATCTTTCCCAAGATTCGTAGAATTGTTCATCCTCTTTTTGCCTAAAGTCAGAAATGTCTCGCCTGAGGGGATTGGTTCTGGACATGGGAAAAAATTTAGACAGAAATTTTCTGACCAATTCAGCCAAGAGGTGATGGAACCTGGTGGTTGGGAATTCAACCACCCTTTCTCCTTATCTTTTAAGGAGAAAGGAAACATACGTAAGCGGACAGCCTCATCTGAAAAATTTTGGAATTTGAAGGTGGAACATATGTCTAGAAATTCTTTGACATGCATGTATGGATCCTCACGAAGACAAAGTCGAGGCAAGGCGACTGGGGTGAAGAGCGACTGTAACGTCCCGAACTAGAATTTACTAACTTACTAATCATTAGGACGGTAAACGACATTTACTTTCACTTTTATTGTCATTTCAGCACTTTTAGTGGCCTTAAAAGTTGACTTTTTGTTCGGGTCAAAATTTGAGAAAATGTTCTTCATGAAAGTTGTAGAGGACGTTAAACCGAGCGCGTGGATATGGATATGTGATACTTTCACTTTTATTGTCATTTCAGTTATTGTCATTTCAGCACTTTTAGTGGCCTTAAAAGTTGAGTTTTTGTTCGGGTCAAAATTTGAGAAAATGTTCTGCATGAAAGTTGTAGAGGACGTTAAACCGAGCACGTGGATATGTGATACGTAAAAATTGAAATTCATATGCAAAAGTTATGCCTTAAAATGTGGAAGTTACTGTTCACGGTAACTTTCTATATATATAGAAAGTTACTGTGGTAGATTTTCATTTCTGGAAACCTAGCCCGACTTTCTTTCTCTTCCTCTCCCTCTTTCCCCCGCGTTGGCCTCTCTCCTTCTCCCCTTCGTTTTGCCGCCGTCCGGCCACCAATCGGCGAGCCCACGGTGACGATCGACTTCTCTCTTCCTCTCCTATACGCCTGTGGTCGTGGGTCGTGGTGATTTCGCCGGAGAAGCTCGAATTCAAGCCAAGAAGATTACTGTAGCAGTTTGTTATTTCCGGAAATATCTTCCGATTCCGGCCGTCTCCAGCCACCAAATCGGCGTCGAAGGTGCGGTTTTTGCCAAGGATCATTTCCCCCCTAGCCTTGAGCCACGATTTGCAGTGTAGAGGTCGAATCGAAGAAATTTCAAATCCTAGGGTTCTTGAATTTTCTGGAAATTTTTCACCGGCCAAATTGGAGCTCTTCCAGGTAAAATTGGAACTTGTTGTAGTTGAGAAAGAGGTTGGGTTTGTTGAGTAGATGGTGCTGCCAATCGGAGGTGGTTGCCAGTGGCGGGTGGGGCCCACGCGCTGCCACTGTTGGCGGCTCGTGGAGGCGTGTAGGACAGTGTTTTAATTCCAGTTTTTAGCCCATTAAATTGTATATATGTTGTAGAACTTGTATGTGAAATTTGGTGAATTATGGAGGAGTTTGGAATTATTTGTGAATTTCCGAAGTTTGAAGTTTTGTGATTGAATTGTTGGAAATCCGGCCGTCGGATTTCCCTCGTTTTTGTTGTGTAATATGTTAATTGATGAATTGGTGTTGTGGGAGAGATTTGGGTTGAATTTGAGAAGTAATAGAGATAGGGATTTTCAGGTTTCGTTTAGGTTCGTAATTATTTTATCGGATTGCCGTTTACGGGAATATAATTGTGTACAGGGCAATGCCACGAGCTACCGTTAAATTAAGGAACTCGTTTGCGTGGTCGCCCAATAGTACTGTTGGACTTTTGTTTTAAATAATGATGCATGCATTTATCTTGAAATTATTGATTAATTTAATTATCATTTTATTTATCGAGCATGATATTTTGTCTTGGATTATAATTTGACATTGATTTTTCATGAGTTTCGGATATGAACTTATTATGCTCGGATTTGGATTTATGATTTAACTTCAAAAATGGATTTTGAGCCTTCGATAAGTATGTCCGATATATGACTTTTATTTGAAAGCATGATTTTCGACGAATTATTTCCGAGGTGATTTCCGGAATTATATTACTTATATTATGTCTCTATTCATCGATTTGAGATTTTATAAGAGATTTTCGAAATGAGATTTCGATGGAGTTAGTTTTCATATTTATTTATCGACCTTCGGTTTTGGCATTGGGAATGCCTTGATGATGATCTAATTATTCTTTTAGCATGTGGGACACGCTGTCGATTTATGTGACTTTCTACGAGAATTTCCGGGTACGGTTGCAAATCGTACCCGTGTTTTCTTTATTCGCGGGACTAATGGGGAAGCCTTACTGATTTTCAATTTTCGTATGATTTTAACCCACCATACCTGGGTCGTCATATTTATTGCTAGCTAGCCTATTAGTAACTCCTCCCTGCTTACTATGTGTTCGTGGGTGAGTAAGAGCAGAGCATAGGATGCTCCAGAGTGTGGGACACTCCGACCCTAGCCTGGGAGGCTCCCTTCTTTCGTATGGTGAAACTTCTTCCCCATATTTTATCGTTGCTTGACTAGCGGGGCTAGTCCGATTTTCACTGTAGCCAGCGGGACTAGTCTTATCTTCTTGAGAAACGAGATTTCGGTTTTACGATATAGTTTTCGAATGTGGTGACTAGCGAGGCTAGTCGATTTATCGTTTTGGAATTCTTGGATTTAAAGCTAAATGCGTTTTTCTAATTGTTGCATGCATCGGTTTTTAATGAAATAAATGTGGGAAAGTATGAAATCTTTTTTCTTTTAAATTGTTTATTTTTGTCCACTCACGCTAACATTTTTAGTCTACTTTCCCCTGGGCCTTTCGGTTTCTAATGCCCAGTTTGCAGGCGAATTAGTGCATGTCGGGCGTACATGACATTTCAGGCGTAGTTGTCACTACTTCTGCAGTGTAGGATCCCTTAATCCTTTACTCTTCTTTTTATATCCCTATGTATACTAGCATTGCTCTGATAACCTTTGGGATTAGTATTGTTGAGTTTTGTGTTTTGTGAAAGTAGAGTTGCTGGTAATTAGGAGCAGGGTGGCTCCAGGAGTATAAGGTTTGTTTGCCTGAAGTGTTTTTGTGTATTATACAGGTTTTTGGGTAGTCCATTTTAGAGGTGACTCTACCGAATTTTTGGTAGAGTTATCCCTAAGGTGGGCCCCATAGGGCCACCTCGGATTTCAGGGTGAAATTGGAGGCGGGTCCTGTCAATTAGTCCACTCACAGTACTATTGGGCGACCACGCAAACGAGTTCCTTGATTTAACCGTAGCTCGCGGCATTGTCCTGTACACAATTATATTTCCGTAAACGGCAATCCGATAAAATAATTACGAACCTAAACGAAACCTGAAAATCCCTATCTCCATTACTTATCAAATTCAACCCAAATCTCTCCCACAACACCAATTCCTCAATTAACATATTTCACAATGAAAACGAGGGAAATCCGACAGCCGGATTTCCAACAATTCAATCACAAAACTTCAAACTTCGGAAATTCACAAATAATTCCAAACTCCTCCATAATTCACCAAACTTCACATACAAGCTCTACAACATATATACAATTTAATGGGCTAAAAACCGGAATTAAAACACTGCCCTACACGCCTCCATGCGCCGCTGGCAACCACATCTGATGGCCACCAAAATTTGGCAGCACCATCTACTCAACAAACCCAACCTCTTTCTCAACTACAACAAGTTCCAATTTTACCTGGAAGAGCTCCAATTTGGCCGGTGAAAAATTTCCAGAAAATTCAAGAACCCTAGGATTTGAAATTTCTTCGATTTGACCTCTACACTCCAAATCATGGCTCAAGGCTAGGGGGAAATGATCCTTGGCAAAAACCGCACCTTCGACGCCAGTTTGGTGGCTGGAGACGGCCGGAATCAGAAGATATTGCCGGAAATAACAAACTGCTACAGTAATCTTCTTGGCTTGAATTCGAGCTTCTCCGGCTAAATCACGACGACCCACGACCACAGGCGTATAGGAGAGGAAGAGAGGAGTCGATTGTCACCGTGGGCTCGCCAATTGGTGGCCAGATGGCGGCAAAACGAAGGGGAGAAGGAGAGAGGCTGACACGGGGGAAAGAGGGAGAGGAAGAGAGAGAAAGTCGGGCTAGGTTTCCAGAAATGGAAATCTACCACAGTAACTTTCTATAAATATAGAAAGTTACCGTGAACAGTAATTTCCACATTTTAAGGCATAACTTTTGCATATGAATTCCGATTTTTACGTACCACATATCCATGCGCGTTTGGTTTAACGTCCTCTACAACTTTCCTGAAGAACATTTTCTCAAATTTTGACCCGAATAAAAAGTCAACTTTTAGGGCCACTAAAAGTGCTGAAATGACAATAAAAGTGAAAGTAAATGTCGTTTACCGTCCTAATGATTAGTAAATCAGTAAATTCTGGTTTGGGACGTTACAGCGACACACTACAACATCCAAAATGGCAAGCTCTACCGTCAAGGGTTCACACATCCCAACTTGAAGTGTCTGACTCCAGGAGAAGGAAAACAAGTCTTTGCAAAGATACATGCTGGTAAGTGCGACAACCACTCAAGAGCGAGATCACTCGCCAACTGCACCATGCGCCGGGGGTATTTTTGGCCATCACTAGGAGATGACGCCAAGGAAATATCACGATCGTGTCAGAAGTGTCAACAGTATGCAAATCTCCCTCATGCACCCGCATAACCATTATCTATCATCATCGCACCATGGATCCACTCCACATGGGGATTAGACATTGTCGGAAAACTCCTAACCGCCAAAGGTCAATTCAAATACATAATTACGACAGCAAGTGGATCGAGGCTGATCCACTAATGTCCATCACAACCTCTAAAGTCCAACATTTCCTCTGGAAAAACTTCTATTGCACCTATGGAGTTCCAGACACAATCATTACAGACAATGGAACACAGTTCAACAATGAGGAGCTCATTAGCTTCACCGCTAACCTAGGTACTAAGATGTGTTTCGCCTCTGTGGCATATTCCCAAACCAACGGCCAGGTCGGGGCCGCCAACAAAATCATTAAGAAGAAGTTGGAGGACAAGAAGGGCTCATGGGCTGAAAAACTCCCGGAAGTTCTATGGGCCATAAGAACAACATCAACATCCGCCAATAGAGACTCCTTTCTGCATGATGTTCAACACAAAAGCAGTCCTCCCTATTGAAGTAACCCAACCAACAGCCAAGGTTGACGAGTACAATGCCACAACAAATGTTGCCGACGTCAACCTCGACAAAGACCTACTAGAAGAAAAACTAGACAAGGTGCACCTACACAACCTACAAAACAAGTAGCTGGTGTCGTGCTTTTACAACAACTGGGTGAAGGCCAGAAACCTCCAACTTGGAGATTGGGTAATGAAGGAAGTCATACCGCTACCAAAAGCACTCCACCCAACCTGGGAAGGACCCTACCAAATAATAAAAGTAGTGAGCCCCGACATATTCTATTTGAAAAACAAGGAAGGCATCACATCCACACATCCTTGGAATACTGAACATCTCCGCTACTACTACAAGTAGCGCGACAACATGCTCATGAGCATCTTCACTTAGCTAATTTTTGCAAAGCTTAGCTAAGAAAAGCTACCCCACAGGTACACATTTTTTGTAACACACTGGTTCCACCTAGTCGTCAATAAAACAATGAATTATTCAAACCATTGTCCCACACATGCACAACAAAAAAATAATAAATAAATAAATAAAGTCTGGCCAAGCCAACACCTTTCGCCCGTAACACAGGCAAAAAGTGACACATGTGCAATTAGCGAACCAATGTTAATTCCTTTCATGTTTCATTGATCAAAAGGACTTAGCGAATAAACATTCATCGCAACACAGGAAAAGAAAAGAAACATCACAAAAAAAAAAAGAAAAAAAAGTGGGGACGCCCCAGCCAATATCCTTCATATTTCTCAAAAAAGCGTGTCTACATCAGCACAATAAAAAATATATTTACAAAGACCGGAAACTCCTACTCTTGTTCGGTATGAGGGGAGGATACCTGAACCATGATCACCATGACGGCACTTCCCAGACAGGGTGACGACGAGCTTCTTTCCTTTTTTAGCTTTACTTGTTGGCGTCAAAGTCTCAGAATTACCATCTGACCGGCCATCATCTTCTCCTGAAGAGTCACTCCCTTCACCGCTATCAGAAGACTCGTCATCCCCGACCTCCTCACCACCTTCACCAGCAAGGGAACTTGGTGAAGCTCAATCAACGATGATCTTATCAAAATTCAGGTAACCTTTATGCTTGAGCTCTGCAAAGTTAGCAGCAGCACGTTGTTTACCGGCATCTATCAGAAGTACTGAAAACTCCACCAACTTCTTAAATGCCTCTATTGCTTCCGCACTAACCTTTTTCGCATTCTCCGCCATCCTCACAACCTCTTCCTGCTTGGTAACCTGGAAATCAGCCAACTCCTTTTCCTTGGCGTTAAGGGCCTCCTGAAGTTGGGAGATAGTATCATCCCTCTCAACTTTCTCCGCTTTCAAGACCTCCAACTCGGAGTTGAGGTTGGTGATAGTGATTGTGTCGGCAAGAGTTTTGTCAACCGCCCGCTTGAACTTCTCCTTCACGTCAAGGAGGGCGTCGTTGAGCTTGGCAATGTTCCCCTCAGTTTCTTTCCTTTTTTCCCTCTCGGCCGCCAAGTCACGCTGCGTCTGTAGAAGCTCTTGCTTTTTCTTATGCTCTTCCGATGAACCTTGATGGAGAAAGAGCTCGTGAGCACCCTTCAAGATATAATCCAGTGATAAATCCAACTTTGACGCCGCCGCATGTAGCGACACTCTCCCCTCACTACCAAAACCATAAACATCTCCACGATACACACGAGGCACATGATTTCACACACAAAGGCAGACCAAAAAAAGAACACAAAATCTTAGAGACAGAAGGGGCATACCTCAGATCTGCAAGAAGAAATACCGAAGCATAGCAAGCCAGTACGAGTGCAAGGAGATCCCGATTCTTTTCTTTTACTCAATTCCTCTTCTTGCTTCACTTGATTCCTTTTTTCCTTCACTCAATGCTTCTACTTCCTCTACTCGATTGACACTACCCTTTGGTTCTCACTCCCTCTCTCATTCTACAAAGAAGATGAAGTATACATAGTAGGGAAAAGTAAGGGAAACTCGACTTCAGTTCCCCCCTTAAATATAAACTCTATCGATAAATCCTCACCGTTGCCGAAAAAAGTAACCCCCTTCCGAGATGGTGCCACATACCCCTACTAACTGAGACGTCGCCTTGGTAAAACCAACATAGTTTTAAATGCAACATTTATGACGACACGACAATGGCTGCGAAGCGACATTCCCGCGCATGCCACCCATATCAACAATCTACACGTGTCACCTACCCTGTCAAAGGATCATGCAAAATCCAAATCAAGCACTATAAAGCCACCGCCATCCAAGGCTATTTCCCGCTAAGTACCACCATGTTCCGCTATGTACCACCATTTTCCGCTAAAGGTAGCGAGTAAAATCTCGACTCACCGCCAACTACTTCATTTCACCGTTAACACTTTGCTTTCACCGACAACATGTAAACCAGTTTCATCATCGGTTCATACCCCGTCAACCGGGGGTAAGCCTGCTTACCCAACATCATCAATGCACCAGTGAATAAAAAAATAATAAAAATATAAAAAAACAGTCGTTTTAACCGATACAATCCACACTTCGAGGGTAATTCCCAACAAGCGACACCCAACTTATTATCGGTACACCGACCTCCACGAGGCAATGCAGTCAAGTTTTCTCCTTCAAGAAAGAGTAAGGGACGCGTTAACATAACCTATGGCAGCCATTGATCAGGCTATTAAACTCCCGACACTAAGGCACCAAAAGAGTAGGATCACTACCCACCACCACATGCTGTCAAGCAGCTCCCCTCACCAAACAAGCATCCGACCAAACGGAGGTCTTTCTTACCCAGGGAGTGGGGGACTCCCTATAGGGCCTAGTAGGGGCCCACCCAAAAGGGCAAAAGCTCTCGCTCAGATAAAGTCCATGGTTGACGACGCACTCGCACTGATTACGCCCAACATCCAACCTAAGGTTCCGCCTTAGTGGTGATAACCCTCCAACCAAGAAATCCCTCCTTGACTGGGGACTTGGGGGACTTGTACATACATGGTATCTGCCGGCCATAATCAACACTCATACCAAACCATATCACTTTGTCGGATTGATCTTGGCGGTGTGACCTTTAGGAACACAGCAAGACAACCTTCACTAACAAACGAATTCCATGTCGAAACATGCCTTAACGCACCCACATGCGCGCCACCCAAACTTATCTCCGCAGAAAGGACCAAAACTCACCAGACTGAAGCATATCAGTCCCACATCTAAAACAAGAGTGAGGTAACTCACTATTTCACCTATAAAATGTCAACTTCTCTCTCTTCATTCATTACGCATTCAGTAGCCATAAACCGCTACATTATGTCAATATAAATACATTGTCGAACTTTAGCATCGGAGGAGCAAAAAATGCCAACCGCAGTCTCCCCTTTTGACGCTGTTGTATTTCTCTTGACAGATACCGGGATTTGACAAACTCACTATATATCAGAAGATTGGATCTTAGTCTTGGTTACCAGAAGTCGACACCAAGTGGCGGACTTTCGAGCATTAACAAAACCAAAGGTCGGTGTCTCGTGAACAGGTGGGGTAGTGAAGTGCTGATTCCATTTATGGAGGTAGTTTAGCTCGATTCAAGTTGGAGACCAGAGAGCGAAGGCATGCAAAGCTACGAGTTCTGAAGAAACAGGTACGGCATTGTCCGGCTTCTATGGGTCCTGAGACTTCTAAGTTTTCTCCTTGTTGCTTGCTGAGTGGAGCTGTGGTGGCGGTGGGCTATGGAAATGATCGGAGAAGGCTGTCTCAAATAAGAAACAACGCGGCTGTCTTGGGATGTAGAAGCAGCGGCTAGGTTTGATACATGGTTGTGATTTAAACTAAGTTTTGGTCCAGTTTATGTTCTGATTCAACTGGTAGTAGCAGTGTCTTAAAGTGGTAGCAGGAAGTTGTGTTTTCCGATAATGGCACACAGAGAGAGAGAGAGAGAGAGAGAGAGAGAGAGGAGAGGGCGGCCGAGAAGGGGAGAGAGAGTTCTTAGGTTCTAGGGTTTTCTTCCCAATTGTTCCTATTTATGCTTGTGTGCTTTCCAAAAAATGTCAAATTTTCCCTTTCAATGAGTGATGCACTTCTCCTAGCTAATTACTTCCGAGTTTTGGGCTCATAGCTTTTCTTTTATTCATTTTTCTTCGGAAACTTCCTAAGTTATTTCTCCATCCTAGGCCCAAATGGAAGAACATTGGCCTAAACTTCGCTTAAATCACTTTACGAAAATTCTTATTGGCAAAAATTTACCTTCTAAAATTAAATAAAATTTATGGGGCTCACAACAAATACACTGGGTGTGATGATTCAAACATCGACCCTAAATACCATGAAAATTTCTTTTTATAAAAAATGTACTACTATGTTCCAAACTCACATTGTCAATACATACTCATTCTTTAGAGTCATATATTACATTACACAAGTTTACTAATTAAGTTGCATTAACAAAATAATAAGTAAACGCTCCCTCAGAGCTTACTACAAACGGAAGTCTGAAAAAGAACAAGCAAGAAAATTAGCTTCCGAACACCTACAGTTGTGACAGCAAAACTCCTATGTCAGCCACGATTACTCTAACCTGCAGGATCAACCTCTACACCCTTGATTACTGCACAGGGTTGCAACAACAAATCCAGTAGGCTTTCAACAGCTCATATGAGTAAACTCCAATCACAATAGAAGACAGAAATAAAAAAGTCAAACAATTCAAATCAATATGGTAACCCCTGCATATGATTTAGTTCAGGTGATTAAATGAAGATCAAACAATACAAAGAATAGCAATTCCTGCAGATGACTTACTTCAGGGGATCAGATGAAGATAAAACAATACAAAGAATAGCAATCCCTGCAGATGACTTAGTTCAGGTGATCACATGAAGATAAAACAATATAAGAGATAGTAATCCCTGCAAATAACTTAATTTAGGAGATTACGGATAAAACAAGCAATTCAATACTAGAAGTAAACTAGAAATCACTACACATTCATCCATTGATAACACCAATCCCCACAACATCAGTCACTCAACAACAACCCACATCATTTACACAAAATCATCACACAGATCATCTCACAAATCACCACACTGGTTGTCACATAATATTGTTTCCTCATCTCCAACAACCTCAAAACAATAGCGAAATCATTTTCAAAATAATATATTCACATCTCAAAACCATCATCAAAACCGTACACACTTCAATCAAAGCTCAACCTGACAAAACCATCTTTTCTTTCCAAGTTCATTTATTTTCCTCAGAATGACATTGCACAACAAAAGTGAACAAAATGCCCAATTCCACCAAGATATATATAAATACTTCACATAAATACATATATATATATATATATATACGTAGTCATCCACTCAGGGATGCCACTAATATCAACTATAGTTTTACAAATTACGCCACTCGAAAATCATTTTATAACAAAACACTGTTTTAACTTACTCATAAACCAATGACGATCAAGATCATGCATTTCAAAACAAGTCCAATCGTGACAAAATCTATATGCTCAGACGCCAAATCAGCATTCAATTTCACGGTCATAGTTTAAAACAAAACCACATCAAATAATGTTTGAAATCATTTTCACACTTGAAGGCGAGATACAAACTCACACAATTCACCAGAAATCCACCCAAATCAACTTAAGGAACCAACTCACACAAATCGCAGTAAATCCACCTAAATCAACTTGAGGAAGCAACTCATGCAATGTTTTTTTTTCCAAAATTCAACATCCTTTTCTTAAAAGAATACACGTGTCGCTCCGCGACAAATCATATTGATTGAAATCTCAACAATTCAAATATGAAAGTCAAAGTCCCTCATGGACAATAAAAGAAAAACTACTCTCAATACTTTCTTTTAAAACACATACTCATGAGTCTTCGGTAACCCGCAATTATCCCCACGAAGTACCTTTGGCAGACGGACTAGAGCTCCAACTAATCGTAACCAATCACCCGAGCAAAGGGTTGGTTCCTGATATCTTGCCTTGGTCATCCTCTATGACCTGATCTTCCGACCCTTCTGGTCTTCAAACCCTCGTCTTCAAACCGAACTCATCTTCAGACCAAAACATTTTAAAGAAGTCGCGCTGGACTTAAAATCTTACACCGATTGTGATCACCATCCGTGACCCAATCTTGGTCTCCATCTGTGACCCAATCTCGATCACCATTCGTGTCAAAGATCGAAACATTAAGCCAGTCGCACTGGACCCAAAATGTTACTCTAATCTAATGAAAAATTTTCCAATCTTGCTTGTCGTATCTGACAAGACTAAAACACTAAGCGAGTCACACTAGACTGAAAAATGTTACACCAATCTCAATACTTTTCAAAACAATAGAAATCATTATTTCCACAATATATTGTTTCCCCAAAAGTCACACCTCAAAACAATAATGTCACCATAATCATGCATATTGTTTTCATCGCATATCAAATCCACAAGAGATATATATTTCACGTGCATATATATATATATATATATATATATCACACGCATAGTCATTCACTCAAGAATGTTACTAATACCAACTATAATTTGCAGTCAAATAAATAACTCCCAAAACGATAAGGTAATTCCTTTCGTAAATGAACATTGTGAGATTACTCACATCTGAATCCTGCTGCATCTTTACACATAAACCAAGATAAGCACTAATCGTTGAAATCCACTCAACACACTTTCCACATACCTAATCACAACTAGGTCACATCTTAATACCACTTGTGGTATGAAGGCATCTAAGTTCGAAACAAGCGATTAAAGTTTGAATCCCCCTATGAACTAAAACCCAAAAGTAACGCAAATGGAGCAAAACCTCATCCAAGGCCACCTAAAGTCGCTAGAATACTTCTAGGATGAATATGTCCAAACGACAAGTCGATCCAAAGGTCGAATCCTCACAGATCGAAAATCAAGATGATCAAAATTACGAAAAACCCTAAGATAAACAAACTATCTCCAAATGTTGCAAATGATATATCAAAATGCTTATATCGACGAATAGAAGATACTTGTGAAAGAAACTTTCTCAACCCTGGTTCGATACGCCGCCATGCCAAACTCAAAACCAGCAAGATCCAACTGTCCAAAATGGAGTTTACACTACGAGGATCAACTTTAATAGCAGGAGTTCAAGCCAAATTGGCCTAGATCACCGCCGCAAGCAAAACTGCACACTGTTCACTGAGAGTTGCAGCTCTACATTGAAAATCGATAAACCCAACCTCCAAGGATCAAAAGAAGACTTTGCCAAGAGCAAAACGCGACAGGTTTCAAGTCCTGCCATCGCCAGAATCGGAAGATATTGCCAGGTCCATCGCCGTTGATCTTCATGGCTTCGATCCACCATGCTCGGTGTAAATCACCACTAGAGACCACCGTAGAGAGGACTGCATGGAGGAGGCGAATAGGTCTGGGTCGGTCTCTTGGTCTAGTGTCGCCGGAGAAAGGAATTCCAACCGGGTCAGAAAATAAGGTTTGGGCTGGGTTTGCCGGAAGCTTGAGAGAGAATGCATTTCTGGAATTTTCTGGAAACTGACCAAGAAATCCCCTATTTATGGCAACTTTATGAAAATAGTAGGTTTTTCCGCTAACCATAACTTTTTCATACGAACTCCAATATATGTGTGTCGTATGTCCACGAACTCGCATCGACACTCTCTATGATTTCATGAAGAAAGTTTTTGCAGAAATTCAACGAATAAAAAGTCAACTCCTTGACCTTTTGAAAATAAAATGTTTCGAGTAATTATTCGTCCGAAACACTTCAACTCCATCCACAAAGCACGAAATCATCCTAACAATCAACTTAATAATTTTTAGGAAATCATCGGAAATTGATAACTAATTTTTGGGGTATCACAACCATATTTATAAAAAAATTTCAAAATTGGAATTTCTTCTACTGACCATAACTTTCTCATATGAGCTCCGATTTTCGAGCCCACATATTCCTGAACTCGTATTGACACGCTCTACAACTTTCATGAAGAAAGTTTTCAGCGGAACTCAACAAATAAAAAGTAACCCATTGACCTCTCAAAAATTAAACGTTACGAGTAATTATTTGTCCGAAACATTTGCACTCCACCCTTGAACCACGAAGTTGTGCTAACAACCGCTTAATAATTTTTGAAAAATCATCAAAAATTAATAATGGAAATTCAGGGTAATACAACTCATAGCACCAAAAAAAAAGAAAAAAAAAGAAGAAGAACTGGTAGGCATTAAATTTTTAGAGGCTAAAAGTCATGCCTACTATCTTATAGCCGTGATGTTAAACATACCTTATAACGTTTAGATTAAATAACGTACATAAAGAATAGGTAACCATTAAATCACATAGCAATGAGTTATGTGAACCTATATAGCTCTTGACAATGCCCCAGAAAAAACTCATAGCATAAAACAACTTACCACATAGCCATGCACACCACTAAATTTCATATCTTTGGAATAAGTAATCAATGAAACTCATAGCATAAAAAATAAAAGAAAATAAAAAAGTCAATGGCCATTAAACTGTTAGAACTTCAATGTCTACCTAACCATGACATTAAACATATCCTATAGCGATGACATTAAATAACACTGAACATACCTTAGAGTCATAAAATTAAATAACAAACCTCCAGAATAGGCAACCAATAAACAACAATGAGGTATCCAAAACTATATATATACTTCTTGACATGGTATCCGAAAAAATTCATAGCATAACATAACTTACCTCATAACCATGAACATCACTAAATGTCATACCCTAGAATAGATAACTAAGGAAACTAATAGCAGAAATAATAATAATAAATAAATAAAATTGGTATACATTAAATTTTAGAAGTTGAAAGTCACACCTCACTACTACAAAAATTGAATCAGACGACACCTCTCAGACGATGCATTATAGTTTTCCGTCGTCTGATTGATTTTTATTTTTTTGGATGTTGTTTTTAAAAAAATCTGTCGTCTGATATGGAATTAGGAATTAGTTCAGAAGACGTATAAGGACATAATCGTTGTATGACCCTAAAAAAAATTGAGCGCCAAGTTTCCCACCATGTTATGTGGTGCCAAACGCATCTGAAGCCCTAAATTTTCCCCAACATGTATTAGTCAGACGACGATAAACAATAAACCTGTGGTGTAATAAATATGTCTGACCGAAAGGAGGGAAATTTCCCTCCACCATCTTTCTCTAACTCCTTAAGGAGGAAATTCCAATTAATATGAGACGAGCCTCAAATTTAAATGGCTACATTCAGACCATGTTCTTACATAAATCTGTTGTGTGATTCCTCGTCCAAATTCCTAGGGCCTCACAAATCCGGCTGAAACCCTAACACTTGGTGCAAAAAACATAATAAAAATAACTAAATAGCAAAACTAAACATAACAATAGCAAAACCCTCTTTCGACAGCTAGCCCTTGCTCTATGTTGATTCATCTCACTGTCGACAGACCCAAAAACAAAACCTCTCTTGCGCGTGCGGTGGCCTTGATAACTCATAATTTCATACATTTTTATACCCTTAAATGTAAGATTCTAGGCTTAGTTCTTATCATTTTTGAGTCATTTACTTTGTGTTTGTGTTTTGTAGGTTAAATTGGAGAAAAGAAAGATTTGGAGCTTAAAATCAAACGCAAGATTGAAAGGGTACTTGCTATCATGAGTTGCCAGAATTGTCTCTGCTTTGCGTCAACTTCACAGATTAAACTGTACCTTCTCACAAGGAACTAGCAGGCGAGCCTTATACCATTGGAAAGATACGGATGTTAGCTTTCTGAGGAATTTTACGGAAGTGGATTCGCATTCTTGTGGAGGAAGTTATGATGATTTTAGCGAACCTAGTTCGGGAAGGCAGATTCTGACGGATTTTCGGAATCTGACTTGTGAGACCCAAGTCCGTTGTTCTTAGCACTTGAATGGAACAAGGCTGAACGTGTTTGATATATTTGGAGTAGTTTCTTGCATTGACTTTAATAACCCTGCGTTTCTTTGGAGAGAAGAAAGCTATTCCAAGTTGGACTAGAAAACCTAAGAAGCCCAAGTCAAGTAGGATTTGGAAAATAGAGATATAGGGCAGAAAACCTGGGACGTAGAGAATACACAAGAGGCAACATATTTCGCAGAGAACAAGGAGAAGAGAAGCTCTCACCATCGCTGGTTCCGAGTTCCTCAATTCTTCCATTGTTTGTTTCATGTTTTCTTTGATTCTAGTCATGTTTTTCATGGTTATGGATTGCTAAATTCCTAAGCTAGGGCTGAGATGAAGCCCCTAGTATGACTATTCAATTTATTTAGTTGGTTTGCTATTGAATTTCGAGATTTCTATGTTAAACTCTTAATCACCGTTTCAATAGAACTTTTATTCAAAATCTTTGCTCGGGATCAATAAGACTTAGGTTTTGTTTATGAGTTATTTGGTTGGAAAATATGATGCTTGATCAATGAGTAGATGTTTTCTAGGGTGCCAAAAGATAATTTAATCTTGTGATTAAAGAGTTGTGAATTGAGAATACAAGTGCTTGATCATAGTCGATATTCTTGTTTGCATGATTTCCTAGTTCTTTTGTGCTTAATGGAGTTGAACATGTTTGCTTGAACCTGATCATTAAGTGGAGTAAACTATAGTTTGGCTACTTGAGTTCTATACAGGATCAATAAGTTGGAATTCATAGGTTAGAAGAACTTTGGCGTATGTCTGGGATCAATAAGGCTTATGTACGGAAATCTTTAGCGTGATATCTAGGAATTCAATGGTTATCAACTAGAGAATAGGGTAGAAGTATTAGGTGGTGGATTCAATGCTTTAGCATCTTCATAATCTGTTCTTAAACTTAAAGAAATCTCATTGCTCATTCTTGTCTTTAATTTTAATTTTTCTTTCTTTAATTTTCTGTTTAAAACTCAATCACATCATAAAAATCAGTTTGTTTCATTTAAGTATAGCACATTTGTCATAACAAAATTGTCTCAATCAGTCCTTGAGGGAATGACCTCGTGCTTGCACATCTATCCTACAATTGAATCGTGCACTTGCGAGTACTAAATTAAAATTGACAACAGGCCTCACTCTTGACAGACCTAAACTAAATCCAGAATCCTCACTCTCCCATACCCTCATTCTTCTCTCTATCTCAACATACCCAAACCGAAACGAAAATCCTTACTCTCTAGCCTAAACCTCACTCTCCGAAATCCTCATTCTTCTGTCTAACCAATCTCATCTTTCTGAGAATGAGATTGAGCAGGTGAACTAAGATTGAAGCAGTGAATTGAGATGACATCAGCTTAGCCTCTCCAGATCTAGTCGATTCCCTTGGAACGAAGCACTATTAGCCTCTCCGACTGGTTCTCGTCGCACCCAGCTGCAAGTCAAGAACAAATTGCTTCTTTTTCTCGTCACACCTAGCTGGAAGATCAAATTTCTAGTATGAAAATCATTTCTTTCTATTGATTCTCTTCGATTCTGTAACTGGGTTTTGCTATTACGTCTTGTTTTCACTTGAGTCCTCTCAAGTTTCGATATTTTGTTGTAATTTCAACATATCTGGGAATGTGTAATGCATGTATGGATGTATAAATATAAAACAAGGGTTACATCGTCAATGTGAAGAACAGGGTATTATTGAGTGGTTTGGTTGGTAATGCGTCAGTGAGATGACTCATTTTGTTGGTAGTCTTGAGTAGAAATCTCTATCGGTGGATGTATCCATTTGAAAGATACATGAAGGTTTGCAAAGGTTATGTTCGCAATAGAAATCATCCTAAAGGTTGTATAGCAGAGAATTACATCGTAGAAGAAGCTGTGGAGTTTTTAGCCGAACGCTTATTGTCCGACCAAACTATTGGAATACCAAAACAGCGTTCTAAGGAGTGCAAGCCTACTTCTGGTGCTAAAGTGTCCTCCATCTATGACAGTGAGTTCAACCAAGCGCATCTTTGTGTTCTACAAAACACCGAAGAGTTCATAACCTACTTTATGTAAGTCCAACTTATTGTTTAACTTTTCTCTTCTATATATTTAATATTAATCTCTTCATGAGATATTATTAACCCTGCAACTTTCTTTAGTTTTTGGGCTAAATATTAGTTAGTACCGTATGGTTTAGGTCCAAAATCAATTCAGTCCCTGGACTTCTAATTTCATCAAAAACACCCCTGCACTTTCAATTTTGATATAATAGGTCTAATTCGTTAATATTCTGTTATGGGTTCAAGTTATAGTTGGATTATTTTTTGAAAAACTATTTATTTTTAATAGTAGGACTCACTCCTAAATTGACTATGCAGACCACCTCGACACCACATCATAAAACATAGGCCATGTATGAGCCAAGTTAACAAGTTAAATAACTCAATTGTCGGAAAACTAACAAATTGGACCTATTAGATCAAAATTGAAAGTGCAGGGGTGTTTTTAATGAAATTGGAAGTTCAAGAACTGAATTGATTTTGGACCTAAACCACAGAGTAGTAATTTGTATTTAGCCCTTAGTTTTTTGTTTGCGGTGAGCATATGGAATATTTGAAGGCAGCTTTTCTGAGGTTCAACAAGAATAAGAAGTGGCTTAAGGACAAACAAAACAATTCATTTGCAGATTGGGTGAATATAAGGGTAAGTCATGGGATGTATCAAGTTCTATATCATCTTGTTAGCTGCTTTCAATTAGTTAATGATGCTTGTTTATGTAGACTTGACTTAGTAATAATTTATCTTTACAGGTGGGACAACAATTGGATGATCTTGAACGCAACATATCTGAAACAGTTAGGTGGATTGCGGAAGGACCAAGCCATGAAGTAGCAAGATTCAACAGTTACAAAATTGACGGAGTTCAGTTTTACACAAAGTCACTTGACAATGTTCGAGTGTGTCAGAATAGTGGCGTCTATCTAGAGGCTGAAGCTACGATTATTGCTAGTGCTAGGGACAGAAAACCTGTAGATGATGATATGAGCTTTTATGGGGTGATAGATGAAATTTGGGAGCTAGATTATGCTAAGTTTAGTCTGCCCCTCTTTAAGTGTGATTGGGTTGAGAGTTCAAAGGGTGTCAAGGTCAACGACCTTGGTTTCACATTAGTGAATTTGAAAAGGATAGGCCATCTAAATTACATACTTGCTTTGGCCACATCTATCTATCAAATTTTTTATGTCCAAGATCCTGTGGATCCTAGGTGGTCAGTTGTTCTAAGAGTCCCACAAAGGGATTACAATGACTTGGCTCATGATGATGAGCTTAGAGACACTATAATTGATCACCAGCCCTTGACTGATAGAATGCCATCTATTGAGAGTGGAGAGGGAGAAATGGGTTACATTAGAGCAGAAAGTGAGACCATTTTGGTTAATGAATAACAGAACTACTCATTGTAATGTTACTTGAAGAATGATTATGTGTGTTAATGTAATGAATTTCATATTACTGTGTCTTATATGGTTGTTTATTCATGTTTATGTGGAAGTTGGAATCTGACCTGGATTATGGCTGATTTGATTTAACTTGATTGTACTTGTAGGTAAGCATCCGTTTTGCTTACCTTGTGTACTAAAGTACCTCTTTTGTTACATTTTGGCAGGAAAGTTGTGGCGATTGAAGGGTGAGAGAGAAAGAGAGCTTAACAAGCTGCCGGAAAATTTTAATTGCAAAATAAGGTTAGACAATTAAACTCTATAATTGATTCTCTGAACTTGCTTAATTTAATGGGGTTGATAAGATATTAAGTTGAATGCTTAAACTTTGTGGCAGCATATAAAATGGATTGTACGTTGAACTGAATTTTTTTTTGTTTTGTTAATTTTTTTAGGACTAAATTCTGCTTACTACCCTGTACTTTCAAGGATTTATCAGTTCAGTCCCTGCACTTCTAATTTAATCAGAAAAGTCCTTGCACTCTCCAATTTCATCAAATCGATCCAATCCGTCACCACTCTGTCAATTTTCAGGAAAAATTTTCAAACTACCCATCTGCATTCACAACACCAACGCGTCAGCGGGCTGCCTAGTGATGGGTAGTTTAGGAATTTTCCCTGTGAGAAGGTCCCACGTCAGCATTTTATTAGCGAAAATTGACGGAATAGTGATGAATTGGATCGATTTGATGAAATTAGAGAATGCAAGGACTTTTCTGATTAAATTAGAAGTGTAGGGACTAAACTTATGAATCTTAAAGTACAAGGTAGTAAGCAGAATTTAATCCATTTCTTTATATATATGTTGTACAAAGTATAAGTACTATAGTTTCAACTTATTGGTTTTTGCTTGGTATAGATAATGGTGCATTCAAAGACTGTCTCAACACTAACAAAGAAGACTTCAAAATCACATAAAGTAAGGAAGTCGAAGTCTTCAAAGACCAAGGATAGGGAATCTGTTTCACAAAGGGATTCTGCTGCAAGTGTGACTAAAAGAAAGAAGCGCGGGAAGAAGAAGACGCAACAGGAGGATGATGGATGTACTGGAGGGCTCAAGCTGCTCAAGCGTCACCGCGTTACAATGTCAAGGATGACAACGAGCAGGATTCTAAAGAAGAAACATATAGTCCAATTTGATAAGAATGGGGATCCAATAGGGAATAATACATATGCATTGCAATCCTACATCGGCGTTTTGGCAAGAACCAATATCCCAATTTCAATAGCGTCTTGGCCTCATGTATCCAAGACAAAAAAAACAGTCTGTGGGAGAATGTTTTGGTAAGTGTTGATTAATTATTAGTGAGTTTTTAATGTTAGAGCATGTAACCATATTATTTATGCTTTGTTAATTCACATTCATGTTAGAGGCATGTTTGGATATTATTTATCTTTACTGAAGTTTCTTTTTATTAATTCACATTCATGTTAGAAGCATGTTCTAATATTATTTAGGTCATCGATGCTTGTTTTTATGCAGACGTCATTCGTATTGGGACCTGAATGAAAGAAGATGGTTTTAAAATCTGCTGGAACGAAATGGAAAGAATTTAAGTCAAGACTCACAACATTGTATGTGTTGCCATATTTGGATGCTCCTGAATCTTTATAATTTCCCCCATATGACTATAGGTTTGTAACGGTTGATGACTGGAATGCTTTTGTAAAGGAAAGGACAAGCGATTCATTTTTGGTACGTTTCTTGATCAAATTTTTAACTACATCTCAGAAAGGCATATTGTATTGATGTGTGCTTATTTATGTAAATGAAATGCAGAAAATGCATGAGGAACAAAAGGGAAGGCGTCGCAAAAATGTGTATGATCATCATATGTCGGGTAAGGGATACGCGGGATTGAGAGAAGAGCTGGTTAGTACAAATGTTAGATATTTTTAGTTGTTAGGCTACATCATATATAATTTTAATGTAAGTCTGATGGAGCTTTTTTGAGATATAGTCTAAAACGTACAGTGCTGGTGGAGGAAATCGATAGAGCAATGCTTTGGGTCAAAGGACGCCAAACCAAACAAGGAACTTTTAAACACGATGCGATTAAAGAAACTGCTGAAAAAAATTGTATGTATCTTATACTTGTTTCATTTTGCTATTCTAGTTTGGTGTCATTATTGTATTTCTGAAATTTAACCTGAAACCTATATTGCATATGGTAGGAGACATTGAAACGTAAGGAACGTGATGGCGAGCTGACCGTAAATGGAAGTAATGATGTGCTAACATTAGCTATGGGGACTCCAGAGCACACGGGAAGAGTTAGAGGCATAGGAGGTTATGTTTGTAACCCAAATGGATACTTTCCACCTTTCAAAACGCAGAAAGGAGAGCGTTAATGAGTCAATGAGACAAAGTGTGAGGAAGATACTTGAAGAAGAGAAATATAAATTGGAGGATGAGTTGAGGGAGAAGATATATGCCGAAGAGAGGGAAAAGATAGCGGCCGAGGAGAGGGAAAAGATAGCGGCTGAAGAGAGGGAAAAGATAATGGCAACTGAAAGGGCATTCTTACTTTCTAGGATTGAACAGTTGGAAGCAAGAGTTGATGTAAGGAGCTATGAGGCAGTTACCACTGTTGGAGTAGGAAAAGTTGTGGCCGCTGACCACACATCTGGCCAAGCAAGTTGTTCACATGCGATAGATTCATGTCTTAAGACTGCTAACAAACAAGACAATGTTGTAGAAGATGGTGCAGTGAAAAATATTTTGGATGTGATGGAGAAAGAGTTGCTGCAAAAACAGAGGAAGAAGACTTCAAAGGTCAAGAAGTCAAACATTGATTTTGAAGCAGTAATTGAAGAAGTTGCCCATGAACATAATGTCGGGAAGAATCAGGTGCATATTGATGGGGTGATAAATGATAAAGAGGACATAGAATTGATGGATTTGGCCTTGCTTGATCAAAGAACAAAGGTACATTTAGCTGCATTATTATTTACATATTGTTCTAGTTGCATCTGTGTGTGATTCAATTCTAGAATTCAATAATTTATAGTCTGGGTTTTTATTATAGTTGATATGTTGAATTGTGTAACTGCCGAAAATCTGTAAATTGACCACTGATGGTCAAAACAGATTGTTCTTTTATTGTTGCACGAGTTTCTGCATATCAGTGTGCTCATCTTATTATGTGTACTATTATTTACTTATTGTTGGAATAGGTAAATCCTACTGAGAAGAAATGCAAGTTAGCATTGGATTCAACTGACCCAATTGTTACTCTTGCTACCGTTATGACAAACGATGGTCCATTAAAAGTTTGCCATGGAACTCCATTGGGATATGACAAATTACGTGTTTTTGTTTATGCTGCTTTGGAGGAAAAGGATGTGATTCCATTTGTTATGGAAGATGAGATAACAACAGTAAAGCAAGCTATGGGGAGTTGGGTAATGTGGCCGAAAAAACTGATAATATTTGATGAAAAGGTACATATCTTTGTATATGAACAACGATTTTTTATTTTGATATTGTGAGGATTTTCCCATCGGTAACTATCTTGTTTGTTCATTTAGAAAAAAACAAGTGGTAAAGCAAGTAGGAAGCAGAAAAGGAATCATATTGTGCAAGATGTAGAAGAAGAGTTCGACTTGCAGCCACTTGAATCAAGCTTGCCAACCGCATTGCAGAAGTTATATGAGTGGAGAAACGAAGGATTCAAAGATCGGAAAGCTGTTTGCTTTTATAAAGAAGAGCATGAATTTGGTATTAATGCTAAGAGCTATCTACTTGGCTTGGATGTTAAAAGGCTTGCAAACATGGCAGAAGTAACAAGAACCCTCATAGTGCTGTACATGAGGTAAATTTATGTTATTAAGATGAAGTTTATAACCTTTTTTGGTTATTCATTAGTATGTGATATATGCATGTTCCCTGTGCTTTAGGTACTTACATGATGTGCTAAAAGAGTCCAAAATGCTAGACATGTTGGTTTCGTTGACCCTGCATTGACTGATGAGATAGGATGTGGGAGTGCAACAAAGAGGTCTCGAAGTATAAAATAAGATCGCCTGATAAGTGCTTCTCCAAATTAGATTTTCTTGGTGCCTTACAATGCATCATATGTATATGCTTAAACCAAAGCTTTATTATTCATATATTTGCCGCTTTTACATGCACATGGATATTTTCCTAAAATGATTTTAATGAATTGTAGTGCTCATTCGATATTGACTGTGATCGATCCGGACAATGACACTGTCTATTTCATGGATCCATTAAAAAGACGCCTTGGGGGTAACGGAGAATGGAAATATATTGTTGACACATAAGTTGCTCAAAACTGACTTTTTACTGGAAGTTAATTTGTTCAACTATGCTAGTCCTTTTCTATTGTTAGTCACCTTATACATTGTTGGTCTTTTCTAATGTTGATTTGCTTATATATGTATAGTACCATACCAATGTTTAGAGTAGACCGCAACAAGAAAGGACGATGTTTTTGATAACTCATAATTTCATATATTTTTATACCCTTAAATGTAAGATTCTAGGCTTAGTTCTTATCATTTTTGAGTCATTTACTTTGTGCTTGTGTTTTGTAGGTTAAATTGGAGAAAAGAAAGTTTTGGAGCTTAAAATCAAATGCAGGAATCAAAGGGTGCTTGCTATCCTGAGCGTCCAGAATTGTCTCTGCTTTGCGTCAACTTCACAGATTAAACTGTACCTTGTCAGAAGGAATTAGCAGGCAAGCCTTATACCATTGGAAAGATACGGATGGTAGCTTTCTAAGGAATTTTACGGAAGAGGATTCGCATTTTTCTGGAGGAAGTTATGATGATTTAAGTGAACCTAGTTCGGGAAGGCAGATTCTGACGGATTTTGCATATCTTTTGGGAATTTAACTAGTGAGGCCCAAGGTCGTTGCTCTTAGCACTTGAATGGAACAAGGCTGAACGTGTTTGACACATTTGGAGTAATTTCTTGCATTGACTTTAATAACCCTGCATTCCTTTGGAGAGAAGAAAGCTATTCCAAGTTGGACTAGAAGACCGAATAAGCCCGAGTCAAGTAGGATTGGAAAGAGACATACAGGGAGAAAACCTAGGATGTCTAGAGACAGAAGAGGCAGCCTATTCCGCAGAGAACAAGAAGAAGAGAAGCTCTCACCATCGCTGGACCCGAGTTCCTCAATTCTTCCATTGTTTGTTTCATGTTTTCTTCGATTCTAGTCATGTTTTTCATGGTTATGGATTGCTAATTCCTAAGCTAGGGCTGAGATGAAGCCCCTAGTATGACTATTCTATTTGTTTAGTTGGTTGCTATTGAATTTCGAGATTTCTATGTTAAACTCTTAATCACCGTTTCAATATAACTTTTAATCAAAATCTTTGCTCGGGATCAATAAGACCTAGGTTTTGTTTATGAGTTATTTGGTTGGGAAATATGATGCTTGATCAATGAGTAGATGTTTTCTAGGGTGCCAAAAGATAATTCAATCTTGTGATTAAAGAGTTGTGAATTGAGAATACAAGTGCTTGATCATAGTCGATATTCTTGTTTGCATGGTTTCCTAGTTCTTTTGTGCTTAATGGAGTTGAACATGTTTGCTTGAACCTGACCATTAAGTGGAGTAAATTATAGTTTGGCTACTTGAGTTCTATACAGGATCAATAAATTGGAATTCATAGGTTAGAAGAACTTTGGCATATGTCTGGGATCAATAAAGCTTATGTATGGAAATCTTTAGCATGATATTTAGGGAATTCAATTGTTATCAACTAGAGAATAGGATAGAAGTATTAGGTGGTGGATTCAATGCTTTAGCATCTTCATAATCTGTTCTTAGACTTAAAGAAATCTCATTGCTCATTCTTGTCTTTAATTTCAGTTTTTCTTTCTTTAATTTTATGTTTAAAACTCAATCATCATAAAAATTAGTTTGTTTCACTTAAGTATAGCACATTTGTCATAGTAAAATTGTCTCAATCAGTCCTTGAGGGAATGACCTCGTGCTTGCACCTCTATTCTACAATTGATTTGTGCACTTGCGAGTACTAAATTAAAATTGACAACAAGTTTTTGGCGCCGTTGCCGGCGACTGACTTAATTCAATTTGATCTGTCAGTTGTACCATACTTAATTTTTGTATAGTTTTTTCTTTTCTTTTACTTATTTTTTGTTTGTTTTTCTTGTAGGTTTGAATTTTGTTTATGCAAGGTCGTCGATCCCAGAATTTAGATATCATTGTATACGATCCAGAGATTGAACGAACTCGTAGAAGACTTTCAAGGCAAGCAAGAACTCAAGCTCAAGTTGCAGTTCCAATGGCAGAAGATGAAACAAAAGCATTGAAGGAGTTCACGGCTCCTACTGCACTCACAACATCATCTTGTATTGTTGTAGCTCCCATTCCTGCAGGAGTGCGTTTTGAGATTAGACCAGCAACAATCCAGAGTTAATTTGCCTAATTTTTATGGGAAGACAAATGAAGACCCTTATCTCCATGTGGAGGAATTCAAAGACATATGTGGAACTTTTCAGTATGAGATATCAGATGAGAAGATCCGTTTAAGGCTTTTTCCTTTTTCATTGAAGGACAAGGCAAGAAAGTGGCTAAGCTCTCTTCCCCCTGGTTCCATCAATACTTGGGATGATTTGGTTAAAAAGTTCTTGTTGAAATTCTTCCCGGCTAAGAAAACCAATGCTCTCCAAGCAGAAATTTTTGGTTTCTCTCAACCCGAAGGAGAACCTTTTTATGAGAGTTGGGAGCGTTATAAGGATTTGTTCTAGAAGTGTCCTCATCATGGATTTTCTAAACCCCAAAAGGCTCAATTTTTCTACAGAGGTTTGAACTCCCAAAGTAGAAGTATGGTGGATGCTACAGTTGGTGGAAGCTTGATGGGAAAGACGGCAGATGAGGCAATTCAAGCTTTTGAGACTATATGTGAAAATTCGCAGCAATATGATCCTTATACAACAGTGCCCAAAAGAGGAGGACTATATGAGGTTAGTGCAAGTACTAAGTTGGAAGAGCAAGTTGCAACCTTGGCAAGACAAATGAAGAGCCTTACTCCTCTGTTAAATAAGGCTGCAAGGGAGACATGTGCTTTGTGTTCAAGTATTGCACATACCACCGAGGCGTGTTCTGAAAATTTCTTCAAAGATGAGCAAGTCAACATGGTGAATAATTATAGAAGGCCTGTGAATGATCCTTTTTCAAATACCTATAATCCAGGTTAGAGGCAACGTCCAAATTTCTCTTATAGCAACAATAATCAAGTGCAGATGCCAAGGAATCCTCCCATGCAAAATTATCAAGGGCCAATTGAACAAAAGAAACCATCTCTTGAAGAAACCATGCAGCAACTTGCACAAAATCAGATGGAATTTCAAAAGGGCAATGCTCAGATGCTTCAAGCTATTCAGGAGACCAAGAAAGAGCAGCAAGTTCAATCTCAAGCTATTTCTAAGCTAGAAGTTCAAGTTGGTCAGATTGCCACTGCCTTGAATGAGAGAGAACAAGGGTGTTTACCTAGCCAAACTCTTGCTAATCCAAGGGGTCAATATGAGAAACATGAGCCTATGAAAGTTGTGATCACGTTGAGGAGTGGAAAAGAAGTTGATATTAAAGTTCGTAGTCCAGGAGATATTCAAGAAGTTGAACAGGGGATTGAAGAGTCTGTTGCTATCCCAGAAATTAATGAATCAGCAGAGAATGATTCTGCAGGAGGATTGAAGTTGCAACAGCAATCCCGAAAACGAACTGATTCGAACCCAGTGACATCTAGCACACCAGAAACGACTTTAAGGCCTCCTATAGAGTCTCAATTTGTTCCTAAACCTCCATAACCAGAATTGCTTGATAGGAGCAAAAAGTGTGACGATATTATTGAATATGTACCCCATTTTTAGCCTTGTTTCTCCCTTAAGTTTAGTGTTTTGAGTCATTGAGTCGTTTTTAGAGTCTTGTTGAGTGTTTGGAGTGAAATAAGCGGAAAAAGTAAAATTCATGAAAAATCCTACCTGGATCAGGATTCCTCACTGTCGACTGTTTTTGCGGTCTTTACATTTTATTTTCTCTAGAAAATTCTGATATTCTCCTGCTTGTTGTAGGAAACCTTGCTGGTGGAACTCTTGGAAACATCAATGATTGAGTCATAAAATAAAGCATTAAGATATTTGACCAAGCAATGAAGAAGGGGAATAAAGGAGAAAGACGTTTTCAGTTGAAGAATAAAAGAGAAAGATGTTTCAACTGGAAAATAAATAAGAAAAAGATGTTTCAACTAGAAAATAAATACGAAAAAGATGTTTCAGCTTGGAAATTAAAGGAATTGTCCCATTATGAGAGGAGTTAAGGCCTTAAAGGAGATGTTTCAGTTGGAAAATTAAAGGAATTACGATGCAATCCCATCCGTCCAATGATGAAGGGTATGATCTACAAAAGCCAACCAATGCTCCCCTATAAATAGGCAACGTCCAGAACAGAATTAGCATCACTTCCCAGCCAAGATCACTTCCCAGCCAAGATAATTCATTGCCTATCACTTCCTGGCCAAAAACCATTCCAAGACTGCCCAATTCAATCCTTAAACTTCCATCACCTACAAGACCGTGACACCATCCATCCATCAATCTACAAAGCTCTAAGGCGCTGAGTCAAGGACGCTCCACCACCATCGCAGAGACGAGTTCATCACCGTGTTGCTAAGCCGCTGAGGAAAGCTTCAAAGTGTAACTATGACTCTATTTACAATTTTTATTTCGGTTTTGTGTGTTTCAATTTGCGAGTTGTGTAATTGGAGACACGGAATTTTCAGAATATTTTTATTAATATTTTGAGATTTTCAGTTTATTATTGAGTTAATTTTGAGAATTTTTTTATGATGCATGTTACAATCTTGTGCCCTTTTATGTGTTTTGGTAATTTTCAGAGTTAGGTTCATAAGTTTGCATGCTAGAATAATGGTGAGAGTTTTTGTGTGTTTGCTTAATTTTCCAAGAGTAATTGTTATTTGTTAAGACGCTGAGTTAAACAAGTAGCAATTAGTTCTAAAAAGTGGTAAAAATCATGCTTTAATGATTAAATGATTCTGGAAATTACGTGTTAAATTATATGTGTAATGGTTAATTTGCACGTGTGAGTTGATTCGAGGATTAGATAATACTACTAGTTAAGAGAATTACGCTAAGTGTTTTCGAAATTTAGTAGTATTAGGCTTGATAAGGACTTTTCCGATCCAAACCTACATTAGAACGAATCAGATAAATGGATTGATCCGCTGAGGCTTTTCATTTGGGCTCTTATCTAGGCATTGAAGGTGGGCACATTTTTATAGCATGTTGAAATGAATTTTCTGTTTTTACACTTAGTAATTTCCGAGTGGTATTGGTCTAGGTTAGGGAAGTTGATCATTGTATATAGTTTTATTTGTTTTGTTTTTATTTTAAGTAGATTAGGAACCAAATTTCAAAACCCCCCATTTTATTCTTTTATTTGTTAATTGACCTTTTTGTGTAGGTGTACCCTACAATCCCCGGACTGAACGATCCCTGCTTATCCTATACTGACAACTACATTTTGCAGGGTTAAATTGTGAGGCTATTTCAGCCGCACCAATTTTTGGTGCCGTTGCCGGGGATCGAACCCGGGTCACCCGCGTGACAGGCGGGAATACTTACCACTATACTACAACGATGGGGATTGTTAAAATCTCCAACACTTAAAGTGTCATTGATTTTGTTTATATAGAATGCATGCTAAATTTTTGTACTACACTTATGGAATGGTGACAAATTGCGATTTCGGTTAGGCCAAGTTTAATTGTGATTTTGTTTAAGTTTTATGATTGTTACAAAATTAAGCATGTCTTTTATCATTGTTGTACAATTTGTAGAAGTTGTTTTTTTTTAAGCATATTGTAAATTGTATGTGTTTCACTTAGATTTTTTTTTTTGCGCTGCATGGTTGGCAACCCATTTCAACCGAAGCTGTAGAGGAGCCATCAACCAGAGTTTGACATTTCTATCCCTTTACTTGCTTACGTTGAATTGTACTTGTGTCTTTGTTTGTTTGTTTATTTTACCCTTCCCTTATTTTCGTAGCCCCCCCCCCCCCCCCCAATATTTAGGGTCTATATACCATATTTCTTGCCTACATTGAGGACAATGTAGATTCTAAGTGTGGGGTGGGTTTACACTTTTATTTTAGTTTAGAAAAAAAAAAATTGGTTTTATAGTCTTTTTGTTTTTTGAGTCTTAGGATGCCCCTAACGTCTAGGATGAACATGTCTCTGAATTCATGGCTGAAGGTTTTCACAATCAAAATAGGACTTAATTGAATTCTGTGGTTAATCGACATTGTGATACTTGTATGAAGATTTGAGATAGGATTGTAACTTGGTTCATTAAGCATGCTAGGATTAAGTCTGATTCATTTGACCCTAAGTGAGCTGTTGAGCTAAAAAACTTTCTTTTCGAGTGCTTATTGATAAATTCAGAATTTCATGGTTGTATTTGCAAAACCTCATCATTCTTTGAAAATCCAATGATCATGTGCCATAGATTTTAATGGACTAGAAAGTACTAGAACTCGGCTGTTGTGACTATCAAAACTTATATGTCATAATATGCCCTGATCCTGGATAGGATAGAAGGCATTAGGGTAACCACCATAGCCAAACAAGCATGTGTCCCCAATTGTGCCTGTCGTGGTACTCCTTAGAATGAACCCCTTTGAGCCTACATTGAAAACCTTTGTTTCATCACCCTCACTACCCTACCATGCATGAGCTTAGTATAGGAAATCTCTACCCTTGTCTTAGGGACTTAGTAGAGCATGACATAGTGTAGGGGTGACGATGAAAGACAAGAGTGGGGCGGGGAAAAACCAAGAAAAAGAAAGAAGATTGCCGTGAAAAATGAATGAAAGAAAATGAAAAAAAAAATGAAAAAAAAAAGAAAAAAGAAAGAAAAAGGGCAAAAGAGAAGAAAAATTGAAAATAAAACTCTTGGGAAATTGTTGAAGTGTGGTTTTGGACTTTCAAATTTGTAGAAGGCTCAAAGTTGAAAATTATGCCTTTGTCCATTCCCATGTTGGTTAGAGTGAAGGTTGGGCCCAAAACAATGATATTTGGTGTACAAAAATGATGACATAAGGTGGTCCTTATATGCTCAGCTAGGTCCTTAGGATTTTTGTATCCTAAATCTTCATTTCAAAAACCCTAGCTTAGCCCCATTACAACCTGTTTTAAGTGCTTACTTGATCCTTGAGATGGGCAGTCTTTGGTTAGTGGAGTCAGGTACGCAGTCGAGCTTATGGTTTAGGTTCATTTGTGCACTTAGTCATTTCATGAGGTCTTTAAAAATTCTTCACAAAATGCGTTTATTGATGAAATATGCAAGCTGTTTGTTGCCTTACAATTTATTCTCTTGCATATACTTGAGTGTGAAGCTTTTAAGCATAGCCATTTCTGAGAGAAAAATCGAGAGTATGCCTTGTGAGTTTGGATTGGACTTGTTCGAAACATGCTATCATTCACTGTATAACTTAAGTTCTCCACATCTTACTTAGTCATATGAGTGTCACATGTTTATTAACCATGGAATTATCTATGCGATTTTGATTAAGTGTTTAACGTGAAAGCCATGAGTTAAGAGTCTCTGAGACAACAGTTAGGAGCAATAGAGTCATTTACTTGCTTTTCGTTGAGTCTTTGTTTTGTTTTGTATTTTTGTTTTGCTAAGGGACTAGCAAAAGCTAAGTGTGGGGTAGTTGATAGGAGCAAAAAGTGTGACGATATTATTGAATATGTGCCCCATTTTTAGCCTTGTTTCTCCCTTAAATTTAGTGTTTTGAGTCATTGAGTCGTTTTTAGAGTCTTGTTGAGTGTTTGGAGTGAAATAAGCGGAAAAAATAAAATTCATGAAAAATCCTACCTGGATCAGGATTCCTCATTGTCGACTGTTTTTGCGGTCTTTACATTTTATTTTCTCTAGAAAATTCTGATATTCTCCTGCTTGTTGTAGGAAACCTTGCCTGCTAGAACTCTTGGAAACATCAATGATTGAGTCATAAAATAAAGCATTAAGATATTTGACCAAGCAATGAAGAAGGGGAATAAAGGAGAAAGACGTTTTCAGTTGAAGAATAAAAGAGAAAGATGTTTCAACTGGAAAATAAATAAGAAAAAGATGTTTCAACTAGAAAATAAATACGAAAAAAATGTTTCAGCTTGGAAATTAAAGGAATTGTCCCATTATGAGAGGAGTTAAGGCCTTAAAGGAGATGTTTCAGTTGGAAAATTAAAGGAATTACGATGCAATCCCATCCGTCCAATGATGAAGGGTATGATCTACAAAAGCCAACCAATGCTCCCCTATAAATAGGCAACGTCCAGAACAGAATTAGCATCACTTCCCAGCCAAGATCACTTCCCAGCCAAGATAATTCATTGCCTATCACTTCCTGGCCAAAAACCATTCCAAGACTGCCCAATTCAATCCTTAAACTTCCATCACCTACAAGACCGTGACACCATCCATCCATCAATCTACAAAGCTCTAAGGCGCTGAGTCAAGGACGCTCCACCACCATCACAGAGACGAGTTCATCACCGTGTTGCTAAGCCGCTGAGGAAAGCTTCAAAGTGTAACTATGACTCTATTTACAATTTTTATTTCGGTTCTGTGTGTTTCAATTTGCGAGTTGTGTAATTGGAGACACGGAATTTTCAGAATATTTTTATTAATGTTTTTGAGATTTTCAATTTATTATTGAGTTAATTTTGAGAATTTTTTTATGATGCATGTTACAATCTTGTGCCCTTTTATGTGTTTTGGTAATTTTCAGAGTTAGGTTCATAAGTTTGCATGCTAGAATAATGGTGAGAGTTTTTGTGTGTTTGCTTAATTTTCCAAGAGTAATTGTTATTTGTTAAGACGCTGAGTTAAACAAGTAGCAATTAGTTCTAAAAAGTGGTAAAAATCATGCTTTAATGATTAAATGATTCTGGAAATTACGTGTTAAATTATATGTGTAATGGTTAATTTGCACGTGTGAGTTGATTCGAGGGTTAGATAATACTACTAGTTAAGAGAATTATGCTAAGTGTTTTCGAAATTTAGTAGTATTAGGCTTGGTAAGGACTTTTCCGATCCAAACCTACATTAGAACGAATCAGATAAATGGATTGATCCGCTGAGGCTTTTCATTTGGGCTCTTATCTAGGCATTTAAGGTGGGCACATTTTTGTAGCATGTTGAAATGAATTTTCTGTTTTTACACTTAGTAATTGCCGAGTGGTATTGGTCTAGGTTAGGGAAGTCAATCATTGTATATAGTTTTATTTGTTTTGTTTTTATTTTAAGTAGATTAGGAACCAAATTTCAAAACCCCCCATTTTATTCTTTTATTTGTTAATTGACCTTTTTGTGTAGGTGTACCCTACAATCCCCGGACTGAACGATCCCTGCTTATCCTATACTGACAACTACATTTTGCAGGGTTAAATTGTGAGGCTATTTCAGCCGCACCATTGCTTCAGAAGCCCAAGAAAGGTAGGCACTTGACTGAGATTATGGAACTATTTCGCAAGGTGCAAATTAATATTCCTTTGCTTGATGCTATTAAACAAATCCCAGCTTATGCGAAGTTTTTGAAGGAGTTATGCACTAATAAGAGAAAATTTGAAGATCATGAGAAGGTGTTGTTGTTAGAAGAGGTCAGTGCTGTAATTCAGAGAAGACTCCCTCCAAAGTTGAAGGATCCAGGAAGCTTTACAATCCCTTGCACAATTGGTGATCATTATTTTGAGCGTGCTTTGATGGACTTGGGTGCCAGCGTTAACTTGATGCCGTACTCTCTATATTTGAAATTAAAGCTTGGTGACTTACAACCAACATCAATCACCTTGCAATTTGCAGACCGATCAGTCAAGAGGCCAAAGGGAATTGTTGAAGATGTGAGTAAAGGTGGATAAGTTCATATTGTCTGCAGATTTTGTCATTCTTGAAACTGAACCAGATGCTTATTCAAGCGAGGATGTACCACTCATTTTGGGTCGTGCATTCATGGTTACTGTTGATACCATAATTAAAGTAAAAGATGGACTTCTATCTATGACAGTTGGTGACATGTCGGTGGAGTACAAGATTTTTGAAGCGGGTCGACGTCCCTCTGATGATGGTAAATGCTTTATGGTTGATTCTATTTCTCCTATTACTCATGAATCTTTTGTTTTGAATTCATCTCAAGATCCCCTTGAAGTATGCTTGACACAATCTGGAATGGATTTTGATGCCAAGAAAGAGGTTGATGAGTTAGAGAAGCTACTTAATGCTGCACAGGTTTTTGAATCAAGAAAGTGGAACCAATTTGAGTCTTTACCTCTGTCCACAAATAAAGTTGTGCCGTCCATTCAGCAAGCACCAAAGTTAGAGCTCAAGCCACTGCCATCACACTTGAAATATGTATTTTTGGGTGAATTTGAGACACTTCCAGTGATTATTGCTTCGGACCTTTGTGAAGAAGATGAAAAGAAGTTGCTGCAAGTTCTTCAAGCTCACAAAACAGCGATTGGATGGACAATTGCAGATATTAAAGGTATAAGTCCTACAATGTGTATGCACCGAATCCATCTTGAAGACAATGTGAAGCCAACACGTGATGCACAAAGGCGTTTGAATCCACCAATGAAAGAGGTTGTGCGTGCTGAAATTTTGAAGCTCCTCGATGTTGGAGTTATATATCCAATTTCAGATAGCCAATGGGTTAGCCCAGTTCAAGTGGTGACTAAGAAGTCAGGAATAACCATTGTGAAGAATGAAAAAGATGAATTAGTGCCTACAAGAATGACTACGGGTTGGAGAGTATGTATTGATTACCGAAAGCTCAACACTGCCACACGCAAAGACCACTTTCCATTACCTTTTATTGATCAGATGCTTGAGTGATTGGCGGGTCATAGTTATTATTGTTTCTTTGACGGCTATTCAGGGTATAATCAAATTTCTATTGCACCAGAGGACCAAGACAAGACTACATTTACTTGCCCTTTTGGTACTTTCGCTTACCGAAGAATGCCTTTTGGATTGTGTAATGCACCGGCTACCTTCCAACGTTGTATGATGAGTATTTTCTCCGACATGGTGGAGCGATTTATTGAGGTATTTATGGACGACTTCTCTGTTTTTGGTTCTTCTTTTGATGATTGTTTGCTTCATTTAGCTCTAGTGCTCAAAAGATGTCAAGAAACCAATCTTGTGCTAAATTGGGAGAAGTGCCATTTTATGGTCAAGCAAGGTATTGTGTTGGGACATATTGTTTCAAGAAAGGCATTGAAGTTGACAAGGCAAAAGTGGATTTAATTACCAATCTTCCTCCACCAACAACAGTAAAGGGAGTGCGTTCTTTCCTTGGCCACGCCGGATTTTATCGGCGTTCCATGAAGGATTTTAGCAAGATTGCAGGACCATTGAGCAATTTATTAGCAAAAGATGCAGAATTTGTGTTTGATGAAGCATGTCTAGAGGCGTTTAACAAGCTTAAGGCCCTCCTAACTTCAGCTCCTATCATGAAGCCTCCGGATTGGAACTTGCCGTTTGAATTAATGTGTGATGCGTCGGATTATGCGGTGGGTGCAGTTTTGGGGCAGCATATAGAGAGGCTTCCTTATGCTATTTATTATGCTTCAAAGACTCTAAATGATGCTCAACTTAACTATTCTACCACCGAAAAAGAGTTGCTTGCGGTTGTATTTGCTCTAGACAAGTTCAAGTCTTATTTGATTGGTTCCAAAGTAATTGTTTACACTGATCATGCTGCCCTTAAATATTTACTTGCCAAGAAAGATGCCAAGCCTCATCTGATCTGTTGGGTTCTTTTACTTCAAGAATTTGATTTGGAGCTAAAAGATAAAAAAGGAAGTGAGAATGTGGTTGCAGACCACTTGAGTAGATTGGTGCATGAAGATGATGAAGTGGACTGCCTTCCTTTGAATGAAAATTTTCCTGATGAACAATTGTTTATGGTACATGATTCTCCTCCTTGGTTTGCTCATATTGTGAACTTTATTGTTACTAAAAAAATTCCAGATCATTGGAGCAAGCAAGAGAGGGAGAAATTTCTTTCTAAAGTGAAGCATTATATTTGGGATGAACCATATTTATTCAAACATTGCCCAGACCAATTGATTAGAAGATGTGTACCGGAAAGTGAGTTTTAAAGCATTCTTTGTTTCTTCCATAGTTATGCTTGTGGTGGGCATTTTGGAGCCAAGAAAACAGCGGCTAAAGTTCTTCAAAGTGGCTTTTATTGGCCAACATTATTCAAGGATGCTTTTGAATATTGGCCAAACATGACATGATGCCTTTGAGTAATATTTTGGTGGTTGAATTATTTGATGTTTGGGGAATAGACTTCATGGGAACTTTTCCTCAATCCTTTGGCAATCTCTATATATTGGTGGCAGTGGATTACGTATCAAAGTGGGTTGAAGCAATTGCTTGCAAAACTAATGATCACAAGGTGGTACTCTCCTTTCTCAAAGACAATATTTTTGCTCGTTTTGGCACTCCTCGAGCCGTTATAAGCGATGGAGGACTACATTTTTGCAACAAGCCATTCACATCACTTATGAAGAAGTATTCCATCACTCACAAAGTCGCTACACCTTACCACCCTCAAACTAGTGGCCAAGTTGAGATTTCCAACCGGGAAATTAAAAATATTTTGGAGAAAACAGTTCGCCCGGATAGGAAAGATTGGTCTCACCGGTTGAATGATACTCTATGGGCTTATAGGACGGCCTATAAAACTCCAATTGGCATGTCGCCATATCGCTTAGTTTTTCGGAAGGCTTGTCATCTTCCGGTGGAGTTGGAGCACCGAGCATATTGGGCAATCAAGCACTACAATTTTGACATGAATACAGCCGGTGAACAGAGAGCATTGCAACTGAATCAGATGGAGGAAATTCGTAATGAGTCCTATGAGAATGCAAAAATTTACAAGGAGCGCACCAAGAGGTTTCATGATAAAGTCATTCGTCAAAGGACATTCAAACCAAACCAAAAGGTGTTGCTATATAACTCTCGACTGAAACTCTTGATACACTCAAAGCAAGCACATAATTTAACCCTAGAAATATCATTAGTAGTATAAGCAAGTAGGGATCGTTCTATTCCGGGGATTGAGGGTACACCTGTCAATGTAAGACAATTTAAACAATTAAAATAAAACAAAGTATAATATTTACACAATATAAACACTATTCACAAAATTAGGGGGTTTTAGGTTTTGGTTTTTCGAAAATTTAAAGAAAGAATAAAAACTAAGTATAAACAAAAACACAAATACAAGAATGAAATGTAAGAAACAAAGATTAAAACCAAGTTCATGATTGAATTCAAATAAACCCTACATTGCTCTTCCAAGTCATGTGAAAGGAGTTGATCATGTGAAACATTAGAAAGCAAACGATTTCCCATATTTTACTTTCAACGCTAATTAATCTAAGTGAAAGCACAAAGACTAATCCTATCAAACATGTAATCAAGCCCTAGAAAGCTAGTCAATCATACATATTCAACGCATGAAACACATAGAAAGGCTATCAACTCAAGTGTACAACTTAGTATGAATAAGTTCATCTAATTGCAATCCTTTTCAATTGAATTCGATTTTTGTCCAAAACCTTTACTACTTTCGATTTAAGTTCATAACACAAAAAGTTGAATCATGTTCTTAAATCTAGCACCATTCATATCAAAACCCTAAGTGTTTCGAACCACATAAGATTAAAATACAAAAAATATCTATAAAGCAAATTCAATCGAACAATCACACATAAGCAACTTTGGAATCACAAAGAATGAATCGAAATCCTTTATTCAATCATAAAATTTCAGATTATAAACCTTATTCAAACATAAACTTTAACTAGAACAATCTTTAACGAAATCAAACAAGGAGAATCAAAAGTGATTACAAGAAAGAAGGTTGAATTACACTGTGAATGGAGATGTGGATGAATAACTCGAATGATGAACTAATGAAACTCAAAAGCAAGCTTCAAAGTACACGGCTTCAAGGTGGAATGGTGGAGATGCTCATGGCTTGGTCTTGCTTCTTCCTTCCTTGCTTGAAAACGCAAAAGTAGAACTAGAGAATGGAGAGAGCTTTCGCGTAGAGAGAATTTTCGGAATTAGAGGATGTGTGAGACGTCTAGGGATGTAGAGTTTATATAGGAGACGGCAAAACTTGGCCTCCAAGCCGTGATTTTCTGTTTATTTTCTCAAGGAATTAAATTAATAATTCCACATGCCTTCCACCAATGAGAAATTGCCAAGTAAGCCCTAGTGTGTCATCCAACCAATCACAAAACTCCAAGATGATTCCCTAATATATTCTTGCCGAAATTCCTTGAATATTTTCTGATTTGCTTCTCTTATTTCGGCCAAAATATCCTTAGGGTTTCTAGGAATGAATCTAGACGCCATTTGGTCCTTTTCTTGATGTCCACACTTTTTCTTTCCATAAACTTCACCCTAGAAAATCTCTTGCATAATCTTTTATTTTCTTCTTGATTTTTCATGCCACTTTCTCTTCTCCCTTTGGTTTTCATGGCAAAGCATCCCTAGGGTTACATCCTTGCGTCACAAACCCTAATTCCATGGGCTTTCATGGGCCTTGATCCATTTTGCCGAAAATCCAACTCAATTCTATAGAGTTCTTGGGCCTCGTTGCTTCAACTTCAAGCCTTTTCTTCCTCCAACGTCAAAACACATTATTTTTCCATTTCTTTTTCATGGTTGCGTTGGAAACTTACTTGGGAAGCTCTCCTCCATTTCACAGGGTTTCCTGGTTGGACTAGGAAAGCTTATTTCTTCATTTCTGCTCAATTGTGTGACCCTTTTCTTCTCATATTCGCTTGTCTTGACACTACTACACAAAAGGCTTCACACGACAGTTTAAAACTGTCGTCTCACGTTTTGCATTTCCGTGGTCTATCGAGGCGTCGTCTGATGAAACGCTGTCAGACGACGGTTTTCAACCGTGGTATACCGATCATTGGGTCGACGGTTTGCAGCTAAATTCGTCGTCTGATAGACCGGCAGATCTGCCGACATGCTGTCGACAAGTTGTCGACAGAAATATGTCGTGGTGTGACTTCTACTCATACCACAGTTTTTAGGATTCCAGCGTGGTGTGACTTCTACTCATACCACGGTTTGTAGGATTCTAGCGTTGTGTGACTTCTACTCATACCACGGTTTTTATTTTTAAGACGTTGTGTAAATTGTATACACACGACAGTTCTTCCAGCATAAAATGTGGTGTGATGACATAAAAATTCAGTGCGTGCGCTTTCACACGACAAATATAACTCTAACCGTTGTCTTGTGACATTTGAGACGATGGTTTTTGCTTACTTGTTGTCCGTGTGTGTATCCAACAATGATATCAGTAAGAACCGTCGTCTGAATTGTAGAAATTTTGTTTGATTCCACCCTATAATCCTCATCAGACGACATATTTTTCATTTTTCCTACTGTTGTTTGATTCGGTAATGGTAAGATTCAAATTAAGCTGAAACCAAAAATTGACCAAATAAACAGTAATTTTCTCATAATAAATAGCTATTACTAGCGAGGTACCCCGAGCAATGCTGCGGTTTTGTTTGATTGCTAAATTTCACATTCAATCTTAAGAAACGTTGAACATTTACATACTCTGAAACGGTGCACATTTACATATGCTTAATAGAGTTTTGCATTTATACTTGAAAGAAGATAAGGAGCGAGCATTTTGTGAAGTCTGCAGATCTGCTCTTGGTTAATACCCTTAAATTCTTCTTCAAACTCCTCTAGATATGCAGACTGCATAAAGGTACAAAATAGACAGCAATCTCGAGCCCACCATCCGTCTCTTCCTACCACATACAAAGGGAACAAAGATAACGTTACGTGCCATGGTGGGAAATGTAAAACCCAAAAAAAAAGAAGAAGGAAGATTTCATATGTAAGTGTTTGCATTCTTATATAATTTAATGCTATTTGCTTGAACAAAAACAAAACAATGAAAGATAATATTGTTGTCAAGGTCTACCACCTCAAGAAAACTTGATACCAAGAACAAATGAGAAACAAAATTCACAGTTCAGAAAGGAATACCCCGAGCATTACTTCAATATGCCATATCCTCTTCCTTTATATTTGTGTACACTTTCCTGCAAATAAATTTGTGACCATTGTTAGCAATATACACAATAAATGACTCATTTTCCAAACAAATCGATCAAACAATATCCAAATTTTAACAATGATATTGCATAAACAAGGTTAAAAAACTTCAAACTCATTTTGGTCTTCTTTATTGGGGGCTTTTTTTTATAAATTTTTTTCAAACTTCAAACTCTTTTTTTCAAACTCATTTTTTTATAAATTTTAACAATGATATTGCATAAACAAGATTTGTGATACATATTCATATGATTCACAATTTACAACAAAAACTAGTAGCCAAAGACAGGGATAAGAGAAGAAAGAAAAATGCAAAAGAGTCAAAAACAGATCTATAAAATTAGATAGAAGAAAACTGTGCAAACAAAAGGAGTTCCAAACCTCAACAACATGACCATGGTTATTACACAAAAAGACAATGACCTACACCAAAATGCACCTGAGATGGCCTTTTTAAGTCTGAATCTGTGATGCATTTACAATATCCAACATTGAGAGACTGTAGTCTCGTCAAACCTGCACAATCATAACTCAAATGATTTAAGAACAAAATCAAGGTATATAGAAAAATTATGCAGCAGACTGTACACCTTAATTACGTCTGGAAACAAGATGAAACCATAACTGGCACTTGGAGAAGAATCTCACCCTTAAATGACTACAATTAACTACTCCTGCTTATACCTGCACAACAAACAATTTTGTTAAATACAAACTTTGAAGCAACCAATTCCAAGACAAACTTGATGCACAGGTCTTTACATTTGCAGAAGGCCAAAATAACCAAAACACGATCCAAGGCTTAATACCAAAAGATGACAAGTATAGGATTTTGGGGTGCAATCTATCAAGATACAAATAAGTATATATGACAAATTGGTCGAGTGCAATAAGCAAGCTGCAAATTCATCCTAACGTTGCGGCATCTTTGGACCAATTTCAATGCAAAAAGCTTAGACGAGGTGCCGTCATTAAAAGCTAAAGAAGAAAACCCTTAGCGGTGGGATTCTAAATTTATCTTTCATGTTTAAGCAAATGTCCTCAGTGTGGGAACAAATTCCACAAGTTGACATAGCACAAAGTTACCAAAAAATAAATAAATAAATAAAAGAGTGCAGTGGTCATGTTCCACATTGAAGGAAGAGGTTTTATTGAACAAATGAACAAGATAAAAACCACAAACTAGTGGCTTCGAGTGCAGGAATACAAAATGAAAATCATATACCACAAACTCCCTATATTCATTGCATAACTAACCCAAAAGAGATTTGTGAATTGATCATTACAAATGTTCTCTATTTTTACCATATAAGCATTCAAGCACACACAAATTTGAAACAACCTGATCGGTTTCTTCCCATTAAACACAACATCAGGTCACAAAAAAGAGGTTTTTCCCGTTTGGTAGTTTCCATGATGTAATGCAACCACTGAATAGATACACATCTCCCTCACTGCAACCCAACAAATTCAATTACCATCAGCATAAAAATATCAACTTTTCATTCCCATATGCAAATTCAGCTACACATTCAATAACCTATTAGTACAAAAATCTCAACTTTTCAATTGCATATGCAAATTTAGCTACAAATTCAATGACCCATTAGAATACAAAAGTCAAAATTTCATCAGCCTTTTCTAAATTCATCTAAAACGTAAGAACCCACAAATCATTAGAATGTACCTGCCATTTGAACCGGTCAGAACTCAGAACAACCTTGGGTAAGTTTATGTCTTCTTCTGTAAACTACACTCTAGAAGTAGTAATCTTCTTGTGTGAACTTCTTGTGTGAACTCGCCATAGCAATAACTGGAGACCTTTGAAAACAATACTTGATTAAGTTCAAAGGAACAATCGCAATGGGGGACAAGGAGGCTTACTATTTGATGTCAGTAAGCACTTCTGCAATCAAGCCCAAAAGCCAAAATTGCACAAAGTCTGCTGAACTCTTACCCAATTCCTGCATACCAAAAAATGTTAATCATAATATCATATACCCAAAATCATTGACAACCCGAAACCAAGCTCAAAACCCCCAAATTTTTACCCAAAATCAAATGCCCAAACTTTGACACGAAATCAAACACCCAATTGAAGTTACCAGATTCGAGAGGACGAGAATTTATCATATTCGAAGACAAATCATGGATTGGTACCAAAGAGGTTTCGGAGGCGGTGGAGTCATGGTCAAGGGCTTCAGGGATTGGTACCAGAGAGATCTCAGAGGTGGTGGAGTCGTGGTCAAGGGGCTCGGAGTTGGGGATTGGTACCTGAGAGATCTAGGAGGCAGCGGATTCGTGGCCAATGGCTTTGGAGTCGGGGATTGGGAAAGGGAGTGTCGGAGTAGCAGTGGAATTCTGGAAAGAGAGTTAATGCTACCACGAGAGTTGGGGATTGGTACCAGAGAGTCAAGGATTGGTACCAGCGACTTGGGATTGAGGGATTCAGAGGCGGTGGATTTAGGGTTGACGGCTTTGGTGTTGGAGAGAGTCGGGCTCGGTGGAGTTTTGGAAAGATACTGCTGTGCTACCGGAGGCTCTGGGGAAGTCGAAATTAGAGCACTCATCTTGGGGTGGTGAAGATTTGGAGTGAATGCCGCCGTGTGCCTGTATCTAGGGCTGGTAGTGATGGAGTGCGTGTGTTATTGGGGGCTTTTTTTTATAAATTTTTTTCCTCTAACTTGGTTTAAACGTGTAGTGGTTTAGGACACATGGCTAGATAAGTCATTTGTTAATGCATGCATGTACAAGGCATCAGACCATGGTTTTTCACATATACGTTGTCTGAATGCCATTTTTTAAATTTTCAATTTGCCTCCTCTTGTTGCGCATGGGAGGAAAATGGGAGAATGGAGGGAAATGTTAGGAGGAATGTTGGTAGACACGTTCTTTCTGCTTCTAAAACTATGGATACATACCACAGTTTTAAACTAACTGTCGTATCACCGCTATATTTAAGTGCTGTCAAATTGTGGGAAACTTGCCATATAAGACATCAGATCACGGTTTTTCACATATATGTTGTCTGAATGCCACTTCAAAATTTTCAATTTTGCCTCCTCATATTGCCTGCTGAGAGGGAAATAAATTTGGAGGGAAGACAATGGAGGGAAATGTGAGAGGGAATGCCAATGAACATGTTTTGGCTTGCAAATCTATCAATTCACACCACAGTTTTAAAGTAACCGTCGTATAAACACTACATGCTGAGGAAATTTAACTGGTGCCAATTGGTGCGAAACTTGCCACCTCTATGACAATTTAACCTCACACCACGCTTCCATTTATAAACGTCTTCTGAAGCAATGCATAATTTCAGCATGAAAAACACCTGTTGGTTGAATTCATATTAGAAGACGGAAATTTTACAACCGTCGTCTCAATAATGAGAAATGATTCACACCACGGAAAACAGTATGGCGTCGTCTGAGAGGTGTCGTGTGATTCATTTTCTGTAGTAGTGTGATGTTCGCAAGCTCCTCTTTCCATTCGTGAGTTCATTTCCACTTTTTAGCTCGGAGGTCCTGAAAATAGAAACTATACTGAAAATAAAAACTTTATAAAAATGAAAAATAGAAACTTTCCTACACTAAAAATGGAAACTTGCTAGAAATGAGAAATGGAAACTACAAAAATGGAAACTTTCTACAATAAGGAACTTTCCCAATCGAAGAATGGAAACTTTCCTAAACAGGGATTTTTCAAGGAAATAACGCAGGAAATGTAGGGAAATGGCAGTTAAAACGTCGCATTAAAATGCTCCTATCAACTCTTTCCAGGGAAGTTGAAATCTCGGTGGATGGGTCCTTTTCTGGTCACAAAGGTGTTTCCCCATGGAGCAATTGAGATCAAGAACTTGAGGAACAACTCAATCTTCAAAGTGAATGGTCAACGTCTCAAACCTTACTTGGAGACATCTTTTGACACCAATGAGCAGCATGTTTCCTTCACTGATCCTCCAAATGAATGAGCTTAAACTTGGTCTGGCTGAAGACATAAAACTTAGCGCTTGTTGGGAGGCAACCCAATGATTCTTGGAAGAAGAGGAGTGCGTGTTCAGCAAGAATGAGGCTTCTACTTGTGCTCACATCTGCTACCTTCATACCAGGGACGTTTCCTAACTCTTTTCTTCTATTTTAGTTTATTTTCATCCGTTAGTTTTTTTTTGGTCATTCTGTCCCCTTACTTTTATTGTTGTACTGCTGTTTTATATTTTGGGATTGCAGTATGCACTTCAATCCTGCTGCTGATTTGTTCACCTTGCGGACAATGCTCAATTTAAGTTTGGGGGTGGGATTTCATATTTTTATTTTATTTTAGGTCTGTGTTCGGTGTTTTGTTTTACCTTATTCAAAAAAAAAAAAAGAATAAAAATTAAAATAAATAAAAATTGCATTTTTCATTGGTTTTTTTAGTTCTGTTTGTTAGTCTAAGTCTTAGGGTTCTTCCAAACACTATGATGAGCATGAACTTCTTACGGATAATATTATGGTCTTAAGATGATAGCAAGCATGTATTGATTCATGATTTTAAGTAATTGTTAATAGATTTTTATGACCATTGTGCTCAGCTTGTCTTGCATTGATGGTTAGATTGGTGTTATGATTGAAATTTGATTGATGCATGCTAGGATGAGTTAAATTTGATTTTAACCCTTGTGAGAATTTGAGCTTATATTTGTGCTTTTCTTTTCTGAGTGAATTAGAATAGATCATCTTATTTTCTTGGCATGGATTTTGCATGATCTCATCTTTTATTCATCTTGGTTGAGACTCGGATTCGACTTGCATATTTTATACAAGGACAAATGCTAGAACTTGCCCCAAAGCCTCTTGAAGCGTATGGTTGAATTGCATGATGGATGGGAAAGGATAAAGGCACTAGGATTAACCACCATAGCCAAATAAAGCATGTGTCCCTTTAATGCACACAAGTTGTGCAACCCCCTAGAGAAACCCCCTTGAGCTTACATTAAGCCTTTTCTTTTGTCAACCACAAATTCCTTACCTTTTAACCTAGTATAGTTATATCTTTACCCTATTCTAAGGAGTTAGTGGAGCACAAATTCTTAGAGATTCATTATAGTTCAAGGTATTGTTGTAAGCAAGTATGGGGGAGTGTTATTGTAAATGTCGATCCAAGGAAGAATGAAAAAATATTGATGGCTATAAAAAAATAAAAATAAAAATTAAAAAAACAAAAAGAATAGCCGAGAAGCCAAAGGAAAAAATCGAAAGTGAAAAAAATAGAAGAATTTCCTTGGATTCAATAAGTTGTTTTATTATATTATGGTGTTTAGAATGAAGCAAAGGCCCAAAAAGATGACATCCGGCCTTAAGAAAAAGTTTCTTGCTTCATGTGTTTCGAGTTTTATTGCCTTGAGGAAATTCATTGAAGTTCTTATCTCTCTACATTATCATCCTAGTGCTCTACTAAGTTCCTTAGGATTTTTGTGATTTCCCGATCCTTTCTTTCTTGAAACCTACACCCATAGCCCCATTACAACCCTAAATAAAGACCTTTTTGATCTTTGAAGTTGTTCATTCGATTTGTGGAGACTTGTGCAGAGGGGTGAGCATATGGTGTCACTGGCCTTTCATCCGAGTTTTGGCATTCCTTTCATGATATCATAATTAAAAAAATATTGTCAGAAAAAGCTTTTCTTTCTTGTTGTCATATGTGAGCTATTTGTTGCCTTTATACATCATTCCTCTCACATATAACTTGAGTGAAAATGGAAGCTTATGCCATAGTCAGAAAATCATGAGTGAAAAGAAATTGAGTGCATCCTTGTGAGAAATTGAGTTGACACTTGATTGAAACATGAGGAAGTTGGGTTTCTTTTGTTGCATTGGTTTGATCATCCTTGCACTAAATTTTGAGCATGATGGTCATCAAAATAGATTAGCTTTTAAGTAAAGTTGTGAATTTGATATTGTGCTTGCTCAAATCTTGACTGACCATACTTGTAGGCAATATAAGTTCTCTGAGATGTTTGGAAGACATTAGGTCCGTGCTTTGAGTCATATTTATTTTTCTTTTCTTGTTTGCTCGAGGACTAGCAAAATCTAAGTTTGGGGGTATTTGATAACTCATAATTTCATATATTTTTATACCCTTAAATGTAAGATTCTAGGCTTAGTTCTTATCATTTTTGAGTCATTTACTTTGTGTTTGTGTTTTGTAGGTTAAATTGGAGAAAAGAAAGATTTGGAGCTTAAAATCAAACGCAGGAATCAAAGGGTGCTTGCTATCCTGAGCGTCCAGAATTGTCTCCACTTTGCGTCAACTTCACAGATTAAACTGTACCTTGTCAGAAGGAATTAGCAGGCAAGCCTTATACCATTGGAAAGATACGGATGTTAGGTTTCTAAGGAATTTTACGGAAGTGGATTCGAATTTTTCTGGAGGAAGTTATGATGATTTAAGTGAACCTAGTTCGGGAAGGCAGATTCTGACGGATTTTACATATCTTTTGGGAATTTAACTAGTGAGGCCCAAGTTCGTTGCTCTTAGCACTTGAATGGAACAAGGCTGAACGTGTTTGACATATTTGGAGTAATTTCTTGCATTGACTTTAATAACCCTGCGTTCCTTTGGAGAGAAGAAAGCTATTCCAAGTTGGACTAGAAGACCGAATAAGCCCAAGTCAAGTAGGATTGGAAAGAGACATACAGGGAGAAAACCTAGGACGTCTAGAGACTGAAGAGGCAGCCTATTCCGCAGAGAACAAGAAGAAGAGAAGCTCTCACCATCGCTGGACCCGAGTTCCTCAATTCTTCCATTGTTTGTTTCATGTTTTCTTCAATTCTAGTCATGTTTTTCATGGTTATGGATTGCTAATTCCTAAGCTAGGGCTGAGATGAAGCCCCTAGTATGACTATTCTATTTGTTTAGTTGGTTGCTATTGAATTTCGAGATTTCTATGTTAAACTCTTAATCACCGTTTCAATCTAACTTTTAATCAAAATCTTTGCTCAGGATCAATAAGACCTAGGTTTTGTTTATGAGTTATTTGGTTGGGAAATATGATGCTTGATCAATGAGTAGATGTTTTCTAGGGTGCCAAAAGATAATTCAATCTTGTGATTAAAGAGTTGTGAATTGAGAATACAAGTGCTTGATCATAGTCGATATTATTGTTTTCATGGTTTCCAAGTTCTTTTGTGCTTAATGGAGTTGAACATGTTTGCTTGAACCTGACCATTAAGTGGAGTAAATTATAGTTTGGCTACTTGAGTTCTATACAGGATCAATAAGTTGGAATTCATAGGTTAGAAGAACTTTGGCATATGTCTGGGATCAATAAAGCTTCTGTACGGAAATCTTTAGCATGATATTTAGGGAATTCAATTGTTATCAACTAGAGAATAGGATAGAAGTATTAGGTGGTGGATTCAATGCTTTAGCATCTTCATAATTTGTTCTTAACTTAAAGAAATCTCATTGCTCATTCTTGTCTTTAATTTCAGTTTTTCTTTCTTTAATTTTATGTTTAAAACTCAATCATCATAAAAATCAGTTTGTTTCACTTAAGTATAGCACATTTGTCATAGTAAAATTGTCTCAATCAGTCCTTGAGGGAATGACCTCGTGCTTGCACCTCTATTCTACAATTGATTTGCGCACTTGCGAGTACTAAATTAAAATTGACAACAGTTTTCCTCAATGGAAGAACATGGCAATATGTGTTTGATATATTCATTTTCTTTTGAACAATAATTCAGTCAATAAGGAGTAATATATGTATGTTGTTGATTGATGGTGCACGATGTGTATTTTTGTAGGGTATTCCATCACAGCAAAACGACAAACAGTATGGCTATTTTGTAATGAGATATATGAGGGATATCATACATGATACAAACTTGGGTTTTGCAGAAAAGGTAACTGAGTTTGCTGTTAGTTTGCTATTTTGAAATGACAAAGTCTGCAAGTTTGCTGTTAGTTTTCAAAGTTGTACGTACTATTGTTTCATTTATCAAATGGCATGGCATGAGCTTAATTTTTTATTTTTAAACTATTACAGTGGGGTAGGAGAGCTAACCATGTTTATAGTCAGGTGGAAATTGATGAAGTGCGTAATGAGCTCGCAAGTTATGTGCTCAAGAACATCCTCAAGTTGTAAAGTCTGCAGTTGCTCATGCCCTAGAACCTCTGAAGTGAAATAAGCAAGAAATGTGTTTTTGTACGTGGTCTGGAGTGATGATTTAAAGTACATTTGTTCACTTATTTTGCTATTGGAGTAGCATATATAGCTAAGGTTCTTATTTTGCTATTGGAGTAGCATATACAGATGCTCCTTATTTTGTATTATGTAATCCATTTAGGTACAATTACGTGGGTTATAACAATATTAGATTGATCTATATTAATATATATCTAATTACTGTTCATTTGGTAATTACTGATTTTGGAACTGTCATGTGAAAGCCTACATCTAGCTATTTTTCTATCATCTGAGTTCAAAACAGATAATGGATGCTTACAAACAAAAAGAGTGGTGTGAATAAAAGTCCCACAATGCGCACAAAAATAAACAATCGTCATCTGCATTCAAAACACACAATGGATGCTTACAAACAAAAAGAATGGTGTGAATAAAAGTCCCACAACGCGCACAAAAATAAACAATCATCATCTGAATTCAAAACACACAATGGATGCTTACTAACAAAAAGAATGGTGTGAATAAAAGTCCCACAATGCGCACAAAAATAAACAAACGTCGTCTGAATTCAAAACAGATAATAGCTGCCTTGTAAAGAGAGTTGTGTGACTTCAACTCACACAACGGGTAGAAAATAAAGCGACATGTAAATCGCAATCACACAACAGTTGCTAAATCTGCCCGCTGTCTGAATAGCAGTCGCACAACAGCTAATGCTATCGACAGACTGCCAGCATGTTGTCGACATGTTGCCGGCAAGCTGCCAAGCCCTTAACACGACGGTTCCCTACAATTGGCCTTCATCAGACGGCGCCTCGATATACGACAGTTTGCCTCCCTATCAGACGACGGTTTTTAGCCGTCGTCTGATTCAATTTTTGTAGTAGTGCCTGCTACCTTAGAACCATGACGTTAGACATACCATATAGCCTTGACATTAAATAACATACATAAAGAATAGCTAACCATTAAATCACAAAGCAATGAGGTATGTGAAGCTATATAGCCCTTGACAATGCCTAAAAAAAAACTTATAGCATGAAACAACCTACCTCATAGCCACGCATACCACTAAATAATCAATGAAAATCGTAGCATAAAAAATAAAAGAAAATAAAAAATTTGGTGGCATTAAACTTTTAGAACTTCAAAGTCTACCTAAACATGACGTTAAACATATCTTATAGCGATGACATTAAGTAACATTGAACATACCTTAGAGCCATAAAATTTAATAACATACCTCTAGAATAGATGACCAATAAACAAAGATGAGGTATCTAAAACCATTTATATAATTCTTGACAAGGTATCGGAAAAAAATTCATAGCATAAAATAACTTACCTCATAACCATGAACATCATTAAATGTCATACCTTGGAATAGGTAACCAATGAAACTCAAAGCATAAAAAAAATAATGATAAATAAAAAAGTTGGTAAGCATTAAATTTTTAGAAGTTGAAAGTCACACCCGCAACCTTAGAGTCATGACGTTAAGCATACTTTATAGCCATGACACTAAATAACATACCTCTATAATAGCTAATTAATAAATCACTTAGCCATGAGGTATCTAAACCTATATACCACCTAACAATGTATTAGAAAAAACTCGTAGCATAAAAAACAACCTACCTCATAGCCATGAACGTCACTAAAAAAAATGAAATTAGTAGAATAAAAAATTCAAAATAAAATAGAAAGCAAGTAGGCTTTATACTTTTAGAACTTGGATGTCACGCCTATTACCTTATAACCATGACATTGAACATACCATTTAGCCATGACATTAAATAACATTAAACATTCTTTATATCCACGGCATTGAAAAACATACATCTAGAAAACGCTAATAATCACATATCAATGAGGTATCTAAAACTATATACCTCTTGTCGTATAAAAAAAAACTATATACCAGTTGACATGATATAAGAAAAAACTATTAGCATAAAACAACATATCTTATAACCATGAACATTACTAAATATCATACCTTTAGATTAAATGAGAAATGAAATTCATAGAAAAGAAAAAATAAAATAAAGTACAAAGCCGGTAGGCATTAAATTTTTAGAATGGCATTAAACATACTTTGTTTCTGTATAGTTTCGCTAGTTGTTAAGACTAATAGAATCACTGATATCCCTGTCTACAATCCTCTCGTCGCTTGATTTTGAACAATTGCGTGGTTGGGTGATACCCACTGCTTCGTAGTATGAACAGGTTAACAAATTTATATGCTGGTTGGCTGAAGCTGTCTACTAAACTATGTCAGCCAAATAGCCACTCTCAAGTATAAGACATGGAAGTAATAGTATAGGGATTTAAGAAAGATTGTCGAACCCACGAGGATTGTATTCCTTTTAATAGCTAGGGTGTGAACCTAATGAGAGATAGAATATGTAAATGTACAATCACGAACCTAGAATTACAAGGAAATCTAGGCTCATGGGGAGTATGTGCAAGATGGGATAGTGATTTGAATTTGGTTTTTGAATATAGTTATGAATTGAAAACAACTAGAGGCTTCAAAGTAAACTAAATTACTTTAATCTAAACTAGTGATCAAATTGATGAAGGTTAGGATTTAGATTTTCTACCACTAACTTCCCTTACAAGTATTGATGCATTTCACCAAAGTCAAGGTGACAAGCATGGGAGAGAAGATGTGCATGGGGATGCTTATTATCCAAAAGATAATATGATGGATTAACCTTGCCATAATGTTGTAGGATTCTTCTAGGACTCTCTTTGATAATTTCAGCATCATAAACCTTTCCAAAAACACACAGCAAAGTTACCCTTATTTGACTAGGATTCGTTTTATGCTTCTGAAGCTTCCATCTGGGACTAGGTTTGACTTGCAATTGCCCTGTTTCTAGATGGTTTTGGATTCTACATACTCTATGACATATTGTCTTCTATAATGACCAATAATCTTCAAGAAAAACTCCAAGTAGATTGCTGAAAAAGATCTCCCAAAAAGTTTCATGAAAAATTGACAGTTTCTGGCTTATCGGGAAATAAAAAGCATGTCGCATTAAACCTCTAGAAATTGAAAGTCACGCCTACTACTTTATAGCCATGACATTAAACATACCTTGTAGTGTGCTATAACAAGAGCTTTTTACCAATAACTACAAAATGACACGACTATTTACCAATAGCAGACTCCAAAACCAATAGTCCATGCGGCCAACAATTGAAACAGGCTGTCAGCCCATTTTATAGAAAAAACACTCAAATATTAAGAAAATTACGAAACATGCCACTGAGACTCACATAACCCATTTCTCCCAAAATCAGAACGGTTACATAATCAAAACCATCACAAAATCCAAATCCCCCTTATATCGATCTAGGGCTCCGATGAAGGTAGGGGACGAAGCAGCTGGCGGAGCGAGGTGGCGAAGTAGCCGGCGAAGTGAGGAGGTGAAGCTGCCGGCGAAGGGAGGCTGCCAAGCAGGCGAAGCAAGGCTGTAACTCAGTGAGTCTGAGTCTGAGTGATGGGTCAGGGACTGAGTTGCGGAGCGAGTGACGAGCATGGGCTATTCAGGGCCATGCAACTTGGGAACCTGGCTCTTCATATTGGTGCAGCTAATGGCCAGATCGAGGTGGGTTCTTCCTTATGTTTTCGGTGATTGCGTTCAAAAATTTTGGAGAAATGGGGTTTTTTGGGTTTTTGTTTCTTGCTGGGGAATCAGTGTTCTTTTTTTATTTTTTTTGGTCTAATGATTTTGGGTTTGATTTGCAGATTCTTTCTCTGCTGTTGGAACGATCTATAAATCCTGATGCGTTGAATCGTCACAAGCAGGTGATGTTTTGGCTCTGGATGTGAAAGTTTATTGCTTTGAAAATGTTTGATCTTTAGTTTTTGCTGGATGTAATTTGCTCATGGTTTGTTGGTTTTGAATGGTTTTCAGACTCTGCTTATGTTGGCTGCAATGCATGGCAAGATCTCATAGGTGCGTAAGCTTCTTGAAATGGGAGCAAATGTATGTGAAAAATCACAGCTTCGGTATGGTTTGGATTTCTGAATTTTTTTTTTTCCTCCAGATATGAGTGTGAGGCTAATGTGGGCTATTGTGTCAGGTATTAATGTTCGATTGCCTTCACGGAAGAACCTGCTTGCATTATGCTGCTTACTATGGCCATGCCGATTGTAGGACAGTAGCTATAGTCTGATTATCAGTTTTATATTGCGGGTCAGTAGCTTTAGTTTTTTATTTATATTAGTTTCTTATGGGATTAGTGGTGTTGTGTAATGCTTTAGTTTTGTGTTTATGTTAGTTTGACAAAAAATTTGTTGCTTTTTGTGGTTATGTGTTCTTGCAAGTTCATGGATTATTTGCAAAATTTGCTACTTGTATCTTCTACTTCCTTTTGTTTTTTCTTTTCCAATTTTTATCTCAGAAAGAAATGGAAGAAACTATAGAGATTATTAGAGATTTGGCTCCAAGTTTAGTGACAGTTCTTATGTGTTTGAATGCTATGATTTTTGAAGAGAAATGATTAGAGTTGTTTCAACATATTTGAAGAGAAAGGATTAGAGTTGTATTTGCCAAAGCAGTTTTGGGCACACTTTGTTATCCCTTATGCTTTGTGTTGTCGGTTGACTTACAAGATGGAGCTAATGAAAGCAATGCTGAAGTGAGCAAATGTAAGAAGGTCAGGCTAGTATACTACTGGGGGTCAGTATACTAATGGGGATCAGAACACTACTGAGGGTCAGTATACTACTGGGGGTCAATATACTACTGAGCGTCAGTACTCCAAGAAATCCTGCTGGAGAAACTTCTTCACCATGAGAAGCTGTGAAATTCAAAACAACTTGTATTTGAAAGCTGCAAAGCCAAAGATAAAATGATACATTGTTCAAGTTTCATATTGTAATATTCTATATAGTTTTTGGAATTATTAAATAAAAATGTTTTGTTTCTAAGAAAAACAAAGACGGAATAAAGAAATATTATTTTTTTCATAATGCTACTGACATTCAGTAGTGTTAATTTACATTATCAAACCCATAAGGGCAGATTTGTAATTTATTTGCCAATAGAAATAATTAAAAAAGGAAAGGAATCTGACAGCAAGGTATAAAACCTTGCGCATGGGCCCTACACACTAAGTTATGGGAATTTGAAAAAACAGGCATGTTGATGGTAATTTATGAAAAAAAAGTGTAGGTAGTGGTAATTTGCTACTATAACAATATATAATTTCAAAAATTCCTTATAGCCGTGACACTAGATAACATACCTCTATAATAGGTATCTAATAAATTGCATTGCGATGAGGTATCTAAACCTCTATACCTCTTGGCATGATATTGGGAAAAAAAAAAAAGAAGGAGCAAAGCATAAAATAGCCTACCTTATAGCCATGAAAATCACTAATTATATATCATACCTTTGGAATAAATAACCAATGAAATAGCATAGAAACTAAAAGAGCTAATTTCATTTGACCTCCCTAACTTTTACACATAAAATCAGTTATGACTCTGCACTTTAATTTCATCACTGTACCCCGTTATTTTAGGCTAATTTAATCAATCATGTCCAATCATTATTTTTTTGGTCAAATTTTTGGTAAATTGAAAAAGTGGTTCTAATGAGCTCCCATTTAAGATGATGATTCACAGCATGCAAAACTATATCGTGTTTGACTACAATTTCAAATTACATCACAAAATATTTGGCAAAAAAGTCAAAAATTAAACAAGATTCATTGAAATTGGTAAGTACATGGGCACCTACAATGAAATTAAAAGTGCAAGGCCCTAAATAATTTGTCATGCCCCGATTTTTAATTTTGTTTTTAAACATAATTAAAAATCAATATAAATCCTCGAATTATACGTGCTTGATGGTTCAGCCATCAATATAACATACCTGGAAAATTATTCTTTTTAAACCAAGTACGTACTGACGCCCTGAACGCAAAAGATTAATACAGACTCACTCCGTAGAGTCATACGTTACACTATGCAAATTTATGAATTATTCTTGTCACAACAAAATAAAACGTAAATGCTCCTCGGAGCTTACAACAAAACAGATGTCTTATCGATGGTAAAGTCACAAAATTGACTTCCTACCATAATGTTGTAAATCCACGATCTCAGTTTCAGCCACGATTATCCTGACCTACAAGATTAACCCCTACAAAGACCAAACATTTAAATTATGTCACCCAAGACCAAAAAATGTTCCACAAATCTCCACACTTTTCAAAACAATAAAAATCAATACTTTGCACAGTATATTGTTTCCCGACAAGTCATATCCAAAAACAATAAAATGAACCCACTCACAAATATTGCTTTCATCATAACAAATCCACCAACACACACACACACACATATATATATAGTCATTCGCTCAGGAATACCACTAATAACAACTATAGTTTGGAGTTAAATAAATAACTACCAAAACCAATAAGGTAAATCCGTTCGTAAATGAACATTATGAGATTACTCACCTCAAAATTCCCGTTGCATCTTCACACAACTAGATAACTTACAAAATGCACTATGTCAAGCACCTATAGAAAAATACAATCTCAACTCAGTATGCGAAACAGAACAATTAAAGTTTGAATCCCCCGTTTGAACTGAAAACCCTAAAGCAATGTCAATCGAGACAAAACTTTATCCGACACCATCATAAATCTCCGGAACACTCCTTGGATCAATATGTCAAAATAACAAGTCGATCCAATGGTCGGATCCGCACGGATCAAAAACCGAGACAATCGAAATTATGAAAAAACCTAACATAATCAAACAATCTCCAAAAGTTAGAAATCATATATCAAAATACTTGTATCGACGAGTAGATGATAAATGAAGCAAGAAACTGCCTCGGACAAGGCCGGACGCTCCTCCACAGGCTGCTGCACAAGAGCTCAAAACCAGCACGGCCCAACCGTCCAACATGGAGTTTGCATTACGAGGATCAACTTTAATACCTGGGACTTGAGCCAACTTGCCATAAATTGCAGCAAATCGCCATTGCAAGCCAATAACCACTGTTCAACGAGAGTTGAAGCTCCTTCGATGTAAATCGATCCTAGGATAGAACGAGGATGCTACCAGGAGCAAAATGCAACTAGTTTCGAGTCCTACGGTCGCCGGAGGAGAGAGTTTCGGCTGGGTCAGTAGCTGCTGATCTTTGCCTCTTCAATCCACCACCGTGGATGTGAATCGAAGCAAGCCGCCACTGTCGGAAGGATCGAAAGGAGGAGGCGAAGGGATCTGGGTTCCACTATCATCGAAAGTCACCGGAATCGACAGAAAAAGCTGGGTCAGAAACCGGGTTCGGGTCAGGTATGTCAGAAGCTAGAGAGCGAATGGATTTCTGGAATTTTCTAGAACTTGCTTAAAACGGGAACTTTTTATTTTTGTGAAATATCTCTGAATATTCTCTATTTATACTAAAATTTTCAAAAATGGAAATAAATTTCGCCGACCATAAGTTCCTCATACAAACTCCGATTTATGCGTGCCATATGTCCACGAACTCGTATCAACTTGCTCTATACATTCATGAAAGAAGTTTTTGGAGAAACTCAATTAGGGATGATAAAAATCCCGAGTGAGGCAGAGCTTCATTGGATATATAGCTCCTTATCACGCAATTAATCAAATATATCTACATGGTTTTGATCTTGTAGTCTGCTATAAGCTAGTTAATTTGAGGGTTGCAGAGTAAAGAGTTTGGAGCACATAACTTTACAACTTGAGGATGTTCTTGAGCACATAACTTGCGAGCTCATTACGCACTTCATCAATTTCCACTTGACTATAAACATGGTTAGCTCTCCTACCCCACTGTAGTAGTTTAAAAATCAAAAATTAAACTCATGCCATGCCATTTGATAAATGAAACAATAGTACGTACTACTTTGAAAACTAACAGCAAATCTGCAGACTTTGTCATTTCAATATAGGTTTCAGGTTAAATTTCAGAAATGCAATAATGACACCAAACTAGAATAGCAAAATGAAACAACTATAAGATACATACAATTTATTCAGCAGTTTCATTAATCGCATCGTGTTTAAAAGTTCCTTGTTTGGTTTGGCGTCCTTTGACCCAAAGCATTGCACTATCGATTTCCTCCACCAGCACTGTTTTAGACTATATCTCAAAAAAGCTCCATCAGATTTACATTAAAATGATATATGATGTAGCCTAACAACTAAAAATATCTGACATTTGTACTAACCAGTGGATATTATTTATCTTTACTGAAGTTTCTTTTTATTAATTCACATTCATGTTAGAAGCATGTTCTAATATTATTTAGGCCACTGATGCTTGTTTTTATGCAGACGTCATTCGTATTGGGACCTGAATGGAAGAAGATGGTTTTAAAATCTGCTGGAATGAAATGGAGAGAATTTAAGTCAAGACTCACAACATTGTATGTGTTGCCATATTTGGATGCTCCTGAATCTTTACAATTTTCCCCATATGACTATAGGTTTATAACAGTTGATGACTGGAATGCTTTTGTAAAGGAAAGGACAAGCGATTCATTTTTGGTACGTTTCTTGATCAAATTTTTAACTACTTTCAGAAAGGCAGATTGTATTGATGTGTGCTTGTTTATGTAAATGAAACGCAGAAAATGCATGAGGAACAAAAGGCAAGGCATCGCAAAAATGTGTATGATCATCATATGTCGCTTAAGGGATACGCGGGATTGAGAGAAGAGATGGTTAGTACAAATGTCAGATATTTTAAGTTGTTAGGCTACATCATATATCATTTTAATGTAAATCTGATGGAGCTTTTTTGAGATATAGTCTAAAACAGTGCCGGTGGAGGAAATCGATAGAGCAACGCTTTGGGTCAAAGGATGCCAAACCAAACAAGGAACTTTTAAACACGATGCGATTAAAGAAACTGCTGAAAAAAATTGTATGTATCTTATACTTGTTTCATTTTGCTATTCTAGTTTGGTGTCATTATTGCATTTCTGAAATTTAACCTGAAACCTATATTGCATATGGTAGGAGACACTGAAAGGTAAGGAATATGATGGTGAGCTGACCGTAAATGGAAGTAATGATGTGCTGACATTAGCTTTGGGGACTCCGGAGCAAACGGAAGAGTTAGAGGCATAGGGGGTTATGTTTGTAACCCAAATGGATACTTTCCACCTTCCAAAACGCAGAAAGGAGAGAGTAAATGAGTCAAGGAGACAAAGTGTGAGGAAGATACTTGAAGAAGAGAAATATAAATTGGAGGATGAGTTGAGGGAGAAGATATATGCTGAAGAGAGGGAAAAGATAGCGGCCGAGGAGAGGGAAAAGATAGCGGTTGAAGAGAGGGAAAAGATAATGGCAACTGAAAGGGCATTCTTACTTTCTAGGATTGAACAGTTGGAAGCAAGAGTTGATGTAAGGAGCTATGAGGCAGTTACCACTGTTGGAGTAGGAAAAGTTGTGGCCACTGACCACACATCTGGCCAAGCAAGTTGTTCACATGTGATAGATTCATGTCTTAAGACTGCTAATAAATAAGACAATGTTGTAGAAGATGGTGCAGTGAAAAATGTTTTGGATGTGATGGAGAAAGAGTTGCTACAAAAACAAATGAAGAAGACTTCAAAGGTCAAGAAGTCAAACATTGATTTTGAAGCAGCAATTGAAGAAGTTGCCCATGAACATAATGTCGGGAAGAATCAGGTGCATATTGATGGGGTGATAAATGATAAAGAGGAAATAAAATCGGTGGATTTGACCTTGCTTGATCAAAGAACAAAGGTACATTTAGCTGCATTATTATTTACATATTGTTCTAGTTGCATCTGTGTGTGATTCAATTCTGGAATTCAATAATTTATAGGCTGGGTTTTTATTATAGTTGATATGTTGAATTGTGTAGCTGCCCAAAATCTGTAGATTGACCACTGATGGTCAAAACAGATTGTTCTTTTAATGTTGCACTAGTTTCTGCATATCAGTGTGCTCATCTTATTATGTGTACTATTATTTACTTATTGCTGGTATAGGTAAATCCTACTGAGAAGAAATGCAAGTTAGCATTCAGTTCAACTGACCATATTTTTACTCTTGCTACGGTTATGACAAGCGATGGTCCATTAGAAGTTTGTCATGGAACTCCATTGGGAGATGACAAATTACGTGTTTCTGTTTATGCTGCTTTGGCGGAAAAGGATGTGATTCCATTTGTTGTAGAAGATGAGATAACAACAGTCAATCAAGCTATGGGAGCTGGGTAATGTGGCCGAAAAAACTGATAATATTTGATGAAAAGGTACATATCTTTGCATATGAACAGCGAGTTTTTATTTTGATATTGTGAGGATTTTCCCATCGGTAACTATCTTGTTTGTTCATTTAGAAAAAAAAACAAGTGGTAAAGCAAGTAGGAAGCAGAAAAGGAATCATTTTGTGCAAGATGTAGAAGAAGAGTTTGACTTGCAGCCACTCCAATCAAGCTTGCCAGCCGCATTGCAGAAGTTATATGAGTGGGGAAAAGAAGGATTCAAAGATCGGAAAGCCGTTTGCTTTTATAAAGAAGAGCATGTATTTGGTATTAATGCTAAGAGCTATCTACTTGGCTTGGATGTTAAAAGGCTTGCAAACATGGCAGAAGTAACAAGAACCCTCATAGTGCTGTACATGAGGTAAATTTATGTTATTAACATGAAGTTTAGAACCTTTTTTGGTTATTCATTAGTATGTGATATATGCATGTTCCCTGTGCTTTAGGTACTTACATGATGTGCTAAAAGAGTCCAAAATGCTAGACATGGTTGGTTTCGTTGACCCTGCATTGACTGGTGATATAGGATGTGGGAGTGCACCAAAGAGGTCCCGAAGTATAAAAGATTGCCTGATAAGTGCTTCTCCAAATCTGATTTTCTTGGTGCCTTACAATGCATCATATGTATATGCTTAAACCAAAGCTTTATTATTCATATATTTGCCGCTTTTACATGCACATGGATATTTTCCTAAAATGATTTTAATGAATTGTAGTGCTCATTGGATATAGACTGTGATCGATCCGGACAATGACACTGTCTATTTCATGGATCCGTTAAAAAGATGCCTTGGGGGTAAAGGAGAATGGAAATATATTGTTGACACGTAAGTTGCTCAAAACTGACTTTTTACTGGAAGTTAATTTGTTCAACTATGCTGGTCCTTTTCTATTGTTAGTCACCTTATACATTGTTGGTCTTTTCTAATGTTGATTTGCTTATATATATATAGTGTCATACCAATGTTTAGAGCAAACCACAACAAAAAAGGACGAGGTTTTCCTCAATGGAAGAACATGGCAGTATGTGTTTGATATATTCATTTTCTTTTGAACAATAATTCAGTCAATAAGGAGTAGTATATGTATGTTGTTGATTGATGGTGCACGTTGTGTATTTTTGTAGGGTATTCCATCATAGCAAAACGACAAACAGTGTGGCTATTTTGTAATGAGATATATGAGGGATATCATACATGAGACAAACTTGGGTTTTGCAGAAAAGGTAACTGAGTTCGCTGTTAGTTTGCTATTTTGAAATGACAAAGTCTGTAGGTTTGCTGTTAGTTTTCAAAGTTGTACGTACTATTTTTTCATTTTTCAACTGGCATGGCATGAGTTTAATTTTTGATTTTTAAACTATTACAGTGGGGTAGGAGAGCTAACCATGTTTATAGTCAGGTAGAAATTGATGAAATGCGTAATGAGCTCGCAAGTTATGTGCTCAAGAACATTCTCAAGTTGTAAAGTCTGCAGTTGCTCATGGCCTAGAACCTCTGAAGTGAAATAAGCAAGAAATGTGTTTTTGTACGTGGTCTGAAGTGATGATTTAAAGTACATTTCTTCACTTATTTTGCCATTGGAGTAGCATATATAGCTGTGGTTCTTATTTTGCTATTGGAGTAGCATATACAGATGCTCCTTATTTTGTATTGTGTAATCCATTTAGGTACAATTATGTGGGTTATAACAATATTAGATTGATCTATATTAATATATATCTAATTACTGTTCATTCGGTAATTACTGATTTTGGAACTGTCACGTGAAAGCCTACTTCTAGCTATTTTTCTGTCATCAGAGTTCAAAACAGACAATGGATGCTTACAAACAAAAAAGTGGTGTGAATAAAAGTCCCACAACGCGCACAAAAATAAACAATCGTCATCTGAATTCAAAACACACAATGGATGCTTACAAACAAAAAGAATGGGGTGAATAAAAGTCCCACAACGCGCACAAAAATAAACAATCATCGTCTGAATTCAAAACACACAATGGATGCTTACAAACAAAAAGAGTGGCGTGAATAAAAGTCCCACAATGCGCACAAAAATAAACAAACGTCGTCTGAATTCAAAACAGATAATAGCTGCCTTGTAAAGAGAGTTGTGTGACTTAAACTCACACAACGGGTAGAAAATAAAGCGACATGTAAGTCGCAATCACACAACAGTTGCTAAATCTACCCGTTGTCTGAATAGCAGTCACACAACAGCTAATGCTATCGACAGACTGCCAGCATGTTGTCGACATGTTGCCGACAAGCTGCCGAGCCCTTCACACGACGGTTCCTACAATTGACCTTCATCAGACGGCGCTCGATATACGACAATTTGCCTCCCTATCAGACAACGGTTTTTAGCCGTCGTCTGATTCAATTTTTGTAGTAGTGCCTGCTACCTTAGAACCATGACGTTAGACATACCATATAGCCTTGACATTAAATAACATACATAAAGAATAGCTAACCATTAAATCACAAAGCAATGAGGTATGTGAAGCTATATAGCCCTTGACAATGCCTAACAAAAAACTCATAGCATGAAACAACCTACCTCATAGCCATGCACACCACTAAATAATCAATGAAACTCGTAGCATAAAAAATAAAAGAAAATAAAAAAATTGGTGGCATTAAACTTTTAGAACTTCAAAGTCTACCTAAACATGACATTAAACATATCTTATAGGGATGTCATTAAGTAACATTGAACATACCTTAGAGCCATAAAATTTAATAACATACCTCTAGAATAGATGACCAATAAACAAAGATGAGGTATCTAAAACCATTTATATACTTCTTGACAAGGTATCGGAAAAAAATTCATAGCAAAAAATAACTTACCTCATAACCATGAACATCATTAAATGTCATACCTTGGAATAGGTAACCAATGAAATTCATAGCATAAAAAAAATAATGATAAATAAAAAAGTTGGTAAGCATTAAATTTTTAGAAGTTGAAAGTCACGCCCGCTACCTTAGAGTCATGACGTTAAGCATACTTTATAGCCATGACACTAAATAACATACCTCTATAATAGCTAATTAATAAATCACTTAGCCATGAGGTATCTAAACCTATATACCACCTAACAATGTATTAGAAAAAACACTTAGCAAAAAAAACAACCAACCTCATAGCCATGAACGTCACTAAAAAAAATGAAATTAGTAGAATAAAAAAATTCAAAATAAAATAGAAAGCAGGTAGGCATTATACTTTTAGAACTTGGAAGTCACGCCTATTACCTTATAACCATGACATTGAACATACCATTTAGCCATGACATTAAATAACATTAAACATTCTTTATATCCACGGCATTCAAAAACATACATCTAGAAAACGCTAATAATCACATATCAATGAGGTATCTAAAACTATAATACCTCTTGTCATATAAAAAAAAACTATATACCAGTTGACATGATATCAGAAAAAAGTATTAGCATAAAACAACATATCTCATAACCATGAACATTACTAAATATCATACCTTTAGACTAAATAAAAAATGAAATTCATAGAAAAGAAAAAATAAAATAAAGTACAAAGCCGGTAGGCATTAAATTTTTAGAACGGCATTAAACATACTTTGTTTCTGTATAGTTTCGCTGGTTGTTAAGATTAATGAAATCACTGATATCCCGGTCTACAATCCTCTCGTCGCTTGATTTTGAACAATTGCGTGGTTGGGTGATACCCACTGCTTCGTAGTATGAACCGGTTAACAAATTTATATGCTGGTTGGCTGAAGCTGTCTACTAAACTATGTCAGCCAAATAGCCACTCTTAAGTATAAGACATGGAAGCAATAGTATAGGGATTTAAGAAAGATTGTCGAACCCACGAGGATTATATTCCTTTTAATAGCTAGGGTGTGAACCTAATGAGAGCTAGAATATGTAAATGTACAATCACGAACCTAGAATTACAAGGAAATCTAGGCTCATGGGGAGTATGTGCAAGACGGGAGAGTGATTTGAATTTGGTTTTTGAATATAGTTTTGAATTGAAAACAACTAGAGGCTTAAAAGTAAACTAAATTACTTTAATCTAAACTAGTGATCAAATTGATGAAGGTTAGGATTTAGATTTTTTACCACTAACTTCCTTTACAAGTATTGATGCATTTTACCAAAGTCAAGGTGACAAGCATGGGAGAGAAGATGTGCATGGGGATGCTTATTATCCAACATATAATATGATGGATTAACCTTGCCATAATGTTGTAGGATTCTTCTAGGACTCTCTTTGATAATTTCAGCATCATAAACCTTTCCAAAAACACACAGCAAAGTTACCCATATTTGACTAGGATTCGTTTTCTGCTTCTGAAGCTTCCATCTGGGACTAGGTTTGACTTGCTATTGCCCTGTTTCTAGATGGTTCTCGATTCTACATACTCTATGATATATTGTCTTCTATAATGACCAATAATCTTCAAGAAAAACTCCAAGTAGATTGCTGAAAAAGATCTCCCAAAAAGTTTCGTAAAAAATTGACAGTTTCTGGCTTATCGGGAAATAAAAAAGCTGGTCGCATTAAACCTCTAGAAATTGAAAGTCACGCCTACTACTTTATAGCCATGACATTAAACATACCTTGTGGCGTGCTATAACAAGAGCTTTTTACCAATAACTACAAAATGACACGACTATTTACCAATAGCAGACTCCAAAACCAATAGTCCATGCGGCCAACAATTGAAACAGGCTGTCAGCCTATTTTATAGAAAAAACACTCAAATAATAAGAAAATTACGAAACATGCCACTGAGACTCACATAACCCATTTCTCCCAAAATCAGAACGGTTCCAAAATCAAAACCATCACAAAATCCAAATCCCCCTTAAATCAATCTAGGGCTTCGATGAAGGTAGGGGACGAAGCAGCTAGTTTGACAAAAAATTTGTTGCTTTTTGTGGTTATGTGTTCTTGCAAGTTCATGGATTATTTGCAAAATTTGCTGCTTGTATCTTCTACTTCCTTTTGTTTTTTCTTTTCCAATTTTTATCTCAGAAAGAAATGGAAGAAACTATAGAGATTATTAGAGATTTGGCTCCAAGTTTAGTGACAGTTCTTATGTGTTTGAATGCTATGATTATTGAAGAGAAATGATTAGAGTTGTTTCAACATATTTGAAGAGAAAGGATTAGAGTTGTAATTGCCAAAGCAGTTTTGGGCACACTTTGTTATCCCTTATGCTTTGTGTTGTCGGTTGACTTACATGATGGAGCTAATGAAAGCAATGCTGAAGTGAGCAAATGTAAGAAGGTCAGGCTAGTATACTACTGGGGGTCGGTATACTAATGGGGATCAGTACACTACTGAGGGTCAGTATACTACTGGGGCTAGTATACTACTGGGGGTCAATATACTACTGAGGGTCAGTACTCTAAGAAATCCTGCTGGAGAAACTTCTTCACCATAAGAAGTTGTGAAATTTAAAGCAACTTGTATTTGAAAGCTGCAAAGCCAAAGATAAAATGATACAGTGTTCAAGTTTCATATTGTAATATTATAAATAGTTTTTAGAATTATTAAATAAAAATGTGTTGTTTCTAAGAAAAACAAAGACGGAATATAGAAATATTATTTTTTTCATAATGCTACTAACAGTAGTGTTAATTTACATTATCAAACCCACAAGGGCAGATTTATAATTTACTTGCCAATAGAAATAATTAAAAAAGGAAAGGAATCTGACAGTAAGGTATAATACCTTGCGCATGGGCCCTATACACTACCTCATGGGAATTTGAAAAAACAGGCATGTTGATGGTAATTATGAAAAAAAAGTGTAGGTAGTAGTAATTTGCTACTATAACCATATATAATTTCAAAAATTCCTTATAGCCGTGACACTAGATAACATACCTCTATAATAGGTATCTAATAAATTGCATTGCAATGAGGTATCTAAACCTCTATACCTCTTGGCATGATATTGGGAAAAAACAAAAAACAAAAAAAGTGCAAAGCATAAAACAGCCTACCTTATAGCCATGAAAATCACTAATTATATATCATACCTTTGGAATAAGTAACCAATGAAATAGCATAGAAACTAAAAGTGCTAATTTCATTTTACCTCCCTAACTTTTACACATAAAATCAGTTATGACTCTGCACTTTAATTTCATCACTGTACCCCCGTTATCATAGGCCAATTTAATCAATCATGTCCAATCATTATTTTTTTGGTCAAATTTTTGGTAAATTGAAAAAATGGTTCTAATGAGCTCCCATTTAAGATGATGATTCACAGCATGCAAAACTATATCGTGTTTGACTACAATTTCAAATTACATCACAAAATATTTGGCAAAAAAGTTAAGAATTAAACAAGATTCATTGAAATTGGTAAGTACAGGGGCACCTACAATGAAATTAAAAGTGCAAGGCCTTAAATAATTTGTCCTGCCCCGATTTTTAATTTTGTTTTTAAACATAATTAAAAATCAATATAAATCCTCGAATTATATGTGCTTGATGGTTCAGCCATCAATATAACATACTTGAAAAAATTTTCCTTTTAAACCAAGTACGTACTGACGCCCTAAACGCAAAAGATTAAAACAGACTCACTCCGTAGAGTCATACGTTACACTACGCAAATTTACGAATTATTCTTGTCACAACAAAATAAAACGTAAATGCTCCTTGGAGCTTACAACATAACAGAAGTCTTATCGACGGTAAAGTCACAAAATTGGCTTCCTACCGTAATGTTGTAAATCCACGATCTCAGTTTCGACCACGATTATCCAGACCTACAAGATTAACCCCTACAAAGACCAAACATTCAAATTATGTCACCCAAGACCTAAAAATGTTCCACAAATCTCCACACTTTTTAAAACAATAGAAATCAATACTTTGCACAGTATATTGTTTCCCGACAAGTCATATCCAAAAACAATAAAATGAACCCACTCACAAATATTGCTTTCATCATAACATATCCACCAACACACACACACACACATATAGTCATTTGCTCAAGAATACCACTAATAACAACTATAGTTTGCAGTTAAATAAATAACTACCAAAACAATAAGGTAAATCCGTTCGTAAATGAACATTATGAGATTACTCACCTCAAATTCCTATTGCATCTTCACATAACTAGATAACTTACAAAATGCACTATGTCAAGCACCTATAGAAAAATACAATCTCAACTTAGTATGCGAAACAGACCAATTAAAGTTTGAATCCCCCGTTTGAACTGAAAACCCTAAAGTAACGCCAATCGAGACAATACTTTATCCGACACCATCGTAAATCTCCGGAACACTCCTTGGATCAATATGTCAAAACAACAAGTCGATCCAACGGTTGGATCCGCACGGATCAAAAACCGAGATAATCGAAATTATGAAAAAACCTAACATAATCAAGCAATCTCCAAAAGTTAGAAATCATATATCAAAATGCTCGTATCGACGAGTAGAAGATAAATGAAGCAAGAAACTGCCTCGGACAAGGCCGGACGAGCCTCCACAGGCTGCTGCAGATGAGCTCAAAACCAGCACGGCCCAACCGTCCAACATGGAGTTTGCACTACGAGGATCAACTTTAATACCTGGGACTTGAGCCAACTTAACATAAATCGCCGCAAATCGCCATCGCAAGCCAATAACCACTGTTCAACGAGAGTTGAAGCTCCTCCGATGTAAATCGATCAACCTAGGATAGAAAGAGGATGCTACCAGGAGCAAAATGCAACTAGTTTCGAGTCCTACGGTCGCCGGAGGAGAGAATTTCGGCTGGGTCATTAGCTGCTGATCTTTGCCTCTTCGATCCACCACCGTGGTTGTGAATAGAAGCAAGCCGCCACTGCTGGAAGGATCGAAAGGAGGAGGCGAAGCGATCTGGGTTCCACTATCATCGGAAGTCACCGGAATCGGCAGAAAAAGTTGCGTCAGAAAACCGGGTTCGGGTCAGGTTTGTCAGAAGCTAGAGAGAATGGATTTCTGGAATTTTCTAGAACTTGCCTAAAACAGAAACTTTTGATTTTTGTGAAATATCTCTGAATATTATCTATTTATACTAAAATTTTCATAAATGAAAATAAATTTTGCCGTCCATAACTTCCTAATACAAACTCCGATTTACGTGTGTCATATGTCCACGAACTTGTATCAACATGCTCTATACATTCATGAAAGAAGTTTTTGGAGAAACTCAATTAGGGATGACAAAAATCCCCAGTGAGGCGGAACTTCATTAGATACCCGCCCCTGATTGGGGGGGGGGGGGATTCGGGGACAAATGGGGAATGAGAATGGGGATCCCCAATCCCCGCTATCTAAGATTGGGGATGGTATTGTGATCCTCATCCCCAAACCCAATAATATATACATATATTTAATTTATATATACATATATTAATTTATTTTTGATAATATAAATCACAAATATATATATTTACTACTTTACTTTAATGGCTATACTTTTACAATATAAAATGCACCATATAAATCCTAACTTTATAAACAACAACGCAACCATTCCTATCTTTCTCTCTAACCCTAACTAGTTTATGATTTACAAATTTAATCATGTCTTAATTTTATTTGTTGTAGATTTTGATTTTAAAAAACGCAATATGAGAAAAAAATTATTTTATTTATTAAATTCTTATTAGGGATTTGGGGCGGGTTTGGAGGCCTAATCCCCAGTAGGGATGGGGATGGAAATCCCCAATATATTTTTATTAGGGATTGGAACTGGGATGGGGGTGGAGAATGACCACGGGGATGGGGATAGGGACGGGGAATCCCCAATATATTTTTATTGGGGATTGTATGGGGGATGGGGGTGGAGAATGACCACGAAGATGGGGATGGTATTATGATCCCCATCCCCAACCAGCCCCATTGCCATCCCTAAACTCAATGTACAAAAAGTCAACCTTCGTACCCCCTAAAACTATGCGTTTCGAATAATTATTCGTCCGAAAATAATTTTCAAATCACAAATAACATATAAACAAAGCATAACAACAATAATTCGTATAGCTGGTCCATTATTAATTTAAATAACAAAAATTCAGGTCATCACATAATTTTGGCTGAAAATATCAAGGAGGTAAAATGAAATTTGCCCAAAATAAAAATAAAAGAGAATTCCAATAGGCATTAAATTTTTAGAATTTGGAAGTCACGCTTACTACATTAGAGCAACTCCAATAGTCTCCCTATAAATGTTAAAATCTTTATAATTTTTCTTCTATAATTCCAATATCTTCTCTATAAATATGGTAATATTTTTTAAATTTGATAAATGTAATCAAATAATTAATGACGAAAATTATAGAGTTTGCTGTAAATTTTGAGATTTTTATTTTTTTCTCTCTTCACATTCTCTTAAATGAGGATAGGTGCAGGAATCTATTGGAGCAGAAAAATACATATTTCCCCCCTGACATGGAGAAAAAATGATTAATGATGAAAAGTCATATAATTGAAAGAAAGAAGAAATAAAATGTAAAAAATTTCCAAAATGATAATTCTCTATAATTTTAAAGTTTGTTCTAAATTTGAGGATTATTGTTTTTAGAAAAAAGGTATAGCAGCACCAGACAAAAGTTGGAAAAATAGAAAACCTAACTTTTGTTAGTTTCATACAAATAAGAACACAAAGCCTCGAAAAAGCCCTCATGTTTTTTTGCGCAATTACGAATTACAACAATTTTTTGTACCTAATCATTTCAATGGAGCTGCTTTAGCCAAACGTGGCTAGAAAATCTTAATGGTGTCACAACTCGAATTTTGAATAAAGAAATTCCAATTCGAAACGCAATAAACCAACAATTCGCTCAAAAGTACTTAGAATTTTTTTTTCATTTAATTTAAGCAACATAAAAAATCAAGCCCACAAGTGTCAGTACCGATTCGTTCTCTAGAGTCACATATTACATTACAAAGTGTTTACACAAACTCGAAAGCATTAAAGTAAAGTGTAAACGCTCACTAGAAGCATACTACAAACAATGATAAAATAACAAATTAGATTCTGAACCTAACCTAACACTGCTGTAACAACAATCCGTGGTCTCAACCCTAGTTGCTCTGACCTGCAGGAATAACCCTTACACCATAGAATAGTACACAGGGTTGCAACAATAAACCTGGTAAAATTTTTAAGCTTGTTTGAGTAAATTGAACTAAAATGACTCAAACAACACATGCTTAATTATAATTTTCTCAACTTAAGAATAAATTAAAGCAGCCAACAATTAAATTCCAACAAAAGCACCCTTTCAACTCAATGAACAATCACACATTTTAAATGTGAAACTCATGTCTCTCTTGGACAATAAAAGAAAGAATACACTCAAAACTCTCTTTTAAAAACATATACTCATGAGTCGCAATAACACACAATTACCCCATGATGGTACAATGGTAGACATACTATCGCTCTAACTGATCGTAACCACTCACCCGGCCAAAGGCATGGTTCTCGATTTACTTGACTTGAGGTTATCATAGTAACCTCCGATCCGCAGGCCTCTCAATCCTCAAAACAAAACATAAAGAGGTCCCACATAACCCAAAAATGTTACACAACGCTCAAAGTAACTCTTTCAAAACATCATAAATCAACCTTATCAATATATATTGTTTTCCAAAAAAGAGTAAAGCCTCACAACAATATCATGAATAATCATAAATGTTGTACTCACCACAATTCCACACCATCAAGATTTATATTTCACGAATATAATTATATATATATATATAGTCATCCAGGAATGCCACTAATACCAACTATAATTCACAAATTCCAAAACCCTTGAAAAATCTTTTTTATAACAAACCTCATTTTTAACTTGCCTAAGAACCATAGACGATCAAATTCATATAATTCAAAACTTCTATTTATTTCTGAAAACGATTTCACAATTCAGCAAATAATCAAAAGCAAATAAAGTGAACTCCATTCATAAATGAACTTCATGAGATTTACTCACCTCTAAATCTTGTTGTGTTTTCTCTTACATACGAGATAACATACCAAATGCACTTCTTCAAGTTCTTAAGTAAATAAAATCTCAACTTAGTACACGACTAAAAACGAAAGCGGTTATAGTTCGAATCGAGCACTTGAATCAAAAATCGAAGATTTCATCCATTGAGACAAACTTCTTCTGAGGTTTGCCATGGTCTCAGAAACACTTCTAGGAACAATTTCTCAAAATTATACGACGGTCCAACAGTTGGATCCTCACAGATCACAAACCGAGTAAACCAAAACGACATTAAACCTAACATGCTTCAAATGATTACAACATGACCCCGTAATATATCAACATGCTCGTATCGATGGGTAGGACACAACAAAGAAAACAAAAGCACAAAAAGTGGTCGTATGCGCTGCCGCCTCAACCTTCAAACCTGCACACCTAAACAAGTGATTTCCTCCCGTCCAATCTCTAGCTCCACTAGGCAATGCCAATCTCTAGCTCCACTAGGTGATGCCATTTGGCTTTATTAGAAAGCCTTTTCACTATAAATATTAGGGTACCGTTGTTATTCAACTCACACCAGCTAGCTTGCTATTCCTAAATTGATTTATATCAAAGCTTCAGCATTATATCGCTCAAGTATATGGTTCCCTATAATGGATCAAGCTCGAACCCCAAATGCTAGTAACACTTATGCTATTGATCGACGTTCAGCTAATTTTTCTCCCAGCGTTTGGGGCGATTATTTTCTGTCATATGCATCAATGGTACTTGTGCTAGTTATTTTTGAAGTAATTTACAGCACCATGCATATATAAAATTATAAATGTCATATTTATTTTACCCGCTTCAAAATTTTCATCTATGTAGGAAACTGTGGATATTGAATCCAACCAAAATATCCAAGAACTGAAGGAAGAAGTGAAGAGGATGCTAATGAGTTCTCTGTCTTTACAAAGATTACACTTGATTGATTACATTCAGCGCTTGGGGTTGTCCTACCATTTTGAGAATGAGATTCACCAACTTTTACAGCAAGTTTACAATTGGTACTGTTCCTCTGATGATGATGATGATGATGACGACGACCTTCACACAGTTGCTCTACGATTTAGGCTGCTTAGGCAACAAGGTTTTAAGGTTTCATGCAGTAAGTAGTCATTCTCTCTGTCAGTTGTATTGCTCTCATGACCGATCATTTTTTGAAAAATTTGTATGTATTTGACATTGGATTATTTCCTCTTATTTCTTCTCCTGGTTGGTGGATTAAGAAGACATGTTCAACAAGTTCATCGATGTTGATGGAACATTTAAGAGCTCATGCATAGCTGACATAGTAGGATTGCTAAGTTTGTACGAAGCAACACATCTAAGGACACATGGAGATGATATATTAGATCAAGCACTGTCCTTCACCACCACTCATCTTGAGTTTGCAGTTGCAGCACACGGCCGTTTAAGCCCCCCGCTTTTGAAACAAGTATCTCATGCCTTACATCAGCCACTCTGGAAGGGAAACCCAAGGATTGAAGCGAGGCACTACCTCTCTATCTATCGGGAACTAGACACTACACATTTCAGCGGAAGTCTTTTGGCTTTTGCGAAGTTGGATTTCAATCAATTGCAACGAATCCATCAAAAGGAACTAAGTGACATCACAAGGTCAATCAGCTCCCATTACTCGATCTCTATATTCTAAAAATTGGTGCTAATCTATTTATAAGAATCTATGCTCATACTACTAAATTGTTAGCTATTATTTGTTAGTTCAGGTGGTGGAAAGAGTTCGACTTTGTAAACAAACTACCTTTTGCAAGGGACAGAATAGTAGAGTGTTACTTTTGGTCTTTGGGAGTCTACTTTGAGCCTAAGTATCATTTTGGGAGGACAACAGTATGCAAAGTTTTTGGCTTAGTAACCTTGATTGATGACACTTACGATACATATGGCACACCTGTAGAACTAGAGCTCTTTAGTGAAGCTGTTGAGAGGTACAAACGAATACTCGTAGCCGCCCAGTTTCTTTTATTAAAAGTTGCCTTTCAATTACATATTATCCTCTTTTATTTAAAAATTTATTGTGACATGCTAGGTTGACATCTACATTAATTGTTTTTTTTTTTTTTTTATGATCAATCAGGTGGGATATCTCTGCCATGGATTCATTGCCTGACTATATGAAAGTTTGCTATGAGGCATTGTTGAATGTCTACACTGAAATTGAAGATGAGCTTGCAAAGGAGGGAAACTCATATCGCATCAACTATGCAATAGAAGCAGTAAGCCTTATAAATTCTCAGCTAGAGCTGACTGATATATTTAGTGTTTATGGTTTAAGGCCAGAAAGCCATGTGGGTAATATATAATACAAAATATACATAACGTATGATGAATACACACACGCATGTTACTTAATGTTCTACTGCAACACATCCTTTTTTGTTTTCATCTACACGTTTTGGTCTCTGACTATATTAGAGAATGATTATATATATATATATATATATATATATATATATATATATTTTGGTCTCTGATAATCAGGTGCAAATTTTAGTTAGATCTTACTTCGAGGAAGCCAAATGGTTCCACCAAAAATACACACCGAAAACCTTTGATGAATATATGTCGGTGGCACTTGTATCAGCCGGCATGTTGACGATGGAAGCAACATTTATTGTTCCAATAGCCGATGATACTGTTACAAGAGATTCCTTGGACTGGTTGTTCAGTGATCCTAAATTTGTAAAGGCTTCGTCGATAATTGGGAGACTTTTAAATGACATCCGAAGCCACAAGGTAAAAATACATGCATAACACTAATTAATAGTAATTTAGTGGTCCTAATCGTTGATTACGCCTAAAAGAAAGGGGGATCTGCAACAGGTCTCTTTTGCAGATGTCTTCTCCGGTCCATATGGGGCCAATATCTCAATACCTTGACTAGCTTTGTTATAGAAGTTTGTAATTTATTTTTAAGTGTAATATACGCGTGCAGCTTGAGCAAAAGAGAGGACATGTTGTCTCAGCGGTGGAATGCTATATGAAAGACCACTGTGCTACAGAAGAAGAAGCGGTGATTGAACTAACTAAACAAGTGAATGATGCATGGAAGGATGTAAACGAAGGATTGCTTCACCCTATCGCTACTGTCCCTAGGCCACTACTATTGCTAATTCTCAATTTTCTACGCGTAACTGATGTTATATACAAGTATGAAGATGGTTATACTCATGGCGGAGTTGTGCTTAAGGATTATATAACTTCTCTTCTTGTCGAACCTGTTCCAATATAGGTTATAAATCAATATTGGACTTGTTCTTGTCTATATTAAGATAAATAAGGACCCGTCTAAGGCTGAGCCCCTTTGTGGTAGAAATTAAAATAAGTACCGAGCCAGTGCTTATGGTGTAATGAGCTGGATTTTCATGTTAATTTCTTGTATTTGGCGTGAAATTAATAAAATTCTCAGTTGGTACAAATTATAGTTTCGATGCCTTGTTCTTATGATTAATTGTGAGATAGAAATTGTTTCTGACATTTATTCGCTTGGAATGCTTTGATTTAAGGGTTGACTTTTTATATGTCAGGATTCTGTAAAAACTTCCTTCATGGAAATCGTAGAGCGCGTCGATACGAGTTCGTGGACATGCGGAATACGAAAATTAGAGCTCATATGAAGAAGTTATGGTCATCTGAAAAAAAAAAAGAAAAAAAAAAAAAAAAAAAAAACAAATCATTTTTGTATATAGTCCAAAATTTCAGAAAAATTGCAAAAAAGCCCAAGTTTCCAAAATTGGAAACCCGAGCTCTCTCTCTCTGCCCCAACCGGAAATCGGCCTTTTTCTTCCTCCGGTGATATCTTTGCCGTTCGGCCACCGTTGGATGCGCCACGGTCCCAATCACTTCGTCTCTTCCTCCACCTTTGATCTAGGGTAGGATTGCAACCATCTCGGCCTCTAGGCGGCGTAGCAAGGAGAACCCTATCCAAGCTGCAGTTTCCGATCAACGGTCATTTCTCCTTCCTCTGGCCACCTCAGGCCCCGTCACCGGTCATTCCTTGAAGCCCAGAAGACGCTGATCATCCTCTCCAATTGGCTTGAACCAATTCGAAGTGTGGAGGAAGAATCGAAGCAGATCGGAAAATTGGGATATATATTTTCGATTTCTCGAGCTTTCGAGGTAATTTCAGGCCAAATGGCTTTGATTCAGACTTTGTGCTAGTTGTGAAAGTTGTTGTACATGTTGAGATGAAGACTTTGGTATAGGTCATTCCACCCAATTTGGGGGATACCAGCGGCGCATGGAGCCCAGGCTCAGCAACTGCTTGCGGCTCATGGCGGGGCTTCCGATTGGATTTTTGGGTTATGTTTTCATGGTTGTCACCTGCTTGTCAATACAAGCTTGTCGATATATCATGACATCATATTGTGATAAATTGAAGCATGCTAGATTTACGTAATTTCAGTTTTCTCAGTTTCTGATCCGTGAAGATCCGATCGTTGGATCGTCTTATAGTTTTGCGAAATTGATCTTAGAGGTGTTCAGAAGACCTTGGGAGGTCTTGAAGGAAGTTTTGTCTCGATTGACAAAATCTTCGGTTTTGGGTTTAGATGCTAGGTTCGAACCGTAACCACTTTCGCTTTAAATCGTGTGCTAAGTTGAGACCTTATTTTACTTAGGTGATTGATAAAGTGTGTTATGTACTTTATCTCAATTGTAAGAGAAGATGCGGCTGGATTTAGAGGTGAGTAAATCTCACGTGGTTCGTTTATGAACCGAGTTATATTATTGTTTCATTTAATCGCTAAGTTGTGAAATTCTTTTCTGGAAATAAAGATGTGTTTTAAATTATATGAACTTGATCGATTACGGTTCATAGGTAAGTAAAATGAGATTTTAATTATAAAAATAATTTTTCTTGAGTTTCGCGATTGTGGACTATAGTTGGTATTAGTGACATTTCTAAGTGGATGACTGTGTGTGTGTGTCACGCCCCGGATTTTAAACACACATAAAATTCGATATATATATATATATATATATATCTTTATTAATTAAGTCAATTTTCAGGAAGAATGGTTAAATTTTTTAAGTACCTGTAATACCCACGATTTATTAAAACTCCAAAAGTATATAAATACTGTCCAAAGGATATGATGGTAATCTTGACAATAAAAGGCAAACAAAAATTACGGGAAGAGGATTTTGCTGCGACAAAGAAGAGAAGAAAAACAAAAAAATTCCCGAGAAATGAGAGAGAGAGAGAGAGAGAGAGAGAGAGAGAGAGAGAGAGAGAGAACAAGGCGCAATCGCACACGATCTCCAAACCAGAGAAGAACTGCCAGGCCATGATCTCAACACAGACGGATGCTCAAGATGACGTGGGAGAAAATCGATGTACAAATGGATGCATCAGGACTCATCCTTCTTGCAATTTACAGTTGATACGAAAATAGAAAACAGAGAAAGAAAGCATATCAAAGCAGAATCAAACCCATAAGGAAGAGAAAGAGAAAGAAACAAATCGGAGAAAATTATTATCAACTCGGCTGACAGTTTGCAGATTCACTTGAAGTCAGACTTGATATTGTTATTGGGTAATTTTCGCACAAGGAAGAAAGGCCTCTTTATCTCATTCTACATCTTCAAAATCTCAAGCCTCTAATTCTTCATCCGCACCGCCTAAGCATGTGCATTTTGGCCCCACTACTCCTTTATCATTACCTAGGGATCTTCATCAAGGGGGGAGGAATAAGGCGGAAGCTACTTCATCTACTTCTATTGATACACATGGTTCATCCTCGGGTTTGAGTTCTAATGGTTCACCGCCTATTTCGTCATCTAGTGAGCATCGGGAACAACATCAAGGGGGAAGTAATAAGGAGGAAGACTATTCTCATGTACCTTTGGATTCTAGGGATAGGAGTGGACCGATCCATTCTACACTAGGCGAGGCCTTGAGGGCTAGTAACCCTAGTGGGACGGTTACCACCCTTAGGGGTTCAAGGGGGAGTCTCACTTTTTCTCCACCTCTTGATTTGAACTCATCGGAGCCTAGACTTCCCTATCCACAAGTTAAGAGGGATCAAGATCAAAAGAAGCGGAAGGAGACACAAAAGCAAGAGTTCATTGAGCTATTCAAGTCTGTTAACATCAATATCCCATTACTTGATGCCATCAAGCAAGTACCGGCCTATGCAAAATGCTTGAAAAACATGCGCACTAGTAAGAGAAAGTTTGTGGAGAATGAAGATATATATTTAAGTGAGCAAGTATCAGTCGTACTTCAAAGGAGGTTGCCTCCTAAGCTTACTGACCCTGGATCTTTTACTATTCCATGCACCATTGGGTCACGAAACTTTGATCGAGCATTATTGGACTTGGGGGCTAGCATCAACCTTATGCCATATGATTTGTACAAGACTTTGTCATTAGAACCAATTAAGCCTCTAAAGATTAAGCTTAAGATGGCGGATAGGAGTATCAAGTACCCTCGTGGAGTGGTGGAGGATGTTCTTGTCAAGGTAGATGAGCTTTATGTACCGATTGATTTTGTAATACTTGATATGGACTCCCCTTCTTGTGATGATGATGATGAGTTACCCATCATTTTTGGTAGAGCTTTTGTGGCGACCGCCGGGGTGAAGATTGATGTTCAAAAGGGTCTACTCACCATGACAGTCTTTGACACTACTATTGGATTTCGTATTTTTGATGCTATGAGGAGTCCGTTATACCATCTTGATGAGTGCTTTCGGATTGATGTTATGGATGATATTATTGGGAAGAACTTTATTGAGCATTCATCGACTGATTACATGGAGACTTGTATTGCTCAAGGTGGAACTAAATTTGAGAGTGAGGAGCACATTGCGGCTATTGCACACTTAGAGGCATTGACACCATATTTGCCTAGATGTGTTCCACCAGTTTTACCTTTGCCACCTTCTACTACACCACCTATTCCTTCATATGAGACTCCACCATAATTGGAGTTGAAGACTTTACCTTCGACTTTGAGATATGCATTTCTAAGGGAGGAGAGCACATTACCGGTTATTATCTCGTCGAAGTTGAGTAAAGTTGAGGAAGATAAGCTTCTGAGGGTGTTATGTGAGCATAAGAGAGCTATTGGTTGGACCATTGCCGATATCAAAGGCATTAGTCCATCCAAGTGTCAGCATCACATTTATTTAGAGGAGGGGTGTAAGCCCACACGAGAGGCTCAGAGGAGGTTGAATCCTCCTATGATGGAGGTAGTGAAGAAGGAGATTATTAAGCTTCTAGATTTTGGAGTATAAACCCACCAAAAGGCCAAGCAAAAACCCATGCCGGCTGACCGGGTGTTAAACATAGCACGATGCAATGGGACTGATATTGTTGGAAACAACACTGGAATTATGAAGAAGAAAATTTTCAAGTTAACAATCTGAGCTACAACATCAAGCAGAACGGGTTATATTTCTCGTGGCATATATGATGTTTAGCAGCCTGTCTGAATGTGATTGATATTTAGTCTGTGTTGCAACTTCATGGAAAGCGAGACCAACATCCCCGGTTGTTGTAATGTCACTTTGAACAAATGTTTTATTACGTCCAACATGTTGGTTATGTGAAGAATCATCCGTGTCCGTTTCCTCCTCACTGTCTGATGCAAACCCTGTGTGGAGGGCATTCAATGAAGAATCTTGCTTCCTATCGCATTCCTCATTAATAATCTCAGTTGGCACCTTCCCTTCTTGTTGAGGAACGCTGACATTATTGAAATTTTAGCCTAATTCGTGCCTCAGCTCCTGGAATAACTAAGATTTGTTAGGACAACAAAATAATTTGTCCTATTTGCACCCCCACCCCACCCCTCCTCTGAAATTATAATTTAATTAGTAATCCCTTTTTAAACACACAATTGGAAACATTTTGGGATGTCAATAAAAATATTATAAATCACACAATGTCATGGTCTCATAATAACCCCGTTTTGACAGGCCCGACAGGAAGTTAAAAATACCTCAAATTCTGTAGTAATTGTTCGTCCCGTTTCATTTGCACGATAGATACCACCTTGCAGTCGGGGAGTAGTTGACTTCTGAGTTTCCAATTGTTCCTGCAGTTTGTAGCGAACTGTTATTAATGGCAGCATTCGCACGTATATTTGTGACGTAGTTGATTTTATTAAAATGACCGGTACAAAATTAACTGACTCAATATACTTGAGCGAAGGCATGATATCTCATTGTCCTTGTTGGAAACAATCTTTTCCTATGGCATTGACATTGGAGTATGTAAGTCACAATGAATTTAATGAAATATGTTACCACTTGCTGCCACCATTGAATCCCAATTCACATGAGAACGGACGACATTTAGTAGTTGGTCCCTCGCTTGTAGAGAGCGGTTTTGCGCAATTTATGTCATTCCAGCAATCTGCCTTATTAGTGAAATGGCCGTTGTGCTGGACACCGGGATTACACAAATTAACAGATTGAGTTAGTAGCATGTTCAAAAGCGAAATATTCCATAATCATTGCAGATAAAGTAGCACAAGGTAAAAAATGCCAATTGAAATGGAAACTTTTACGTTTTCAACAGCCTTATTCCTATGAACGTATGGTGTGAAGACGGTACGAGGGATGGGTATGCACTCAAACTTGCAGTCAACTGCAAGTGATACCATCCATATATTCTAATGAGGCATTATGAATTGGTCCTCCCCCCCCATTTGAGACACCGTCTCCATTGTTGTCGTATTCATGTCTTATCGAACCACATTGTTGGGTGCTTGTTTCAGGTTTAATAGATGCCTAGATTGGGGGCCATCCCCTTTTCCGACCCGTTCCTTTCACTGACCCATCGGACCTGTCGAGGTTAGATGTGCACTTCCGTATTACACTTCTCCTTCCCTCCATTCTATTGGACGGCCTTCAGTGACAATTAAACAGATTGTACCGCTACTCCATAATCCGACGTCAAGTATTACTCTGCATAATTCTAATGTTAGCACTCATTACAGCAGATATGTTTAGTAGAGGCCTAATTATATAGAAATTATCAATTCACAAATCGACATAGTGGGCAACATTTGCAGGATGAGGATTGCTGAGGCACAATCTGGGCCTCAATTACTAATGCTCTCCTCTCTTCTAATATATCGGAATAGTTGGAATTACAGCATCCCATTCATATCATTTAACCGTAACCCATTTCGAGATTGTAAATCAGCATCTATACTAACCTGTAAGCGGATGCATAAATCGTCGTGGATTGTAGAGCGTAATGAAATTTGATTCGATCCGCCTGCCTTGGATGTCCTTGTACCACAGCGCCGATTCGTTGACAGGGTTCATCACTTCATTGTGAGAAAAAAGTCCAAAACATTCCGATTAGGGTTTTAACAAAATTGTTGCCGCAATGACAAATTTGACCTGGGAACCATTTGGGCCAAAAAAGGTGGGTAAATGGCAGCGGTTGGCTGTGTGTTTGAAACAGATCCTGGGCCTATAGTAGGCCGCTACGCCAGGCCTATACAAGCCCTTATATATGTGTGTGTGTGTGTGTGTGTATTTATATATATATATATATATATATATATGTGTGTGTGTTTGTGTGTGGAAGCATATATATAGAATTTTTGCTTATAACATATTATAATTACGGTTGACCAATTTGATCCGATGCAAAAATATGGTCAAATTGGCTATAGTTTTTAACACAGTCATAATTTATTGTAATAATCTCATCCAACGGTCGGTGTTTACATTTTTTTTTTGAATTGTAAAAGGTTGCCAATTGCAGTGTATGATATATAAATATATGTTGATAAAAGTCGGATACAGTTGACCTAGTTCATAGAATTCGAAACGATAACAAATTGGCTGCATTTTTTGCAAGCACCATAATACATTACAATCGACCCATTGGTTTCTTCAAATTCATTTTCCACTTCATGGTTGCTTTAGAATGGATCTGAAGAATTTAAATGCAATGTAAAAGTCATACAACTTACCAATAAACGTATTATAGGGCAACAAATTTGTCATTAAAATTGAAATTTTTATTTTCTGTTCACGCACTTCCATGAATGAAAAATTTACAAATGTGATGTAAACAATTTTCAGGTTTCACGGTTGTCACGCCATTGGTCAACCAAGAAAACTTACAAGTGACTACGATTGACCAATTTGATCGGGTTCCAAACTATGGTGAAATTGACTACATTTTTAACTAGACGCAAAATTTACAGGCAGTAATCACATCCAACGGTTGGTTTCATCGGTATGTTTAAATTGATAGAGGTTACTCTTTGGACTGTATTGTGATGCCCCGGAAATTCGTATTTATTTTCTGAGGAATTCCCGGAATCTAATTTATGGTTGTTGGACGGTTTCGTGACTCGTGGACGGAGCGGAAGTGTTTCGGATGAATTTTTATTCAGAAAATGTGGTTTTAGGGGGGGTTGAAAAGGTTGACTTTTTATTCGTTGGGATTCTCTGAAAAACTTCCTTCACGAAAGTTGTAGAGCGCGTTAATACGAGTTCGTGGACATGTGGAACGCGAGAATCGGAGTTCGTATGAGAAAGTTATGGCCATTGGAAGGAATTTCCATTTTGGTATAAATAAAAGTTTCCCAAGTTGGAAACTTACTATTTTCATTTCTTCCATTTTTGGAAGTTGCTTTCTCTCTCTCTTCTCTCTCGGCTGCTACCTTCAGAGTCGAAGTTTTTCGACTGACCCGACCCGAACCCGGCGATCCCACCCGGTCGGAACTTGCATCTCCGGCGACCTCTTCCGGTGAAACGAGCCCAGATCAGTTCGCCTCCTTGCTCCGGTTGTCTCTGTGGTGGTCTCTAGCAGCGATTCTCCTTCACGGTGGCGCTGCAAGACGGCACAGGTTGAGGAAATCGGACCCGACCGGAAAACGTAGCTCCGGCGACGGCACGGCTTCAAGTTTCCTTCCTTGGCTTCATGGGGGTCGTCTGAGTCGATCCATGGTGTTTGTTTTGATCGGTTTACGTGGAAATTGGTTCAACTCGGGTTGGATTACTGTTCACGGCTTGTGAGGTAGTTTTCGACCCTTTATGCTTGTTTTCTGACTTCGAGCTAGTTAGGAAAGTTCACAAGCATGCTTAGATGAAGAACTTTGATGTTGGGAGTTTTGTGAAATATTGAGTTTTGGCCGGCGGCGGTGCGCCTCCGTCTGTGGCGGCGTTCCGGCGGTGTTCCGGCCACTTAAGGAACTGTTTTTGGTATTATATATGTTCTACTTGTTGATACGAGCATTTCGATATATAATATGCAAATCTTGGAGTTCGTATGGAATTGTTATGATTTTTGCAGTTTCATACCGATCGATTTATTCTATCCGTGAGGATTTGAGCGTCCGATCGACTTGTGGTTTGGTCACATTGATCGTGGACGTATTCCAGAGACTTTGGGAGGTCTCGGATGTGGCTTCGCCTCGATTAGCGCCACTTTGGGGGATTTTAGTTCAAAACAGGGGTTTCGGACTTAAATTGGTTGTGAATCGTTACTGATTTGAGATCATTGGTGATTAGGTGCTTCTAAAAGGTGAATTGGACGAGTTGTTGGTGATAGTGTTAGTTCGGTTCTGTATATAAGACGCAGCGGGATTCTAAGGTGAGTAATCTCACGAAGTTCATTCACGAACGGGAAATACCCTTATTGTTTTGAGAGTTACTTATTAACTGCAAACTATAGATGGTATTAGTGGCATTTATGAGTAGATGGCTATGTGTGTATATATATATTATGGGATGTATATATGTACATACGTATTCATGTATTAGTAGATATATGTTTACATGAAATATATATGTTTTGGGTGGTTTGTGGATTTATGAAAACAATATGCATGAAATGATGCTTTTTATTGTTTTGGGGTGTGGCTTTTGGAAAACAAATGATTTGTGGAAATGATTGATTTCGATTTGTTTTGAAAAGCGTTGAGATTTGGGAAAAGTGTTGAGATTTGGGTATGAAAACAATAGGCATGAATTGATGCTTTTTATTGTTTTGTGTTATGGCTTTTTTCGGAAAACAATGATTATGGAAATGTTGATTTCAATTGTTTTCAAAAGCGTTGCGATTTGTGTAACATTTTGGGTCCAATGCGACTTCTTTAATGTTTTGCTCCAAGGGACATTGCGGCCCGAGGATCGAAGGTCTATGACCTTGGGCAGAATCTCAGGTGACCACGTCTTTGGCCGGACGAGTGGTTACGTTTTCAGTTAGAGCTCTAATCTGTCTGCCATATAGGTAATTCATGCGGTAAGGGGAATTGGTTATTTACAACTCATGAAATTACATATTTTTAGGGAACAAGGTGTGAGTTGCTTCCTTATTAATGGTTTTTAAGGGGACAAGGTGTGAGTTGTTTTCCTTATTAACGTTTTGATAGAAATCAAGGTGTGAGTTGCTTTCTATGGTACGCTTATGGTACAACTGATAGAATTCAAGGTGTGAGTTGTTTTCTATGTTTTACTGATAGAAATCAAGGAGTGAGTTGCTTTCTATGTTTTATTGATAGAATTCAAGTGTGGGTTGTTTTCTATGTTTCGTTTTAAAACGAAACAAGGTGTGAGTTGCTTTCTTTTATTTCGATTTGAAAGGAAATTAAAGTGTGAGTTATTCTCCTTTATTTCATGTTTTAAGGAATTAAAGTGTGAGTTGTTTTCCTTATTTTTGGCGTGAGTTGTGTGTGGTTTGAGTTACTCATACGGGCTTGCAAAAGCTTACCGGGTTTGTTGTGTGGCAACCCGGTACACTATTCAAACGGTGTAGGGATTAATCCTGCAGGTTAGGATAATCGGGACGGAAGCTGAGGTAGCGCCTTCGCATCTTTACGGTAGGAAGCCATTTTTGTAACTTTACCGTTGATAAGGACTTCCGTTGTATAGTTAACTCTGAGGAGCATTTACGTTTTATTTTGTTGTTGACAAATTGATTCGTAAGCTTATGTAATATATAACTCTATGGAGCGAGTGTATATTAACTTTGAAGGTTCAGGGCATCAATATCTGTGTAAGTTAAAGGGAAAAAGATTCCAGGTATTTTGTATTGATGACTGGACGTTCACGCATATATAATTATGGGGTTATATATATCGATTTTCATGTGTGTAAAATCAGGGGCGTGACATGTATGATATATAAATATAGATTTATAAAAACTGTGTGTCTTCACATATTTATTTATAAATTAATCCAGCATGGCCCGGCACAAAAAATCCTGCAAGTCTCTATTTTTACGGACGGCCTTAGATGCTTCAATTTACAATAAAGGTCAGCCCAGGCTGTTATTATACTTACAATGTCGTAAGACCCGACCAAAACTCCATATAAATGGGTATGGCCCGGGCCATTTACGAGCCATAATATGTCAGATGTTTGTGTTGATACAGTTGGAAGCGCAGGTGGAAGACGATTTGTAATCTTATTGCCTTCCTTACAGTTCTCCTAATCAGGAGCCCCTATTGCTGTGGGCATATAATGGACCGGATCATACTTGTATTAACATATTCAATTATAGGCCCAGTGAACCTTTGCGCTTACACATTGCATTGGCAATTTATCAGTTTTACAATTTTTAGTTCATTTCAATTCATTCGAGGTACTGACATGCATCCAACTGCCTAAATATAACTGCTCATAACAGAGTAAATATAAATGCAAAAGTAGGATTCCTATTCAAAATATTGCGACACAAGTTAACTACATGGGGGAAGGGAGAAGTAGGATAAGAAAATTGTCTGAAATGTTGTTTAAAATACTGCGACATAGACCACATAACACATTGTCCCAGGGCTGCAACCAACATGGATGTTAATATTAATATTACCTACAAAATCAAATTGTCCAACTTCTTACCTTGTTGTCTTCCATATGAGGAAGACCCGCTGTCCACGATATGCCACCACGCATCGGTCATCGTTGACCAGACCATACCCCTTCATGAAATCCGGGAATCCCGCTATAAACCTCATTGTCTTATTAGATCAGATGAAATGAACCCGCCATGATCTGCCATCAGGTACCCTAATGTCACACCAAAATGGTTTTTTCTCTTTAAAGTGAGCGGTCACAAACTTCGTCGGCAGTTGCTACATAAATAAAATAAAGGATAAAACTTTGTTAGTTGTACGTATATCACATATGATAAGAATAGCAACATCAACCTCACAGTTATATATATCATTGTCACTGCCATAAAATGAACAATGCTTTCAGAAACTGCAGTTTAAACTGTGAAGTCTTACATGGTTCCTTACATTTATGACTCATATTTAATCTCGCTTTGATCAATACCGTAAACCATACCTCTATCCAGAAGTTGCCTATATGTATATTTTGCATTAACCGAATGCATGATTTGTATGTTGACCATGTTAAACATGTCCGCTATACATGTGTTGGGAGAAGTGGGGTGAACCTACTTCCCCTCTGACTATGTACATACAATGAATAACTTATTTTCACATACCCTAATAACTTGATATATCATCACTAAAGGTTTGAATAACGTACCCCATAATTATATTTTCTGATTCTCATTTCACAAGAAGGCAGCTCCCCATCTTCATCCGAACTTTCTTCGTTAGGTGAGTACACGTCAACAGAACTAGGATCCTCCCCAGCTGACTCTTGACCCTCATCCACTGAACTAACATCCTCCATGTCGATTGACATAGTTCCGTCACTATTGACATCCTCCATGTCAGTTGACATAGTTCCATCACTACTGACATCCTCATATGCAGATTGAATCGACAGTAGATTATCCACAAACAACTCATCCAACTGATTTGCAAGCACCGTCATGTTTGCAAGGGATGCTAGCCCCCCATAGTTGCTGAATATCCTTGCACGGAAGTTACAAGGAGATTCCAAAGTCAGAATACACCATTTCGAGTAATCCCCAAAATTGTCTTTCACAAACTGATTCCATCCTCCACATATAACCTTCCTGCCTCCACGCACCATCAGCGTTGCAGGCCACGACGTCCCTGTCACACCCTCAATATGCAGGCCTACATTTCCAATATCATCGTGAGGGACAAGTATAGAGGTCCACTCCGGTAATTCATGTATCAGTATGAAATCAACGTGAACATACATGTACCATACACAATATTAGGGGAATATGTATACATATGAAAAACTATTACAGTAAAATGTACCTATTCAACTATACAACATGTCATAATGGTATCCCGTACATAATAAGTGTTCTCCACTTACCACATCAGCGTTATTTGTTCGATTTGGCGTAACCAGTACGATGAAGCATGGATAAAAACCAGGGATTCCAGGTGGTGATCCCTTCGCCCATTTCCCCTCTGGAGCCTTAAACTGAAGATCACCTCGATGGTCAAATCTTGTCACTGAAAATTCCATACCACCCTTGTACCTAAACATCACCATCAACCACTCCTCATCCATATTATCAGCAACAAATACCTCCCACCCTTTTCTAAACTGAACTACATTTCCCTCCCTATGAACTGCAACTCCCCACTTGCACGCATCTCTCCAATCCATATAACTTGATATTTCCCCTCGTTGCATAATCCCCCCCCCATGAAACGCTTAACAAATGGTTGAGGGACATCCTGCATCCAGTTTGACAGTTATGTTGATTATTAATAGCTGAATCAGCAACATATGTTAACAGCACGGATCACTGAACACCATATTTTACAAACTTCACTAAAATTTGAATTTGAATTTACCATCTGAAGGCGTCCTTACTCACCATCGTCACGGTATTCCGTGCAGCTGGACTAACTATATGGACGAAAACTGGGTCGTCTCGAAGCATAAGTGGATTGTTGTTGTGTGTCACGCTATGCTGTCCACTTTCTGTCCGTCCCATCTCTTTCACTACAGCACACATTTAACACCATATGTTTGATAGGATACTTATGACATTAAACCAATATATGCAACACAACCTTCTATCCCATCAGACTATTTCTTTCACAATCCACCTGGTTTTGGTTCAAATGACCTTACAAAATATATAATTTTTCACTCCTTACTTTTGAATACATGATCAATTCCCTGCTAAGGCCTTTTTCATCCCTGGTGTCATTCAAATGCCGTTAATTTGCGAACAATTTATGGTTTTACTTATGTAAAGTAGCAATTTTGTTACCGCCTTATTATCTGTGGTTATATCAAACAATTTTTGACAGTCCCAGTAATATATTTAATCAAGTTTTTGGATCGGTCTTTATCATATACTGACGACAACTTATCATACACACTTAAATTTTTAATCTTATTTCACACTCGAAGCACTGAAAACGACTATATCCTATTCAAAGAATTAGAACCTTACCTTTCAACAATGGGAGAGGGAAGCTTGATCTCGTTCTTCTCCTATTTCTGAATAAGAACAGTGGCGCCACCGTCGTCCCCTACCCAGTGAAGTCCTCTTACCCCCTTCCTATTACTAAGTGTTCCGCTGTTATAGAAGAAATGTGTAATTTCCCCCCACCACCCTCCTAAGTTCTCAAGAGTTTTGACCTAAAACCGTCCCTTTCACTGTCTTTGCGGCTCGGGGAATTAATTTGTTCAACGGAGGTACGCTTTATATAAGTTTCCAACAGACGACGTCTATTTCTGTTTCCAACGACAGGTCGTCTATTAGAGCAGCTATGTCCTCCTTATTGTCATAAGCAAAGTAATGGGCCAAGCCCATTTGAATCATCTGTAACCGAAGACAAATGGGAGTTTAATTGAGTCCAGCCTGAAATGAATTGCATGGCTGCTGCCTGACAATCATCTGAAATATTTGGAGAACAATTTTCTCCATACTTTCCAATTGAATAATATTATATTGCATAGGGATGGCAATGCAGCGGGTTGGGGATGGGGATCACAATACCGTCCCCATCCCCGGGATCATTATGTACCCCCCCCCAATCCCCAATTAAAATATATTGGGGATTCGACGTCCCCATCCCCACTTGGGATTAAGCCTTCAAACTCGCCCGACATCCCCAATAAGAATTTAATAAATAAAATAATTTTATCTCACATTGCCTTTTTTAAAATAAAAATCTACAACAAATAAATTTAAAACATGATTAAATTTATAAATCATAATTCAGTGAGTGCAAAGTCAAAACACCATTAAAGTAAAAGTGTAGTCATTAAAGTAAAGTAGTAAGTGTATATATTATTGTGGCGGGTTTGAGAATGGGCATCACAATACCATCCCCGCCTCATCCCCAATCTTATATAGCGGGGATTGGGGATCCCCATTCCCCATTTGTCCCCGAACTCTCCCCCATTACGGACGAGTATCCAATGGAGCTATGTCTCGCAAGGGATTTTTGCCATCCCTAATATTGCATTCTATATTATTTTCTTTATCTATTTTTCTTTTTCAATTTCATTAAATACTCATTTAAATCTTCAACAGCACTACACCCAGTGCATCCATTGTCAACAAACCTTGCAGACCACGGTCCTGCATTTGTTTTGTATATCACTCAGCCTACTCAAGTAGTACAACATAAGTAGCTCATATTTATTGGGCACCTGACGATATCAGTTTGAAACCCAGTATAAACGTTCAATCACACTAATAACCAATTTCTACAAACGTGTCCTTATTACTGTTTAGAAATTTCGTTGTCTATCCCATCACTATCACAAAACGATACATGCACAGTAGCCATGCATAATGGATGACGTTGATGCTATATTCACGACCGTTAACCTGTGCATCATGTCCAATACTATGTTCAATATTACCACACAAATCTCCCCACTCCCTCAAAACATAAACACACACTGAATCAACACTTGCATTGCATAGCTAACTAAATATCTTACTTACTATAAGTACATACACTTTACTACCCACTTGCGCTTGCTAATATCACCATGCCACCTTATTAAATACCTGAATCATTATCCCCCTAACTTTGTAATTACAAAGACCCTGCTCTGACTCACAGGAACACCAGTCTGCTTCGTCCCATTGCATGGACCCGGATGGTAGATCTGACTTCTAGTTGGAGATCATCCTTCATTTTCTTATATCCTGCACTTAAGTAGTAGGTTGAGTTAGTTGGCACCGCCCTAATGAGCCAGACCCGACCGTCCGATTTTTGGACCTTGATAATCGGTTTTTCTCTTCGCCCAAACAGCGACCTAGCAAAGTCACTCGGCAGTGCCTACAATAACATCGCGACATTAATGTAAATATAATATGAACCCATAAGTAGAGGTCACACATGCACACGTACATGACTGGAAATTCTAAATATCCAAAAAATACACTACTTAATTACACAGTTTCGAAGCTGAATTCTACATTGGGCGGAACGGAATCCATTCCACCTATCAGGGCCCTTTCCTCTTATACCTATTGGTGACCAGGTTCTGGCATATTCCCATCTGTGATTAGTTCTGCAAAATCATCCCCATTGGCTCCTTCTTCTTCCACTGCCGGTTCCACCTCAGCAGGCACATTAGCTAGAAGAACGCCAGGCAGCGGTCTTGCCGGGGTCGGCTGGTTCCCCCACATTGTCAGAGTGCCATGTTCTGTGTTGAACACAAGTACAGAGAAACACAACCAACCGATATAGGTGAAAACACAGCATCGCGTCCCGTCTAAACCATTGTTTGACCGAAATCGTTCCCACCCGGTTCCAAACGTCAGCTTCCTACTGGCAGTCATCTGAACCCCCCACCATTTTCCAGGCACTGACCTCCAACGTAAGTTGCATAGGCCCGGCGCGCCGTCCGCTTTCAGTGTATCATGAAGCGAGCCTCTTAGTACGACCGGCTATGGACCATGACATTTGTAATGAGACTCACATTTGAAATATGACTACACCGGACCATTACAACAGATGCTTCAGTTTAAAAGTATCAACTCACCACGGTGACGTTCTGATCCTATGCGTCCCACATGAAGGAGTCCAATAGCCCCGTCAATGTTCCTGCTCGGTCCACTTCATATCCGTTGGGCGGTTTCTGGTTCTGCAACATTAACTGCCCAATGACATTAAATCGCTTAATGGTGAACTCCATGTTGCCGTTGTATTCGAACAACAATACCAACTGTCTCTCCCCATCTCTGATACGATCCAGAAATATTTCCCATCGATCTTTCAGCCACTTTACGGGTCCTTCTTCTTCCACCTGTACCAGGTACTCAATGTCCGGTAAGCCGGCCAATCTTATTGAAGCGATTCCCAGTTGTCGCCCACCATGTGCCTCTCTGTGAATAGAGGGGGAATTTTCTGCACAAGGAAGGACCCAGTTGAAGCAGATGAATAATCAATTTAACATATCTAAACATGATGAGTTTGACTCGGCTTGTCGGTTAACATTTTGTTGGTGTAGGCTGGGGTGGGGTGCATTACACACACAACGCATACACTCACCGCCTTTTTGATGTTCTTCTTCAGAAAAGCAACAGTTATTATGAAGTAAGGGAGGTTGACATCGCCGATTTCTCCCATTTCGTATCGATGAACTTATCCGAACCTGAAAACCAACTATTGAAGGACATTAAAAACCGTCAGTACAACTTCTTGCTGGATCGGATCCAACGCTGAACTTACCTTCCGCTTATTTGATGAGTGCTTGATTGTGGAATTGGTATACCGAGTGCCAGCGTTAATGTTGAAAATGGTTAGGGTAAGCTGGGTAGGTGGATTCTAACTTTTGCTTCTCTGGTAAAGGGGGACTGCAAAAAATCTTAAACCTTTCGAAAGGAAACCTCATTTTCATTTGCAATTACGAATATTTCCTTATTAATAATTACTGCGTGACATGGTCTACTATGAGGGATTTAAATGGAATTTCCAGTAGCCGACTTTTGAAAGCAGCAGTCCACCTTTGGATATGAACTGTTCCAATACCTCTTCATTCATTAATAAATACAAACGATGAATATATTCATGTTCACTTAAGCACACACATACTATTATTTTATTACACATACATATAGACCATATAGAGACGTTATGTTGAATCTATTGGACCGGTAGTTTGGCCAAATATTAATTTAATACAATTATTAATCTCTTGTAGTAATGTGGAATACATTTCCTACTTCAGTAGCAACAAACAATCCCCTCATTGAGACATTCATTTACTTCCCCTTCATATCTATTTTCTTTTTCTTCATTTACAACATCTAGGTGACTATGACAAATATCCCTTCGTAATGATTCTGAAATCTTAGTGACAGATCTTATATCCTTTATTCGACTCATTAAGGCTAATGTCTTTGTCAGTTTGCTTCATCCCGAATAATGGGTTATCGTGTCAGAATGGAGCCACTATGCATCAGAATGGATTGAAATCGGGTCACTTCAATTGTTTAACCAAAACATGTAAATGGACATGTAACGATTTGTAAACTTCTCCAACCCCACTTTACTAGATTTTATAGTAGCTATGTCATACATTTTTAAAATTCATTTCGGATGTCGATGGTCTAAGTGGCCACGGATCCATATTGATTAGTTTTCCTCCAGTTCATTCTCCTTAAGTAAATACATAATACAGTTTCGATACGTTAGTCCAATTAATTATATGGATCCATTTCATAATTGAAAGCATAAATCAATTTACGTGAATTATTTCTGTCAACTCTTTTCCATGCAAAAACCATGCTGTTTATTAACATGGTCGATCAGGTCCTCTCAAATCATATAGGCCTCATTTCCACCTTCAAAGTTTCGTCATGACATTCTACACCCAAATGACGTTGACCGCTGGATATTTTACGTTTCAACAAACTTCGTGCAAGAGGTCATTCTGGAAATATTCCAAGGGGATCATTACACAATCCCTCCATGTCTTTATTATAATCCACATATTAAGTCTCTTAAATTATGTCATTGTTTCCTACATCCGTCCCCTACATTCACAGGATTCCCTTGCCTGAAGAGAATTGAGTTTAACAGTGTTTCCATATCCCAACAATCGTTCGACGATATGCTTGGTCACTGTCCATTGCTCTAAGTGTTAATTATCCACGACTGTGATGGTTTCACCCATTTCCAAATTGACGCACCAAACCTACATTATCTTCACCTTGCAGGTCATGTTGATGATGTTACTATAAACAATCCCGCAAGCCTCACTAATATTACAATTTCTCTGTCTGATGGAGCTTTCGTGGTTCCGGATTGTAGTAATTTTGTCAAGTTTTTCAGTCCCCTTGCTCGTCTTGAAAGGTTGACCATTGAAGATTACTTTTTAAAGGTAAACCATTGCTTCATTTCAACTTAAGTTTACATTAATTACACAGCATGACCTTTGTTTAATCCACAATACTTGGTACTGCTATAGTATTTATCTATTGGATGCCTACCTACCATGCTGTCAAATCCATGTTTTCATTTAACTCATCTTTCCATATCCATCAACTTCACTGCTATGGAGGAGGTTTCAACCACTTTCTGTCTTCTTATAAGTTGTCCTGGTCTGCAAGAACTACAAATTCGCTCTAGCCATAATGAACTTCAAGGTGAACATATAGCCGGAGATGTCGATGATCTTAGTCAGCCCTGGAGTTTCCTGTTTCACCAACATCAACATCGGTTAGTGAATCACCATCTGCGTCGCCTTAGGATCACTCACATATCTGGAGTTAATTCTGAACTGCATTTCATCAGGTTTCTGCTTTTAGTGTCGCCTGTGCTTCAATTAGTCACAATTAGATCCGGGTGGTCGTGTTGTTGTCCAATATTTAACAAGTTGATTAGTTTCGAGCGTGCTTCGCTTGTAGCTAAGATGATCAACTTAGATATATATTGCTGCCATGAAGCAGATTGGAATCCGATCCGTCATCTTCTTTAATTCTACTGTGCTACATATACGTACCTTAATCTTTATTTCCTATATCTAAGTTGATTCAAAACTACACTGTAAATTTGATAGACATTAGTGATGTTACAATTTTTCTACAACCTTGTATTTCCCGACGTATCATGTACCATATGTCGGTTACATTTATATGTACTTGTTGGTGTACATTTGTAAGTAGTTTTGTGTATGTAATTTATATGTCGTTTTTATAATTTGCGTTAGTGCATGACTGCATACCTATAAATATATATCGTCATAAGCTGCGATTGTGTAGGTTTGTGGTCTATTGAAGCATGTTATCAATTACACTGGGAATTGCCTCGCATTCGGTGGGTCGGTTACTGACTCATCATATGTTGCTGTAGAAATTAAATTAATTACAGTTCAGTTATCCATCTATGGATTCTGCCATTGAACTTGATACTGCCCAAGGTCTGATGTGGTCTGTTTCTAACTCTCTGAAATAACTCCTCATGCATGGCTTTTTCCCATCATTCATTTATCCACTACTTGTGATGGGTAGCAACCATGCCTACTTACCAACTATTTACACTGGTTCTAAATTATATAGCTTTATGGGTCGTACCTACGATTGATCTAATATATCATCACTAAAATCCCTTTGCACACCGATTCTTTGACAGGAGTCATCCCCAAAGACGGTATCTTCAACCCATCCGAACTATGAACAACTGTTGCGACATGCCGGTAGTGGTCCAACTTGACTACCTAATAGTAGCTACGGTTTATGGGACGTAATTTGCCTTCTTACATATTTATTGTTATGCAAATTTTGTTCAACCATGCATTACTCGCAGTTGTTCAACGAGGATTTTCATTTCGACATACCCGAGTGGTTACATATATTATATGTACTTTCACTTATATATATAATGACGCCTCAAATGTTGCAGCCCACATAATATTTTATACACATACCGCCTCGTTTCAAATAAATTCCACTCTATGTTTTGACAATACTCAATACGATGATTGTTAATTAGTACACATATTATTGTTGTTTCAGCTTGTAAATAACTTGGTTCATCAATTCAGTTCCTTCATGCCTGTTATACCGGAGGACCAACAGTTAACTGTTCATAATTGTTCCACTTACCCTTCCTCTTTTAGTTATACCTTGTAATTGTTGCTTCTGCTATGTTCCAGACGAGTAACGAAAAAACCACTTCACTACTACAACATGCAGAACTCCATTAATAACAAAACAATATGATAGTGCCCTGTCAGTAACAGTCCCGGTCAAATACAACTAATTAACTAGCTAGCTGGCAGAATAATTTACCATGCTTAAACACCTAACGCCTTATCAAGGGCAATTTTAATACACCCATTTCACCCTTACGGTGAGTAGTCGGATAAATAGAGAGATGGATGCACTCCAAGTTCGTCGCATGAATCGTCTGGCAATAGTTCCTGTAACGCCTCGTTATCCATCTCTTCCATGCCAACATCAACCCAAAATTCGTCTGGCTCTTGCTCCGTAGACCAATGAGAGCGTGATGCCGATCCAACTTCACGTACGGTTTTGAGGGGACTTCTCAGTTGACGTTCGTAAATCCGCACCGCTCAGAGTTGCACAGTTTGGATCGACCTGAAATTCGATTAATTTGTTGGGCAATTACAATCCATGCATGCAAGCTAACATGGTATACTCATATTACATGTTGTACAGAAGAAAGAGGTTCCTCACGTTTGTCGCCATGCATAGCCAGTACTTCTCGCCTTCGCTTCATTTATGTTGTGATATGAAGCTCTTCATTTCACCCCGCATTTGTAACAGCTCGGATTGCCGACTGGAACTGTCAGAGGCCGGACCTGTTAAAACTCAGTTTCTTAAATAATAGTGCCTGAACCTTATTTCTACAACTTTTGACGACTTCACCTGTGATGTACGTTCCAATGCTTAGCGACTTACATTTTATAATGAACTGAAATGGGCTCATTATATAATTTACATTTTATCATGAACTGAAAGTGGGTTCATACTATAACTTACGTTGTCGGCCATCACATTTGGATGCTCGTGTGTTGTGAGTAGATAAGGTTTTTCATCCACCCACATCATCCCTCTGCAACAAATACCTTCACTCTGTATGAACCAATATGACATCATAGTTCAAATTATTTTACATCCAAAACTAATGCCCCATTACAACATTATATGAGGATAATAAAGCCACTAATTTACATTCTATTATAATTATTGGACTGCATGTGTTACCTTCCCAATTACGCTATCGGACCGCCAATAAGGCCGGTTCACATAGAACCGTCTTTCAGTAGCCCGTATGTGCATCTTGCGCTTGCAATATATACAAACGAGACGTTGCACTACACCAAAAACGTTAACACACAACACTTTTTGCACAACGAAAAAAAAAAAGTGTTGTGTGATGAAGAAAAGTGAATCACACAACACGTTTAGTAAACTTACGTTGTATAAGGTGGTTAAAATTCTGAAGTTTTTGTTTAGAAGGTTATTGCACAACGGATACAAGAATAATCTGTTGTGTGAATGAAAAAAAAAACAGAGGCAGATTTCCCTCTTAGCCTAACTCAAATTTGGCTCCAAATTGGTATTCCAAAGGATAACAGAATAGTTATATCTGTTGTATGAGTGTAGCTTGCAAAACATCATACAACAGTTTTTTACTTTGTGTTGTCCAAGTAATGAAGATATATACTGGGAAAATTTCAATGCATCCAAAATGTCATTCATTCCCCCAAAATGAACAAACTTTGATCGAAATGTAGGTTACATATATGTACTCCTACAACGTAATTTCTTATTTGTGTTGTCTGAATGAGAGATACCTATCCCTAGCGCCAAAACTAGTACTATGATTGCACATAGGCGGGAACTATCCCTCCTTGCTCCCTCAGCTCAAATTTAAACTGTGTATAATCAGACAACATAGTTTCATATATGTGTTGTCTGATTCATGAATACAAAATTTAAAAAAAAAAAAAGACCAAACCCCCGCGCCTCGATAGCTATTATCTCCCACTTGCACAAAATAACAAAGGACCTTTTCTTCGAGCCTCTCTCCTCAAAACATCATCTCCTCTCGCATTTTACTGTCCCTTTTCCTAGATTGCTCCTCTCCCTATTGTCTCCGCAATCCCTTCCTCCATCTACATCATGATCTTCACCTACACACATCACCGCTGAGATTAGGGTTCTATTATCTCGATTCAGCCATCACTCAATTCCATTTGTGAAGAAATAGGGTTTTGCGTATTAGGAATTGGGAAGAAGGAGGAGGTTCTTCAATCCGCTGAAGATTAGGGTTCTTCGATCTCTAGGTTTACAACGTAAATTTGGGGATTTGGGGGTTTCACAGCTACTCGATTTGGGGTTTTTACAGCTTTTCGTCCTCTTTTCGATTTGGGATTTCTGGGCTTGTGTTGGTCTTCGAATAAGAAAGGTAATGGAGCCTGGGCTTTCGTCTGGGCGGCAAGGCGACTAGGCGAGTTTTTTTTTTTTTCCTTTTCGCGACATCTAAAACGGCCTAAACCATTCGATCCCCAAAACTCCTATTCGCTCTCCGGTCTCTCCCTACCAAGCCACCGCGCCTCTGCATCACTCGTCCACGCCTTCATCGCAGCTCCCCCGAACCACCGCAGCTCTCCCCAAGCCACCGCAGCTCCAGTGCTTTATCTCGGCGGCTTCAGACTCGCTTTGTAATGCGCACCGCCTTGAATCTCTAACTCTGTAAGTCCCTCTATTCCCTTGAATTGGAAGTTTGAATTGGTATTTTGAATCTTTGATTAGTGGGTAGTTGGGTAATGACCGTAATGGGTACTTCACTCTGTAATAGGTAATGGGTATTTCACTCTGTAAGTCCCTCTTCAGTTCTTCGTTCTTCACTTCTTCATATCTGCTAATGCTCTGCAGCTCTGCTTATAAAGATGTGATCTTTATATGAAGGTTGTTTTGATTCGTGCTTCAAAAGAGCAAACGATTTATGACTTGCAACAAACGACACGCAACGAAGAAGAAGATAACCAAATCCCAAGACTCTGTAATTTGCTCACTCTCACTCTCACTTTCTGACTCCAATAGAAGCTCTGGGATTTCCGTCTCTGAATACTCACACCATTTCGTGCTCTAGTTTTCAGAAACGAAAACCCACCAAATTACCATATGAAACAAACCATTGTTCAAGCTCTTCTTCAATACCGAAATGACCCTCTTACAGAACCACCATTTTATAAGTAAATTCTCAACCTTTGTCATGTTCTGGTTACTGGGTTTCTCTTCTTATTTAAGTTTTCTTGTCTATTTTCTAACTTGGGTCGTTTCCAATTCAGAGTAGGAGTGCTACAACAATGCAAGCTGACAATGAAGATTTCGAGTTGAAGCAAATGAGAGATATGGCTGCTACCAAAAAAAGATGGGATGCTCTGGTATGCTATGAAACTGAGAGTGAAAGAGAGAGACTTCCTCTTTTACTTTACAGATTGTAATGATTTATGTTGCATTTAGATATATTAATGTGATTATTTGGAGTTTTAACTGTTTGATATAGATTAGGGACAGAAAGATTAAACCTTTAACACCAACGGAAGCTGGGTATGCAATTCAACTATCTAACAAAACCCTTCTTGATGTTAATTTGTCCCTCTATAGAACACAAAAAGGTAGACACAGCTTAATATTGTTTCCTTTCTATATTTGTTTTTGTGACTATGCTTAAATTTTCTCAAGTGTGTTATAGGCATGGGTCAAAGGCTCAACCTGGATTCCAATATTTGATGTTGGTGACAAATTCGATGTTGGAACTCTTTATAGAAAGATTATGGGATTCACTATGGGTATTGTGCTATCTTGTCTCTCTTAATTATGATCTAGTTTTACATTACTGCTATGCTTTATGCTTTTGATTTCGGGACAATTTTTGTGGCTCCCTAATGAATAGTTGAAATAATATCTTTAGAATATGTTATGGGTGAAGGTAGTATTCCCTTGGTTAATCAAATGGCTTCTGACTTGAAACTTATCATTGCTTCTTATTTTTGGTTGTTTTACTCCACAATGTTAAATTCTTTTTTTAGCTTTTGTGTAGGGGGTTGGTGGAGTGGTGTGCCTACATTGGCGTATAACAAGTATGTCAGTTTTGGAGTCACTTCAATGAGTTCAATCTGTGCCATGGCTTTCTTGCTTTTCATCTTGATGTTGTTAGTACTGCATGAGTTAAGTTCATTGATTACATAGATTCAGAAGGGTATGAAATAGAAATAGAACATTGCAATGGATAGAACTTTTAATTGTTGCTTCACATGTGCATGGTTGTTCGGTTATCTTGTTAAATGGAAGTGTTCTTTTCTCCATCTCTATTGTTTGTTTTAAGGGGCAATTTGTTGGCATATGTTTTCAGCAAAAATCAAGTGATAGAATAACTTGCACATAATTATCAGTGAGATCAATTCTTATTATTTCTGGCATGCTTACATGGGTGAAACCTCTACAAGTTTTACCAGCCTTTTTACAGGATATCAACATGGTACTGCAACCTGTTAAAGGCTTCCTAAGCCAACTGAGTTGGCGATGAGATCTTGTGCACTTATTTTATAAATTCATCAGCATTTGATTTGGCCTTGTAGTTTTAAAGCATCTTTCTTTGTTTTTATCATATTGAAAAGTAAAGAAAGAAAGTCCTTGTAGAACTCTGCTATGTTTCTTGTTGTTTATACTTTGATTTAATCACGGCCTTATCTCTGCGAGTTTTACCTGTCAGTTGCTTAAGTTTTTCATTTGTGAAATTTAGTTTGGAGTTGGTTCGTTGTGTTACTTTTTCCATCGCTAAATTTTACCCTATTATTTCCTGATGATTGAAGTAAGGAATTGTTTAACTGAACCTTGCTTAATTCTTCTACTTTACTTGTTTGTCTAAAGATTGTAAACCTTGTATGGCTCTAGCTTTTGGAAAATCTAGAAATTACATGCATCTGTTTCGTCTTCAATCTGGTATTTCTCGAGTTTTTAAGAGGCGTTGACGTTTGGTTAATCCAAGTTTGTGCCTTAATCAGTTTCTAGGCTCACAAGTATCCTTTTCAGATATCTAGGTGTATGGGGAAAGGAAATAGGCTCACTTTATTTAGGCTGTTAGGAATTCATTTTGTAAGTGGTGCGGTTTGGTTAAATAATAAAAATGATCTTATTTTTGTAACTGGCTTTCTTCATGTGATGAATTATTGTATTTGCATATTCATTGGTTTTCCTCAACAGCCAGTTGTCAAAGGTTGATCAGAAATTTCCAAAGGATACCAATCTTATCGTTGCATGCCAGAAGGGATTGAGGTGCCCTATCTATTCACCTTTTTGTAGTATCATTTGTCTGGTTATGAAAATGATCTACCAAGTAAGATTGTGGCAGCCAATTAAATATAACTATTGTATTATGAGGCATTTGGAATTTCTGCTTTGACATAACTGTATTTTATTTTTCATACAATTAATGCTATCCAGTGATTTGATTGCATACATAGTATATATGGTTATTACATTGTTATTCCTATTTAATTATGACTCAAAAACTTTCTAGGAAGTCCAAATAGAACTAAGCAATACACTGAGAAAGGCTTTTAGCAAACAGTTATGTTATTCAAACATAATGAAGATCATGTGGTCATTTTCTCATTTATATTCTTGCCTACAAAGTAATGATCTAAATTGGTAGAAAGTTGAGCACTGGATTTTCTCATTTATATTCTTGCCCACAAAGTAATCTACGCTGTATATTGCTCACCAATTTCATTACTGATCTAAATTAGCAGAAATTTGAGCACTGGATATTTTCATTTATATTCTTGCCCACAAAGTAATCTACGCTGTATATTGCTCACCAATTTCATTACTGTCACATTTTATTGGCAGATCTATAGCTGCTTGTGAGGTGCTGTACAATGCTGGCTACAGGAACCCCTTCTGGGTTCAGGGGGGTCTAGAGACTGCTGAAGAAGAGGTAATTATGGTGTTATTGTAATTTTGATGTTGTTTTGTGACTACCATTTCCATATTTCTATTCTCTTTGGGTATTTCGCTGTGAACCACTGAAAACGTCTTATGTGGGAGCAGGATCTTGTCAGAGAAGCTATTTTTATACTTGCTAGATTTTTCTGGAGATATCCAATGTTGTGCATAGTATTAGCTGTGCTATTAACTAATCACTTTGAAAGAACATAGAATGTAACATTTTAGTTTAGAGTTGCATAACTGAATATTGTTGCTTTGTCTGAATTATAGGTTTTGTACTTCATATGGTATTGCTGGTAGAAGTGAGAAGGGGAGTAGGGGTAGAAGCTTGGGGAGCTTCGGAAAGATGATGAAGTGTCTTTGCTCGAGAGAGAAGTTAAGAGCACCACATATGATTTGGTATTTTCATATGTGGAATGAGTGGGCTAAGTTTGTCGTCAATACATATATATAGGAGCTATTAGAATGATTTTTTGCATTTTAATGTATAGATGATTGAGAAATAAGTTCTTTATTGTACATTTGATTCTCTAATGTATGAATTGGAATACTTCAATAGATGAATTGGATTCAAATTTCTATCCAATATTGATCAGTACCATTATTTAGGTAATAATGGAGTATTAATTTTGTCCAATTCTGATCACACAATGATCAAGTAACAATCATACCACACTAATACTCTACAAACTGTTGTGTGAGGAGTAATGATACAACAGAATTAATTAAACTCTGTTGTCGTAAAAGTTAATCGCACAACAGAACCAATTGAACTCTGTTGTCCTAAAGTTAATCACACAACAGATATAGTCCAAGAACTGAAGTTTGAAGATCAATCAGACAACAGACAAAATAAAAAAATGTTGTCTGACACGCTTAACATACAACAGCTTAAAACTGGCACTGTTGTCTGAAGACAGCGCCTCAACTGCTGCGCAGCTGCGCTTGGCATCTGCCGAGCTATCACACAACAATTATAACACATACCTGTTGTCTGTGTGTTTATCACACAACTGTGTTCCACCGTTGTCTGATTTTTCATCAGACAACAGCTCACTCTACAACGGTGGGACTCCAAATCCCACATCGGTTTTCTGCCGTTGTCTGATAAGATTTTTGGTGTAGTGGTTGGTCGCCAGATGCATGATTACAAACCATATTGCTGGAGGATGCCATTCTCGCTATTTCTGTAGTAGCCGAAGCTTATTTGGGGGAAGTGTTTACCTTCACTTTGCATATATTAATTTCATCGTCACTCCTACTTCCCTATATACCCTAATTACCCTGGATGTGTGGTTATTGATGTGCTGCATTGTATGGGATTGCATTCTGGACACACGTCGGTCAGAACACAACTCTCGAAATTAGGACCCGGCCCTTTTTAGTTTTTGCTATCTCAACCACGATGGCTTCACTTGACCCTATCATTCGGACAATAATTGTCATCTTTTGGGCAACCATTGCAGTGAACTTCACAGTTCAACGGACTGTGTTGTAATATTTTGGGATTAAATACACCAATAAATACCCACTTCCCGGATAAAATGATATCATTTCCTGAATCACTACTACAAAAATTGAATCAGACGACGGCCAAAAACTGTCGTCTGATATGGAGGCAAACCGTCGTATATCGAGGCACTGTCTGATGAAGGTCGATTGTAGGGAACTGTCGTGTGAAGGGCTCGGCAGCCTGTCAACAGCATTAGCTGTTGCATGACTATTCTTCAGACGACGGCCGACTTTAGAAACTGTTGTGTGATTGCAATTCAGTGGTCGCTTTTTTTTATGCCCGTTGTGTGACTTTCATTCAGACTACAGTTTTTCAAAGTATCCATTATCTATTTTAAATTCAGACAACAGTTTTTATTTTTGGGTCATTGTGAATATTGTGCACATACGACAACTTTTTTGTGGTTGTTGTCCTAATATAATCATTCAATATATTGTATATGCTGAAATTGAAATAAAAAATGATCAAATTAACAATAGCTGATCACTATATAGAAGAAATTGTTATAATCCACATCATACACCAAAATAGATTGTGCAAAAGTAATCTTTCATCTACAAAAGGAGTACATCTAATACTACTCTCCTAGTAATATACATCCAGAAATTTACTTAAGGAATCTAGCTTTGCTGCTCTCATGGCCTCATTGGAGTCTAACTTTAGAAGCTTCAGTAGGAGCTTTTGCTCTCTTTTTGTAGTTGCAGCTGCAAATGGATCAATAGTTCACTGAGGGGTACACATGCCAAAACAGAAACACTGCAATTCAATTGTAGTTGTGCAAAAGTATATTGATGAAGCAAAGACGTATATAGGTCTTATTACTAAAAGATGTACAGGTCGCAATAATTGAAAGACCAAAGAGACAGAGAAAATTACCATTGCATTTGAAGGAAGTACAAGACCTCCGGGTTTTAGCTAGTGATATCTGGCTATAATGACACTTCCAACCACACTCTATGTTGAAAAGTAATCATGTCAACCAAATAATTTCGAACCATATATGCCCATATATGCCCATGTATATAATTCAAAGGCACAATTATAAACTAGCAGTAATTATACAATCCAATAACCAACATTTTAAGAATATAATATACGAAACTTTTGATAGCTACCTCATACAGAAGCATGTATCCCATCCACTCTGAAATTATAACACCAACCTCCTCATCAATATCAACATCCTGCAAAACTAAAAATGTTAGCAGTACGATTGGCTGGCTTATACATGTGTAAGTCAGATTAATAAGTCGGTGCAAGGGAAAGCAAGAATACAATAAGTCATTGTACATGACCTATCTTCAATTACTCCCAAACCCTCGTTCAAGGCATAGGCAGCTTTCTTTCCTATAAACTGTTATAAACAACATTTCAGTTAGTTTTGAACGCTGGTGATAGATCAGGAAGTTCACCAATTGTTTTATCTAAGAAGCCTATATAGAAAGAATATTTAAATAAAATAAAACCAATCATAATCATCAAGTATCAGATAAAAGAAAGAGGAAACTATGGTGGCAAAATGCTATCTCTTAGTATAGATAGAGACATGTAACAGACATGATGACAAAGAGTTGCTAATGCTCTTATACACATAGTCCTTCCAACACAAAAATGTATGTAAAAATAACAATCCCAAAATCATTGACAAACCGAAACCAAGCTCAAAGCCCTGAAATCAAACCACCCACAAACACCCAATCAAAAAGCATACAAACCAATAAAGAAACACACTCAAATTGATTCTGAAAATCTCAAGCGCTCAGTAAGCAAACTTTATCATAACTAGCTGGATCAAGCATGGCAAGGAAATAAACAAAGAAAAGAAGAAAGAACTACCAATGAAAAAAAAAAAAAAAGGAGCTGTATTGTAGAAAGTATAAATGAAAGCTTAAAAGTCTCCTAGAATTCTCAATATATGGTGTGACAAGTGAACTCAAATCGATAGAGGTTAGACTGCGACCACCCTTAGCCCCGGTGGTTAGGTCCAATACCCACATAACACCCTGTGGTCAGGTCCAAAATAACACAAAGAGTTTAGTCCCGCGCCAGACATTCTTACCCACATTTACCCCAGTGGTCGGGTCCATAACCCACACTTAACCCTGTGGTTAGGTTCCTAAAACAACATAATCAACCTTAACAGTACTTCAAGAAAAGAATAACAGGAGTCTTGCTGAGCTGCAAATATTGAATATAAATATAAACATGAATGGAGTAGGTACGTGTATGTGTGTTTGCATATAGATATGCGCGTATTTATATATATATATATATATATATATATATTGTGCAGTGCAAAGAAGTTTAGCGAATGACATGCTTCCTTATGATAATTGTATGATTATACATGTGAGTGATAGCTATGATTGTAGTATAGTGCAGTGCCTATAAAATAAAGGAACTATAACACTTCTTTTGTTAGTGTTGGATGATGTTTAATTAAACACTCAGTTTCTTATGATAATTGTATGATTATACATATGAGTGATAGCTATGATTGTAGTACAGTGCGGTGCCTATAAATAAAGGAACTATGACACCTCTTTTCATAATTTACCAAGTTTAATTAATTACCAAGTACATACAAAATTGACAGTCACCTACTCTATAGAAAGAAAATGGAAGGAAATAATAAGATGCCAACCTAAGTCATGCCAGGAAATAATAAGATGCCAACCTAAGTCATGCCATCTGGTATTGTAATTTTCATGACATCACTATGGACACTGCCAGAGACGATTGGTTCAACCTGCAATGTTGTGCACTCAAATGAGAAAAACAGTAAAAACAAATTGTTCAACAGAAAAAGAAGTATCATATGATTAAGTTTCCCTGGAGTTTTCAGTTAAGTTGAAAATAGCAACAATAACAAGAACATTTAATAATATAAATTGAACATAATCTTTTCATTAAGATGTTGTTGTTCTGATGTAAACTAAATGAATATTATTCATCCTGCACAAATATAATTACGTTATGCCTAAAGAAGATGAAAGAACACCTGCCTAACTTAGCAACTAGTTAAATCAAGAAATCATGTTGAACATATAGGATCATATCAGATAAGAAAACAATGACCAAGGATCTGATGTCAGTACCCATTCAGTGCCAAGACCACATGCCAGAACACAAAGAGCAAGTGTACCCCTGTAAACAAGGTACGTTCTGTTGCAGTAACAGTCATCTTACACTCATCCCAATTCAATTCGCTTGAAAGGGCATGAGATTCAAAGACTGTTTCCACCTCTTTCTTCCAGACTTCGTTTAGATTCTCTTCTTCTGCACAAATAATCACACGGGTTTTATTTCAACCATATGAGACAATAATGGGGGAACACATAATCATTTTGTTAAAACCCCCATCGGGAGAGCAATCGAGAACGGCCCAAAAGCCATTAATTTAAATCTGAATACAAAACCAAAGGTGAGAATAAGAACAAGAGATAGAGGAACGTACTGCAAAGCCCCTGCTTCTTGAATAACAGAGTCATTGATTCGTAGCCAGAAACACAACAATCAATTAGATTGCGGTCCACCAGTATACCCAAACAAAACTGATGAATCTTGCTCCATCTGCAAACAAAATCGATTCAAAACCACAAACCAAAATTCCTCCACAGATAATCAGAAACTGAAAAATTCTCTCACCCTTTTTCCAACTATAACCCAAGCAATCCAAAAGCTGTAACAAAAACTTCATTAGAAGCCAAATCAGAGAAGATGGTAAGCACAAAAGAATGATCCAAATCCAAGTTCACAAATCAAAACCGAAAAATGGACATCAAACACCGGAAAAAAAAAAAAAAAAAAAAAAAAAAAACCCTTCACTCTCAATCCCTTACACGATTACAGACAAGAGAAGCAATACACTAATTATAGAAATCATTCTAGCAACTCACAAAATCTTACGAGACTTGTTCCACCATGGACTTCTCCATAACGCTTGGCTGTTGATGAATTTTTGTTGTCCACCTGAAAATTGAAGAAGAAAACTTAGTCACAGTGGGCGAAACCCTCATTCACACAAAAATGAGAAGAAAGTTAGAAATTAGAGAGAAGAACACCATTGCCGAAAGATCTGAAGAACCCTAGAAATCCATTAGGTTTTGTACCACCTTTGACCAGAAAACCCCAACCCATCAGTTCAATTTCTTCAAATTTGGGTCTTAGAAACGAAACAAGAAGACGACGGCAAAGAACAAGCGTCGGAAATTGCAAGAGAGAGGTCAGAGTTGGACAAGAAAGGGTTTGTCGAGGAGAGAGAGGGGTCGGGGTTTGTCGAGAACGAGAGAGTGTTGGGGTTGCCAGTGAAGTGTGAGGTGAGAGAGGGTTTTGGGTTTGGGTTAATGGGTTTGGGTCTGTCGAGAGTGAGGCGCTGTCGACAGAGGGTTTTGGTTTTGGGTATGTTTTGTTATGTTTTTTGCTGTAAGTGTTAGGGTTTCAAGTGGGAAATCTCCCTCCTTTATGTTTGATATATAAATTAGTCCACAGTTTTATTCTTTCCGGTCATATGATGAATACATGTTGGGGAGAAATTTGGGGTTTGAGATGGGGTTTGGCACCACATACATGGTGGGAAATTTGCCACTCAATTTTTTTAGGGTCATACAACGATTTTGTCCTTAAACGTCTTCTGAACTAATTCATAATTTCATATCAGACGATGAATTTTATAAAAACGACATCCAAAAAAATAAAAATCAATCAGACTACGAAAAACTATAATGTGTCGTCTGAGAGGCGTCGTCTGATTCAATTTTTGTAGTAGTGAATACTTGTCATTGTAGTGTCAACTCCGTGCAGTCCACGTTGAAATAACGAATGCGTCTGCTCCCCAAATCGATGAAATCTTCAGAATCTTGTATGGGGTGTTCTTCCCCATGTGGCTTATAATTTTATCCTCGTCTGACAGATTATATCGATGTTATGTGTTTGTAATATTGTGGGATCTCTACACCAAAAAACGAAACACACAACGGGTAAAAATCATTGTCTGATTTGGCTGATAACCGTTGTGTATCGGCGCGTTGTGTGATTAAAATTTGCATAACGGTGTTGCACCGTTGTATGATATACAAACACATGACATCTTTTTGTTATCACCGTTGTGCCTTCTCTCGGCAGATGCCAGGTATAGCTGCCGCAGAGCATGGCAGGTGCATCCTTCATACAACAGAACTTGTTTCCAAATTGTTGTTGGAAAGCCTAGTCAGACAACGTGTTCTATAATTTCACCGTCGTTTGATATAGCATCGCACTTCAGTTGTACACAATGGTTGTTGTGTGAATTGACTTTGGACAACATTGTTCAGTTCTTATCGTTGTGTGATTGTAAATCAGAAGACATTTTTTAAAAAACTATTGTGTGATATGTAAAGAATGCATTGAGTGAATGACCCAAATTTTTGTATTCAGACAACGTTGGATTGCTACACTATAAAACTGTTGTACGATCATTTTCATTTGCTCTATTTTGTGCATATATAGCTCCTTTGTACCTAATGAATAGTGATAAATTGGGAACAAAACTGATTGCAAACCATCAAATGAGTAATCCAACCCATACTATAAACTTCAAATGTAAAAAGGGAGCATCCCCCAATCATCCAAGTCAACATTAAAAGAAGAAAAGCATTCTATAATACATGCCCATCTACTTGGGACAATAAAAGTTGATACAAATACATATTGTTGCAAAACAAGATATCATTCTAGTGCCATGCCATTAAAAATATCCATAAACCATCAAAAAATAATATGAATAATGAAAAAAACATGAGCAGCTGCTGCATGTGAATATTATATGCCAGCAGAAGCAGAAAATGGTGCACCCATAGGTCAATATTTTCCCCTATTGTGACTCGACTCTGTATAGAAAAAGAAAAATTATTATTAGTCACAGACAACTTAGGCCAAGTACAACTACATTTTAATTGTTGGCACTTCAATTCAACTTCTTCAAGTGATGGAATAGAGGAGCCAGATTTGTAAAAAAAAAAAATGAGATTACTTGATCTAACTTCTAATCACAAGAATTGAAGCACAAGAATAATTTCAACTCATGTGAAAATTAGTTTCTAGGGCTGCACTAAATTACAACTTGTATGCCAAGTACAAGAGAAAGCAACCCAGAAAGCCAAAACTAGCAGATGGAAGTGAACAGTACTAAATTATGGACCAATTGAACTATGAAACTACACATTGAAACAAAAAAAAAAAAAACTATGAAACTACATAAGAAACTACACACCTTTATAAACATGATATTGAAAATTAATTATATGAACAAGAAAGCCATTTCACTCAAAACCGATCGAAATCGATAAAGACAGTATAGTTTGTGGTACCTGTGATAGTATTGGAAGGGAGAATGAGCCAGCTATGGAAGCCAAATTCGGACATGCCACTCCACATCAAAGATAAACAAAAAGCTACAGAAATCACCATAATTCCATTCATTTTTGGAGATCCAATATGATTTTACAGCAAGTAAAAAAGTGAAACTCAGTGCTAGCAACTACCTCGACAATCTGTTGACAATGTAAAACTAGAAGTATCACCATATACTTCTATGAGATATGATAATTGTTTCAAGTTTTCAACCAATTACTTTTTTGAGCCAACAACAAAAATATGAATAAAACTCATCCCATAAAAATTTGCAATTAGTTAGGCCCAATCGTACCCATTAGAGTAATGGAATCACAATTACATCAGAAAAGCAAAGAAAAAAATTCTTCTACTTAGCAACATACAAAGTGCACACACACACACCCACCCACCTATGTGTACAACTAGTGGTTCAATTTTGATCATTAGGGAGAATTGAGATGATACTAGTACACTTGATCATCATCCTCCAGTATAGACCTCATGAGATCCTCCTGTCAATTGTACACCTCTGAAACAAGAGGGAAAAAGTTGTCATTAAGTATTCTCACTTTTTAACCGTTGGTCTAGCATAAAAATTGAACATAAAAAAGAAATATATCAGACTACTATACCACATATACAGCTTTCTGCATCTAACTCAGATCTCTGCTGTTGTTGAATATGCTTAAGGAACGACAGAGTTTTGCACAACAAGTAAAACAACTTTTCCAATTTAATATTCATATATGTTTCTTCATGTCTAGCCTGAAAACATATACACTGACTAGCAATCACATATTCATGTTCAATTTACAGGTTACGGTCCAAGTTTGTAAAATTCTATTAATTGATTATGAATGGATTCAAATAGGTTCTTTATGCACAAATGAAACATCTACAAGTTCAATGGGTACTTTTTGAAGAAAAGGCGATACTTTTTGAAGAAGAAATGTGTACTAAGGATTTCATATAGATATAAACTTCCCCATACAAATTAGCAAAGTTAATACCTTCTAGCAAGTAGGCGATTTAACAAAACTTACAAGTGCACCAGAACCATCTTTGAGCTGAAAAGTTGAGTTGAATTCCATTTGAGAGCATCATCTCCTAGATAACTGCATTTAAAGAAAACAACGTATCAAATGGGAAAATGTTGACTAACCAACTCTAAACTACTAAGAGTTGACATAGAAATGCTGCATACTGGTAACATATCAAGACCCGGTGTAGCCTCACTATAGACTAGGATGTATCCTTGAAGTTTGTTGCCAATTAGGTCCAGATAGAAAAAATTCAAAAGACTACCAATTGAAGGCGGAATTTGCCTACTCAATCTATTGTTATTCAAATCTCTACAGTAGTATATATAAATATGAAGAAAATTCCAGATTTAGTGCATATTTTGGCCCAGAGATAACATCATCAAAACCAAAATTAACTAGTTATAATAAAAATAGTTTTAATAAAAAAAAATATTGCAGCTTTAGAGATCTTTACAGATATAGATGCTTCAACAAGATCCTATAGTGTGAGGGATAGACTCAGAGAAACTGTGACCATCGAGGATTCCTCCATGCAAACGTGTATTTAGTAGGCTAATGGTCAAGTACCGAATAATTGGCTATAGAAGATGAGAAAAGTGCCATTAGCTGAGAATGATTGTGCATTTTCATAAAACTTTATCATTCACAAAAGTATCCATGTCATAGGCCTCAACTTCTTTAATTAAGTCCACCTTGTTTGATTAACCCCATTCATTTTCTATTGCACACCAGCTAGTAAACAACTATATATATATATATATATATTAGGAGAAAAATGATGAGAATGACCTACCTACTGCCCAAAGCCAATATCTTGAGTGAGTATATTTAGGTGGGAACACAAATGTCATTCGTGGAATTGCTATACATGGAATCAATTGGAACATCATGTACAATCTAATATCATTGCATGCTCTGCAACCAACTAGTAAGAACCACAATTAGCAAAAGATTTCATGCTACCTCCAAAATACGAGTCTAGCAAAAAACACGAAGGAGAAGATACAAACTTAAAGTGCAAAACTGACCTTTCATAGGCAGTACTAAGAAACACAATGAAGAGGAGTGAATAGGCAACTTAAGCCAATTCTCTCTCCCACCCACTATAAAACTAGAGAAAAGCGAGGAGAATGCGACCATAATCTACAAACCAGAATTTACTTCAATAGTTGAACCAAACATAGAGAAACCAAAAAAGGTGGGAAATGCCTAAGAGCCCATTTTCCTTTAGTAGATTACCATACTAACATAGCTCATGTTGTTCTAAAAAAAACAAAGTAGGAAAATAATTGGCACACACATATATTTCCCTTCTGAGTAATAAGTTGATCGAAATTAGGCTTAGTTGAGCGAACACATTTCCTTTTATCAGTCAAAAATTTTGAAAAATCAATATCATGGTGTTTTCTTTTCTGACAATTTCTGGAAAAGGGAACAGTAGTATGGTACATATGAACAGGTAAAATTGATAGCACTTGAAAGAAATTGAAATGCTAGCCGGCAAGGTATCCCAAGTCACTCTACTATCATCAGGCTTCAAATGATAATAAGCAGAGCCAAACGTCAGCCCTGCAATTCCTGCATAGAACAGTGCCCAACCCCAAACTTCACCTGGCAAACTAAACCAAACCCATTACCAAACAAAACCAACCAATTACATCACTATAAGACGTGAATAAAGAGATAGATAGTGCACAGTTATTGAACCTAATATTGAAAAAGCCTCCTTGGACACAGAGAACAAAACCCAGAACCCCAACAACCAAGAATGGGAAATTGGTGATCACATTCAATGTGTTGGACACTCCTGTCAAAAACCCAGATGGAAGAATTAAAACAAGAAGTGTCTAAATACAGTAACAAAGTGAAAAAGATTGGAAATTTATTGGGTAAAGGAAATTGCGCATGCCAGCATAGTGATGGTGATTTGGAGAGTGAGAAATTTTGGGGCTGCAAGCTTGCTTGTGTTTATCATCTATTGAAATAAAATTTCACTAGTGCAGGTGTTGAAATAAAATAGATCGATCAAGATACCAAAACAGAACATGAGTTAGCAATAATGAAAAGCAAGCAAAGCAAAAAGAAGAAATGAGCAACGCACCTAAGTAGATCTCTCTAAAGGTCTACTATTGTTCTTCCGGCCGACTCGGAATCGTCCCCCTACTCGAGGCTCTATTGCCCAAAAAGCCACTTCTCTTCACTGCTTGGAGACACGGTCGCGACTAGCTAATAGCCAAATAATGTAATTAACCATATAAATCTATCAAGCAAACATAAATTAATCGACTCCAAAGCGTTAATACCCACTTACCCAGAAGCCTCAACCCTATAATTGAATCAAAGCAACAGAAATCAATTATCCAAAGCTCCCTATTGTAACTGTAACTTCATGACCTTAGTCCTAGAATCACTCGAGTCACATAAATATAGAAAAGAGATGAAGATGGAGAGGTGTTTACCGAACAGAAGCGACAACCGATGACGAGAGATTCTTCACATACTTGGTTAGTCATCGACAAGATGAAAAGAAGGGTAGATGGTAAAGCAAAAGGGAGAGAGATTTGTTCTGCTTCTTTTCCAGAAGCGAATGGTTTTTTTTTTTTTAGCGACGGCGTTTAATACTCTTTAGTGCCCCGGCCACTAACTCGTGAGATCTATTGGAGGTTTTAAAGACCCAGCCTTCACATTCTTTGATGAACTTCTTCTTCCCAATACCCAGAACTAGCAGATCAAAAAACCTCTTTATTTTTTTTTTCCAGTATGAAGAACCCTAATCTCAAGTCGAGATAGTGGAGAAAGGAGAATTACACGCCTCTTGAAGTTTGAAAATCGGAAATCGAAGAAAAGAGAGGGTTAGGGTTTGCAACTCAAACAATTGCAGAGAGGGAAGTGAAATGAGAGAGGGGAAGTGTGGAAGTTCTTTAGATGAAAACTCTCTAAGGCCAAAGTGGGAGTGAGAGATGGAAGGCTTGGGATTTTGCTCGAAGTGAAGAATGGCTCGGGGTTTTGCTCCAAGACTTGAAAAATGGCTTAAATGGTTAAGTGTGTGTAATGGTGCCCTCGAGTTGTATTAGGCACCACGCATTAATTTTTTTTTTTTTAATTACTCAGACAACATATAGAGTTCTATATGTTGTCTGAAGTGTAGCAAAACTGAGGGAACAAAGATGGAAATTTCCCGCCTGTGCAATCAAAATTTCAATTTTGGCGCTTAGGCTAGACATTTCTCAATCACACAACAGAAATAGTTTATTACGTTGTAGGAACTTGCAAGCATGATAAACCATTGAAGCCAAATTTGCTCGTTTTGGGGAGAGAATGAATGTCATTTTGGAGACTTCTCCAAAGTTTGCCACTCACTTGCACAACGGCACATTAAAAACCATTCACTACTACAAAAAAACCATTTAAGGACGTTCAAAAAACGTCTTTGAAAACTTTAGATGACACGCAAAAAAAGCGTCATCTATCAAGGAGTCATTGTAAGTCACTTACAAGGACGTTTGAAAAACGTCCTTAAATACCTATAAGGACGTTAGAAAAGTGTCCTCTAATCTGAAAAAAAAACGTCCTCTAATGTTTTATAGGACACTGAAAAAGTGTCCTTAAATCTAAAAAAAGTGTCATCTTATATATACGAGGACGCTGAAAAAAGGTCCTGAAATCTAAAAAAATACGTCATTGTAACTATTACAGAACACAAAAAAAAAAGTCTCAGTATGAACAAAAAGTGTCCTTGAAAAGAAAAGAGGACATTTACTGATCTGTTACTCATAACAGTTAACTTAAGCTACAATTACAACTAACTAAATAATTCCTAGTTACATGTTGATATCATATGTGATATTAGATGACGGTAGATATACGAAACTTGGTTTCATCTCCAATATCTTCTATCAGATTCCTGTTAGATATAAGAAAAAACCAACTTTTTAATAGATATCATTAGGACAAGTTAATAATGCATATTATATCTGCTACAATACAATACAATACAAAAGAAAGAAAGAGAGAAAAAAAAGACAAGTTTAAATTTCTGAAGCCATGTTAGTTTATCAAGTAACTCACCTTTGTTACAGTTTCAAGAAACATGACAGGGAACCATTACAAGCAGCTGTTTGTCTCTTGTAACTGAAGAATCTCCTCCAAATTCTTTTCTTTTTTCAAAACCTACCCATATAGTTTACCTGCACAAGGATTTTCAATAGTCAAGACAATAGGAGATGATGATGGTAAATTTAAAGTAAACTGTAATTATTCACAGAAAAAAATTCTTAGTTAGCATGGTACGTTAGTAGACATACTATTCATAAAGAAACATGAATTTTAGAAAGAAAATTAAAAAAAAAAACTCTTAAGCACTAAAACACAAACAAAAACTTAAGAAACTGAAACTGCAGAAATAATTCAATGCAATGAGCTCCTTAAATATTGTAGTCTATTACTTGGATGCAAAAAATGAAAAAGAAAACATGCATTGTCAGTCATTAAGTTTAGCGCTTAGGTTACTGAAGAACAAGTTGTCAGTGATAAGACCTGCATAATGAGATATAAAAGAGATACATAATGAATCAGATTAAATAAGCATAATGCTCACATGTACACACCATAGTTAAATAAGCCATAGCTTGAGAAGGAAACTTAAGCTATTCATATAACACAAGGCAGTACATATCATGGTGCTTTTTGTCACATTGCATCATATTAATTAAACACAAGGAGGAACAGATGCTTTACCTCTCAATTTGACTAACAAGGGAACTCAAGCAACTGCACGTATGAAGGGCCTTATTCTTCAGGTCGTCAAACTCTATCTTAACCTTAAAATCACCTAGATGACATTTTGTAGATGACATTTTGCATCATTTGGGGTAACCAATAATAACTCTCATGAGCTACTCACTCTTTTAACCCAAAGCTACTATCATGGGCAGACATCCTTCTCTCGAGGCAAAGATAATTTTAACAGCATTAGCCTAACAATATGTGTATGATATAGACTTCAAAGACCCTCTTAACATCTGTAAAGCTTCAAGTTCCAAACCCAACATGTACACATCAACCAGATTTATTGTATAGACTTCTTTTATACTGTTGAAGTTTGAAAACCTGCAACTAAAAACAGCATCTTGGTATCAGTTGAAGAAACCACCAAAACGGTAGACAACAAGCATCTCTTTTTATTTGGGCAAAGTATGGGAAGAAATGAGAGAAAGATCCCAAATTTAAGTTTATTATAGTTATGGACAACCAAACATCAACTACCAACAAAAAAATTATTACAAAATTGAACTGAAATCTGAGGAATCTACCAGAATATATTGCAAAAAATCTAATAAAATACTGAAGCAAAGATCATATTGTGCTATTCCCCTTAAGAGAATCACACATATTGTGCTGCATAAATGAAAATTTCTAAGACCCCATATGAAGAAAATATGCCCATAATATATAGACAAGCCCCTAAAGCCACTCTCCATGTCAACCCCACAAAACCAAAGACCCCATTCATCAAACCTAAAGAGATATGCAACTATATCATACACTTGCAATTTGAATAAAAGAAACCCAGTTCCAAACTGGGAGCAATTAGCCAAAACTAAGCCTAGAAATCAGCCACCCATATAGTATAACTGAGCAAGAGACCAATAAAGACACAAACTTGCCAAGCACAACTCACCAAAGTATGTGAAGCTTTAATCTAGTAGAAGTACTACACAGCTTTGGGACATTAAAGCTGTAAAAGAAAGAATCAAAATCCACTTATTTGAATTACCAAATACATAGACATGAACTGTCTAGTTTATCTAAGAGAAATCAAACAAAGTTGGATACAAGCATTAACATCGTGAATGCAAACAATTTATTGACATGGACAAACACTAAATAATAAGCCAAGTACTTTGCCTGACTAGCTTACTCGACAACAACTTGAACAACTCAGCAGAAACTAAATAATCTATTTCAGTAGGAAAGAGGCATAGTAACTAGATAGTCCCACAATCTTTTAAAAATACTAAAATCCAAATTCAATATTAGCTCCCTTAGAATCCATTTATAGTAGAATATATTATAGAAGAACCCAGATTTGAAGGCCACTGCCACCTTCAATCCACCCATATCGTTGAGCATAGAGAGTTGGGTCCACTACCACCTTCAATCTGCAAATAAATAATATGAACACTGAAATTTTACATGAACAAATAAATAACATAGCAGGAAATTTAGAATACTTAATACTTAAAAAAAATAGCATGAATAACCTTTAGACAAAAAAGCTGCCTTTTGAAGCAAAACTGCAAACTGACAAAATCTTGAAAACAAGCCATCTCAAGTCAAAATTGAATGAATCGGACCTCAATTTAAGAATAAGAAACAAGAGTGACGAAACCCATAACTCAAATTTGCAATCCAAACAGCTGAAATTATCTTGAATTAAAAAACAAATTTTATAACATGGATTAGAAACCCTAAATTAGATGGATACCATAGATTAGGCAGCTGGATTCGCGCATAGCTGAGAGGCTGGTCAACGCCCGCTGAATCGAGTATGAGATCTTGCCCTTCACGAGGTTATAGTAGAAGTGGTGGAGGTCGTCCCGGCGATGGCGCGTAGTGATACTTGGCGTGTTGGAGGACATCAAATAGGCCGATGGTGGAGTCCAAGGACATGGCGATTCGATAATGGCAAAGGACAGATTTGGGCGGAGAGACTGAAGAGATTTGAGGGGGGAGTGAGGGAGAGAGAGAGCAGAATGCGAGAGTGATTTTCTAGGGAGTGAATAGTGTTTTATCTTTTGTGTTGGTTAGGTAGAAATGACGACCTAGACTTTCACTACTACACTACGTTTAAGGAAAAACACGGAAGATTTTAAAACGCGACGTCCTAATTAAGTTATAAGGACAGTTAAATAAAAAACTGTCATTGTATCTTTTAGGTGGGTGTCTACAAAGCCCATTTCTGTAGTAGTGATTGTATGATGATTTGCAAGCATACTCCAACAACACAAGTAACTAAACTGTTGTACAATTTAGTGGTATCTAGGGTACAATTTGGAGCAAAATTTGAGTCCATCTAGGAGAAAAATCTGCTGCAATTTTTTTTTTTTTTTCACATAACAGATTATTCTTGTAACCGTTGTGCAATGACCTTCTAAACAAAAACTTCAGAATTTTAACCACCTTATACAACGTAAGTTTACTAAACATGTTGTGTGATTCACTTTTCTTCATCACACAACACTTTTTTTTTTCGTTGTGCAAAAAGTGTTGTGTGTTAACCTTTTTGGTGTAGTGATCAACAACAAAATGTGTGAGTTTTGATATCTAGGCATGAAGGCGCAGAAAATGCTCTCAAGAGGCTTTGAAAGAGCATAAGGCAAAAAAATTAGGCGTAGGGCGTAAGCGATGCATTTTTTCCCCCTTTTTTTATTAGTAAAACCATATGTGCCATTGTACTCTTAAACCTGTTCGCGACTCCAAAACTGATGGTCTTGTTTTGTTTTAAAAGAACAACTTCTGGGTTTGCAACTTAACTGTGATGATGGACTGATGAGAACAGAATGAGAAGGGGTAAAAAGATGGAGCATAGATCCGTCCTTCACAAACTGAAGCGTGGTTTATTATGAATTATTATGAGTTATGTTAAACTAAACTAGCATCCTTATCTTTATCTTCTGATGATAAGGACTGTTCTTCAATTGAATTCATAGTTTTAAATTTCTAGTTTTGATCTTTATGTCATACATGTTGTAAAACGATAGTAAAAGAATTTGAGAGAGGGAGAGTTTAGACACCAAGAATGAAGTATGAGAAATGGAGTGATTCTATTCATCTCATAATGAAGTTTATATAGGAGTACCTCAGGTTTACAAAAGGTAACTATTTAACGATTACATCAATCACTCGTCTTAATACAATCAATCAATCGCTAATTATATTCTATTAATCACCAATCAATCTTAATTGGCGTATATCACGCAACACTAATTGCTATTACATGAATAGCCACATTAATATTTACAACTCTCCCCCTTGGATATTCCATGTCAATAGTGTTGCCCCTGCTATGCGCTTCTAAGTTGCCTCGTCAAAAAACCTTGCCAAGTAATAAAAACCCTGTGGGAAAAAACAACCTTAGTCGAAGGAGAAAAAGAGCACAACGCGCTTGAGTGTGGAGTAGCAGTATCACAGCTTCAGAGATAGGTGGAGTCTTCTCATCAGCACCATAAGTAGGTAGTATGTCTACGAGAGGGATGCATTAGAGTTGCTACACCAAAACCTTGCCCGGTAAACCCAGTGGGAGAAACCCGTGGTCGAAGGGAAAAGATGAGAAAATGCATATATATGTCGAATCAAAGCATCTTCTGGATGCAGTAAGTGGGGGTGACCATACTAAAGATGTGCCTCGTCAAAACCTTGCCAGGTAAGAAAACCCAGTGGGATGAAATAACCCTGGACGAAGGACAAAAAGAGTACACGATGGTCAAACGAGTATGCTTCAGGATACTCCCCCTGATTTCGACTCCCCCTGAAAATTAGATGTTAGGTAATTCAGATAGTTTACGTAGACCAATACCTTGGACATGCTTCTGGAATGTAGACTTTGGTAGTGACTTGGTGAAGAGGTCTGCATGATTGTCTTCAAATCAAATCTACTAAACTTTAATCTTCTGATGCTCCTGTTGTTGCTAATTGAAGGAGAACTTCTGTACAATATGTTTGGTGTTGTCTCTTTTGATGAAACTTGTCTTTATCTGCTCTATGTAAGCAGCATTATCCTCGTAGATAATGGTTGGTTCATCAGTGGTGGAATGCAGTCCACATGTGCTTCGAACATGCTTTGTTATGGCTTTTAGCCATGTACATTCACATACTGCTTCGTGAAGAGCTAGTATCTCTGCATGATTCAAAGATGTAGCAACAAGTGTCTATTTCGTAGACCTCCAAGAAATTGCAATATTCCCAATGGTAAAGACATAACCAGTTTGGGAACGTGCCTTGTGCGGGTCTAATAGATAGTCTATATCAGCATATCCAACAAGGCAAGCATCATTCTGAGGATCAAGGCGGTTTGATCCATTCCTTGATGCATAGGGATAGAATAAGCCCATATCCGCCGTACCTCTAAGGTAGCGAAAAAATGTCTTTTATGCCATTCCAGTGGCAGCATGTTGGCGCAGAGCTATATCTAGCTAACAAGTTCACATCGAATAAGATGCCCTGTCTAGGGCATTAAGCCAAGTGCAATAATGCTCCTATTGCACTTAGATATAGGACTTCTGGCACCAACATCTTTTCGTTATCATCTGCAGGACGATACGATTCTCTCTAGACTTCAGACGACCATAGGTGTGCTTGCTTTTATCCTCATTAAAGCATCGTAACATCTTCTGGATGTAATTTGGTTGATGGACCAAAATTTCATCTGCACTGTGCTCGGGCTCCAGGTTGAGACAATAATTTGTTCTCCCAAGGCCTTTCATCTCAAATTTCAACTTCAGGTGCTTTGCGGTTTCCTTGATCTCTTCAAGAGTATCAATCAAATTCATGTCATTGACATAGACCGCCACAATTCCAAACTAGGAACTTGTTTCCTTAATAAACACGCATGGGCATAGTTTATTATTCACATATCCCATCCCGATCAAATATTCACTTAGACGGTTATACCATCTCTGTCTAAATTGTTTCAATTCATAAAGTGAACGCCACAAAACTAATGGAGAGCGTGTTCCGTGGTCTAGAACTATTTGCATCGGGTATATTAAGTCCTTCAAGAACTTTTATGTATATCTCTGTATCGTGATCCCCATAGAGATAAGTTACGACCACATTCATAAGCTGCATATTCAGTTTTTCAGAAACTACCAAACTGATGAGGTAGCGGAACGTTATGACGTCCATTACGGGAGAATATGCATCCTCGTAATCAATCACAGGGCGTTGAGAAAATTCTTGCGCCACTAGACGAGCCTTGTGTATCACAATCTCGTTTTTTCTCATTACGCTTCCTTACAAATACCCATTTAAATTCTACAGGTTTAACATGGGGAGGTGGAGGAACAACAGGTCCAAACACCTTTCTCTTTATCAAGGAATCTAATTCGACCTGGATTGCTTTTTTCCTTTTTGGCCAGTCATCTCTTCATTGAATCTGATCAACAAAGCAAGGTTCGAGGTCATCGCTTATTATAATTTCGGTGGCCACCGCAAATACTAATATATCATCGATGATAATCTCAATCCGATTCCAAATCACACTAAATTTACCGAGATTTCTCTATTCTCGGGAGTGGGTTCAAATGTTGTAGCGTCCCCCAACATCGTCTCTTCTAGGACATACCCATAATCCGGATTTATCTCATGAGATGGATCGGTTTTGAGATTGCGATGTCAAGAGGATTCGTTTGTGCCAAGTTTACCCTCTTCTAGGGAAAAGAATCCTTCGAACCAAATAGTTTACCTCACTTCAGGGCAGGGACATATGACTGGTTAGCCGCCATGGTCGTACCTTGTCCATCTGGGACGACACATCCTACAGGACGTCTATCCTTGCAGGCACATTTGTAGCAGGTATATATGATCTCCTCACTTTAGCTAGATCAGAGAAAGCGTCTGGCATATTTTGGGCTACACTCTGTAGATCTAGAATTCTCCGCACTTCATTATCACATTGTGCGGTTCGGGGATCAAGATGAGACATAGTGGGGACATTCCACGTCAATTCACGTCGTTCATCAGGAATGGTAACGTTCTTATCTCCCCCTAACGGCGGGAAGACTGTCTCATCAAAGTGACAATCCGCAAATCTAGCGGTAAAGAGATCGTCTGTCAAGGGCTCGAAAGAGCACATAATGGATGGGATTCATAATAGACATGTATGCCCATCCTTTGTTGAGGACCCAATTTTGTACGTTGTGACGGCACAATTGGCACGCGGACTGCATACCCAAATGCGTGTAAGTGCGAAACATCAAGTTCGTACCCAGTCACCAGCTGTAACGCGGAGTAAGGTTGGTAGCAGTGGGCCTCAACTGGACCAATATAGCTGCATGCAAGATTGCATAGCCCCACGCAAAAACTAGGAGCTTGGTGCGCATTACCAAGATTCTATTTGCGAGACCATCTTGGGTGTGAACATAGGGAATTATATGTTCAGCATCAATACTAAGGGATATGCAATAATCATCGAAAGATTTCGATGTAAACTCTCCAGTATTATCAAGTCTTATGGACTTTATGGGATAATCCTAGTGGTGAGCCCTCAATTTCATGATCTGGGCGAGAGTTTAGCAAAAGCAGCGTTTTCTTGTGGACAATAGTGTAACATGTGATCACTTTGTCGATACATCAACCAAAACCATTAATATTTACCTGGTCCACATGGTGGTTGGATATGTCCACAAATTTCCCTTGCATTTTGTGCAGAAAAATGGTGGTATATGTACTAGTCTTTGCATACGATGGTCTAGTATTAAATATTCTTAACGAGTATGACATAGTGTGTCATTATATACAGGACCCTTATTCAAAAGTGGATGCACCTGTGATGAGTTGAGGATACAATGCATCATACTTTGACCTGGGTGTCCCAAAAGGTCATGCCATAGCAAGTAGTTGCTTGAATTAGTTAGCTTCTAGCTAACATATTTCAATTTCTCCAATGTACGCTTCTGGCCATACACTCAGAGGTTATGCAAAGATATTCCACTCATTTTTCTCAGTGGTTTCAACGTGGTAACTGTTGGTTCGAATATCCTTAGCACTCAATAACGTTCTTCTGGAACGTGGAGATTATTAGGCCTCATTAATGGTAGGTTCAGTACCATTGGACAACATACTGTGGGTTTTACCATAGCCCTCTATCAGGTTGGATTGCCCTGATACGGTTGTCACAGGGGTATGAATAGACAATAAGTTTGAAAAATATCTCCGATCTGGGAGTATGGTGTGTGTAATAGCACTTTTAACCAGACAACAAACTTCCCCACAAGACATGTCTATTCATAAATTTAATTCAATGGATGACATGTATGAATAAATTTATTGAATTAAATATATTCGAACATAACCACATTTCTATAATCCAAAATAATTGAAAACATAAATCACCAAAATCCGAAGATGTTTCATTCATTAAGATGAAAATATGGCACAAGGGGCCAATTATACCCATGTCTTCGAGTTCTAATTCTCGGTATGTTTAGTAACTGCTTGAAAATCCATGATCTCTAGTGTGGAATCGATGGAAAATGACCCTTCAATAAAGTTGGTATTTCGAGTTCCGTGACCGGCGTATTACTCATCTACTACTTCGGCTATCGCACAGCAGGTGCGGGACCAGCAGTTAATTCCTCCACATCGATAACAAAGATCATGCTGATTTTGGTGGCGGCGGGCCGAACCAGTGTTCCTTTCCACTTTGGCTTGTTAGGCAGGGGCACTATAACATGGGGCCATGTTTTGGGCCGGTTATATGGGCCATTTATGGGCCCACCTCTCTTTACTTGTCTAAAAAGATCAGACTCTTTGTCCCTTCCACGGTCACAATCTCTCCTTTCGAGATTAGGTTTGCGATGAGCAACATCAATTCCTTCAAGCAAAAGTGCTGCTCAGGTACCGATGGGCTTAGCTTGATCATTCCTCAATAGGAGGTTGTTGTTCATTTTAGTGAGCAACAAGATAGTGATCAATTCTGAGAATTAATAAAGTGACTCTCCTTGTATTCTTTTGGGTAGATGGGTTTGTTCAATATCTTGCTAATCATGTCTTGCTTCAGGCAAGAAAATGGTCATTTGGTAGTTAAACTACTCTTCCAGCGTGACCCAAAGAGTCTGTGGATCCTCTTCATCGGATACTCAACTTGGAGTGCTTTCTTCATATGTTTCTTTATGAACATTATGGCACTCTCCTTAAAAGCCTCAGTGACGACATTGTCAATATCGATTGTTGATCTCATCTTCTTTGTAGTCAGATGAATTTTCACATCTTGAGTTCACTTTAGATAGTTTCTTCTGGAGACCTTCAAAGCAACAAAGTTAAACATGTTGAGATTTTGACATTTCTTACAAGTAATGAGAACTTCAGGTTCTATAACATGGTATGAAAAATCGGATTAGACATGTAAAATCTACTGGTTTTATCATGTGTGGTGAATTTATGAAAGGAAACTTCAAGTTTCTTAAAATGCATTATCGAAACTACAAGTTCAATTTATGTATGAACTACTGGTTCATTTAGAACTTCTAGTTCATTAGGTACCTGCATTTTCTACACATATATTCTAGTGCGAAAATTTGGACAAGTAACACAATAATATTGAATTGAGAAAATTGAAATAATCTCACAAATTTGGATAAATAAAAATCACAAATCAATTGAGATATTAATTGCATGCTACTAATTTAACAGATTAATTATTACACAATTATGTGAATAAATGCTTCTGGCAATTAATTACACATATTAAATATGGTGAATCTATTTACAATATGAAATCATTTTTCCTTTTATTTGATTATGCTAGACCAAAGGAGTGGGTTTGATAGTGAAGCCTATCGGGCTTAGTCTGCAGGCTTGTGACCCGGGTTTTCATGCGTAAGTCAAATGGTGTGTGAGACCTGCTGGGCTTCTAGGTCCTGCTGAGGGAGAGTGGGCCTGCTGGGCTCAGGCTAGTCTGCCAAGAAATGAAAAGTTATTACTCAACCATTTCGGTAACTCCAATTGAATACGACCAGGTAAGGAAGGATGAGGTTTAGGTGGAGCGAGGCTCACTTAAGTACACGGCCTCATCTGAACCTTGCCTAGACATCGCATCCAACTAGATGAGCCTAGTTTGAGAAGATTTATAACTTTTGTCATGGCAACATGTGATGAACTTCTGTTTTGGTCTTGCAACTTGGGCTTGAGCTTCTGGCTCGGATTTGTTGTTGTGACTTTGGGCTTGATTTGAGCTTCTGACTTAGCCACATTTAATATTCACCATTAACCTATCTTTTTTTTTTTTTTCTTAAATGCTTCTGGCATTAACGCTTCATTAACCCCATAAATATTACATAATCATTATGGCAATAAACTTAATGTACAGCATTAAGAAATTGTAATGAAGTAAATAAATATCATAAAGTCAATAATGAAATCATTATGGTGATGAGCGTAATATACGACATTAACAGGAAATGATGCACATTATTATGGCAATGATTTGAATAAACGCTTCTGGCATTATAGTAATATTAAATAGAAATCCTACATGTCAATGTGTCATGGTATATGTCAATCAAATCCAAAAACATGAACAAATATATATGACAGATATATATGTATCAACCAAATAAATTAATAAAGTAAATTTGGGGGTTCATGCATCATGGTGATTGTTCATATAATCAAGTTTGAAAACATGAATTAAAATTAGAATTTGGAGAACTTAACTCAATGTAGAACGGATGAATCTTCAGTTTATATGTGCAGAACTGAGAAGGTTGTCTTCTCAGCCAATCCAAGAGCTATTCGCCTCTTTTGGATAGCTCCCACTTCGAATGGTGTACAGGTCTCAAAACGACTTCAATAAGGCTGAAATTTGGAGGGCAGATAGAAGAGGCAGAGACGAACAACTTTAATGAAGGAAATATTTTGATCTGAGGTCCCGAACAAGAGGTTTCGGGGCGTACAAGTAGGCTGCAGCAGAGGGGTTTTTTTTTCTCTGGCTAGGGCTTGGGTTAGAGCTTCGTGCTGATAACGTGTTGTAAAATGATAGTAAAAGAATTTGAGAGAGGGAGAGTTTAGACACCAAGAATGAAGTATGAGAAATGGAGTGATTCTATTCATCTCACAATGAGGTTTATATAGGAGTATCTCAGGTTTACAAAAGGTAACTACTTAACGATTACATCAATCACTCGTCTGATTACAATCAATCAATCGCTAATTATATTCTGTTAATCACCAATCAATCTTAATTGGCGTATATCACGCAACACTAATTGCTATTACATGAATAGCCACATTAATATTTACAACAATACAGCAATTTTAGTTTATCTTCTGCTCATACTCGTATACAATTACTCGAATTTGTAACTAGGGCTAATATATATAGTTAAATACACCATTCTCAATCAATAATAATCATCACAAACCTTTCATTAATGATAATCAATAATTATTTTCTATATTATTAATATTCTATATATAAATATATGCATATAATTTTTTAAATCATAAGGCTTACCCCTTAGTGAGGCTTTCCCGAAACCTTTCAACATACTTCTAGAATAGTTAACTAATAAATTACAAACACAGAATTAAGCCGACAAAGATACTAAGAGTTAAGCCAACAAAGACCAAAATCCATTTGAAAGGCAAGCTAGATAATAAAGAAAAAAAATACACCCTTAAGAGGCCTAACTCAATAAGACCAACAAACTTAACCAAAGATAAAGCCCAAAAAACCAAATCCAACCCACTACGGCTAGACCGGAACACCGACGAAGAAGCAGACTAGGGATGCAGCACCAACACCATAGCCACCATCTCCAAATAATGCCGAAGCTGGCAGCACCGACAATTTCTGGATGGTTCTCAACTTCTCTATGTTCTATGACATCATGTATTCTAGAATGATCAATAACCTTCGAGAAGAACTCCAATTAAGTTGCCGGAAAAGATCTCCCAAAATGCTTCGTGAAAAGATGACAATTTTTGCCTTCTTAGGAAGCTTATTTTCAGCATTAATTCCTGCTGCCTTGATGATGTTTCTGACCAGATCTTGGGCTCATATTATAGTACAAAATTATATATTCAAGGAATGCCAAACCTTTTTGCAAGAGTCACTTGGAAGGATACAAGAAAAGCTCTCCAAAACTGTTCCCGAAAAGCTGATTCTGAACTGTAGTTTTTTCTGCGTTGTAGCAACTATCTTGCACAACAATTTTAATGAACTTTCTTTGCAGTTTCCTGCCATATGAATGATCAAACTGAGTCCTTTGCATGAGTAATTCATGGTCCATGTCATTTTGCTCCATTTAAACTTCTATTTCTCTTGAATTGATTCACAAATTACCTAAAAAGATAACAAAGTTAAAATAGACTTTTTAAAGGAAATAGCTAAGAAAAATGTAAATGATCGAATATTATATCCGTCACATTTTATGCTCCTATCAACATCCAAACTCCTCATGCATTTCTATTCTTTTCACTCAATATTCCGAATCATTCGGCCAAGATTCAAGGGAAAAATAGAAAAATTTAAAATCAATTGAACCCAAGAGGAATAGTATCAATCAACCATAATTGTCACAATCTCATATCATCACCCCTCCAAACAAATATTCCAACAGCTTGACACTCCATCTTCTGCAATGGACTTAGTCGACCACACACCTCAACAATTCCAGCCGTTCATCTCATCATTGCCAGCAACAAGCACTTCTGGCACTGAAATTGAAGTGGCACTTCAGCCGTGGAAGCAATGGGTACAGGTTGACGGAGATGGTGAGGCTGGTGGTGTCATGCCTGTGGAAGCACTGGGGGAATAAACAAGTTCTTCATGTTGTGCCTTCTCTCTGGAAGAGAGAGAGAGAGAGTGTGTGTGTGTGTGTGTGTGTGGCACTGGCATAATTTCCAGATCATCGAAGCCTAAAAGAGACTTTTTGTCTTTAAATGGGATGAGTGAAAATTCTAATTTGTTGGTGGGGTGAGTAAGAGTTTTTAAAGTAAAAATTAGGCTATGGGTAAGGCCTTTTAGGATTATAGTGAATGAAGGTTATGAAATTTTGAATTGGAATCGGGTACTACACAATGGGACTGTGGATTTGCTTTCAGGACCCTCACAATGCCCCAAATTTTCTCTTTGGATACTCATCGTAAGAGGAAATTTCCAAAGTTCAGCTCTGGCCAGGCCCTGCTCGGAGATTCCCTCTCTTCTGAAGTCGTGCGGTCTCCTTCTCTCTCTAGTCTCAATGGGGTTGTCACCTTAGGTCTCGATAGGGTTATCACCTCGAGCCTCAATGTGGTAACGCTTTACCAACTTATACCTTTTAATTAATAACCATAGTAGCCATTGTACGTGCTAATCTAGAGGTGGGGTTGTCATCGATGAGTTTGTCATTTCCAAGATTATTGCCTCCTTGAGCACTTAATACGGTCGACTCCTTGAGCGCTTAAGGTGGTCAACTCTCTGAGCATTTGCCTTCTTGAGTGTTCGCCTAGTCAAGTGTTCTCCTCCTCGAGCCTTGCCTCTTTGAGCTTGACCGATGGTTTCATTTAGCATAATTGTTGGTCTCCTTGATCGTGATAGCACTATTAGAATTATGCTAATAGACATCACGTCATTTAAATTGGTTCAGATTTCACGTGATGTGAAATAAATATTCTAACATCGGTTTCTGAAAATCTTATTTCTATTTATATAATTAACATCGTTTATTATTGTTCACCGATGTCTATATTTTGATTCTAAAATTTTCAAAAACGCAGAAAGACTAAGTTAAAAAATTTCATACATGCAGGGAACAAATTAAATTTTCCCACTTTACCTCACTCACTGGCAACAATGTCTCTCTCGTTTTTCCTCGAAACCCTATCCTTCTCATCCTTTAGCTCACCTCTCTCTTTCTCTCTCTCTCTCTCTCTCTCTCCCCCCTCTCTCTCCCCCCTCCCCCTTCTTGATCGAACCAAAACCACAAAACCTAGAAAACAAACTCGCAGAGATTTCTTTATGGCTCATCTTGGAGGTGGACTAGACAGAGCTGTGTGGCCGTGCTTTTAGTCATCATCGAAGGACATGCAGCCTGGGCTTGACTCGTCGAAGGAAGGCGAAGGAGATGGTGGATGCAGCATTGAGGAAGAGGTCATTGATGCCGAAGTTGATGTCGCGGCCATTGTGAAGAAGATATCACCGACGTCGCGAAATGTTTAGGGAGTTAAGTGATTAAGAAGTATCATGCTTTGGCAGTACTCGATGATGGCGTCACAAGCCTAAAAAAAAAAAAAGGGCTTGGGCCCGAGCTGGGTTTGACTGGATTTGACTCCTAGGTCGAGCTTGAGAAATCTAAATGCAGTTTGGGCTTTCTTTCAAGATTTCTTCTAAAATGGTTGTTCAAAGGAGAAGCTTGGGTGTCCGGAGAAGAAGTCCAGGCGTTTGGAAATTTCCTCTTTAGACGAATATTTAAAGAGAAAATTAGGGGCATTGTAGGAGTAGTCAAATATTTCTGACATGCAATCATGACGAACGACTAGCTATGAATGCGATAATAAATGCAATCGTTATTGCAACTATAAATACGACAATCATTGCAGCGATAAGTGCAGCATTTATTAAAGCTTTAAGGGCAGTGACAGTTACGTAATCGTTACAGCAATATTCATTGAATAAGTATGTAAGTAAATGCAGCCATAAAGCCCGGAATAATGACGGCTTGTTCTCCAAGTAAGTCATCACCTATATAAAGGCGACTCGAGGTCAAGGTAAACCATCTGATTCCGACTCTCACTACTCCTCTATTGAGAAATGTACTGACTTAGGCATCGAAGGGATTTCTTCAAGTACCCCCCCCCCCTCTCCTCGAGCTGATGGTCAAATTCCAAATCAACGCTTGAAGGAAGCTTCTAGTTCATTCCCGGTAAGCTCCCTCTCCAGTTCACATTCATTGGTGAGTCAAACTCCTTTACAGAATTTTTTGTCACCAACAGCCGCTGGCCACAAGGACATTTTAAATACAAAAGAAAGCACAAGTCAGGAGAATATTACTAAAGGAGAGACCACTAGTCTATGTTACCTATCTTTTGTCCTCTCGATCTGGATTTCGCCCTCAACCTTGTAACAATATAATCCATGTCTCTTGATGGATCACGTAATAGATTCTCGTATAGGGTTGTACTTAGAAGAAGTCTTTTGTGGAACGTGATTCTGCGTATTAAGATTCACAATTGAAGTGTCTGAACTCTGCCTTGAATCTCTTGAAGAAATGCCTTATTATTTATTACGTTTTTGCTTAGCGTTGAACAAGATAGCCATGTTCTTTTTTTGCTTGCAACTGCAAAATGTTGAGAGATGAAAGTTTGGCTCAACGTGTCAAAAACTAGGATTGATTCACCCTTGAGATCCTGAAACCACGTTGATACGGCCAGTGAGACTCGAGGGAAGAGTTTACACGAGCTTATAGTTAGTTGTCTGGATGGACATATGATGTTGTACCCCTTAATGAGGTTTACCAGGTCAGTAGTCCCGTCGCACTTTTGGAACACAGAGGTGGTGAACCTTCGAGGTCCTTTTTGCATCGAGGATGTCATCGGTGAATAGAGACTTACTGACGTCTCTTGCAATTTTAGCGGCGAGCTCTTAAGGGCCGGCTCATTTGCATTCCTTGATCATTTTCTCTATCTTCTAGCGCCATTCATGATTGTTTGCTCTCTTGGATTAACTTGCCCTCGTTTTACCGTTCAATCCTCCGTTTAGTGGTCTGCCAAGCTCCTCTGTGAAAGGTCTGCCTAACCCTCCGTTGGCAATGCCGCTGGCTCTTGTGTTTGTTATTTTGTTAGGTTGGCGAGCGTCACTATTTTCATCATCTGACAAGCTGCTACCAAGTTGTAAAATCCTTTCGAGCTTCCTCCTTCTGTGAATCTCCTGAACTTGTTTTTCCTTTTTGAGTTTTTTAAGTTCTTGCTTCAATCTCTACATCTCATCCACTAGAGGTAAGTTCAAATCCCCAATTAGATTAGAGGCAGCTCCACCTGGGACCTGGATTTTCCCAGATATAGCGGCACTTGTGGGCGATGAAAATTTTTTATTGGAGTTTGACTCACCGATAAGCTTGGACTGGAGCAGGAGCTAACCAAGAACAGTCTAGAAGCTTCATTTGGTCGTTGACCTAAATTTTAACCGTTAGCTCGAAGAGGAAGGGGTTACTTGTAAAAAAACCCTCTGATGCCTAAGTTAAATTAGTCGAAATGAGATGTCACTACAACAAAACTTGGCATTAATGACCACCATAGTGGTCACTGAAAATAGCCAATTTGGTCACTATATATGATTAGTGACCAAATATTGTTGGTCGCTGAGTGGTCACTATAGACTCGTCACTAATTCTCTTTAGTGACCAAAGTATGGTTGTTCGTCACTAATATGAAAAGTTTTAGTGACTAAGATTATTTGGTCACAAATCATTAAACAATTAGTGACCACAAAGTTCCTCACTGAAGGTAATAAATCTGGTCACTAAAACACATGATCTGGTCACTAAAGCCTGAATCACATGCTTATATCAGTGACCAAACTTTAAGGCTAGTAAAGTTTTGGTTATTAGAAGAAAAAAATGTTTATTTATCTCATAAGCTTTTTATTTTGGTCTATTACAATAGCTATCAAATAATAAGTACCTGAACATGGAACTCCAATACTAATCAAACTTCTACATAATAGAAATTGTATTACACTAAATACATTGTATTGCTGAGGACAATCCACATTATCACTTATTGATTCATGTTCACATATACATGTCCCTTGAAAACTAATTTAAAAGCCTAAAACAATTTCGGTACTTCCATGACAACAAAATCCAAGAGAAAGATGGACAAGCTTATGCAACTTGTCACATATAATAGTTGTACATAATTGATGTGCTTTGATATATCTTCCTCTGAAATGATGACCTTCACCATTCTGCATTATAAGAACACATTTTAACCAACATGACACTAGTACAAAATCAAAAATAGATAACGGTTCCGCACCGTTGTCTGCAAAAATATTTTTTCGTTGTCTAGGTGAGTATTGTCTTTTTAAGTTTCACTCAACAACGGTACCTAACCGATGTCTAACATAATAAATGATAAGGCGTTGGGCTAAGTTTGATCAAAGAGAAACTATTGAAGCACACATTGTAGTATTGTACAACTGAAGCAACTAACATATTAGTGATACCAACATCCACAATCAGTCATTACTTTGAAAAAATGAAAAATAGCAGAAATCTTTACAAATCGGTTCTTAGTTTTCATTTCAAAAGTTTTGGACCACCATAATTAAAATCCAGCTAAAATCAAATAGCAAGTTAACTTACCACCACAAAAAATACAATCCAATGGAATCTTGTGTCCACAAAATCAATTCAACTCCTGCTGCAAATACAGCCTGCAAAGGTAGAAAGAAATAAATAAAAAATCAATTATTGTAAGGATAGAAAACCTCAATAACGTAAAATTGTAAAAAGATCTATTAATATTCACTTTGAAGTCAAAACACTTTTGCCTAATTCATTATCTATGGTTCTGTTGTGCTATTTTATTTGTGTGATAGAGTTAACCATTTAAAAGTACCTTATCTTAAATATGATGCTAGAGGGCTGCATAAAAAGGTTCGTTGTTATTCATTGAAATTCACGAAAATAATCGAGAATGATACTTGCAGAAGGAACTAAGAATAGACAGTACCACTTAATGTCAAAAAGGGGTCTAACTTCCCACTACATGTATTTGTACACTCACCTCCCAGTTGAGCCTGTGCACATATAGGTCATGCATCTTAGTTGTAAGGATGAAAATTTCAAATCTGTTTCACAATCTACCCTCCATAAATAACCAAGATTATCAGACAAAAATGCCATTTATAACATCCTTAATCCAGATTCCTTTTGATTCATCCGGGTTGGGGTGTTACATAAAGTGCCTACCCCAGTGACCTCGAAGAAAGAAAAAAAAGCCATTATGAATATGCAATTGGACCTTAAACATAAACAAACTCAGTTAATTTAAAGAAAGGGAAAATCGTCCGTACAGTACCTGACCTTTTCTCAATTCTAAACTTTAGTACCTCACGTTCAGAAAATATCAGAATGGTACCTGAGGTTCTGACCCCGACCGAAGATTGGTACCTGGTGCCGTTACCTTCGTTACAAAAACTGACAGCTGGTATATTTTTATCATTAAATGACCAATTTACCCTTTTGTTTTTGTTTTCTTTAGTTTTTTCATATAATAAAAAAAAGGCAAAATTTTTTTCCATTATTTTTAAACTATTTTTAGTTTTGAAAATTTATTTAAATTTTTGGTTTGTCAAACTTTATCTTTCTAACCCGTAGGATTAAACTAGACGTCGTTATGAGTTAGTATGAATTTTTGGAAGATTTTTCGAACAACCAAGCTAATTTTAATGATTTTTGGAAGTTTGTAATATCCAAAAATATGATTAAAAATATAATTTTAAAGTCAGCTACATCCGGACCGTTGATTTCAAATGGCAGAAGATCTTGACCGTTGAAGGAATATATTGATCGAGACCCAGACCGGGTCAGTACCAACCCGAATAGCCGCCACACTTTTCTGGCATATTCCCGACGTCGGAACAGCCTAGTTTTCTTCGTCTCGATGTCGCCGTCATCCCTATGCCTTATGTTTTGTCAAAAGACGTCCAATGACAGAGAATTGAAGGAGAGAATGTGGCGGCTTCTCCGGCAGCTTTTTTGGATTCCAGCCACGTCGTGGTCTTGCACCTATATCAGAAGCTTCCTCTTGATGTGGCCGACCTATTCATGGTATTTGCTCATTCAGATGATAAGCCAAGAGAGATAATCGAGGAGAAGAAGTTTTTGAGTCTTCCGAAGAAGTTTGCTCCATCTTCCAGCGAAGTTTGGTTTTGGCTTAGGTATCAAACTTGTTTCCCTTGTCGAGCTCTACCTCCCTATATACTTGAATTTCAATTTGGAGGAGATTTGCAGAAATCAGAATATTGAGGTTTTGATGGTCACTGCGGGTTCGTTAGGTTTGAATGGGCATGCGAGAGAGAGAGAGAGAGAGAGAGAGAGAGAGTTCTGGGTTTCATGGGTTTAAATGGGAACGAGAGAGAAAAAGAATCATGGGTTTGAATGGGGACGAGAGAGAGAGAGAGAGAGAGAGAGAGAGAGAGAGAGAGAGAGAGAGAGAGAGAGAGAGTTCTGGGTTTGAATGGGAACGAGAGAGGGAGGGGGAGAGAGAGAAATTTTTTTTTTTTTAAATGTTTAGATTAAAAAATAAGGGATTAAGACATGAAAAGATGAAAATATCCTTCAGCCGTTAGTCTTTATAACGGAGCTAACGGCTCCAGGTACCAATCTTCGGTCAGGGTCAAAACCTCAGGTACTGTTTTGATATTTTCTTAACGTGAGGTATGAAAGTTTAGAATGGGCAAAAGGTCGGGTACTGTACGGACGATTTTCCCTTAAAGAAACTATCATAGCTTTTCATTACTGAACCAGAACAAATTGCAGTAGTATAACACCAACCACAGATAGCAACCACAAAAGACGAGAAATCAAAATATCAAGCAAAACCCTTAATTCAGTAGTCATGACTAATATTGCCATACTTTTAGTTGTAATTATTTCTGCACTTACAACTATAATCAATACCGCACTTGTGGCTGTAATCATTACTCACTTATAGTTGTAATCATTGTCGCACTTATAGCTATAATCATTGCCGCAATCATTATTGCTTTTATGGCCACAATTAATACTGTATTTATGGCCGAGTCATTTGTCTCAATTATGGGTCTAAAATGGTTGACCACCCCCACAATCACTTAAATCCATCAGCAATGACAACAGTAGACTGTTTGACATTCTCAATCAGCAAGGCTGGTTATTGTTCTCTAACTCCTCGAAAAGATCGAACCTTTTTTATACGTGTTTGAACCCAAAATTAACATTTTTTCCCGACGAGGGGGACATGAAGAAAACCGGGCCAATATCCGTGGCTTAAGCCTGTATTTTCGACAAGTTCGGAAAATATTGTTTAGAGGCTAAGTAAAGCATACTTGGAGGCCAAGCAATCTTGAGACAAATCCGGATATTCATCGATTTACTATTAATTATCATATATTTGGTAATTAATGTTGGGTTATTTGGTTGATTCCAAGAGGTGATTGTGTAGAGAAAGAGCAATCACGTGGCCCATGCAAATATTCATATATTCACATGCAGTTGATGTGCAATGGCATATATGAAAGTATGCAATCATGCTTGATGGTGGTCAAAGAGGAATATATATGATGTATGTATGGTGGCTCATGCATGGTTCAATTAAGGAAGGTTCCCTATGCAATTAAACATGCTATCCTCCTCTATGCATATTCAAGAGTATTCATGGAATTAAAAAGCATGGTGGGCCATCATTCACTACCAATGGTATGCAAGCGATCATGTTCCCATGCAATCAAGGACTACCATGCAATTAAGGTGGACGAGGGGCAATCAATCACTCTGCCAATAATATGGATCAATTAAGGAAGCTATCAACCTTAATTGTGAGTCCTCGTGAAGTCGCGAAGATATATATGAACATATATACGTGCAAACTGCATCAAAAAGAAAGATTACGTAAAGGACTCTAAAAGGTAATTAACTTTGCCTAAAAGATTGTTATGACAGAGTCAATCTTTTTTTACTTACGATAATATCAAAACTATTAAGAGTTTTGATTCGATTCAAAGGCCAATAACTGTGGCCTAAATATAATATTTCATTCATATTTGGAAAATAAATCTGCAGTAGCCTATATATAGAGGCTAAAGACGACACAGCAAAGAACAACCTCTCTCGAATCAATCAATCCCAGCGATTACAAAGCCTCCCCGAAGCAAACCTTCAACCTCGTTGAAACCCGGTGACCGCGCACCAGTCCTAGTCTCTCCAAGAGCCGATTGTCAGTGTCACTAGATCAACCCGGCAACCGTGCTTCCAGTCCTAGCCTCTTCAAGAGCCGACTGCTAGTGCTATTGCCACCGATACTACCAGCGAAGCAAGGGTAACGCCCTAGCAACCCAGCGAAGCTAAAGTCACGCTTTAGCAAAACCCGTGCTTTCTCCAAACTTCCTAGTGATTGCTCTGCTTAACCTACAATGTTGAGTATCGATTCGGTGACGCGAAGAGATCACATCCAAAGTCCTTATCCGTAAGGCAAGAAGTCCTTTCTCAGAAGGCTAGAGAAGAACCTTGTGGCGAGGTTGGTGCTCTCCTAGTCCACAACGCTTGAAGAAGAAGTCAGGTCAAGGGACTCCCCCGACGACTGCATCTCATAGTGCTGGCACGCCTGCGCATATGCTCAAAAGAGATAGTTTGCACGCCAACTGATTTTGGAGCCAAACATTTTGGCACGCCCAGTGGGACAACGCTAGAGTCTTTTGTGTTCACCATCATTGGGATGCTAGAGGAAAATCTTTACCAAAGGAGATTCATAAAGTGAAAAGATGGCCAATATTGCCACCAATGGCGACACTACGAAAAGAGAGGCTTTCGTTCCAAAGCCTATTCCAGAGGAAGCGACCTTCGAGGAAAAACTCGCGATCATCATGGAGAATATTGAAAATCATCGCAAGAAGATAGCCGTTGACTTTGACAGGGAAACCGCGAAGATAGATCAGCTCATATGCGAACTGGATGAGCGTATCGCCCAACAGACTGAGGATACCAAGAGACAAAAGCAAGTCATGGAGGCCATCACGACCCAAAACAAGCAGACCTCATCGGAGTTCGCGACCTTGCGCAAGGAAGGTCCCAGCTTGACTACTCAAGTCGGTTCACAGCAAGGAGAATTGGAAAGTCAAGAATCTACACGCGAGAAAGTTATGTCTGAGGTTGAATTGCCTACAGGTGGCGATAAACCTGAATGCCTCACTGATGAGTCACAGCCTTACATAGAGGCTGTGCATGGAGAAGATGATCAACAAAATTGTTCTCCTGACAATACAATTGTCTCTGAACAAATAGTTGATTTCTCCACTAATCAAGCCAAATACGTGGCTATTGATCAGATGCATGGGGGGCATGATATTGCCTAGGTTCACCCCCCTGATAACCAGAAGCAGATGTATGATCAATTTAATTATGATGTTGTTATTGGATGTCATGACCATGCAAAGGGTCAAGAGCATGGCCTACTTAATTATCAATTAAGGCATGGCCCACCTTACTATCATCAATTAAGCTTTGGCCATGCTACTGGACGTCATGGTGAAGGTGGCCACAATCATGGCCAACTTAATTATCAATTAAGTTGTGGTCTAGAGAAGCTAATCTGTGGCTTTATTAATCAATTCAAGTTGAATTTCTTCATCTGTGCTTCAAGGCCAAGCGGTGGCCTTGATATATGTGGAGGATACATCTGCAACCCACCTTGCAAGAATGGCCAAAACAATTATGCTAGCGGCCAGTTTGTCCTTCGCGACTGTAAATTCGAGTATCATCAATACAAGTTAACTCTTGTTTACGATTATTCAAATTTCTTGCAAAAGGAATTTGTCTATGATACTATACAGTCCTGATAAGAGCATATTTATACGATATTAATAGCGTTAATCTCCATACTTTCTTTGTTAGTTTAGTGTATTTTCTAGTTATTTACTTTGTTTATTTGTTTTATAGGTGTCTTGGAGTAAAGAAGAAGAAAAGAAGTAAAAGAGGGATTGAAAAGCAAAATCGGGAAATCTGCCTGTGCAGATCAGTTAACTTCGACAGAGCACTTAGACCATCTCAGAACGATCCAGAGAATGATCTTTATATTGATGGAAAGCCTCGGATGCCTAGTTTCCAAATATTTTTACGGCTCATCAATATCATTTTTCTAAAGGAAGTTATAGCCGATTTAGTACAAAGAGGTCAGGCTGCGCGTGAATCTGAGGTTGGACGGGAATTTAGGTTTCGAGGCCCAAATCAAACCAAGAAGCCCGAGAACGAGTTTCTGCTTCATATTCCGACTTATGATGGACAAATGGCATGATGTGAATGGTTGGAATGAGTCATCAAGCTCAAACGCCAATAGGAAAACTCCACCTAAGCACGTGAACCCTAAATTCTTTTAGGTTTTGGATTTCCTAACCTTTAAGCATATAAAAGGAGATCAATCTGCAGCAGCTCTCACTCTCTGGCTCTCTCTCTTCCTCCCCTTCTTTAGTTAGTTTTATTTCTTCTATGTTTAGATAGCTTTTATTAGTTAGGGGCCTGCTTGAAGCCCCTAGACATGAACTACAAGATGATTTGATTTTTGATGTTATTTTCTGTTAATCCAAGATGAGTCTTTTGTTTTCTACTTTTCCATTGATGAATTCTTGCTTGTATGCTTTGAGTGCACGCTTAGTATGCATGTTAGGGTTCTAATGCTTTGATTGTTTGATGCTTGTGTCAATAGTTGGACTCCTCAAACCTTCTAGAGAACCAATTGTTAGTTTTCACTATCAAGTAAACTAAGTCCTAGGTTTTGCAAGGCGCTAAGTTTATTGCGATGCCTAGTGATGTCTCAAACTCTTTTAGACCTTAATGATCTCTGCATGTTTAATCTAATAAGCGTACCTTTAGGTTGTATTGTTAGGGAATAGTCTAGGTGTAGAGCACTTCCTGCCTAGCGTACGAAGTAAGAAAGGGTAATAGGTTGTGTTCAAGAGTACCGAGCCAACCTGAGTATCTTCATCTAGATTAATTGAATTAGGATTGAAAAAATTTTCCTGTGTGTGATTGTCGGGGGTGGATGCATCTTCCCTAACTAGCTTTATTCTCTTGATATCAACCAATCTCAAATCTGTTTCAGTTTTGTTTCTCCTTCTGTCCTCTGTTTTCACGTATTTTATTCTCATAGTAAACGATATCCAAAAATCACCAAATTTTGTGTGCTGGACGTTCTATGTGTCTAGTACATCTCTGTAAATTTTCGTAATTTTCTGAGTAGTTTGAATTAGGTTTTTAATTAGATTTTCGACTGCTGTTCGCTAGGAACAGTGGTCACTTTTGTGACATTGTTTTGAGTAGTTATAACTTAGTCCTCTGCGGGAAAGACCCTTGTTTTCCTTTTCTACAATTGACAATCTTAAGTGTGAATAAGGAAAATCAATAGCTTATAAATTTAGCTATCAATTTTTGGCGCCGTTGCCGGGGACTATTGTGTTCTAATTACTTGTGTTCTTGGTTTCTATTTTGTTTGTTTGTGTATATATTACTAACTTGATTTTTTTTATTTTCTTTTTTTCAGATGTGGCATCAAGCTTATGAGGCATGTTCCATATGCTCCATGGTTGGGCATTCAGCGAAGACATGTCCACACGTGCAATATCAAAGTGACTTTCATCAAAGTAGCATGTTTGGAAAATATCAAGAAAACCAAGGGCATTGGAATGATCATTATGCCCCTGCATACAATCCGGCATGGGAATATCCTCCACACTCTGAGTGGAATGGCTACTTAAATATCCAACAAGGATCCTTTACTGATGTTGAAGCTTCTTCGTTATCATACCATGATTATCAATCGCCAACACCTCAAGGTGAATCTCTTGAAGAATTAGTTGCTTCTATGACTAAAAATGTTTCTTCCTTTTCGCAGATTGTGGATTCTTGTATTCAAGACATGAAAACTTATGAAGAAAACATGGAAATTTATGACCAAAGTTTTAAGGAATCTGTTGAAAACATTGGGCAACATGTGGAGACAATTTTGGCATGCTTGAATCAAGAGTCAACGGAGCAAGAACCAAGTCAAGAAGCTTCCACGAATGAGGATGATGATTGGCCGGCAGTTGATGAGATTTTAGAGACCATGGTACCGCAAGAGCACCCTCCTACACCTATGACAACTCTATGGGAGCCCCCTACAGCTACAACCTTGCTTCAACCTCATGATGCACCACTTGAATTAATATTTGATGAGGATGAAGGCTTGGATTTGGATGAGCCCCATGAAGAGAAACTCAAGGTCGTGACTTGTGAGGATTATGCAGTACGATACACAACCGAGCTTGAAGCTTGTGCATATAGTGATGATGAGGATTCTTTCAATGAGGAACTTCAAATTGAGTTTAATGACAATGCGTTCCACATGCCGGAAGCAATCACAATACATCATGAGGTTCAAGAAAATTACAAGGATGACATAGGTGATTGCTTAGAGAAGGAGACCATCAAAGCTCCTATGTTTGGGCCTCTACTTCCAGCACATGGAAGACCACCAAATTCTTCCTTCCCACATTCAAGTGCTCCACTTGCTCCCTCCATCCAAGCACCATTTGATTTCTTTGAACATGTGGAGATGGTGATAAATGAATATCCAAACTCCGATAAGGCGATTCTTCTAACCATGCTTGGTGGATTTAAGAAGCACAGGAGACAATGGAAGAAGAGAAAGAAAAAGAAGAGCATTAAATCATATCTTTCCATTGCTCCTAAGGTACCCAAGTTGCTGTCAAGAGACCATGAAACTTCACTGAAGAGAGTCAAGCATTTGATGGAACCAAGACCTAAACCTCCAGATTACTCTTGATGAAGAGTTGCTTTGTCAGGCTGAAGACTTTAAAACAAGCGCTTGTTGGGAGGCAACCCAAACTTTTTCGTTTTTAATTTGATTCTTGTTAGTTCTTTTTAATGTGTTTTGTGAGTGTGCAGGTGTACCCATTAAGAAAGGCTCGGAAGTTGCACTTTCCTGCTCGAAAACAGAGTGCCGGCTGTGCAGTCAGTCAACTTTGGATGGCTGCCTTTTTTAGATCCGATGGAACCAGCAGACGTACCATATATGCATAGAAATATCTCTGAGTATAGTTTTTGTATGTTTTTACAGAACTGGATTCGGAGTTCTTATGCGTTCCCAGTTCCACTTTGAGTACAAAAAGGTCAGACCAGCAAAGCAGGAACTTGCGCAGTTGGGTCATATAAAAGGCAAAACAAGGAATACTTTCGGGGGTCCAATGAGGACAAACCTTATATGCACTTAAAGCTTGAGATGTCTACTTCAAAATTTATCTAGAGCATCATCTCCATTGGAGCAACGTAACCCTTCAGAATTGAGGTTGGCATGGGTAAAGGTCCTTTTCTCAGCTTTTCTGTGCAAAATTCTATTTTTCTTCTAACTTCGCAGGGCTGCCATTTTCAATCTATTTGGAGTTAGGAGACGTGCCACATATGCACGGACAGCTTGTAACACCAATTTTAAGCTCCAGTAGCAGCTCATGCATCAGGCTATCCCTGCAGAAGTTATAAGGGCTGGAAGTTGGCCTCATGACGCAAAATTGCGAAGTTGGAAAGTGCAATTTTCCTTCGTTCTCTCCTTTTCACCCCATCATCACTTATTTTGGAGTCCATATAGCACGGAGCTTACATTTTGGAAGTCAAGGCCTTGTGGTGCCTTGAAGATGGTGTCTAATTTTGGTCTTCTCCAAAGGTCGTGAGCAATGGGAGGTCTACAAGGGGGAGCTTTTCTATAACCTTTCTTATCTTTTCACTTGCCCTCTTCTGTATTTTCTTTCTCTATGCTTTCCTTGTACATTGTGCGTTATATTGCCATACATTGAGGACAATGTCTAATTTAAGTGTGGGGGAGGGAAATACAAATTTGTCAATTTGTTTTTGAGTCATTCTTTGTTTAAAAAAAAAAATTTAAAAATTTAAAAAAAAGAGAGTCTAGTTTTAGGTTTTATTTTTCAATGAGTCTTAGGAGTCTTCCAACTCTATGATGAGCATGAACTTTCGGATTTATATTTTGGTCACAAAAGGATTGCAGGCATGTGTTTGATTCTTGATTTCAAATAATTGTTAATAGATTTTGATGATTATTGTGCTTGATTTATATACATTGATGGTTGGATTAATGTAACACTTGAGAATTGATGGATGCATGCTATGACAGGTTAAACTTGATTTAAATCTTTGTGAGCTTTTGAGCCTGTATATGTGCTATTTCTTTTATGAGTGCTTAGTATAGAATCATCTTATTTTCTTGACGAGGATTTTGCATGATCTCATCTTTTATTCATCTTTGTTGAGACTCGGATTCAACTTGCATATTTTATAAGGACAAATGCTAGAACTTGCCCCAAAGCCTCTTGAAGCGTATGGTTGAATTGCATGATGGATGGGAAGGGATAAAGGCACTAGGATTACCACCATAGCCAAATTAACCTGTGTCCCTTTTATGCATACAAGATGTGCAATCCCCTAGTTAACCCCCTTGTGCCTACATTAAGCCTTTTTGTTTCATCACCCACAAATTCTTACCCTTAAAGCTTCGTATAGAATTATCCTTACCCTATTCTAAGGAATTAGTGGAGCAAATATTTTTAGAGATATATGTATGTTCAAGGTACTTTTGTAAGCAAGTGTGGGGGTAAGACTTGTCCACAAATATATATATATATATATATATATATACATATATATATGTTGCCGAAAAGAAAAAAAAAACATATGGCAAAAGGAAAAAAAAAATAGTGTGCATGGATTTTAGTCCCCCTTTGTGAATAAGGAGGTTGCTTTGAATTGAAGGCTTGTTCAAGAAAATTTGGTCTTTGTCATATTTCACAAGTGTTAAAAGAAAGGTTAGAATGAAGCAAAGGCCCAAAAAGATGACATCTGGCCTTGGAAAAAAATTTATTTGCTTCATGTTCGAAGATTGATTACCTTGAAGAGTTTCAAGATTCTTTTATCTCTTATGTTCTTCTAGTGCTCCACTAGGTTCTTTAGGATCTTTGAATTTCCTATCCTTTCTTTCTTCTAACCTTAACCCTTGGCCCCATTCAAACCCTGAATAAAGACCTTGTTGATCTTTGAAGTTGTGCATTCGATTTGTGGAGACTTGTGTGGAGGGGTGAGCATATGGTGTCACTGACCTTTCGTCCGAGTTTTGGCATTCCAATCATGGGATCATATGTAAAAAAAATTTTCAGAAAAAGCCTTGCTTTCTTGTTATCATATGTGAGCTATTTGTTTGTCTTATTATATCATTCCTCTCACATATAACTTGAGTGAAATATATGCTTATACATCAAGTCAGAAAATCATGAGTGAAAAGAAATTGAGAGCATCTTTGTGAGAAATTGAGTTGACGCTTGTTTGACACATCAATAAGTTGGTTCTCCTTTGTTGCACTAGTTTGATTGTTCATGTATTATAACTTTAGCACTATGGTTATCAAAATAAATTAGCTTTTAAGTGAGGTTATGAATTCTGACATGTGGTTGTGTGAATTTTGTTGACCATACTTGTGGGCATTATACGTTCTCTGAGATGTTTGGAAGATATTAGGTCCGTGTCTTTTGTTCTAGTTAGTTCTTTGTTTGCTAGGGACTAGCAAAGTCTAAGTGTGGGGGTATTTGATAAGAGCATATTTATACAATATTAATAGCGTTAATCTCCATACTTTCTTTGTTAGTTTAGTGTATTTTCTAGTTATTTACTTTGTTTATTTGTTTTATAGGTGTCTTGGAGTAAAGAACAAGAAAATAAGTAAAAGAGGGATTGAAAAGTAAAATCGGGAAATCTGCCTGTGCAGATCAGTTAACTTCGACAGAGCACTGAGACCATCTCAGAACGATCCAGAGAATGATCTTTATATTGATGGAAATCCTCGAATGTCTAGTTTCCAAATATTTTTACGGCTCATCAATATCATTTTTCTAAAGGAAGTTATAGCCGATTTAGTACAAAGAGGTCAGGCTGCGCGTGAATCTGAGGTTGGACGGGAATTTAGGTTTCGAGGCCCAAATCAAACCAAGAAGCCCGAGAACGAGTTTCTGCTTCATATTCCGACTTATGATGGACAAATGGCATGATGTGAATGGTTGGAATGAGTCATCAAGCTCAAACGCCAATAGGAAAACTCCACCTAAGCACGTGAACCCTAAATTCTTTTAGGTTTTGGATTTCCTAACCTTTAAGCATATAAAAGGAGATCAATCTGCAGCAGCTCTCTCTCTCTGGCTCTCTCTCTTCCTCCCCTTCTTTAGTTAGTTTTATTTTTTCTATGTTTAGATAGTTTTTATTAGTTAGGGGGCTGCTTGAAGCCCCTAGACATGAACTACAAGATGATTTGATTTTTGATGTTATTTTCTGTTAATCCAAGGTGAGACTTTTGTTTACTACTTTTCCATTGATGAATTCTTGCTTGTATGCTTTGAGTGCCCGCTTAGTATGCATGTTAGGGTTCTAATGCTTTGATTGTTTGATGCCTGTGTCAATAGTTGGACTCCTCAAACCTTCTAGAGAACCAATTGTTAGTTTTCACTATCAAGTAAACTAAGTCCTAGGTTTAGCAAGGCGCTAAGTTTATTGCGATGCCTAGTGATGTCTCAAACTCTTTTAGACCTTAATGATCTCTGCATGTTTAATCTAATAAGCGTACCTTTAGGTTGCATTGTTAGAGAATAGTCTAGGTGTAGAGCACTTCCTGCCTAGCGTACGAAGTAAGAAAGGGTAATAGGTTGTGTTCAAGAGTACCGAGCCAACCTGAGTATCTTCATCTAGATTAATTGAATTAGGATTGAAAAAATTGTCTTGTGTGTGATTGTCGGGGGTGGATGCATCTTCCCTAGCTAGCTTTATTCTCTTGATATCAACCAATCTCAAATCTGTTTCAGTTTTGTTTCTCCTTCTGTCCTCTGTTTTCACGTATTTTATTCTCATAGTAAACGATATCCAAAAATCACCAAATTTTGTGTGCTGGACGCTCTATGTGTCTAGTACATCTCTGTAAATTTTCGTAATTTTCTGAGTAGTTTGAATTAGGTTTTTAATTAGATTTTCGACTGCTGTTCGCTAGGAACAGTGGTCACTTTTGTGACATTGTTTTGAGTAGTTATAACCTTAGTCCTCTGCGGGAAAGACCCTTGTTTACCCTTTCTACAATTGATAATCTTAAGTGTGAATAAGGAAAATCAATAGCTTATAAATTTAGCTATCAAGTCCATAGAGGCGTCTCAATATGATGCTTGGAAAGAAAATAGGGGCAAACAAATATTTGATATGCCTATTTTTGAAGAAGAGATCGATTCATCAAATTTTGGTGATTCTAAATATGATCTCAACATGGAGCCAATCTATGATGAATATGATGATGATTACAATTTAATTATTGGTTCCAAAAATCATATGCAGCAGCAGTTCAAATTCCTTGAACAAGTGGTCAAATACAATAGCCAATCTGTGGCTTATTCTGAAGACACCATGTTCTATGACATGGTAGTTGGCGACAAAGCCGATCTTGGGACACCATCATCTCCAAAATTGCAATTGAAGATCATGCTTCGTCAACCAACAAAGATACCTGGGGGGCAATATTACTCCTCCTGTGAGCCAATTTTCTTCCAAGTTTTCGACGCGAAGCATCTTTGCTGCTTTCCTGCAAGCTCTCACAAGAGTGGTCTTCATACTATAAATTTTGATGCATCAGAGCTTGGAGTGAAGCATAGATGGCTTCCCCCGTGGCCTTGTAGAGGTTAGCCAAACGCACTGCTGCTAGCTTCTTTCTTTGCTTTTAATTTTCAATTTGCATCTTTCTTTTAGTTAGTTAAAAAAAAAATACAAAAAGAGTTTCAAGTTTGTGCGTCGCGGAGGATGCAAAAATTGTGTTCTTGCCTACTAGTGGCTTGAACTTTTTAATATACTTAGAGGCCATTGGTTTTGGCCTAGGCAGATATACAAGAGCAATTTAATATGCCTAGTATGGTATCAGTCATGGAAGATCAACAATATTTTTGCCAGTAGTTGTGGCGAAAATGGAGGGCTGTGAATTGTTTCTTAAAGCCAGTGAAGTGGCGTTTAATTACATGGCCTCGCGAAGGAATGGGCATCACAATTATTGGAATGGGTCGTGAAGGATGACTGATGATAAATATGCTCACTAGTCATACACATATGAAAGAGGGAGAGCACATGGCCATGCATTAATTATGATTCTTAATTTGGAGCCATACATGTCCCTCTACCTTGGTCACCGCGACCATGCATTAATTATCTAATGATACTAGAGTGGGCTTATTGGTCACCGCGCGCGAAGAGCCCACAAAGGATAATTATAGCAGGAAGTTTGCGAACTGTCATAACCGGAACCCATTATCATCGCGGCGAAGTATCGCTAGCAGCTTGAAGACTTCATGAGGCAGAGAGTAAGGGCGGACAAATAAAAATAGCCGTGAGGCCATACCCCCGCGAATAGGGCTGGCCTGAGTCGGTTCTGCGGTTTTAAAATCAGAACCCGGAACCGGAACCGAGAAGAGATAATCGGTTTGGGTATGGTGATTTTTGTATCAAGAACCGAAATAGAACCGAACCGACCATTCTCGGGTCGGTTCCTCGGTTTTTCGGTTCTAGTCGGTTTTCCTGTTTTTCGATTTCACACTTGGTTTTTCGGTTTTTGGCTCCAAGTTCGGTTCGGTTCCTCGGTTTTTCCATATAGACAAACTGTTTTTCAGCCTTTTCTAGTCTCCAGCTTCTAGTTTTCTTGATTTCCATACATATATTCAAATGATTCAATATTGCAAATACCATTCACTCATAAAACTCAATCTACAATCTACATATTCAACAATCAACATCAACATAACAAATTAGAAATTCAAAGTCTCCTACTGAAACAAACCTGAAATTGAAATAGTTCAACATCAACATCAACATCAACATTCAACATCAACATCAACATCAACATCAACATTCAACATCAACAATCAACAATCAACATCAAACTGAGCAATTCAAAGTCTCAAACTGAAACAAACCAACTAAAATTGAAATAGTTCATGAATGATTCAATATTTCTTCAAAGTGCATTACTGCAAACAATCAAACATTTCTAGCATGGCTTCCTCAGTTCCTCTTCATCAATGCAACAAGGCTTCCGGCCTTCCATATTCAATACCAAATCTGCATACAAAATAACAAATCTGCATTCATTAGTGTTCAATGAAAAGAGAGCTACACACAGATTCTTGTAACAGAACAAAGCGCATACAAACAAAACTAATGTAGCTCAGAACTCAGAAGACCCTTTTAAAACTCAGTATACACTATAAAAGATGATTAGGCACTCATCACAGTTTAAGACATTAAATTTAGAAACCAAGTCAGGGTAATGATGTACAGCTAAGACTTTGGAAAATAGCTATTTTAGAAACCAAGTCGGGAATCTGTGTGTAGCTATATTAGGATATTATCAAAAAAAAAAAGAACTTCAAATGAAGCAAAAATGTTCAGACCTTTACGCATCCTTGATTGTTGATGAATTGCATCATTTTTTTTATGCCTTTTCTTCTTGGTTGTAGGGGCAGAAGCTGAAGCCTCAGAACTCTTGGTTGTTTTGCCACTTGGGGCAGATGCAGATGCAGCAGCAATAACGTTCTTGGCCTTCTCAGCTTTCTCTCTATCCTCTTTTTCATGGTCTGCACGATGTCAAAACTCAAAACAGTCAATCTCATATAAATTGCCCAAAGTTGTTGTACCAGTTTCAAAAACAGTAAACTAAAAACATCAAAAATACATACCAGCTTCAATCTGTTCGTATGACTCCATTTCCTCCATAGTTGGAATGTACTCCAACTCCATAATAGCATCAGCCTTCAACCAATTTTGTAGGCATATCAATTTTTCAACTGTTTTTGGATTTAAAGAGCTTCTGTATGGATCTATTACCCTTCTCCCAGTGCTAAAACTTGACTCACTCGCAACTGTTGACACTTGTATGGCTAATATATCTCTAGCCAATGATTGCAAGTTGGGATATTTACCTCCATTCAGCTTCCACCAATCCAAAATCTTCCAATCATCATTTTTAGCCGGTTTTTCTATAGGGTCCAGCAAATATCTATCAACTTCATGTCCCACCACAACATCGTTATTCTGTTCAAGCTGCCTATGCCAGTCTTCTTGCATAACAGCCCTCTTCCCACTAAGAATCCTTGCTTTGCTTCTAGTCTTACTAGTACCTGTTGCACTAGTACTTGGATCTTTACCCTTGGTCTTGGTCTGTCCACTATGTGAACCATTAGACTGCCCATACAAGTCACACAAGTCTACCACAAGCTGCTTTACGTCATCACATTTCTTCTTGATCTCCCAATCACACAAATTCAACATTGTATCACACAACCAACTAATGTTCCTCAATTTATACCTAGGATCTAAGACCAAAGCAACTAGGAAGAGTTGGTTCAGGTCATCTAAGTTCCCAAAATACTTGGAATATTTGGCCTTCATCTTGACTACCATGTTGTACAAGACGTTGTCTGCTTCACTTGAATCAGGCCCCACCCCAATAGAACTGAGATCTTCAAGCTCTGCTTCAATAGTAACAATATCATGGAATGCCTTGTGTGCAGTGGGGGTAAGTGAAGCACTAACATTAAGGGTCACATCGTAGAAGACTTTCAAGAACTTCACAAAAACTGCTGCATTGTCCCAATCTGCATCACTTGGTGGCCCTACCCTTTTTACAGGCACTTTCTTCTTACTCTGATTTTCAGTTTCATCATCATCTTCATCTTCCTCATTTTCATCAAAGTACTTTTTGTACCTTGAATCCTCCTCATCCTTCAATCTTTCAAATGCTTTTTTTAACTCCAAAGCTGTGTCCAACATAAGAAAGGTGGAATTCCACCTTGTTGGAACATCTTAGATGCAAATTTTATTGCATTCAACTTTCTCCTGCTTTACACAGCTTTTAAATTCATCCAACCTTGCACCCGAACTTCTAACGTATCTCACAACATTCCTTATGCTAGCTACTGACCTCTCCATCATATTCAGTCCACTCCTCACAATTAGGTTTACAATGTGAGCCAAACATCTCACATGCATAAACTTACCTCCACAAATTGGTTTTGTGTCCCAATTGCACATTTTCTTCCTAAGGTAATCAATGGCATGCTTATTGGCAGAGGCATTGTCAACAGAAATTGTTAAAACCTTATCTATTGACCAATCAATCAAACACTTCTCCAAGATTTTTCCTATGGTTACACCAAGGTGGTTTGGAACCACACAAAAAGCAAGCACTCTTTTGTGCATCTGCCATCCCCGATCAATAAAATGGGTAGTAATTACCATGCAGTTTATATTCTGGCAAGAAGTCCAAGTGTCCGTTGTCAAACACACACAGTGAGACTTCAATTCCCTCCTCAACGCCTCCTTCTTGGCATCGTACATGCCTAGGAAGGTTTTTACTATGACTTTCCTACATGGAACTTTAAACAAGGGCACAGCAACACTGCAAAAATACCTAAAACCCGGTTTTTCAATGAAACTAAATGCAATTTCATCGACAACTATCATATGAGTTGCAGCTTCCACATAATTATCTTGTGACCAATTCACACTAACCAAAGTATTCCCACCTCTTCTACCATCACTAGTCAAAACCTGTTGGCCGGATTCTACATTAACTCTACCAGGGTATCCCTTACACACTATCTCAATGTGTTTCCTAAGAGAAGATGTACCATTTTCATATGAATTGCATGCCAAATGAGTCGGACAGTACTTACATTGAGCTCTCTTAGTATGGCCAACCACTTTCTCCACTCCATCGATAGTCTCAATTAAAGGATGATCCTCCTTCGTGAAGTGATCCCATACGTCCGACCTCTGCTTGCCTTTCTTCTTCTCTCCTCTTTTTCTCTTGTCAACAGAGCTCCGAGCAGTAGAAGCTCTAGTTGCTTTGGTCTGTTTTGGAGCAACTGCTACTTGTTCTGCCGCGGGGTTGTTGCTTACAAGCACAATGTCATTGCTAGCGGATGGTTCATCACTTGAAGCAGATGGGTTAGAGCAGCTAGCAGATGTTGCAGACATGGAAGTAGATCTCAAAGGTAGCAAGCTGTAAGCATATGTACAACCTCAATATTCCCTGGCATGAAATGAAGACGACAAGCAATTTTGTTTAGCAATATTTCCTAGCCTCAAAACAGATGCAAATATCTTTTTTTCATTAACAGTTAACAAAGCACAAACAAAACTGAGCAAAACAGAGCAACAAAGCACTAGCAGTAGTAGCAGTCATATAGTAGCAGTATGTTCTTCTATAATCTATACCGCAACAGAGCACTCAAAAGAAAACCCATTTACCAGTTCACCTCAAATGCATAGTAAATACAAAAAAGCCTAGTTTGCAATTCTCAAACCATCAATCCCACACAGTCCAATCAATCCCACAGAAAATGAATATCAAATCCTATACAATTTGAGAAGACCAGAAATGGACAGAGAGAAAACTACCTGTAAAAACTGGGTTTACTGCTCTAGGTACATGCTTCTTCTTGTTGAAGCCATGGCGGAAGAATGAAAGTCAAGTGTCTCAGAGTTTTGGCTGCACAGAATCTAAAAAAAAAAAAACAGATTAGGTTCTTCTATATTCACATGTCAGGTGGCAATCAATTTATGCAAAATTCCTTACTCATTCTCCATCAATTATCAAGTTTTTTCTAACTTATGCAAATCTAATGTTAGAAAAATGCAAACAATTTTATCAAAGTTTGAAAATAAAATCCACTCTGTGATCTATCAGGTTTCTAACTTATGCAAAAAAACCCTACCTTAATTGTTAGGTAATCCATTCACATCTTCTTATCGCATTAGTTGCTCATTTACCCAACAAAGAACATGGAACCCTTCACAGAGTGATCAAAGATGCTATGTAATTAAGGAAGTTAAGCACCCACAGTAATGGGCTATAGCCTATGCCCTACGTTTAATCAAAACAATGGGAGTCTTCCACATCCCAAAATACTAAACAAATAAAATGTGAGATGTGGTTATTTCTGGTTCATAAAGCAAGTGAACTTTGTGATGATAAATGACAAGCTACCTTGAGAGAAAGCAATAATGCAGTGTGTCTTTCAAAGGCTTGGTGTTTTTCCATAAGTGGGTGTTTGAAATTTTGAATACATCTGATGCATAACGTATAAGTTCATAATTCTATGTACATAAAAAGTAATTGATACTCCTCAAAGTGGTTTTTGATTCTAATTTGATTTGATGCAAGCTAACTGGTGTTTTTCCTCATGATTTCCAACTCGTGATGCACATCCCCCAAATGCATATTATATTACATCCCTACCCACCACAATTGTTATATGATCTTTGTGAATTATCAAAGTACCAACCATGACCAAGTAATTGCCTAATCAAATCGAATAAATGGGTTGCCAAATTAACCACATAGGATTCCAAATCGCACCAAGTAAGCAAAAACCATCAAAAATTGAAAGTTTGAAACAAACAAGAACAAAGTTTGAATTTTTATACCACAAATCTTTAGAGGCAGAGCCTGCACCTGCACCTGCTTTCCGGACTCCGATAGTTGTCGGATCTCGGACTCCGATAGCTGCACGCCTGCACCTGCTTTGCGGGTCGGCCTCTGACTTCAAGAAGACGGCTGAAGATGTCATCAATAGTCAAACGCCTGAAGTCAACGGCTATGGAAAATAACTGAAAGACTGAAACTTGAAGAGAGAAGAAGAAGAAGAAGATGAAGGAGAAGGAGAAGAGAGGGAGTGAAAGAAAAGCATGAGACTGGGGTCCAGACTTACATTGATGGTGGTCGAAGACTGGGGTCCAGATTGCATCAACCAAATCACAAATCGAAGACGCAATGGTCTTGCTCGTCTGGGCGATCGTCCGATCTTTGAGTGCGATCGTCTTGCTCGTCTGGGTTTTGAATCTTTCAATCGTCTGGGTTAGAGAATGGAATGAGGGCAGAGAGTGAGGCAGTGACTCAGTGAGCGTCTGAGGCTCTCTGCGATAGAGGGTTAGAGACTAGAGAACTAAAGAAATGTTAGGGTTTGATGACTTTGATCGAATGGATAGGAATTAGACAGATCAGATGTTGGCGCCGGATCAAATGAGAATGAGTCTATTTTACAGAAATAAGCTCGGCCCTAATATACACTTATACACTAACATCTGTATTTCGGTTCCAAAGGGGTTTTAAAAACAAGAACCGAAACCGAACCGATAACACTTCATTAGGAACCGAACCGAGAAAAATGCAAATACATATGCTCTAAAACCGAACCAAACTGAGTTTTTCGGTGCGGTTCCTTCGGTTTTAAGGTTCGCCAGGCCAGCCCTACCCACGAAGCTCCTAACGGCCGCGAAGGACGCCAGAAATTAGTTAGCGTCCGCGAGGCCTCATGACCGCGAATGTTCGCGAGGAACATTTTTGCGAGCGTTTTTCTAGCAAGAGATGACCACGCTTCGCCAAGGTCTTCCAATTTGCTGAGTATACACTTCACCCACTCCTCGCCAACAAGATTCAACTGAGACGAAGTCGATCTAAAGGCCAGCAACTGGACCTTAATGGACAATCTTCTGCCAACCATAGTGGCAGGCATCGAGGTATAGCATCGTGGAAGGAGTTTGACACCAAAACGGAGTCAGGGCAAAATCAAATTGTAGAAGGTTCCATACCCAATCCAGAATTGTCCCTCACTGCTGCTACGAGGAATCGAGCTCAATCCCCAAAAAGTTCTTGATTGTACTACCTTTACTGATAAATTGGTTGTCTGGAGGCTATTCTGTTGAACTCTCACCAAAAGTTTGAAAATTTTGAGATATGCATACCAAGTGTTTGTTGAAATGCCTGAGAGAAACACTCTGTGAAGATGATGTGTAGACTTGGGGGGCAGAACTATTAATCTTCGGAGGTCACCAACAGTTGCACAAAACCGACGAAGTAGCGTTCATAGTTGGGAAATTCAGCGAACACCAAGCTAGTCTAGGTGCCAGAGAGTGGCACAAATCATACTTGCCAATCGCGGTGGCATTCAAGGCCCATCAGATTGATGCGAAGAAACTGTGGGATGGTAGAAGACACATAGCAAGTGCAAATTGAGTACAGGACAAAGTGAACTCCCAGCGAAATGAGCTCGCGAAAGGAGCTAAGAGAAGCTTCATACTGAGGGGGCATCGTGTTCTTATCGAGAAAGCATGCAATGATTCTCACGGCAGCGAAATAAAATAGCAGAAATCCAAGTGATATTTTTTGCCAGCAATTGTGGCAAAGATGGGAGGCTGCGAATGATATCTAAGGCCAGCGAGATGGCTTTGATTGATATTTGCCGTGCAATCTAGCGTGAAGAAGAGATGGATATTTCTATATATATATATATATATATATATATATATATTCATGCACTGCACATGCCTATGAGGGGTGTAATGTTTGGCAATGATTCACTTGGTCAGAAAGTTGATGGGATATATGTACTCCATATTAATTGCAAGTTTCTCTGTGTCTGGGAAGATATTCAATATCAAAACGGCATTTCACCTTTCTTTATAGACGGAGGGCCAGCATAGTGGCTTGATGGCTTTTAATTAAGCATAATTAAAAGCAAGGAAACAAGATGTTGAGATCGATGCAGTAAGTGTGGTGTCCGCCAAAACTATGGTGGTGGGCTCACTTGGACACAAGTGATGGTTGTTTTCAGCCATGATTTAACCACAATCTCAGCATATAGCATACATACATCTCGCGGAAAAAAAACAGTTCGCGAAGGAAGACTGGTGCTTCATGCATGTGTTTTCTCTGCTCACATATATATCAGGAAGGAGCACGTGGCCTCTATAAAAGTAGCCATACATTGTGATTCTTAATTAGAGCCATACGTGTCCCTCTATCTTGGCATAATTATCAACCCCTACTGACAGAAAAGCATCAAGGAGCAGGCTGATGACACCCACTCTTCATTGAAAGTTTGGTCACCGCGAAGAGTCTAGAGAGGATGATTATATCAGTCAGTTGGCGAATGAAGCCCATTTTTTGCATTCGCGGATTTCATGAGGCATAGTGCGGGAAAAAGTTAGTTCGCGAAGGCCAATTCGTGGCTTTGCAGGAGTTCAAATGCAAAGGCAGGAGTGTGATGTTTTAATATGCAAAACCTTTGCGAGGAACAGTATTTCGCGAAGAACTTTCATCAGGCTCACTCAGATTTCGTCCTCACCAAGATCTTCCTTGAGGGGATTTGCTTCTTACTAGGATCCTCCTTAAGGAGATTTTCGCAAGCTTAAGGAGAGCTTAAGCAAATCTTCGCGAGGTCTTGCATTTGTTCGTGTGCTCATGGAAAATATCAGAGAAACCTTTGTGAGGAATGTGTGTTCGCAAAGCATATTTAAATCAAGCTTACTGAGATTTCTTCTCAAGGACATTTGCTCCTCACTTAGATCTTCCTTGAGAAGATTTCTATCTTCCTCGAGGGGATTTCCCCCTTACTGAGATTTCTCTTCAAAGAAGTTTTGAAAAAGATATCATTGTCAAGGCCCACACCTGGGGCTTTTAAGTTTTTACCAAAATTTTATTTTTATCTAGTGGTGAATTTATTCTGCCAATATTCTTGCTCAAGAATTATGCAATGTTTTAAGCTCTTTAAGGCCAATTCCAGTGGCCTAAAAATAAAAGTTTTTCATCCAAGTTGATGATACTTTGTGGAGCAATGCGAAGACTTATGGCGAGTACATCATCTGCGAGTGTTTGTCTATCAAGGTGCTACTTTTTGAATCTATCTCATTGTTTGCCATATTGAGTTAGATGGTGACATTCATACTTCACGGCCTGTTTAGAGGCCTATATATACTTAATCAGTCAAGTGATTTCAAGTTTGTACTTATTTTTCAGCCAATTCAAGTGGCTTTAGCACGACGTTGTTGCAAGACTAGTGTTGACTCAAGACCTCTTCAGTCAAGACGGGGAACTTTGACTTCAAGGTCTGGGGGGCAATGTTTGAACCCAAAATTAACATTTTTTCCCAACGAGGGGGACTTGAAGAAAACCGGGCCAATATCCGTGGCTCAAGCCTGTATTTTCAACAAGTTCGGAAAATATTGTTTAGAAGCTAAGTAAAGCCTACTTGGAGGCCAAGCAATCTTGAGGCAAATCCGGATATTCATCGATTTACTATTAATTATCATATATTTGGTAATTAATGATGGGTTATTTGGTTGATTCCGAAAGGCGATTGTGTAGAGAAAGAGCAATCACGTGGCCCATGCAAATATTCATATATTCACATGCAATTGATGTGCAATGGCATATATGGAAGTATGCAATCATGCTTGATGGTGTTCAAAGAGGATTATATATGATGTACGTATGGTGGCTCATGCATGGTTCAATTAAGGAAGGTTCCCCATGCAATTAAACATGTTGTCCTCCTCTACACATATTCAAGAGTATTCATGGAATTAAAAAGCATGGTGGGCCATTATTCACTACCAATGGTGTGCAAGCGATCATGTTCCCATGCAATCAAGGACTACCATGCAATTAAGGTGGACGCGGGGCAATCAATCACTCTGCCAATAATATGGATCAATTAAGGAAGCTATCAACCTTAATTGTGAGTCCTCGCGAAGTCACGAAGATATATATGAACATATATACGTGCATATCCTATAGGACTCTAAAAGGTAATTAACTTTGCCTGAAAGATTGCTATGACAGAATCAATCTTTTATTACTTACGATAATATCAAAACTATTAAGAGTTTTGATTCGATTCAAAGGCCAATAATTGTGGCCTAAATATAATATTTCATTCATATTTGGAAAATAAATCTGCAGTAGCCTATATATAGAGGCTAAAGACGACACAGCAACGGACAACCTCTCTTGAATCAATCAATCCCAGCGATTACAAAGTCTCCCCAGAGAAAACCTTCAACCTCGTTGAAACCCGGTGACCGCGCGCCAATCCTAGTCTCTCCAAGAGCCGATTGTCAGCGTCACTAAATCAACCCGACAACCGTGCTTCCAGTCCTAGTCTCTCCAAGAGCCGACTGCTAGTGCTATTGCTACCGATACTACCAGCAAAGCAAGGGTAACGCCCTCGCAACCCAGTGAAGCTAAAGTCACACTTTAGCAAAACCCGTGCTTTCTCCAAATTTCCCAGTGATTGCTCTGCTCAACCTACAAAGTTGAGTATCGATTCAGTGACGCGAAGAGATCACATCCAAAGTCCTTATCCGTAAGGTAAGAAGTCCTTTCTCAGAAGGCTAGAGAAGAACCTTGTGGCGAGGTTGGTGCTCTCCTCGTCCACAACGCTTGAAGAAGAAGTCAAGTCAAGGGACTCCCCCAACGACTGCACCCCACGGTGCTGGTACGCCTGCGCACACGCTCAAAATAGACAGTTTGCACGCCAACTGATTTTGGAGCCAAACAATACCTAAAAGCCGGAGCACATATATGTTTCTCAAATACTCACCGTAACGAGCCCTAGACACATTCTTGCCTTCGTAGACAACAATTGTTAATCTAGATGAGATCATTTGTTTCCATGATCTCACAAAAAGGATTTTAACTTGAGTCTATGACCTCCTAAACCAACTGGTTTTGGAGCCAAACAATACCTAAAAGCTGGAGCACATATATGTTTCTCAAATACTCACCGTAACGAGCCCTAGACACATTCTTGCCTTCGTAGACAACAATTGTTAATCTAGATGAGATCATTTGTTTCCATGATCTTACAAAAAGGATTTTAACTTGAGTCTATGACCAACTGATTGATGCCAAAATAGAGCATCATAAGTTCTCTATGGGGCTGAACTAGTTTTTATAGGGATCGGGGTGACGGTGCGCACTAAGTTTACTGCATGAAAAAATAGTGAAAATGAGGAATGATCGACTCTCAGAGAGCTCAATATTCTGAGGACATGGCCAGTTTGGCTTCTTCAATACGATGCATGCATAGTAACTGTTATATGCTGTCCCACGTTTATAAGGATCTAAACCTAATGATCGTATTTGATACCGATCTTCTTTTTTTCCTGGTAATGCATTTGATCTCTTTTCTCAATGTTTATCTTGCATCCTGATTATGGGATTGGCCATGTTCAATTCTCAGTCATGTCCTAATTACATGTTCAGCTAGCATCACCTTGATGTAAGATATGGACATACATAAATCACCTACATGCACTAACTGTATATGATTACTTCTGAATGGAATAATCGAGATTGCAATATATTACTACCCTGTTGTAATATAAAATTGTATCTGTATCATTATTATTTAAGGAACTTGATATCCTTTTGAATCAAGTAATACACTGATACAAGATGGAGGAATCAATTATTTACTTGATATATTAGGATTCGTTAATGCGAAGAATTCTGATATCTTGCCTCTATATATATAAGTATATATAAGGTTTGGTCCCTGCGCTCTCTAGACATGAGCATTAAGGAACTCAGTCCCATTACGAGTAAACATGAACTTAGAGCAACTGCAAAAGACTAACCTTGCTTCAATGTGCTATATTAGTGATTATTCAGATTTGAATCACACTTGATATATATGATAATGCATGCACTTCCCTTATTTCGCACTGGAAATAGTGTTGTCAACTTTCCATTTTCTTTATGAACAAAATAAAAATTACATGGACTTATGAAGCCAAATACGTACATTTCAAATGTAGTAGTATTGACAACCAAACTTGTTCGAGTATTCTGTGCAAGAGCAACAGGTAGTAGACTAGTAGTAATGCTAACCAAGGTTCAACATTCTAAAATCTACCAGTAGCTATTGTTAGAACCGGAATAGTGGATGAAGATTCACACATATTCAAAACACCAAAAATATTATGGAAGAGACCTTACTTGCCTCCACCCAGATATGGGTGTACGCGTGGGAACTGCACTTCTCTCTTTTTTCCCCACCAATTTAATATGTTAACATATGACATACATGTAATTATCAACTTTCAGTTTGAATTGCACAATTGAAAAACTAGATACTTTATTTAAAGACATTATTTATTTTAATAGTGACTTGTTTCAACTTACTAGATGAGTTGTCAAAGTGTAAAGTGGTAAATATTACATGGGATATTTAACATACCATAGTCTTACATGTTATGGAATAATATTGCACTTAATTAACTTTTGGACTAAATTCATTTTAAGCCCCTGAACTTTAGTGCTAAAATCAGGATGGTCCCTGAAATTTTATTTAATCTAGTTGGTTCTTGTACTCTCAAACAACATCACAAGAGTCCAAAATTTGAATCTAGGTCTAAAAATTACATCACTTGCTGAGTTGGAGCCAACATGAGGGCCTACTTTTCAGCTTTTCAACCTGCAAGAACAGCAAAATGGACATTCTTATAATAAAAATATTTAAACGCAGAAAAAAAGGTTTTTGATTATTTACCCTAATTCTAGGGATTTTTTCCCCCTCACACCACCCATTTAATTTTTTTTTTTCCCACTTACACATAATTACTCTAATAAGGTATTTCTCTAATACCCAATTAAGTTTTTTTTTTTTTTTTTGGTTTTTTGTTTATTTTTTAGACTATTTTGCTCTCACCCATTTGTTATATAGGGAGAGAAAGAGAAGCCATAGGAGCCGCCAATTACTGGAGTTCTCTGAAAACCAAGTCGGAGGTCTGTAAATAGGTCATCAGAGATCTCATAGGCCACCAGAGAGATTTATTGCTCCCTCCCTCCCCCAAGAGAAAGAGATGCCATATAAGACTTCGCCGACGCCAACTGGACTTCTCTAAATACCTAGCAAGAGGTCCATAGAGAGGTCATTGGAGATCTCATAGGTCATCGGAGAAGTTTAGTGCCCGGATAAATCTTTATTGCCCCTCAATAGACCTTTATTAGAGGCCATTAAAAGTTTATGAAACCTCGCCAGATGTTCCAAAGAAGTCTTCGGATATCGCATAGGGGGCCGGAGAGGTTTATTGCCCCTCAACAGACCTTTATTGCCCCCAATAAATCTTTCCGTCGTTGGAATGGGAACTAATCTCCCTAAAATTAGACAAATCCATCTCTGATTAAGGAAAAAAAGGGTAGATTATATCAATTCAAAATATTTAGTGTCCCCTAATAGACCTTTATTGGGGGCAATAAAGCTTCTTTTTTTTTTCTTTCTTTCTTTCTTTATTCTTGGGCCATTTACCCTCATTTTACCAAAAAAAAAGGAAAAAAAAAAAGAGACGAGGCTTGGATTCGACTCCGTCACTGTCGGAAAGCACAAGTACATCCTCTCCTTCTCGTGGTACAAACTGTTGTACCAAATTTCAATATGGATCTCAATTGCTAAACCTGATTCATACAATATTAATAACCATAACTGCTACATCAATTGCTTTCTTTTCTTAATGTACAGAACAAGTTTAGGAAAAGTTAACCAAGCATACAATACAGATCCAAGTGCCAAAATCTCCGTGATCAAAATCTTGTGCAGAGGCTCCGAATTAGGAAAACTGCGGACGATGATCTTTTGGTTCAAAACGACTAGATTTGATCCTTCTGGTTCAAAACGAAGAGAGCACTCACAGCCCCGGTTGAGCTCCACAGCAGCGACAACAAGAACTCCTCCAGAGCCGCCACAATGAACAGCAACCCCTAACCTGACAGAGCTTCTGGAAAGCCGGTGACTATGTCGTGGGCCCATCTAAGCGGCCTTCTCTGGCAAAAGGGCAATTGGGGCACATGTGGTGTCTCTCCGTGATGAAAGAGCCAGATGCAGGAGGCCAGTCTAGGCACTGGAAATCTGGGATAGTATTCTGATCTAATCGGGGTCTGGGCACAGTGATTAGTCGATACGCCATACGACACATTGGTCTTTTCGTCATTTGATAAAAGTCCGGCGGTGGTGGGCTTCATCCTCCGGTTCCAGAGCCGCCATGGCAGAAAGAAATAAAAAGAAAGAGAGTGCAAATTGGGGAGAAAGGAGAGAGGGGCACATGATATTAATTAATTAATTCAAGGGCAAAATGTCATTTTTCATTAAACATGGTAAGTAGAAATACAAATTTGTTGCTGGGGTGAGTGAGATAGTTTTGGCCAGTTTTGGTACTTTCAGTTAAGTGTTGTGAAATTTTAATTAAATCTAGCAAGCGCATGAATCGTTGTTAGTATAGTGTGCAAGTACAATGTCGTTCAAACTGAGGATTGATAATCAATTTACAACCTAACTCAATTAATCCAAACACAAAATCACAAAAGCACCATGAACAATTAAGAGAAAGCAGATATTCACTACTACAAAAATCGAAACACACAACACTCATCACACAACAGAACTAAAATTTGCTGTTGTGTGTTAACACGAACTCTATCATACAACGGTACAAATATGTTTCTGTTGTGTGAATGTAAGCAAATTGAAAACTTTTTTTTTAGGAAGATATTGCACAACTGATTTAAGAAGTTTCCGTTGTGTGAATGTGAGGCCTAAATGGAGGAAATGAGCACATAATTCCCTCCCAGAAAGAGCTCAATTTGAACTATCCACACAACGGTTTTTTTTATATCTGTTGTATAAGAAATGTTGTATGAGTTTTTAGAATTCCTCTAGGTACATCTAGTGCAAGATGCATAAATTTGTACAACAGATTGTCATAGTTTTATTGTCTGAGCATGGAAGCAAGTTGCACAGCGCGGCAAAGTTTCACTCAAATGAAATCTATGTAGGCATGGGCGGCAAAGTTTTCCCTCTCATCTTGTTTTGTGACTTTTGTCATCATACACTCACACAACGGTCTTTTACTTATCTGTTGTTGGAGAAACTTGAAACAAATTATTAAACTCTAGCTTTATTGAAGTCACCCACCAAAACAACTTAACCTTGTCTTTATTGAAGGCCAAACCCGACAACCACTTAATTCTTCTCCTTCCAAAACAATCGAAAACACTCAAACACTCCCGAAAAACACTCTTACCTTTGACCATTCTTCTCTCCCTCCAAACAGAAACCCTAGAAATCAAAATTGTGAGATTTGAGGAACACCAAAATCGTGAGATTTGATAAAGTCCACCATCGTTTCTTCAGATCTTGGAACAAAGCTTGAAGAGTATTTGTTGAGGATTTGCTCTAGCAAAATGGTCAAAACGCTAAGCCTAAGCCTCTCTCTCAATCTAGCTTCTCACTTCTATTCTTTCTTCCTTGATATATCGACCCATATCCTCTTCATCACTGTTCTCCGCTTCACCAACTCCACCCCCAATTCTCTCTACCTCTACTCCGATCTCCAAATCTCAACACAACTTCAACAACATCTCTCTCGCAATAGAGATACTTCGAGGCATCTACCTTAGTCTCCCTCTGTTCCACCGTACCCCTCCACTCCACTGCTCCTGCAGTCCTCTTCAGCCTCCAGCCCACGGGTTCTCTCTCTCCGGCACGGACCCTTTCCATCTCAGCCTTTCTCCTTGACCGTCGAGGGGTCGACGACCCTTTCTATACCCGACGGTGATGGACTAACTGTGGTAAGTCAAATAGTTTATCTAAATTTCTGGGTTTTTACTTTTCAATCTATCTGTATCTCATGAACAGCTCCACTAGTTTCTGGGTTTTCAGTTGAATAGCCTTGAAGTTTCTAACTTGGTTGCTCTCTTCCTCAAGCAGCAAAGCAGAAAGCCAGAAACTATTGGTTACACTCTGGGTTCGATTTCTGGGTTTTCACTTACATTCTGGGTTTCACTTTTCAAGCTTGGCTAGTTGCTAAAATCAAGCTTGGTAAGTTGCTGGGTATTGTATATTTGTATGATTGTATAATCAAATTGTATGATTAAAATCATTAAATTGATTGAGCTTCAAGTTGCTGCATTTCTGAATATCTCCATTAGTTGATCGAGTTGTTGCATGTTGCCCTATTGATAAGTTGGTTTATTGGCTGTTTTGATTGAGCTATTTTGTCGTTATTTGTTTATATGTACTGGTCATGTATCTGTTTTGAAATTTGGTATATGTTTTGCCAGTTTTGGATGGTAACTGAATTGCAAACAGTTTGGTAATTTGGATGGGAATTGCAATCAGAGTGTTCGAATGATTGTGGAAACTATTTGTAGAATTGTTTGAACTTCCATTACTGAGAATTATTTGTACTTCAAGTTTTCTGATCCTATTTTCAAATGGTTTTAGATAGATTACAAGTTGCATTTCTTTTCATTTGTACATGAACTGTGTTCAGGTTTCATGCTGTAATGTCCCGAACCGGAATCCACCGGTTTACTAGTCATTTGAACGGTAAACGACGACTACTTTCACTTTTACTTTCGTTTCCGTACTTTTAGTGGCCCTAAAAGTTGACTTTTTGTTCGGGTCAAAATTTGAGAAAATGTTCTTCATGAAAGTTGTGGGGGACGTTAAACCGAGCGCTTGGATATGTGGTACGTAAAAATTGGAGATCGTATGCGAAAGTTATAAGCGAAATTGTGAAAGTTACTGTTCACAGTAAGTAGTATATATTTGAATTTTTACTGTTGGCAGGTAACTTTTCTTTTCTCTCTCTCTCTCTCTCTCTCTCTCTCTCTCTCTCTCTCTCTCTCTCTCTCTCTCTCTCTCTCTCCTCCTCCCCCGCGTTTTTCTTCCTCTCCTCGGCTCTCTCTGCAACTCCGGCCATCTCCCTCTTTCGGCCACCTGGGAGCGAACAATCAGCACCGGTCGACTCCTCTACCCCTACCCAACCTCCCCACGGCGGTAACTCACGGCGACTTGGCCGGAAAATGACGCATTGGGTCCTTGAAGTTTCACTGTAGCAGAAGTGGTCAACGTCGATATCTTCCGTTTCCGGCCACCAAACTGGCGTCGAAGGTTCGGTTTTTGGCAAGGATCATTTTGCCCCTAGCCTCAAGCCACGATTTGTAGCGTGGAGGAAGAATCGAAGGTTTGAAATTCTCGGTACTATTCATAAATCTGGGTTTACTGTTTTCTTAATTGTTGACCTAGGTCTAGTTGTTTTCTCGGGTTGTGGTAGTTGAGAAAAGTGTTTGGAATGATGAGATGTTGGTGCTGCTAAAATTTGGTGGCCATCGGAGGTGGTGGTCGTCGGCGCGTGGGCCCCACGTGCTGCCACTGTTGGTGGCGCGTGGAGGCTTATATGGCAGTGTTTTAATTTCTGTTTTTAGCCCATTAAATTGTATATTGTTGTAGAGCTTGTATGTGAAGTTTGGTGAATTTTGGAGGAGTTTGGAATTGTTTGTGAATTTCCGAAGTTTGGAGTTTTGTGATGGAATTGTGGGAAATCCCGTCGGATTTCCCTCGTTTTCATTGTGGAATATGTAAATTGAGGAAGTGGTGTTGTGGAAGAGATTTGGGTGGAATTTGAGAAGTAATGGAGATAGGGATTTTCGGGTTTCGTTTAGGTTCGTATTTATTTTATCGGATTGCCGTTTACGGAAATATAATTGTGTACAGGGCAATGTTGCGAGCTACGGCTAGATGAAGGAACTCGTTTGCGTGGTCGCTCAATAGTACTGTGAGTGGACTTTTGTTTTTAAGTAAATGATGCATGCATTTATTTCTTGATTATGCTCTATTTATTTATCAATCTACTTTTTCGAGCATATGGTTATTTTCGGAAATGGTTTTGGATATTTGATTATTTGAAGATTTTATGGCGTGCGGGGTCACGTCATTGGAATACTTATTTCCCTCCTATTTTATTTTATTAATGAGATTTTTAGAAAGATTTTTCGAAATGGGATTTCGATGAAGTTATTGCTTATTTATTTATCGACTTTCGATTTTGGCATTGGGAATGCCTTGTTGATGATTTTGGGAATTGATTTTGTTCCGGTTTAAGAGTAATACTATTTCTTCCTATTTATTTTGAACTTGTGATTATCTTGGCGTGTGGGACACGTCGTTGGAAATTCATTTATGAGAGATGGGGAAGCTTTATGTACTTATGGATTTACTTGGTTTTCGGATTTCCTGTGCCATACTTTGGGTGACTTGTCATTGCTAGAATTGATCTTCCGCCTTTGTGGAGAGGTGATGGGATCACCGAAGCCCTCCGCCTTTGTGGTGCTGGTTACTGTCTCTGTGACAGTAATTCTGAAGCCCAGTATCCTATCGCTACACATAGTGGCGTAAAGATATATTACGGGAGTAATGGGAGTACTTTAGCCTGGGAGGCTATCACCCGAGCCTGGGAGGCTCACTCGTATGGCTATCGCCTTCCCCTACTCACTTCACTACTTAAGCTAGCGGGGCTACCTCGATTTTCGTTTAACCAGCGGGGCTGGTCTTATTTTCTTTGAGTATCGGAGTTTCAACCTTTTCTTTTATTCGTTTGTGACTAGCGGGGCTAGTCGGCTTTCATGAGTGGGACTCCTTTTGTTTTAGTTTTGTTAATCATTGCATGCATCGGGAATTTTAAAGAAATAAAAATGGGAAAGTATAAAATCCATTTGGTTTAAAAATCTTTTATTTTTGTCCACTCACGCTAACGTTTTTCGTCTACTTTCCCCTGGGCCTTTCGGTTTTTAATGCCCAGTTTGCAGGCGTTATTAGTTGAGGTCGAGCGTACGTGGTTCGAGGCATAGTTGACGAATAGCTTCCGCACTTCTTTGTTTGGCTCTGATCTATTGTGGGTTACTGTTTTGGGTAGTCCACTTTAGGGGTGACTCGACCAGTTCTCGGTAGAGTTATCACTAAGGTGGGCCCCGTAGGGCCACTGCGGATTTCGGGGTGAAATCCGGGGCGGGTCCTGTCACATGCACTCTGAACTAGGTTATCAATAGTCTGCAATGCTTAATAGAATAAAGCAACCACTATTGGATTGACATTTTGATATCAACAATGTGAAGAGGGTATGGTTTGTCTTTGTCTTTTCTCATTTTACTCACATGTTCAATTTTCTTTTGAATTTGATCTTTTCTCATGCAATGATTGTTTATCAAATTGTGTTGGAAGCAGATAGTTATCAACCTTATCTCATATCTCCTGAAAACTCATTTTCGTTTTATATACATAAACTTTAGTTCTCATTCTGTTTGCCTGCCAATGAAAACCAACCTGAAGAATTTTTATTTCTTATTTTGCTGGTAATTTTGAAAGGAAAGAAGAAGAAAAAAAGTCAAAAGAGCGAAATGGAATGTTGATAAGCTCATAAATGTACGTGATTTTGTATTGATTTCTTCATGTTTTCTTAGCTAGTTTTCCATCTATTTGAGTCATTTACTTTATTTTTATGTTTTGTAGGTGTTATGGAGCAAAGTAGAGGAAAGGAAGCTAAATCAGTAAATCTGCCTGTGCAGATCAGTCAACGTCGACATGAAACTGAGAGCAGTTCAGAATGAACTAGACAGTGAGCTTTATATGTTTGGAAAGCCTTGGATGTCTAGTTTCCAGAACTTTTAACGGTTCATTTATATCATTTTTCTACAAGAAGTTATGGCCAATTTAGTACAGCAAGGTCGGGCAGTCCGAGAATCTGACACTTTGACGGAAATCCATGATTTGAGGCCCGAATTCCTTTTAGAAGCCCACCGACGAGTATTAACTGAATATCTCTATTCATTAGAGATATATGACATATTTTTATGGGTGAAAATTATTAGGAATCTTAGAGGAGAAGCTACTTGATTTCTAAAAGGAAAAGAAGTGAAAATCTCCTAACCTAAGCAATAAAAGAGGGACGTGATCAGTTTGGACGGAGAAGGGCCGCACAAGAGAAAGAAAGAACGACATCTTCTGCCATCAACTAGATGCCATCTCTTCCTCTTCCTTTCTTCTAGTTTTTGTTTTGTTCATGACTATGTCTAGCTAAATACTTTTGTAGCTAGGGGCGATTTCAAAGCCCCAAACATGTTCAATTCATATTGATGATAATTCAGTTTTTGGTTTTCTATATTATCAATTGAGTGTTTGTTTCACTGTGTCTACAAGATGAATCTTTGCTTGTTTGTTTAGGTGCACAACTAAATGAATAGGTTAGGGTTCTAATGCTAGGAGTAACACTAGATTCGTATATGTCGTGTGTTGGTTCCAATTGAGTAGCAAAATGTTTTCTTGAATTACATGTGACTCAAACCCTAGGTTTAGCAAGACTACCAATGTTCAAGGATACCAATCCTGCGCAATCAAAGATTGCATTTGTTATGTTCAAGGATGCCAAAGCTCTTGAAATCGCACTCTTGTTATCGGTATGTACTCAAATTGCTCTCCTTTCTCTTGGAATTGAAGTCAGTGTGCCTAGTAATTCCATTCTATTCATAACAATGTTTATGTCTTTACTCTTTACTTATTTAACTTTTTAAAAGTTTTTTCTGGGGTTTTGATTTTGTGTTTGGGAGTCATCATGCATCTTCTTCTATTTGGCTGTAGATATTGAAAAAAATAAAAAATGAAAATAAAAACTTGTGTTTTGGATTGCAAGGAGCAACAATGGTTGATTAAATTGTGACTATATCTCCTGTTGAAAATTATGTACCAATTAATGAGATGCTAGTAAGTTTCCTTTGTTGTTTCCTTCCTTTGGCCAAAACTTGCAGTTTATTAGTGCAATATTTGCAAGCATAGCAATTGGTGGAAAGTGCTGTTTGTGCTGCCTCTGCTGAAAGTGTTTCACCAAATGTTGAGGTAGCTAATAACACCACCACACATATAACACTTTCAAGAATTGTAACTTGTTGAAAACAAATCATATACAGGGAATTAAGTACTTTTTTACTGTGTGTGAGATTTTTCCTGGAAATGGAAACAAGTTTTGTACAATAAATTACCTAGAAATATATCAGTTAGTGATCCCAGAGATGATGTACGTACCTAAATAAACTATGACAAATTTTTTTTCTTTTAAGTGCTCAGTAATTGTCTCGCTATTTCCCTTTAAAATTTCAAAAAGGGCTTAGGGTAGTGTGTTTTTGATTATAGGATAAAGATGGCTCTCCTAACAATGGAAGGGTGTATGTAAATAGAGCTCAAGATGTAATGTCTAGTATGTTTGCAAAAGGTTCAGCAATTGGACAAGAAGCCGTGAACAAGGCTAAAGCATTTGATGAAAAGCATCGGTTGAGAGAAAGTGCATCTGAGAAAGTAACTTCCTTTGACAAGAGAGTGGGGCTCACAGAGAAATTGATAGTAGGCCTTTCAGTGGTTAACGAGAAAGTGAAGTCTGATAAAACAATGGCAACAATATTTGCAGCAGAGAGAAAATTAAATGATATTGGATCAACTGTCAAAACAAGCAGGTATGTGATATGAGCCCAAGAAAATATGATCCTCCAATTTTGGTTTGGGTTTTCTGCTCATTAGCATGTAAATTATTGCATACCTTGCATAAAAACAATGCTGATAGTGCATAATTGTTTGTAAATCAGGATAAGAATCTATTTGTAGACTATTTTCATGGGCATCCGTTGGAGATATTTTATACTTATGTTTCTAGGCCACTTGGTAGTTTATTTAGTAGGAAGCCATACCACATTATTCTTTAGACGTCAATGTACTTCCCAGAAAAAAAAGTTCAAAAATAAAGGTCGGTTTTAGCGTATACATCTTGGACATGCATATAGTAGGATCTTTACCCCAAGCATCATTACATGCTCACAAGGCTGTACCCTTTTAGTTCTTTGATGTTTCTTTTTCTTTTCTACTAAAGTTACATGTATAGTTGTATAAGACGATTATAATATTCTATCTATCCTAAAATCATAATGCATGTACCTATTTGGTGTTTCTAGGTAGTGGTCTGCTCATATGGGTTATCTACTCTAGAAAGAGTAATGTAGATATAAAAAGATATGATATAGAGATTTGTGGTTAAACAAAGGCAAAGTTGATGACCTCTCAAGAGTTGTTTTACTCCAGCTTAATTTAGATGAATGTAAGAAACAAATTTTAGCTGACAATTCTCATTTGGTGCTGATAGGTATGGGACTGTGGGAGCAGCTTGGTTCAATGGTGCTTTTAGCAAGGTGGCAAAGGCAGGGCAAGTTGCAGGTATGAAAACCAGAGAAAAGTTTCATATGACTGTGTCAAACTTGACTGCAAAGGTAGGCTTGCTTCACTCTGTATTATTTATGCAAAACAAAGTTGCATGTGTGTATCCACCCTCTAATAATCAACTGTGCTACAAATTTCAGAGAGCTATTTTTTGTTTGTTAGTTTGGAAGAATGTGCTAGCTGTCATTATTTTCTTTGAAATTGAGAACTCTCCTTGTTTTCTTACTAGAGTTTTATACAAGTTGAATTTGTTAAGTTTGGGTATTGATTTTGGTGGTTCAGTTTTCAGCAATTGGTTGGTTAAGATTTTTCTATATTGCTTTTGCCTTGTTATATTTCGCTTTATTGCTGGTTAGCTTTGTTGCGTATGCTGGTACCATAGCTTTTCTTTTGGTTGATTGCACTCCAAGTTTCTTTTCTTCTTTGAAGATTGGACTTTCATTGTGGACATTTTATTTATTACAAAGGTAATGCTTACAGACTTTGGCTACATGAAGAAAAGAAGGGGGAAGAAAGGCAAGGAGAAGGGAGAGGTGTAGAGATTGGGTCTCTCAAGGGCTGCGACACAAGTTATTGGGAAGACAAGGAGAAAGTGTTCAGCGAAGTTCGATTTGTTGTTCAAGGAGGGTTGTGTTAGCAATTGGCCATTTGGGTAGTTTTGATTTCAGAAGAGAAGGGTTTCTTTTCAAGTTGCTTAGCATCTTTTATTGTTTTACTACTGTGAGTGACTTTGTTATACTTCTTAGTTTTTATTTTTTCTTGTTGGTTTTACTTTGACTTATTTAGAATCTGTTAAAGCTTTTGAAGTGTTAACTAATTGGTTGAGTTTGGTGTTTGATGACTTGAGTTTTGGAGTTATTTGACACTGCCACAAAGAAAGTGTCTTCCTAATATGCTCTGTGACATTGCCAAGCTTGTTGAGACTGGCTAGGAAGTTACAGCTTGGATTCGGGCAATCTCTCTTTTTCATTGGGGTTAATTTACTCGCACAGTATCGAGAACAAGTTCTTAGTTTTTGGTTAGTAATTATTTGGTATATGTATTTCAGGTAGAGCATATTATTAGAGAAGAGAATATGATGGCAGCTCAGAAGATCATCGAGCTATATATTTGCTGAGCTTATTTCTGTTCACAGATTGAGGTCTGCTGATTACTTCTAAATATATTGCAAAGAAACTGGGACCTTGTGTGCAGTGAGGAAAATTGATCTCCTTCCTGATGATCCTAAATCTGCAAAAGTATAAAGCAATTGGAGCAGGTCCTTCCAGGTTTTATTGAAGCCAAAGGCAGCTGAAGGATAAGAGCCATTGAGAATACGAATGTTTTTGATTCATGTATAGCTAGGAATGCTCTTGTTTGGTACATTATCTAGTTACTTGAATGTATTGATGTTTGAATAATGGTACTTGAATTATATGGATTATAGTACTGTTTATATGGTAATATATCGAGCATTATTTATGTGAATATTATTCTTGTTGTCAAAGGTTCAGTCATACAACACAATGCAGAATAATGTGTTGTATGACTGTAAAAGAGTTCAAAATTAAGCCTTCTCCTACAACAGTTGCTGGATGTTAGCAAATTCGATTACAATATTCACACCACATTTAAGACAATATAGCTGTTGTGTGAACTAACAACCAACAACAGAAAATAACAAAATTCTATTGTGTGAGATTCATAACACACAACAGAAATAAAATTATCCCTGTTGTCTGAATCAATCAACAGACAACAGATATCATTTCATTGAGTTGTCTATTACTTATCTCACACAACAAAGAAAAAATTCTATCTGTTATGTGTTATGAATCTCAGACAACAAATAAATAATATAGTTGTTGTGTGTTATGAATCTCAGACAACAGCTAAATTTCATTTTCTGTTGTGTGAATGGCCATGTCAATGCCGAGGCATCCCCACGCATGCCATGCTAGGCACATGCCTGCGCAAAATTCGCACAATAGAAATAATTATCTGTTGAGGAAATGAATATTGGACAACGGTGAAATCACCGTTGTGTGATTTTTCAATCACACAATACTCGTTTAGACCACAGTGAGGCTAGTCATCACACAACTCCAAATATCTGTCATCTGATTAACTTATTGTAGTAGTGATTGTTCTTTGATTTTCGAATAAAGAAATAATGTGAAACAAACAAACAAACAAAATGAAGTTTATATAAGTTGGAAAGCAAAGATGATAAATCCTAGGGCATCAGAATTTAGGGAAAAAGATGCAAACAGTATCTGACCTTTGGCCCATTAGTAACTTTAGTACCTGACAAAAAAAAAATATCACTTTGGTACCTCAAGTTCAAACCACGACCCAACATTAGTATATGGACCGTTAACTCCGCTTAACTCCGTTAAGGAGACTGCCAGCTGTCATATTTTAAAGGGTATTTTCGTCTATTTGTATCTTAATTAATTTTTCTTTTCTTTTAAGCATTTTTTCCCCTCTCTCTCTCTCTCTCTCTCTCTCTCTCTCTCTCTCTCTCTCTCTCCTTTCTTATCTTCTTCTTCCCTCTCTGCAGATCAACCTGCAGATTCCTCATCCTTCCACTCAATCTCTTCCTCTTTCTCTTCGTCCTTATTCAGCCAAGTAAAACAGAGCTAGTGTCAATGTGAAGAAGAATTGAGAAACCCAATCCAAATCGGATATGTCTGAGCAGAGCCCAACCACCACGCAGCCACGATCCCATCACGATGCCGCCTCCGACCCCACCATACCAATCCCCACCAGCGATCAGTCCTGCGAGGGACAAACCGAAACTCGACCGCCGCCGCAGTCTCCCCCTTCCTCATTGCACAAGCCACCGCCGCGATCTCCCCGATACGAATAAGAGGATCATCTCCCCTAAACCCTAAACCCAAATCTATACATCCAAAGCCCCAACCTTTCCCCAATTCCCCGCCGTTCCCTCAAAATCAATTTTAAACGATGCTCTGCCTCGTCGTTTTGATCTCCTCCACATCAATTTCATGAATTTCTTCCTCTTCCCCTAACTCCCCAATTTCACCAGAACCCAATTGCTTTGAAACACCAGCAACCATCCTCCTCCCCAATTTAGAGTTGAGTACCTTTGGGTTTTGGGTTGCTTTTCGCCGCGTTTTCTGATCTGGGTATCGAGTTTCTTCGGCGAAATCGCCCCAATTTGTAGAAATTGGACTGCGAAAACAATTGCAGGGGTGATGATGAAGAAGACGATAGTGATGGGGATGTTAGGAGGTGGAGGCTTTCGTGATTAATTGGAGGGAAGACTAAGCAGTTGCGTCCTCATATCTAATTTTTTTTTCTTCTTATTCACGCTTTCTGGATTTGGTTATTGTGTATGAATGTTTGAAGTTTTTTTTATGCAAAGATTGCATCTTGGTTTGAGTATTTTTGGGTTGATTTTGATGGAATCAAAGCTTCCTTTGGAAGTCCGCCGACTGTTTATGTTCTAAGGCATCAATGGGTCTATTCATGTGAGAAGGCCAAGCAGGAGCTGGATTATAGTCCTAGACACTTGAAGGAAGGATGAGGAATCTGCAGGTTGATCTGCAGAGAGGGAAGAAGAAGATAAGAAAGGAGAGAGAGAGAGAGAGAGAGAGAGAGAAAGAGAGGAAAAAATGCTTAAAAGAAAAAAAAATTAATTAAGATACAAATAGACGAAAATACCCTTTAAAATATGACAGCTGGCAGTCTCCTTAACGGAGTTAAGCGGAGTTAACAGTCCAGATACTAATGTTGGGTCGTGGTTCGAACCTGAGGTACCAAAGTGATATTTTTTTTTTGTCAGGTACTAAAGTTACTAATGGGCCAAAGGTCAGGTACTGTTTGCATCTTTTTCCCCAGAATTTACCACTAATAATTATATCTATGTTTCGATGCAATTAACAAATTCTTTTGTTCCTTTTGATGACAATTCCCGTATCTAAGTATATGATGCCCTCCCTTTCGAGTAAAAATCTTATTCCCTAGCTATGTAGCCTACCCTTCTCAGACATAAATTTAACATGCAAGGATTCATTACGTTCTAGAAAACAAGAGAATCAAACACTACTATAAAAAGGCCATCACACAACACTAATCACCCAATAGAATATAAATCATCCGCTGTGTGTTTATGTAAACTCTATGTAGATACCTCTACTAGCAAGTTTGTTTTATATGTCACCAAGCATAAGTAACACCCTCTTAGGGGGCCCACGAGCCATGGTGGGGCCCAACCTCCACATGCATTTCGTAGCCCGACATTCAACCTACCCTGTGGTAATCGGAAGCGGCCAAGACCTCGCCAGGAAGGTTCCGCAGGAGCCGCCATAATGAACAGCAACCCCTAACCTGACAGAGCTTCTGGAAAGCTGGTGACTATGTTGTGGGCCCCACTAAGCGGCCGTCTCTGGCCAAAGGGCAATTGGGGCACATGCGGCGTCTCTCCGTGATGGGAAAGCTAGATTCAGGAGGCCAGTCTAGGCACTGGAGATCTGGGATAGTAATCTAATCTAATCGGGGTTTGGGCGTAGTGATTAGTCGATACGTCAGACGACACGTTGGTCTTGCCATCATTTGATAAAGGTCCGACGGTGGTGGGCTTCATCCTCTGGTTCCAGAGCCGCCATGGCAGAAAGAAAGAAAGAGAAAGAGATGCGAATTGGGGAGAAAAGAGAGAGGGGCACATGAAATTAATTAATTAAGTCAAGAGCAAAATGTCATTTTTCTTTAAACATGGTAAGTAGGAATAAAAATTTGTTGCTGGGGTAGTGAGAGAGTTTTGGCCAGTTTTGGTAGTTTCAGTTAAGTGTTGTGAAATTTTAATTAAAACTAGCACGCGCATGAATCGCCATTAGTATAGTGTACAAGTACGATGTCGTTCAAACTGAGGATTGATAATCAATTTATAACCTAACTCCATTAATCCAAACACAAAATCACAAAAGCACAATGAACATTTAAGACACAGAAGACATTGTTCTTAGATTTTCGAATAAAAAAATAATGTGAAACAAACAAACAAACAAAATGAAGTTTATAAGTTGAAAAGCAAAGATGATAAAACCTAGGTTATCAGAATTTACCACTAATAATTATATTTATGTTTCGATGCAATTAATAGATTCTTTTGTTTCTTTTCATGATAATTCTCGTATCTAAGTGTATGATGCTCTCCCTTTCGGGTAAAAATCTTATTCCCTACCTATGTAGCCTATCCTTCTCAAGCATAAATTTAACATCCAAGGATTCATTACGTTCTAGAAAACAAGAGAATCAAGCACTACTATAAAAAGGCCATCACACAACACTAATCACACAATAGAATATAAATTGTCCGCTGTGTGTTTATGTAAATTCTATGTAGATACCTCTACTAGCAAGTTTGTTTTATATGTCACCAAGCATAAGTAACACCCTCTTAGGGGGGCCCACGAGCCATGGTGGGGCCCAACCTCCACATTCATTTCGTAGCCCAACATTCAACATACCATGTGGTAGTCGGAAGCGGCCAAGACCTCGCCGGGAAGGTTCCGCTAGAGCCGCCACAACGAACAGCAACCCCTAACCTGACGGAGCTTCTGGAAAGCCAGTGACTATGTCGTGGGCCCCTCTAAGCGGTCGTCTCTGGCCAAAGGGTAATTGGGGCACATGTGGCGTCTCTTCGTGATGGGAAAGCTAGATGCAGGAGGCCAGTCTAGGCACTCGAGATCTGGGATCGTAATCTAATCTAATCGGGGTCTGGGCGTAGTGATCAGTTGATACGTCAGACAACATGTTGGTCTTGCCGTCATTTGATAAAGGTCCGGTGGTGGTGGGCTTCATCCTCCGGTTCCACAGCCGCCATGGCAGAAAGAAAGAAAGAGAAAGATAGTGCGAATTGGGGAGAAAGGAGAGAGGGGCACATGAAATTAATTAATTAAGTCCCGAGCAAAATGTCATTTTTCTTTAAACATGGTAAGTAGGAATAAAAATTTGTTGATGGGGTGAGTGAGATCGTTTTGGCCAGTTTTGGTACTTTCAGTTAAGTGTTGTGAAATTTTAATTAAAACTGGCAAGCGCATGAATTGCCGTTACTATAGTGTACAAGTACGATATCGTTCACACTGAGGATTGATAATCAATTTATAACCTAACTCAATTAATCCAAACACAAAATCCCAAAATCACAATGAACAATTAAGGGAAAGAAGACATTGTTCTTAGATTTTCGAATAAAAAAATAATTTGAAACAAACAAACAAACAAAATGAAGCTACCACAAAACAAAATGAAAAGGAAAGATGATAAAACCTAGGGTATCAGAATTTACCACTTATGTTTTGATGCAATTAACAAATTCTTTTGTTTCATTTTATGACAATTCTCGTATCTAAGTGTATGATGCTCTCCCTTTCGGGTAAAAATCTTATTCCCCAGCTATTGTAGTCTATCCTTCTCAAGCATAAATTTGACATGCAAGGATTCATTACGTTCTAGAAAACAAGAGAATCAAGCACTACTATAAAAAGGCCATGACACAACACTAATCACACAATAGAACATAAATCATCCGCTGTGTGTTTATGTAAACTCTATGTAGATACCTCTACTAGCAAGTTTATTTTATATGTCACCAAGCATAAGTAACACCCTCTTAGGGGGGGCCACATACTACACAAAGTGAACCCGACAATAGTCAAAAGCCTGTTGTCTGAATGAAAATGGAGTTGTTGTCTAGTAGCCTGCCGTCTGATCTCCCCCATCAGACAACATTCTTTTTTAATTGTCTCTTTGGTCATTCACACAACATGTGTGCCAAAATATGTGTTGTCTAAATTTATCAAATTTCTTTCCATGACAGCAGCCTATTGTCGGGTATGAACTCAGACAACATCTTCTTGGTTGGGTGTCGAGTGAAATTCATAAAGCACAACAATCTATCTAAGGCTGTGTTGTCTGTTAAATATCTTCAACAACAATACTGTAAGAAACTTTATATGTGAAGTAAACATCAAACAAGCATTTTTGATTACCAAATGTTGTGTTAAATGCATTACCAATATCAATTTGCTCGAAATGGTGTTGTCTTGAATGAACCTCATACTATACTTTCAGTTACCTTATGTTGTCTAACTCTTATCTAAGATGACAGTTAGCTGGATTCCAGTGTTGTCTGAAATAGAATTAATATGACAATCTTTTGGATACATGTGTTGTACGGGATACATTTCAGACCACACATTTTATTTTTCTTGTTGTCTGAATCTACCATTTTATAACAAGTTTGAGGATGCCCGTGTTGTTTGGATGGCATTAATGACAACTTGGTAGATGTCGATGTTGTCTAAATGCTTTAAGATGACAAGTTGTTAAATAAAAGTGTTGTCTGGATTTTCCTCAGACAATACGCTTCATTTTGACCTTTTGTATTGTGTGATAAGTTGCACTACAACAGTTACTAATCCTATATATGTTGTTGGAAATGAGTTTGCACAATTGATCTGGAAATAGGCAGATATGAAATTCAAAGTTATTGTCATTTACTTCATCATTCTCACAAATCTTACATTATCAATTCAAAGTACAATCATCAACTCATGTCCAACCAAATCCATAGAACAAAGTTTCAACTAAACTAAAAAAAAAACACAGCTCCACAAGTACCGAGCACAATGCTTACATATATGTCTTGACCATAAATTTTGCCCACACATTTCTGACCACATCAATATCTTCCTGAGTATATGTTGTTTTGCCTCTTCTCTCCCACTAAAATAAATAGGATTGCAGTTAGTAATTGACAAAATTGCAGAAAAGAATCTATAGTTGTCATTGAGCATTATGTATTCTGGGCAACCTTGACAAAGTTTTGTAATTTGAGCATTACATAAATTCCACTTAGTAAATGACAATCAAAATTTCAATAACCATAATCCAAAAACTATAAAAACTGTTTCATAAAAGGTTTCATAATCGTACCGCACAATTTTTCCAAGTGGTTCCTAATTTTCTGCCTTGTCTCTTAAGTTGAGCATTATGTATTTTGATGTCACTTTAAAATTAGCAGAACATTTGTGTTAATTGTAGCTGAAACATCAGTTTAAATTAAGTCAATTACTACAAAGCAAATTAAGTACAAATATACTGCATGTGGCCTGTTGCTCTAATAAATGTGCGTCTATGCACCATGCACCATATATAGCATGGAAAACCACACTATATTGGTACTCATTGGAGATATCATGATAGGAAATCACTGAATGTGGGAACATCTAAAATGGTTTTTTACTAAAAAAATTTCTGATATTTTACGTACTTTAATATGCATTACTTACAATATATATATATATATATATATATATATATTTATACAGATCTTATCCAGAGCGAGGTTAGAGTTTAAGGTCACTTTTCGGTCGCATTTCCACATCTCGACCGTTCAGTTTTTAGCTACTAATGTATAGATCATCTATGCAAAATTTCAACCAAATTGATGGTCGTTAAGGTATTGATAACTGCCTTAAAGCTAGTACGGTTTAGGTTGGACAGATTCAGTTCGTCCACTGGGTTAAGTGAGTTAGATACCTTAAAGATCATCAATTTAGATGAAATTTTGCTTAGATGATTTATACATTAGTACCTAAAAACTGAACGGTCGAGATGTGGATATGAGACCAAAAAGTGACCCTAAACCCTAACTTCGCTCTGAAATTTCAAAGCAAGGCCTCGCTCTGGATAAAATCTGTATGTGTGTGTGTGTGTGTATATATATATATATATATATATTTATATGCCGGGTAATTGTCTTGCTACATTATGTGAGTGACAGGACTTTCGACTTTCAATTGAAGGAGGAAAATTCATTTTGTGCTGAGCTCATCTCAATAAACTTATTTCCTGAGTAAGTTGTCGACGTGGATCTTCTGTTCTCCCACTGTGAGTGAGGGCTAATTCCTGATTCTAAACCATCATAGAAACAAGGAAACATGTTATCCATGTTTGGCTTGCCACTACCGACGTATGATATATCAGCTTCTGATGAGATCTGATATGACTTGTTCATTGCCAAGTTTCCTCTTGTGAATGGTGGCCTGCATTTTTATTAGGTTACTACTCCAAAAAGTTTACAGGCACATTGAACTTTACATTTGCTCATAAATAGCTGGGTACATCACAGCCTACATATCTATACGTCCCAATGCATTAGAGCTTACTTGATTTCAAAGTCATCTGGCTTGCTAGGGGGGTGGTAACGAGTGCTCTCTGATTCTGTATCAATTAATCAGAGAAACTTAAGTGAGCACATAATGACAAAAATCATTTCCTGAGGTAGCAAATCAATATGGTAATGCTTTCAATTATAGAGACAAACCTCTAGCTTGCCGGTAGCTCATCCTCATGTATCATTTGATTCAGAAACTTTACAGGGTTGGTGCTGCATCTGATTATATGAGGAAGCAGCGTCCTAAAGTCGTGGTGTCATGGTAGCGGTTTGGACATTTGAGAGCTTTCCTTTTCCAACTACATACACGCTGCAAAAATCCGATGCCCCTTTCAACACAATGCTTGGAACAACTGTGGTTCTGAATCTTGTGTCAAATAAAACTTTGAATAGTTAGAATGCATGTAATTGTCTCTTCAATAGATTAAAATGTGCAGAACCAAATGTCAAATTCAATATTCAAAGCTTGCATCTTTTGGAGAAGTGAAAAACAGTTTCGTTGTCGAAGAGAAGAACTGGTTGTGTTCCCATGTTCCGTCCAGCGGCACATCTTCCAAACGTCGTCGCCGGACGGGTAGGTTTCGTTTCTCAGTCCGCCGGTGAAGGTCCGAAGCAGATTATGTTAAATCAATTGTGGACTCATCACAAGTTATCCTAGAGCAACTAGGAAACCATCAAAGCATTAAATCGAATACAACATGGATATGGAAAAGAATCAACCTAGATATCTAATGTGATAGTGTATTTATCATTGGATTAGGAATCCATTAATTGGACTACAAGAAAGTCCTAAACTGTGATGCATTAGGATTCTTAGATACAAGACTTGATCCTTAAGGAAAACCTTTATGGGAGGATTCTTAGGACTAGTACTTGTATAAATAAGAGGTTAGGGTCCCTGTTATCACCCCCGTTCTACAAGCATTGTGTTCTGCCCATTCAGAAGCTACAGTTGGTGAATAGCAGAAGACTTCAACCTCGTCTTCATCCTTTGTTTTTGCAGCTGCAGCAATGGCTTCTACTTATGACGTCAATGGTATGTTTAAAGTCAATAATGAACATGTAATTGTGTGAGCTTGTTTGTAATTTAGTTTTACAATTGGTATCAGAGCTTAGGCTCACAAATTGTTCTTCAATATATTTTGAAACAAAATCGTTTTAGGTTTTTAAATAAAAATAAAAAATAAAAATTTTGCTTTGCAATAAAACGGCCACGTTTTGGCCACCTTCAAAAAAATCCTTCTTGACCCAAGAAGCAACATACGTTGATCCAAGCCCAGACCCGATCCAAAACCTACTTCAGAAACTAAAGAAAGTGACCGTTATCACAACGGTCACATGAGGCGCGATTGGTTTCTGGGCATTCAGAATCGGAGATGCACAAGATGAACTCATCTTGTAGGGATTCAAGACCCCTATGTTGCTCGATTAAGATGCCAATAAGGATTTTTTTGCTGCCTTCTGTTTCTGAGTTGCTCGATTAAGATGCCAATAAGGATTTTTTTGCTGCCTTCTGTTTCTGAATTCATGCTTCCGCGAAAATTTCTGCAGCAAAATTGGGAAAATTGCAAAGATCAGGTTTTTACAGAAAATTCAGTTTCGTTTTCGATTTTGTTTTTGTTGATTGTTGAGCACAAGAACCCTAGTAGCATTCCCGGCGTGCGCATAGGATAGAGTAGATGGTGACCGGATGAAATTTAATTTCTTGGATGCGTTCTTGTGAAATTGGTTTTGTGTTTGCATATCTGTGTTACTTCTGCTTGTGAATTGATATGCATGTCTGAGATAAATTCTTGAGTTTTGTATCTGTGTTTTGGTATAACAATGTATGCAGAAATCTCCCAAAATTCTTTGGCATTGTTAAAATTTTACAGGTACAAAGAGCTTAGTTTCTTATAAAGGTCATTGATCCGGATAGAAAACAAGTTTACAAGCTCGTTTTGGTTTGTGTTTTCTGTTGTTTTGAGTGAACATATTGCACAAAGCATTCTTCATTAATTCTTGCAGAAAGCTTTAAGTTAACAAACCTGAAAATTGTATCTTGTGTTTTAAAATTATACATATAATTTTTGCTTCCAAAGAAGTAGTACAGTATGATTTTAGAATGCAAATAGCAATATGCATAACTGTTGTTTTCAAATATGGATACTTAGAATACAAATTTCTGTCTAAAGATGTGATTTGTTTTCTTTGGATAACTTGTTTTCAACAGATATGGCTTATTGATTTGGAACCTTCAGAATATCATGTCTTCTGCTTAAAAGTGATGCATGCTATTAATTTTGGTTAAAGGGCTATTGATATGTGACATTGCTTGTGTTTTGTTTTCTGTTTGCATTGTTTTGGTTTTGATATTGCTTGAAGTTACAGAAAACATAAAACTTAAAAATTTTAAGAACTTTACAGATAGAAAACTTACAAAGCTTTATTTTGTTTTGCTCTTTAGGAATCCCTACTGTGACCTTGAACACCATTCAGCTCCTAACTGGCTATAACTACAAGAAGTGGAGAAACCAAGTAGAATTTTACCTAGCCATGAACCAGAACATGGACCTTTGCTTAACTGAGGATGAACCTGAGAAGCTTACTAGTGAAAGTTTAGATGAAGAGAAGAAATATTTTAAGGAATGGCATAAGGCTAATAAGATGGCAAAGAATGTTATTAGGACTACCATGTCAGACACAGTTAGAGGTAGCATAGAGGAACCTGATCTAGCCATGGATTTTTTATATGCCATTCATGATATGTACCGGGAAAGTGATAAACCTGAGGCAGCTAGGCTGGCAAAGGAATTTAACGACCTTAAGTACACTGGAACAGGAAGAGTGAGAGAGCATATCATGAAGCTTATTGAGATTAATGCTCAGCTAAGGGACCTCAACATGGGGGTCACTGACGATTATGTAGTGCACACTGCACTGCATTCCCTGACTAATAGTTTTAGCCAACTAAGAACCAGCTACAATGCTCAGAAGGAAAAATGGAGCCTCAAGGAGCTAATTGCCGTTTGTGTAGATGAGGAGGACAGAATTAGGAAGGAAAGAGAGCCGAGTACGTCAGTGAACCTTGTTGAGAAGCCTAAGAAGAAATACCAGAACCAGTCTAAGCTCAAGCCTACCAAAACCATCTTCAAAGGATCTACCTCAGGAGCAGCTAAAGCCAACAAACCATTTAGGTTCAAGTGCTATTTCTGTAAGAAAATAGGGCACATGAAGAAAGACTGCACAGGCTTTAAGAATTGGTTGATCAAAAAGGATAATTTTTCTAACTCACTGTTTTCTTTAGAAATTAATTTAGTTAATGTTGAACCAACAACTTGGTGGATTGATTCAGGAAGCCCCTTACATATTACTAATTCTCTGCAGGGATTCATAAGAAAGAGAGTCCCAAGAAGTGATGAAGTGAACCTGTGTGTAGGCAATGGCATGAGAGTGGCAGTCAAAGCTATAGGGACCTTAAAATTAGATCTTGGTTTAGGAAAGTTGTTAGTTTTGGATAATGTTTATTATGTACCTTCCATGAGAAGGAATTTAATTTCAGTTTCTCTTTTGGTTAAATATGGATGTAGACTTCTTATTGACAATAATGGAATTATTATTTCCAAAGATTCAGTTCAAATTGGTTCTGGTGTTATATTGAATGATTACCTACAGTTAAATTGTTCACACAGTCAACAAGAAATTTCTCTTGTTGAAAATAATAACACATCGAGTAACACTTTAACTGGTGTTAAAAGAACTAAATGCAATGAAAAGTCTGCATATTTGTGGCATAGAAGACTTGGCCATATATCAAAAGAGAGATTGAAAATTTTGGTTAAAAACAATATCTTGAATGAACTTGACTTTTCTGATTTACAAGATTGTGTTGAATGTTTTAAGGGAAAAATAACTAACTTAAGGAAAAAGATTGCATACAGAAGCCAAGCACTTTTAGAGCTCATACACACTGACATTTGTGGTCCATTTAGAACTCAAACAATCTGTGGAAACATGTATTTCATAACCTTCATCGATGACTTCTCTAGATATTGTTATGTTTATCTACTTTCAGAAAAATCTCAAGCACTTAAAGCCTTTCAAATATTTAAGGCTGAAGTAGAAAAACAACTAGAGAAGAAAATCAAAACTGTTAGATCAGATAGAGGTGGTGAATTTTATGGAAAATACACAGAGAGTGGACAACAAAAGGGTCCTTTTGCCTTGTTTCTGCAAGAACAAGGCATTAAGGCTCAATATACCACACCATATAATCCTCAGCAAAATGGTGTGGCTGAGAGAAAGAATAGGACGCTTTTGAACATGGTCAGGAGCATGATGTGCACAACAGGCCTACCTAGGTTTTTATGGGGTGAAGCTTTAAGGACTGCAAACTATGTTTGCAATAGAACACCTAGTAAAGCTATCGAGAAAACTGCTTTTGAGTTATGGTGTGGCAGAAAGCCTAGCCTCCACCATTGTCATGTGTGGGGCTGCCCTGCAGAAGCTAGAATCTACAATCCAAACATTAACAAACTTGATCCTAAAATAGTAAGCTGCTATTTTATAGGCTACCCTGAAAAATCTAAGGGTTATAAGCTTTATGCAGCTCAACACTCACCAAGAATTTTTGAAACACATCAAGTCAAATTCTTGGACGAGAAAATTCACAATACAAGTCTTGAGGATTTATCTTCAGAATTTGAAGAAATTGTGGATAATGAGCATACTGAAAGTATATTGCCTATAATTCATGATACATAAGCAGCCATTAGTGTTCCAAAAACTCAAAATGCACAAGATCAACTTGTTGATCAAGCAGTGCATTTTGCAGATGATCAAGCTAACCCTGAACCCTTAACTGATCAACCACAGCCTATAGAACCTCAAGATCAGCCTGCAAAACCACAACAAAATCAAAATCTCCAATTAAGAGGTCTCATAGAGCAAGGAAACCAACTTATGGGGGGGAAGATTCTGACTACATTGTTTATTGGCAAGAACATGAAGTTGAAATTGATCTTGCAAATGACAATGATCCAGTTACTTTCAATCAAGCTATTGAAAGCAGTCAATCAAATGAGTGGAAACAAGCTATGGAAGCTGAGATTGAGTCCATGAACCACAATGTAGTTTGGGATTTAGTGAAACCTGACCCCAAACAGAAGGCTATAGGCTGCAAGTGGGTGTTTAAAACCAAGAGAGATGCAAATGGGAATATTGAGAGATATAAAGCTAGGTTAGTTGCCAAGGGTTTCACACAGAAGGAGGGTATTGATTTTACTGAAACTTTTTCCCCAGTTTCAACCAAAGACTCTTTTAGGATCATTATGGCACTTGTAGCTCAGTTTGACATGGAGCTACATCAGATGGACGTCAAGACAGCCTTCTTGAATGGAGAACTCGATGAGGTTATTTACATGAAGCAGGCTGAAGGGTTTATGGAACCAGGTACAGAAGACTTAGTCTGCAGGTTAAGGAAATCCATTTATGGTTTAAAACAGGCCTCTAGACAGTAGTATAAAAAGTTTGACTCTGTGATTTCTTCTTTTGGATTCACTGAGAATCTAGTGGATGAGTGTGTTTATCTCAAAACATTTGGAAACCAATTTATATTTCTAGTACTTTATGTTGATGACATTTTGTTGGCCAGTAGCAATTTAAAGCTACTTAAAGAAACCAAAGCTTTTCTGTCAAAGAATTTTGACATGAAAGATTTAGGAGAGGCATCATATGTACTAGGAATAGAAATTAAGAGAGATAGAGCACAGGGGCTGCTAGGTTTATCCCAGCAAAGCTATATTGCCAAAATACTGAAAAGATTTGGCATAGAGACTTGTGCATCAGGGGAAGTTCCAATGTCTAAAGGAGATAAGCTCACTAAGAAACAAAGTCCAAATAATGAAGAAGAAAAAGTGAATATGGAGTCCAAGCCTTATGCAAGGCTTGTTGGCAGTCTAATGTATGCTCAGGTCTGCACTAGACCTGACTTGTCTTTTGCAGTTGGTATTCTTTCCAGGTTTCGGTCTAATCCAGGTCATGAACACTGGGTAGCTGGAAAGAAAGTACTCAGGTACTTGCAGAGGACTAAAAACCACATGCTTGTGTATAGACAAATGGAAAAATTGAAGCTTGTAGGATACACAGACTCAGATTTTGCAGGAAATTATCCTGATTCCAAGAAATCGACTTGTGGATATGTCTTTACTCTTGCAGGAGGGGCTATTGCTTGGAAAACCATGAAACAAACCTTAGTGACAACATCTACAATGCAGGCAGAATTTATTGCAGTATATGAAGGAATGTGTGAAGGGCTATGAATTAGAAATTTCTTGATGCAGACTAGAATTTTAAGTCATATAGTTTCTGATGCTCTTGTAATTTATTGTGACAATGAGGCAGCTGTGTTCTTCAGTAAAAACAGTAAAAGGTCAAATAACTCAAAGCATATTGACCTCAAGTATTACAGTGTGAGAGAGAGAGTCAAGCATGGTGAAATTTCAGTATTAAGTATAAGCACAGACTTTCAGCTTGCAGATCCATTCACTAAGGCATTGTCAGTTGCAGTTTTCAAGAAACATATTGAGAACATTGGTGTTTTACCTAGTTTAGGTTCTTGAGTTCAGTGGGAGTCTATTTAGTAAGAGCAAATTTTTATGAGTTTTGTATTTTCTAAGTTCTTGTAAGTTTCTGGTAGTTGTGAATTCCAGTCTATTCATCATCACAACTTTATGTATTATTGAATTTTGATTATCAATAAAATTCTCGAGGTATTTCATTCAAGTTGTGTTACTGCAATTTTATTAAAATTCTCTGCAACTTTATTTTGTGTTCTTGATTTATCTAAATGTCAGATGGTCTTGTAATTTCAGTGAACATGTTCTTTCAGTTTAAAGTACAAGCATTAAGGCCGTCGTGTTTTCAGTTATGCTTGAGTTTCTGTTTTGAAACATTCAGTTGGACCATTTAGGTATATGATCTTCTGGTAATACACGATGTTCATATACTGCATCTTTTGTTTTAATAGCATATGTGGAATGCAGGAGTTTATGATAGTGGTCTGGAAGTGCTGCATTTTTGTTAAAATGTATGCTTTTCCTTGCTCTGCTTAAGCTACTGTGTTATGACCATGTTGAATGGATTTTGAGACTTTTCCTTATTCTGGTGCACACTACAGTTGGTTGTAAATGAGTTGATGTTGTTCAGTTTTGGTTGTCCTAGATAACCAGTGATAGTCCAAGTGGGAGATTGTTAAATCAATTGTGGACTCATCACAAGTTATCCTAGAGCAACTAGGAAACCATCAAAGCATTAAATCGAATACAACATGGATATGGAAAAGAATCAACCTAGATATCTAATGTGATAGTGTATTTATCATTGGATTAGGAATCCATTAATTGGACTACAAGAAAGTCCTAAACTGTGATGCATTAGGATTCTTAGATACAAGACTTGATCCTTAAGGAAAACCTTTATGGGAGGATTCTTAGGACTAGTACTTGTATAAATAAGAGGTTAGGGTCCCTGTTATCACCCCCGTTCTACAAGCATTGTGTTCTGCCCATTCAGAAGCTACAGTTGGTGAATAGCAGAAGACTTCAACCTCGTCTTCATCCTTTGTTTTTGCAGCTGCAGCAATGGCTTCTACTTATGACGTCAATGGTATGTTTAAAGTCAATAATGAACATGTAATTGTGTGAGCTTGTTTGTAATTTAGTTTTACAGATTACAGGCCGGAACGAGGAAGATCGATGGTGGAGTCATCCGTATGCAACTGTCGAGATCGTCCAACAATATGCAACCGCCGAGATCATCGAACAGTTTGCAGCCGCCGACTTGGGCCAACAAATATCCCTTTGGCCACGATCGTCGGAGCCTGGGAGAGGGCAAGTGGATCATTTGAGGCTGCAATTCGAATCCGGGTGCAATCTGACCCCGGCGATCCGGCAACAATGGTTGAGCGTGCTGCCCCATTTGAGTGCTTGCACGACGGTGATTGGACCTCTGTGTTCGTCGGCAGCGGCGGGGATTGAATATGGCGTGATCTGGTCACTGGCTCCGGCCGAGTTTCGATGGCATCGAGTTCCGTTGGGAACGGTTGACGGTGATGGCCAACATGGGTCGTGGGCCAACTACGGGTCGTGGGCCTGTCTAGGACCGTGGGCCTCTACGAGAAGGCATGAGGTGCTGGCTGGTGTGCACTCTGGGTCATGGGCCTGTCATCTGTTCTTGGGCCTGTGCTGGTGGGCTTACATTGTTGTAGGGAGAGTCAAGCGGAATGTCCTTGTCTGAACTCAATGTGCCTTGTTTGTCCTAGAGAGGAGTCGAATCGTTATCAAATGGACGAACTCTCCTAGTGGCAAGATGAAACTAGGCCTCATCAAAAAGCCCGCGGATCAAGTGGGCCGATGGAGGCCCGCAAAAAAGCCCGCAAAAACCCGGCCCAGCCCATAGGCCCGGCCCGCCAAAAGCCCTCTAGGCCCGGCCCGTAAAAGCCCGCAAAATATTATATATATATATATATGTGTGTGTGTGTGTGTGTGTGTGTGTGTTTATATATATATTAATATATATATATATATATATATATATATGTATATGTGTGTGTGTGTGTTATATATATAGATATATCTATATGTGTGTGTGTGTTTATAAATATATATATATATATATAGACACATATAGATATATATTTGTGTGTGTGTTTATATAGATATATATATATATATATATATATATCAATATATCATATATGTGTGTGTGTGTGTGTGTTTATATATACATATATATATATATATATATATATTAATATATGTGTGTGTGTATATATATATAGAGAGAGAGAGATATATATATATATATATATATGTGTGTGTGTGTGTGTGTGGAAGTTCTTATACTATTATATTTCTATATAAAATATGTGCATATATATATATATATATATATATATATATATTCTACATATCGGTTGACCAATCCGATCGGATTCGAAAATATGGTGAAATTGGCTAAATTTTTTACCACACTCATAATTTATTGTAATAAACTCATCCAACGGTCGGTTTTTCCATTTTCTTTGAATTGATAGGGGTTGCTCTTTGGAGTGTATGATATATAAATATAGGTTTATAAGAGTAACTACATTTGACCTAGTTGATCGAATTCGAAACGAGAACCAAATTGGCTGAATTTTCTACAACCACCATAAAACATTACAATCTCTCCATCGATCGGTTAGTTTCTCCGAATTCATTTTCTACTTCAGGGTTGCTTTAGAATGAACCTAAACAATTTAAATGCAATGTATAAGTCATACAACTATAGGAATAAAATTGGTATAGACCAATGTGTTTGTAATTAAAATTAATTTTTTTATCTTATATCCACGCACATCCATTGATGGAATATATACAAACGTGATGTGAAAAAATAAGCACATTTCGCAGTTGTCACGGCATCGGTCAACTAATAAAACATATAAGTGACTACGGTTGACCAATCCGATCGGATTCGAAAATATGGTGAAATTGGCTAAATTTTTTACCACACTCATAATTTATTGTAATAAACTCATCCAACGGTCGGTTTTTCCATTTTCTTTGAATTGATAGGGGTTGCTCTTTGGAGTGTATGATATATAAATATAGATTTATATGAGTAACTACGTTTGATCTAGTTGATCGAATTAAAAACGATAACCAAATTGGCTGGATTTTCTACAATCACCATAAAACATTACAATCTCTCCATCGAGCGGTTGGTTTCTCCGAATTCATTTTCTACTTCATGGTTGCTTTAGAATGAACCTAAACAATTTAAATGCAATGTATAAGTCATACAACTTTAGGAATAAAATTGGTATAGACCAATGTGTTTGTAATTAAAATTAATTTTTTTATCTTATGTCCACGCACATCCATTGATGGAATATATACAAATGTGATATGAAAAAATAAGCACGTTTCGCAGTTGTCACGGTATCGGTCAACCAATAAAACATATAAGTGACTACGGTTGACCAATCCGATCGGATTCGAAAATATGGTGAAATTGGCTAAATTTTTTACCACACTCATAATTTATTGTAATAAACTCATCCAACGGTCGGTTTTTTCATTTTCTTTGAATTGATAGGGGTTGCTCTTTGGAGTGTATGATATATAAATATAGGTTTATAAGAGTAACTACGTTTGACCTAGTTGATCGAATTCGAAACGTGAACCAAATTGGCTGGATTTTCTACAACCACCATAAAACATTACAATCTCTCCATCAAGCGGTTGGTTTCTCCGAATTCATTTTCCACTTCATAGTTGCTTTAGAATGAACTTAAACAATTTAAATGCAATGTATAAGTCATATAACTTTAGGAATAAATTTGGTATAGTCCAATGTGTTTGTAATTAAAATTAATTTTTTTTTATCTTATTTCCACGCACATCCATCGATGGAATATATACAAACGTGATATGAAAAAATAAGCACGTTTCGCGGTTGCCACGCCATCGGTCAACCAATAAAACGTATAAGTGACTACGGTTGACCAATCCGATCGGATTCAAAATAATGGTGAAATTGGCTAAATTTTTTACCACACTCATAATTTATTGTAATAAACTCATCCAACGGTCGGTTTCTCATTTTCTTTGAATTGCTATATGTAGCTCTTTGGAGTGTATGATGTATAAATATAGATTTATAAAAAATTAGTGTCTTTAAAAATTTATTTATCAACAAATTAGTATCTATATATAAATATAGATTTTTTTGGGTACAATATAGTTATATAGATTGTTATCTTTGGTTGTATTTGATCATTATCCATTGAATTTCCAAAGCTTGATTAAAAAAAAAAATACTTGTGTCTTTAAATATTTATTTATAAATAAAGCCCGCAAGGCCCTGCCCAAAAAAGCCCGCAAGGCTAAGCCCTGCCCGGCCCGAAAAAGCCCGCAAGGCCCGCTTTATATGGACGGGTTTGGATCCTTTGATTTTTAATAAAGCCCGGCCCGGCCCGACCCGCAATTATTTAAAAATATAGCAAGGCCCGGCCCAAGCCCGCTATGAATGGGCCCGGCCCGGCCCGTTGACGACCCCTAGATGAAACCTAGTGCTGCTGGTCGGCAACATAGTGGGAAAGCAAGTTTAATTGCTTTATGGCTTCGTATAAGCTTTATCTTTCCGTTATGTCACCCTTGTAAAGCAAATTGTGTTACCCAAATATCTAGTTTGTCAACCCTTGCTGGTCGGTGCATGTTTGAGTACATAAGATTAGTGGAGATTCCTATTATTATTTGAGATGCTCTCTCGGTACTTATTGTAATTCGGGATTTAGGCTTTACGCCTCCCCCATTGTATTCAACAATTTCATTAACGAAGGCCTGAAGGCGGTTGCACCAACCCTTTAATTATTCAAAGCTTGCATATATTTTGTTGGGAAAACTAGTAAAATTTATAACACTGATTGGAAATTAAAGATGTAAGAATGTAAGATCCCTGATTGTTATGTTTAGTACTGTACGTTGATCGATCATTGTAATAACCACGGAACGGAAGAAACATCTCTTCGGGTTGAGAGTCGTGTGTCACGTCAGAGATCAAAACCATCCCCCCCAGCTGCAGACAAGGCTGAGAAAATAAACATCAACATCATCATCATCATCATCACCACCATACAATGCATACATCAGAGAAATTTAAAGAAACCAAAATTGACTTACTTTGGTTGTGAGCAGGATTTGTTTTGCGTGTAACATGCAGCAATGTGAGAGCTTGGCCCCTGGTAAGAAATTGATCAACAACCCATTTGATAGCATATTGACTTCCTTTGTCCTTGTCTAATGCGAGGGCCACTGTCTTTTCTCTCTTTTCTGCTGTCTATTGCAAGGTCATCACCTAGTTGACAACACCAAAACAATTAAAAGAACTGCTCAAAAGCTAAGTGTATCCAGAGGATTAAGGGAGGAAATGGATTGCTCCATTGGACTAATCTAAATGGAGCAAGTGGATAGGAGAACAAGTAATGACATCAACAAATCAATTGAGAGACCCAAACCTAATATCAAAATTCACTGCAATCACAACCAATATCAAAATACACGTCGTCATATATATATATAGAAATTCTAGTAGTTATATATCCTGTTACATATTTAATAATAGGCCTGGGCGTCTAGAACCGAGAACCCGAGAACCCGACCCGAATCGATCAAAAAAGCCCGATTCGGTTCGGTTTTGTGTTAGAAAATATCGGTTCGGTGCAAAGCCCGACCCGAATTATAGTTTATCGGGTCGGTGTCAGGCTTGATATTTTCTGGGACCGAAAGACCGAGAGGAACCGATTTCTCCTCCATCTTAGCCTCTCGAAACCATCTCAGCCTCTGTCACTCTCTTCTCAAGCCAGCTCCTCCTCTTCCACCTAAACCTTTCCCCTCCATTTGCAAACCTAAATACTACAGCTGCGTCATTTCCAGATCCAACACAGACACTAATAATATCTCATACACCCAGATCGGAGAAGAAGACCGGAAGGCTAAAAAAGATTGGATTTTGATTCCAATATCTGAAATCCAGTTTGTCTGCTCTGCTTCTTCTTCATCGTCTTCCACTTCTTTTCTATGCTCTGCTTCGCTAGCAATCATTCCCTTCGCCACAAGTTCACTGCTTCTGAAGCTTGCTGGTTAATTGGGTCCAAGCCAAAATCGCAGACGAGGCCAAACTCTAGGTCCTGGGTGCAAGTTTATAGTAATGGGGATGTTTAATTGTTTATGACGGTGAATTTGATAAGGGGAAGTGTTCAGGAAGTGGGGTTTATTATTATAATATGAGTAGGAGGTATGTGGGTGATTCGGTGGATGAGAAGCATGTGGTCATGGTGCGGACACATGGGCAAGAGAGAGCAGGTATCACGGGCAGTATAGGAAGGGCTTGAGGCAAAGCTGGAAAACTGAATTTGGGCCCGAAAAAGTCCGAAGACCGAACCGGTCCGTTTGATATCGGTCTTTTTCGGTTTTCATTTTTAAAAAAGCCCGAACCGACCCGAACTGATTGTTTCGGGCTCGGTCTCGGTCTTACTAAATTTTGGGCCCGACCCGACCCGAGCCCAGGCCTATTTAATAATTAACTTCTAGTAGTTGTCATATGCAGCCAAACAAAACTGCAGTCCCTCTTCTAGGGGGAAAAAAAAAAGCAATGTTATCTTAATGCGTGTTTGCAGCCAAACCTAATAGACTCATTAAGATAACAATAACCACAGGAGTTGAATTCTGAAAGTGAAAGACCCATACACAAAGGAATCTGATTCTAAATTGGACTCATACTCGACCCAAAAATTTGTGACCAGCATAATTATGTAAAAATGTGCCTTGGGTTGCCTTGAGCTGTTTATACAATTTCACAACTCTAAACTAACCGATGCCCGATGGGTGTCAACTGGGAAATCTAACAGAAGTATAAGAAAAAATCAATCTAATAATGGCTTAAAGGAAAAAAAAAGAGCCAGAGTGCCACTGGCAAGCAGTTCAGGCCTAAGATTTGCTCGCTCCCTTTAGGCTGAAGTTTGAACCCCTCAAAGTACTAGTGTTTCCTGGCTCATGAAGACGTAGGGTATTCAGGGGAACCCAGATTCAAGCCTGGCTTGCAAAGCAGATCTGCTTATCAACCAAAAAAAAAAAAGGCCAGTGGACCAACCATCACATAGCCTAGCATCAAAGTTTGATTGAAGAAAACGAAATAAAAGTGAAGTTACAGGTTGCGGCCATGAACCTGCTGCGCAAAACATTCAACCTGGCCATGAGACTTGAAGAAATTCCACACAACGCTGCCTCAAAACCGTGATTCTGTTAGCAAGACAACAAGCAGATATAGATTTAATTTCATGTTTCACAACCATAATCATACATTTGTATATTAATAACCAAGGATGCACCAAAATAAACCATGATTATAAAATCTACATATGATGAGACATGCTACAGTGACGGGCACAAGTTGAGCTGGGAAAGGTTCTGAAATCCCTCAGCTCTTCTCCGTTTACACTGACCTCGATTTCGATTTCGGGTTTCGTTGCTCAAGCCCGGTTTGTTTTCCTTCTTCAGCGCCGCCTCCTACCCAAACAATCGGATCGAAATTATGGAGTGGATGTTGCTGTGGACGAAGATCTATTTCCGGCCGCCCCTACACAATCTCCTTTTTCCTGTAGACTAATCAATTCTCTATCCCGACCAGAGCTGAGGCGGTGGAGAGAATAAACCACCGGACCATGTAACGACTTTGAGCTGGGGCTGCGGAGACAGAGTGAGAGTGAGAGTGAGAGAGAGTGAGACTGAGAGTGAGAGCGAGAGAGCGAAATCAATACTCTTGATAGGCTGGTGAGATGGTGAGATGGTGAAACCAAAGGGGGAAGAATGACCTAATTTTTTTAAAAAGGAAATTTTTTGTTTTGATACGACCAAGGGAGGGAATTTAGCTTATATAGGGACTTCAGATTGACAAAAATAAATGAAATTCAATTTTTTTTTTTTTTTTCTGATTTCTCAGACAACATATGTCATGGTAAATAATTTCACCAAATTCCAATTGATTATAATGTGTTGGCTGAGTTTGAAAGCAGACGACAAATATAATTAATGTGTTGTCTCACTAACTCAAACGACACCAAAATGTCGTATGTCGTCTGTTACATGTCATGGGATTCACTTTTTCTTGTAGTGCCACGAGCCATGGTGGGGCCCAATCTCCACATGCATTTCGTAGCCCAACATTTAACCTACCTTGTGGTAGTCAGAAACGGCCAAGACCTCGCCGGGAAGGTTCCGCCGGAGCCACCACAACGAACAGCAATCCCTAACTTGACGGAGCTTCTGGAAAGCCGGTGACTATGTTGTGGACCCATCTAAGCGGCCGTCTCTGGCCAAAGGGCAATTGGGGCACATGCGGCGTCTCTCTGTGATGGGAGAGCTAGATGCAGGAGGCCAGTCTAGGCACTGGAGATCTGGGATCGTATTCTGATCTAATCGGGGTCTGGGCGTAGTATCAGTCGATACGTCAGACGACACGTTGGTCTTGCCGTTATTTGATAATGGTCCAGCGGTGGTGGGCTTCATCCTCTGGTTCCAGAGCCGCCATGGCAGAAAGAAAGAAAGAAAGAAAGAAAGAGAAAGAGAGTGCGAATTGGGGAGAAAGGAGAGAGGGGCACATGAAATTAATTAATTAAGTCAAGAGCAAAATGTCATTTTTCTTTAAACATGGTAAGTAGGAATAAAAATTTGTTGCTAGGGTTAGTGAGATAGTTTTGGCCAGTTTTGGTACTTTTAGTTAAGTGTTGTGAAAATTTAATTAAAACTGGCAAGTGCATGAATCGTCGTTAGTATAGTGTGCAAGTACAATGTCGTTCAAACTGAGGATTGATAATCAATTTATAACCTAACTCAATTAATCCAAACACAAAATCACAAAAGCACAATGAACAATTAAGAGAAAGAAGATATTGTTCTTTGATTTTCGAATAAAAAAATAATGTGAAACAAACAAACAAACAAAAAGAAGTTTATAAGTTGGAAAGCAAAGATGATAAAACCTAGGGTATCAGAATTTACCACTAACAATTATATTTATGTTTCGATGCAATTAACAGATTCTTTTGTTTCTTTTGATGAAAATTCTCGTATCTAAGTGTATGATGCTCTCCCTTTCGGGTAAAAATATTCTTATTCCCTAGCTATGTAGCATATCCTTCTCAGGCATAAATTTAACATGCAAGGATTCATTACGTTCTAGAAAACAAGAGAATCAAGCACTACTATAAAAAGGCCATCACACAACACTAATCACACAATAGAACATAAATTTTCCGCTGTGTGTTTATGTAAACTCTATGTAGATACCTCAACTAGCAAGTTTGTTTTATATGTCGCCAAGCATAAGTAACACCCTATTAGGGGGGCCCACTAGCCATGGTGGGGCCCAACCTCCACATGCATTTCGTAGCCCGACATTCAACCTACCCCGTGGTAGTCGGAAGCAGCCAAGACCTCGCAGGGAAGGTTCCGCTGGAGCCGCCACAACGAACAACAACCCCTAACCTGACGGAGCTTCTGGAAAGCAGGTGACTATGTCGTGGGCTCCTCTAAGTGGCCGTCTCTGGTCAAAGGGCAATTGGGGTACATGCGGCGTCTCTCCGTGATGGGAAAGCTAGATGCAGGAGGCCAGTCTAAGCACTGGAGATCTAGGATCGTATTCTGATCTAATCAGGGTCTGGGTGTAGTGATTCGTCGACACGTCAGACGACACATTGGTCTTGCCATCATTTGATAAAGGTCTGGCAGTGGTACGCTTCAACCTCCGGTTCCAGAGTCGCCATGGCAGAAAGAAAGAAAGAGAAAGAGAATGCAAATTGGGGAGAAATGTGAGAGGTGTTAAACAGCGACAAGCGTGGCCCGTGGCCTACAATTGTACCGATACTGTCCCAACTTAACCACCTGTTAGGTGTTGGGTTTTAATCACAAAAGGTGTTGGTACAATTTGGTGAGATCCACCCACTTATAAATTATATTTTATTTGTCACTTTTCCAATGTGAGATCTTTCCTCTCCAACACGCCCCCTCACGTGCAACCTAACTCTAGGTCTACACGTGAAATTAATTAATCCACAACTCTCATATTGGAGACTTGGTCAATACAATCCAAGGCCCACATTGGACACTTGGCAATTTCGATGACAATACAAGGAACCCCAATTTGGGCTCATGATACGTGCCTACGTGGAGACGCAATTGAAGAATGACTCGCTTTAATACCATGTTAAACAGCGACAAGTGTGGCCGTGGCCTACCATTGTACCGATACTGTCCTAATTTAACCACTCGTTAGGTGTTCGGTTTTAATCACGAAAGGCCTCAGTTTTTAGGAACATGAACAAAAGCAACACAACCAAAGACACGAGCTGAAAGATTATGAAATGAAGGTAAGGAGACATGAGATGCAAGAACCTCAAAGGAAATTTTTCCTTGAATGACACTAGATGGAAGACCATTGATAAGATGGGAGGAAGCATATACAGCATCACCCCAAAGATACTTAGGCATATGAGCACTAAAAAGAATGGCACAAGCCATATCAAGTAAATGACGGTTTTTCCTTTTGGTCACTCCATTTTGTTCTGGTGTTTGTGGACATGTAGTTTGGTGAACAATCCCATGGGTTTTAAAAAACTCTTGGAAAACATGATTAACAAATTCTCCCCCATTGTCCGAACGAAGAACTTTAATGGTGCTATGGTATTGTGTTTGAACAAGAGTGCGACAGGTTTGAAAAGCTGGAAATACTTCATCTTTGGTTTTAAGAAGAACAACCCATGACAATCTCGTACAATCATCAATAAACAACACAAAGTATCTCATACCCGATATAGTAGGCTCTCTAGAAGGTCCCCAAACATTAGAATGAATCAACTCAAAATGAATAACACTCTTATTAGAAATACTAGGAGAATAAGTAGCACGGTGGCTTTTGGCCAAAACACATGTTTCACAATGTAAGACAGACGCATCCACACCAATAAACAAAGTAGGCATGGTTTTTCTCATGAGACTAAAAGAGGGATGCCCTAAATGGCGATGCCACAACCAAATTTCACTTAGCTGATCAGAACTCGAAGTCAAAGCGGTGCGGACTGTGCTCCTGGTTTTTCCCCTGCGTATGTCTGATCCAGATGGAACAACCTGCCCCTCAGATACCCCAGACCGATTACCTCCCTGGTGAGAAGATCCTGAAAAATCACATACATAGGATAAAAGGTTACGGAGCATTTAGACTCAGTATTCAACTGGGGAACTGATATAAGATGATGAGGCAAGTCGGGCACATATAACACATTATGAAGTTCTAAAGTAGGAGTAATACAAACTGACCCTGACCCTAACACAGGAAAAGTCTCACTATTGGCATTGGTTACATAGGACACTGGTGGGGAAGACAATTCAGTAAAATATGATTTATCATAAGTCATATGATCGGAGGCACCATAATCAATAATCCATGTATCAAAACCAACTAAGTTAGAAACCTTTAAAGCCATACCAATCTTACCACGACCAACTATAGAGGCTGTAGGAGTAGCCTCACCTGTCGTACGATGATCCTGTCCGACCACACCATAGAAGTCTAGTTCGTGGACTAGTTGAACCGCAGCTGCATTCTCTTTAGGAAGATAACCCTTCTTTTTAGGGTACCCGTTCAGTTTCCAACAAGTCTCTCGAACACGTCCAAGGTCATTGCAATAAGAGCATTGAGGACGAGAGCAGTTGGTGAAGCCTTGTGGGACAGAAACCTCAACCTGCTGGACCTCATGGATCTTGAAACTCTTACCTTCACTTTCATCACCACCCATTGCAACAATAGCATAGTAAAATCTCACAATCACATAGTATGCAGCGGAATAACAAGAATAGGAAATTCCAAAAATAACAATAACAGATCGTGCAATAATATTTCTTTTTTTTTTTCTTTTTTTCTTCTTCTTTTTTTTTTTTAAGAAAAAATTTCACGGGTTGACCTGATCGTTGGGATGGTGACCTAAGGAAAAAGTGCAGATCTGGTCTGGGTTCTCGCTAATCGTTTGGATCAGAGACACTGATGGCCTGAACGACGGAGCAGGAGTGCCGGACGCTGAGCGACGGAGCAGGAGTGCAGGAAGATGGAGGCGCGCGATTGGTCGAGACCCGCGAATAGGATGACGCCACGAACTGGTGTGATGTCATGATCTGAACGAATGAGTATGGGCATGATCGGAGACTGAGGCAAAGCCGAAAACTGGAATAGATGACCGGACGGTGCAACAGAGGAAAACAATCTAGCGAAGTTCTCTGGTGCCCAAAGTCAACTGTTGGGTCTGAACAGAGGAAGATAGACGAAGGCGGTCTGAACAACAAGAGACGAAGCCGGTCTGGTCGTGAGACGGAGAAGTCTAAGAAGACGTGTTCTAGTTGTTCTTGGACGGATGTTGATGCAGGACAAATAATGACGGAGAGTAACGCTGTTGAGAGGACAATAACCCTAACAATGGGGTTTTAAATTAATTCCTCGAAATGAAAAAACAAGAGACAAAGTCCTCTCAGATCTTTGCTCTGATACCAAGTCAAACAGAATAATGACTTGAGAAATATTGAGAGAATAAATTTACTGATATCTGATTCATCTCACAGTGGAGGTATATAAAGAGGATTACAGGAATACAATTGACTTACGTCTCTATTCTCTACCACACATAGAAAAGGTAAGTACTAACTATGATATAATTACAATATATTCTATTCCTAATGTAAGCTATGATTCACGCTAACAAGAGGGGCACATGAAATTAATTAATTAAGTCAAGAGCAAAATGTCATTTTTCTTTAAACATGGTAAGTAGGAATAAAAATTTGTTGCTGGGGTCAGTGAGATAGTTTTGGCTAGTTTTGGTACTTTTAGTTAAGTGTTGCGAAATTTTAATTAAAACTGGCAAGCGCATGAATCGTCGTTAGTATAGTGTGCAAGTATAATGTTGTTCAAACTGAGGATTGATAATCAATTTACAACCTAACTCAATTAATCCAAACACAAAATCACAAAAGCACCATGAACAATTAAGAGAAAGAAGATATTGTTCTTTGATTTTCGAATAAAGAAATAATGTGAAACAAACAAAATGAAGTTTATATAAGTTAAAAAGCAAAGATGATAAATCCTAGGGTATCAAAATTTACCACTAACAATTATATCTATGTTTCGATGCAATTAACAGATTCTTTTGTTTCTTTTGATGACAATTCTCGTATCTAAGTGTATGATGCTCTCCCTTTCGGGTAAAAATCTTATTCCCTAGCTATGTAGTCTATCCTTCTCAGACATAAATTTAACATGCAAGGATTCATTACGTTCTAGAAAACAAGAGAATCAAGCACTACTATAAAAAGGACATCACACAACACTAATCACACAATAGAACATAAATCGTCTGCTGTGTGTTTTTGTAAACTCTATGTAGATACCTCTACTAGCAAGTTTGTTTTATATGTCACCAAGCATAAGTAACACCCTCTTATGGGGGCCCACGAGCCATGGTGTGGCCCAACCTCCACATGCATTTCGTAGCCTGATATTCAACCTACCCCGTGGTAGTCGGAAGCGGCCAAGAGCTCACCGGGAAGCAACCTTCCCGTCCTTGCCAAGTTGCCTTCACAACATGCTTTCTAGACTATAATAGTTGTTTTTGCATCCCACATTAGAAAACAATTCAAGGGAAGGAGCCTCTCTTCCCTATAAAAGGGGACTCCTTCCCACTTACTCATCATCTCATTACATCTCTTGTAATCCTATTGGACCACAAGGCCCAAACACTAGTTAAACATTTCAAGTGGACGTAGTCTCCCGCTAAGGCGGGAGGCGACCCACTATACTTCTCGTGTTCAAGCTAACGCTAAATTTTCTCTATCTAAAGCTAACTAGAGCCTTTGGTTCTAACATTAACATTGGCGCCGTCTGTGGGAAGCCCATATAACAATTTCGTCACTTACCATGCGTTAAGTCACCATAATGGAAGTTCAAAGAAATTTTCTTTTCTTTTCTTATTTGAGTTATCTACTCACTGGGCATCACCTCCTTTGATGAGCAAACCCCATCCTTGGAGGTAACAAAAAAGCAATTTTGCTTCTCTGCACAAGAAGCTTGCTCCGCCAAACTCTCTTGCTCTGCCAAGAGGTAGTTCCTATACACACACACACACAGATATATATACATATATATATATATATATATATATATATATATACAGATCCTATCCAGACCGAGGCCTCACTCTGAAATTTAAGAGTGCGAGCCTCCTTTCTTAGCCCTTGGATCAATTTACTTAAATCTAATGGACCATAACTGATCTCTCTTAACCAAGGTTGAAACCCATGGGTTAACAAATAAGAAAAAAAAAACGCACAAATCTAGGGTTTTTCACTCTCAAGTTGTCTCATCCTCTTCTCCTCTGCTGTGCTCAATCTTCTCCTCTGTTCTCATTCAAGACGTCTCAATAACTGGTACACTCGATCTTCTCCTCTATTCTCATTCAAGACGTACATCTCAATAACTGGTACATATATGTGTGTTCTCTTTCTTCCCTCGTTACTTACCCATTAATCTGTGCTCCTTTCTTTTCAATAGATTTACCATATCAATTTTAGATAATTGTATGCAACTAGAAGCTGAAATTTCGAAGGGTTTTCACGCACAACTCATCTCTCTAATTCTAATTTATTTTAATTAGATTTAGACTTTGGAGGCTGCTTGAAATTTTCTTTTCATCATAATTGTTTTGCATTTCTCAAACTTCATGAAAGGGTGAAAAGTGGGGTGATATAGGTCCAGGGCTAGGAGGGTAAAAAATTTATTAGAAAACTGAAGTGTCTATAAAAGCCTAGAGCAAGGAGAGGTCTAGGGATTTTTTAAATATAATTTGGTAAATTTATGATCCCAACAGATATCCAAGTTTATATTCTATGACTTGTATGATTTCTATGACTCATATTTCTTTTTGTAAAGATATTCTATACCTTTTAGTTGCCTGCCACTAGTATAATTCATTCTATAGTTTCCTGATTACTCTTTTGCATTCTCGCATAAGCATATAGTCTGCTTTTGTGTTTTTCTCCCATATATTGTTCCTGTTTCAAATATGATGTTATCCAAAGCCTAATTTAAATTAGTATTGTTTCAAGTTCTGGTAGCTGCTGCTTATGCTTATATGTTTATGTTCTCGTCATTGCACATCTTGTGATGTACTCATTTTTATTATTATGCTACATTTAGGTCCAATTATGCGTGTTGTAAAACAAACATAAAATAATTTGAGAGAGAGAGAGTTTAGACGCAGAGAAATGGAGTGTGTGTCATATTCATCTCACTATGAGGAGTCTTATATAGGGCTACATCTTGTGTACAAAAGGTAAAACATCAATCACTCATACAATTACGAATGTGTCAATCGCTAATTAGAAGCATATCAATCGCCAATCAATAGTAATGGCATGCATCAAGCAATACCTATTGCATGAATAGCCATATCATTTACAACACTCCCCCTTGGATATTCTATGTCAATAGTGTTGGTTCTGCTATGCGCTTCTAAGTTGCCTCGTCAAAAACCTTGCCAAGTAATAAAAACCCTGTGGGAAAAAAAACAATCTTGGTCGAAGGAGAAAAAGAGCACAACGCGCTTGAGTGTGGAGTAGCAGTATCACAGCTTTAGAGATAGGTGAAGTCTTCTTATCAACACCATAAGTAGGTAGTATGTCTACGAGAGGAATGCATTAGAGTTGCTACACCAAAACCTTGCCCGGTAAACCCAGTGGGAGAAACCCGTGGTCGAAGGGAAAAGATGAGCAAATGCATATATGTCAAATCAAAGCATCTTCAGGATGTACTATAATTGGGGTGACCATGCTAAAGATGTGCCTCGTTAAAACCTTGCCAGGTAACAAAACCCAGTGGGACAAAATAACCCTGGACGAAGAACAAAAAGAGTACACGATGGTCAAGTGGGTATGCTTCAAGATACTCCCCCTGATTTCGACTCCCCCTGAAAATTACATGTTAAGTAATTCAGATAGTTTACGTAGACCAATATCTTTGAACATGCTTCTGGAATGTGTACTTTGGTAGTGACTTGGTAAAGAGGTCTGCATGATTGTCTTCAAATCAAATATGCTTAACTTCAATCTTCTGATGCTCCGATCCTGTTGTTGCTAATTGAAGGAGAACTTCGATACAATATGTTTGGTGTTGTCTCCTTTGATGAAACTCATCTTTATCTACTCTATGTAAGCAGCATTATCCTTGTAGATAATGGTTGGTTCATCAGTGGTGGAATGCAGTCCACATGTGCTTCGAACATGGTTTGTAACGGCTCTTAGCCATGTACATTCACATACTGCTTTGTGAAGAGCTAGTATCTCATCATGATTCGAAGAGGTAGCAACAAGTGTCTATTTTGTAGACCTCTAAGAAATTGCAGTATTCCCAATGGTAAAGACATAACCAATTTGGGAACGTGCCTTGTGCAGATTTGGTAGATAGTCTATATCAGCATATCCAACAAGGCAAGCATCATTCTGAGGATCCAGGGGGTTTGATCCATTCCTTGATGCGTAGGGATAGAACAAGCCCATATCCGCCTTACCTCTAAGGTAGCGAAAAATGTCTTTTATGCCATTCCAGTGGCAGCGTGTTGGCGCAGAGCTATATCTAGCTAACAAGTTCATCGAATGAGATGTCCTGTCTAGGTCTTTAAGCCAAGTACAATAATGCGCCTATTGCACTTAGATATGGGACTTCTGGCACCAATATCTCTTCGTTATCATCTGCAGGACGATACGATTCTCTCTAGACTTCAGATGACCATGGGTGTGCTTGCTTTTATCCTCATTAAAGCATCTTAACATCTTCTGGATGTAATTTGGTTGATGGACCAAAATTTCATCTGCACTGTGCTCGGGCTCCAGGTCGAGACAATAATTTGTTCTCCCAAGGCCTTTCATCTCAAATTCCAACTTCAGGTGCTTTGCGGTTTCCTTGATTTCTTCAGGAATATCAATCAAATTCATGTCTTTGACATAGACCGCCACAATTCCAAACTAGGAACTTGTTTCCTTAATAAACACGCATGGGCATAGTTTATTATTCATATATCCCATCCCGATCAAATATTCACTTAGACGGTTATACCACCTCCGTCTAGATTGTATCAATCCATAAAGTGAACGCCTCAAAACTAATGAAGAGCGTGTTCCGTGGTCTAGAACTATTTGCATCAGGTATATTAAGTCCTTCTGAAACTTTTATGTATATCTCTGTATCATGATCCCCATAGAGATAAGCTGTGACCACATTCATAAGCTGCATATTTAGTTTTTCGGAAACTACCAAACTGAAAAGGTAGTGGAACGTTATGACGTCCATTACGGGAGAATACGCCTCCTCGTAATCAATCACAGGGCGTTGAGAAAATTATTGCGCCACTAGACGAGTCTTATGTATCACAATCTCGTTTTTCTCATTACGCTTCCTCACAAATACCCATTTAAATTCTACGGGTTTAACATGGGGAGGTGTAGGAACAACAGGTCCAAACACCTTTCTCTTTATCAAGGAATCTAATTCGACCTGGATTGCTTATTTCCTTTTTGGCCAGTCGTCTCTTCGTTGAATTTGATCAACAAAGCAAGGTTCGAGGTCATCGCATATTATAGTTTCGGTGGCCACCACAAATACTAATATATATCATCGATGATGTTCTCATTCCAATTCCAAATCTCACTAAATTTACCGAGATTTCTCTATTCTCGGGAGTGGGTTCAAATGTTGGAGCGTCCCCCAACATCGTCTCTTCTAGGACAGACCTATAATCCGGATTTATCTCATGAGATGGATCGGTTTGAGATTGCGATATTAAGAGGATTCGTTTGTGCCAAGTTTACCCTCTTCTGGGGATAAGAATCCTTCGAACCTAATGGTCTACCTCACTTCTGGGCAGGGACATATTACTGGTTAGCCGCCATGGTCGTACCTCGTCCATCTGGGGCGACATGTCCTACATGGACATCTATCCTTGCAGGCACATTTGCAGCAGGTATATGTGATCTCGTCACTTTAGCTAGATCAAAGAAAGCGTCTGGCATATTTTGGGCTACACTCTGTAGATCTAGAATTCTCCGCACTTCATTATCACATTGTGCGGTTCGGGGATCAAGATGAGACATAGTGGGGACATTCCACGTCAATTCACGTCGTTCATCAGGAACGGTAACGTTCTTATCTCCCCCTAACGGCGGGAAGACTGTCTTCATCAAAGTGACAATCCGCAAATCTAGCGGTAAAGAGATCGCCTGTCAAGGGCTCTAAAGAGCACATAATGGATGGGATTCATAATCGACATGTATGCCCATCATTTGTTGAGGACCCAATTTTGTACGTTGTGACGGCACAATTGGCACGAGGACTGCATTCCCAAATGCGCGTAAGTGCGAAACATCAGGTTCGTACCCAGTCACCAACTGTAACGCGGAGTAAGGTTGGGTAGCAGTGGGCCTCAACGAGACCAACATAGCTGCATGCAAGATTGCATAGCCCCACACAAAAACTAGGAGCTTGGTGCGCATTACCAAGATTCTATTTGCGAGACCATCTTGGGTGTGAACATAGGGAACTATATGTTCAGCATCAATCCCAAGGGATATGCAATAATCATCGAAAGACTTCGATGTAAACTCTCCGGTATTATTAAGTCTTATAGACTTTATGGGATAATCCGAATGGTGAACCCTCAATTTCATGATCTGGGTGAGAGTTTAGCAAAAGCAGCGTTTTCTTGTGGACAATAGTGTAACATGTGATCACTTTGTCGATACATCAACCAAAACCATCAATATTTAACTGGTCCACATAGTGGTTGGATATGTCCACAAATTTCCCTTGCATTCTGTGCAGAAAAATGGTGGTGTATGTACTAGTCTTTGCATATGATGGTCTAGTATGGCATAGCGTGTCATTATATAAAAGACCCTTATTCAGAAGGGGGTGCACCTACGATGAATTGAGGATACGGTGCATCATACTTTGACCTGGGTGGACCAAATGGTCATGCCATAGCAAGCAGTTGCTTGAATTAGTTAGCTTCTAGCTAACAGATTTCAATTTCTCCAATGTACGCTTCTGGCCACACACTTGGAGGTTATGCAAAGATATTACACTCATTTTTCTCAGTGGTTTCAACGTGGTAACCGTTGGTTCGAATATCCTTAATACTCAATAACGTTCTTCTGGAACGTGGAGAATATAAGGCCTCATTAATGGTAAGTTCAGTACCATTGGACAACATAAAGTAGGATTTGCCATAACCCTCTATCAGGTTGGATTGCCCTGATACGGTTGTCACAGAGGTATGAATAGACAATAAGTTTGAAAAATATCTCCGATCTGGGAGTATGGTGTGCGTAATAGCACTTTTAACCAGACAACAAACTTCCCCACAAAATATGCCTATTCATTTATTTAATTCAATGGATCACATGTATGAATAAGTTTATTGAATTAAATATATTCGAACATAACCACATTTCTATAATCCAAAATAATTGAAAACATAAATCACCAAAATCCGAAGATGTTTCATTCATTAAGATGAAATAGATATGGCACAAGGGGCCAATTATACCCATGTCTTCGAGTTCTAATCCTCGGTATGTTCAGTAACTGCCTGAAAATCCATGATCTCTAGTGTGGAAATTAGGGCTGTCAATGGGTCGTGTCGGGTTGGGTTCGTGTCGGGTCAAGGTATTTGTCGTGTCGCAAGATACAAACCCAAACCCAACCCATTTAATAATCGTGTCAAAAATCTAAACTCAAACCCAACCTATTTATTAAACGGGTTACCCGTTTCCAACCCGCTTAACCCATTTAACAAATAGGTCATGTCGTGTTAGACAAAATGACTCATTTAAGGGTTAACAATGCGACCCATTTAACTAAAAAAATGCATAAATTGATTAAATTCACTAAAAACTCCACAAGACGAATAATATAAATTATTAAATCCAATAATTATAAAGCAAAATATTTCAAATTGTCTAATCCTATGATCAAATACTCCTAACGTCCAAAATTTCAAGAAGAAGTATAACATAATCGGGTTATACGGGTTCACTTCGTGTTGGCGGGTTGACCTGTGGCCAACCCATTTATTAAATGGGTCATGGCGGGTTGACCCACGGCTGACCCGCTTTTTAATCGTGAGGGTTCAACCCGCTTTATTTCGTGCGGGTTTCGAGTCGTGTTATCGGGTCGTGTCGGAATTGACAGCCCTAGTGGAAATCAATAGAAAATGACCCTTTAATAAAGTTGGTATTTCGAGTTCCGCGACCGGCGTAATACTCATCTACTGCTTAGGCTATCGCACAACAGGTGCGGGACCAGCAGTCAATTCCTCCACATTGATAACAAAGATCATGCTGATTCTTGTGGCAGCGGGCCGGACCAGTGTTCCTTTCAACTCGGGCTTGCTGAGTTATGGCATCATGGTTCCTACCATGTGGGCCTTGGCCACGTGGAGCCTGATTATATGGCCTCTTGGGCTTTGGCCAAGTGGCAGACGGTCATATGGGCTAATTTCGTTCTGCCAATCATGTCTTGCTTCAAGCAAGAAAATGGTCATTTGATGGTGAAAGTGCTCTTCTAGAGCGACCCAAAGAGTCTGTGTATCCTCTTCATCGGATACTCAACTTGGAGTGTTTTCTCCATATGTTTCCTTTGAAAATTATGGCACTCATATTAAAAACCTCAATGACGACATTGTTAGCATTGATTGTTGATCTCATCTTCTTTGCGATCAGATGAATTTTCACATCTTGAGTTCACTTTAGATAGTTTCTTCTGGAGACCTCCAAAGCAACAAAGTCAAACATGTTGAGATTTGACATTTTTTACAGGAAAGGAACAAATAATATTAGTGCTTTGGGTAATATCATCCATAAGCAAGTAATAAGAACTTCAGGTTCTATAACATGCGGATTAGACATGTAAAATCTACTGATTTTATCAAGTGTGGTGAATTTATGAAGGAAACTTCAAGTTTCTTAAATGGCATTATCGAAACTACAAGTTCGATTTATGTATGAACTACTGGTTCATCAGATACCTGCATTTTCTACACATATATTCTAATGCGAAAATTTAGCAAGTAACAAAATGATACTGAATAGAGCAAATTGTAATAATATCTCACAAATTGGCTAAATGAAAATCACAAATCAATTGAGATAATAATTGCATGCTAGTAAATAACAGATTAATTATCACACAATTATGTGAATAAATGCTTCTGGCAATTAATTACACATATTAGATATGGAGAATCTATTTACAATATGAAATCATTTTTCCTTTTATTTTTTTTATTTTTTATTTTATTTTATTTTTTTTTGATTCTGCTGGACCAAAGAAGGAGTGGGCTTGATAGTGAAGCCTATCGAGCTTAGTCTGCGGGCTCGTGACCTAGGCTTTCATGTGCTGGTCAAAGAGTATGTGAGGCCTGCTGGGCTGCTAGGTCCTGCAGAGGGAGAGTGGGCCTGCTGGGCTCAGGCTAGTCTGCCAAGGAATGAAAAGTTATTACTCAACCTTTTCGGTAATTCCAATTGAATACGACCAGGTAAGGAAAGATGAGGTTTAGGTGGAGCGAGGCTCGCTTAAGTACACGGCCTCATCTGAACCTTTCCTAGACATCGCATCCAACTAGATGAGCCTAGTTTGAGAAGATTCATAACTTTTGTCATGGTAACATGTAGTTTGCAACTTGGGCCTGAGCTTCTGGCTCGAATTTGTTGCTATGACTTTGGGCTTGGTTTGAGCTTCTGACTCAACCTCTATTAATACTCACAATTATAACATAACCAAATTCAACAAATGTTATTAAATAGTAACATAAATAAATTAATGCAGCGGTTATATACCTAAGGAAATGGGTTCAAATCCCATTAATGCTTCTGGCATTTCGTATAGGTAATAAATTTGGGCAAAATGCTTCTGGCACAATGTTTATGTAATAATCACGTAATAATTTAGCCCATAATGCTTCTAGCATAAAGAATTATAATGGCATAATTCAAATTAGTGTAACCAAAATTTAAGCCCATAATTCTTCTATCATAATTCACGTAATAATTCATAATTGTCTCAATGTGATAATGAAGTGATTGTGGTAATGAGCATAAATTACTATGGTAATTGCTTTGGATAAAATCAATCAAAATCAAATCACGGGTTGATCAATCACCAATTAATTGGCCTCAAATCTGCTTCTGGCATAATTAATACTAAATAATGTTAACACATATTAATTGGCCATAATGGCACAGTGGACAACATGTTGAGTTGGTACCTATTTTAGCTGGGTTCGAATCCCAGCAACTGCATAATCTATTTTTTTTCTTTCTTGTTGAATTGATGTTACTGATATTGATTTGGTACTACTGGACCAAGTACTACAGATATATAGTTGCAGTCCATAAATTTTTCTCTTTTCTTTTCCAATCAAACAATCCCAAACACATGAACAAATATATACAAATACGTATACCAAATAAATAAATCATGTAGGATTTGCTAGGGTTCATGCATTATGGTGATTTTTCATATTCAATTAATAGGCTCAATAAGCAAGAAGCATGAATATAAAATTAGGTTTTGGAAAACATTACTTGATGAAGAACGGATGAATCTTCAGCTTATGTGTGCAGAACTGAGAAGGTTGTCTTCTCAGCCAATCCAAGAACTATTCTGCCTCTTCTATCTGACCTCCCAGCAGAGACGAACAACTTTGATGAAGGAAAGATTTTGATCTGAGGTCCCGATCAAGAGGTTTCGTGGCGTGCAAACAGGCTGCAGCAGGGGGGTTTTTTTTCTCTTGGCTAGAGCTTTGGTTAGAGCTTCGTGCTGATAACGTGTTGTAAAACAAACATAAAATAATTTGAGAGAGAGAGAGTTTAGACGCAGAGAAATGGAGTGTGTGTCATATTCATCTCACTATGAGGAGTCTTATATAGGGCTACATCTTGTGTACAAAAGGTAAAACATCAATCACTCATACAATTACGAATGTGTCAATCGCTAATTAGAAGCATATCAATCGCCAATCAATAGTAATGGCATGCATCAAGCAATACCTATTGCATGAATAGCCATATCATTTACAACAATGCGTAGTTTATAATCCTTATGTATCACAAGTTGACGACATTTGGACATCCTTTCTGCATGTGTATTGAATGCTACTGATTTTGGTAGGATTCAAAACATTGAACCATTTTGATCCTATTTTTCATGTTCACTTGTCTCAGCAATTTCTAATTCTGGTTTACTGTGGCCTATTTCAGAAAGGAGTTGCAGAGAATTCTAGAGGCTATGATGAAGGACTAGATGAAATTATAACAAGTGCAAAGGTTAGTTAAATGCATTAGCGAACTGATAGAATCAAGACTCCGTTGATATGAAACTGCTTTGACACTGATCATTGTTGACATTGATGTCTGCAGGCTTTGGATATGGACTCTAGGTCTATGGAGGAACCAAGTGTAAAAGTTGATCAAGAGTCTCTGAATAAGCCTGCAGATCATATGTAACCCTTATCATAAGGAAGCTTTTTAGTTTTATATTGGCCTTAACTCTTAATTGATTTGTGAAGTTGGTAATTTACTGGTAAGTAGCTTTTCTTGTATTTCCAAGCACTCTACAATTGCCATTTGGGTATGTATTGTAAACAAAGTTCTATCCAATCCACCCTCTCTAGAGTGCTTGGAATGATTAAAGTTGAATAGGAAAGGCAAGAAGCTGTAAGTTACCACTGTTGTACTCAAACAGTTCATTTCAAGAAATGTCATTTTCTGTTAGTAGTTTATGCATCATTTGGGCTCACTCCTCTATTCCATATTCTGTTAAGTATTTAGAATGAGAAGAATGCCCATATTATCATCAGGCAAACATATTTGACCTTATTAATCCCTTATGTCAACAATTCTGGAGGAATGAACTGGATACCAATATCAGAATTTGTACAAAGTAGAAACACAACTTGCAAGCGACTAAAGACTTCTACGTTTTTAGTGCCTAATTTTATATCTCTACTCATCAAGAAGGAGCTAATGCTTTTAGTGCCTAGTTTATATCTCTACTCAAATAGCTTGCTAAATCAAGATTTGCATATATATATATATATATATATATATATATATATATATATATATATATATTGCGGAAGGATCTTATTCTACTGCAGTACAATATCAACTTGAAAAACTCAAGTAGCTTGTTATTCTACTGCAATGCATATAAAATTATGACTTGTCTTCGCAAGGAAAAGGCATAACAATGGACTTGCAACAGATTTAACATCTCTGAACAGTAACAATGGTTACAAATTAAACAATCCTACATCAGAAAATTGTTTAGCATTGCAGATGAGTGCATAATCAAACAAAATCGACAAGGGATGACAAATAATTTTTGACAATCATGCTCGGCTTGCTATTGCAGACTCATCAACTCATGTGCTGGAATACTCTTCCTCATCTGTACTTGGGTCACTTGTATCCTCTCTGCAAATCAAAAACAAGAAACCAAAAAATACCATCAGGGATTGATATAAGTATGTCGTTTGAGGGATAATGCAATATAAGTATTAGATACAACAACTAAATGCTTACCCAGTTTGAGGGATTGATATGCCATTTTTATTCTTCAACTCAGGACAATTTCTTTTATCATGTTGTTGGTCATTTTTTTTACATCCATGACAAAATCTACCTTTACCATTTGCCTTCTTTGCTGCTTTCAATCTGCCCTTCTCTTTCCCTGCCTTCAATCTTTTCCCACATCCTTTGGCCCTTACTTGAGTAGGTTCATTATAAATGTGTTGAGAAGAAAGACTTTTTTGTTCAACTGGCACTATTGCAGACTTAACAGTCTCACCATCAGCCATCATGGAATTATACTTCTCTGGAACACTCTTTAATGAATCTAAAAACAAACCACTTGCTTCTTCGCTACCCATATTCTTATCAATTACATCTATAGCATATTGGCATAACCGACTCCGCCTGGCAAGCAAATCTCTATTATCTGTTATCTCCACACCGACATCATCAAGAACTGTCTCAGCTTTTCTTGATTTCATCCACCTCTTTAAGATGTATTGATCTGGCAATCTATCAACAAGTTGTATAAATATGAGAAATGCCCAAATATATCTACATATCATAAAATTCTTTAAAGCATTCATGTGTATAAACACGAGCCATTTGGTCTGCCATCTCAAAGGGTGAGTGAAAATTTGGCTTCTCATTGATGTCGACATCAGTGGCGGAACTAGGATCCAAGACTTGCTTAGGCTAATTAGAAGTACACTAATTTTTTTTCTAGGTGGAATCATGTTGATTGTTTGGTCCAAATTGAGAATCTTTCAATAGGTTTTTATCCCCACTTGTTCTATTCTTGCTTCACTTGCAGACAATTCAGTACATAAGTGTATTGGCCTTCAAAATCTGCGAAAATTTATGTTTCCCCTCCTAATTCATCTTTATTCTAGTTCCTATTTATTCCAAACATTGTACATATATACTCATTTCAAGAAAAGTCACTAACCTTGCTATGAGCTTTAAACCGGGACTCTCGGTCAAATTGAGGATCATCAAGATTCATAGGATCGCCATAAAAGAAATCAAGAACCACCACAAAAAATCCAGCTGCAGCAACTTTATCCGTAGGTTTCCTTGTTCAAAAGACAATGTGAAGTAGTAAGAAATGGATACAATGCATTACTGAGCTCAAAGTTGTATGGTAAACTTGGAATAAGACCCCAACTGACCATCTTGATACCAAATTTCTCAAAACGAACATAGTTGCATCATTCAAACATTTACCTTAATCTCAAATTTCCCACTTGTCCTTTGTTCCTGCCTTACAAAACTCCAACCAAGAAGCAGCTTTATCTAATAATTCAACACCTTGCATCCCCCTTTGACCATAAAGACTTTTTTTGCAATTATGACACAAAAACCACGGCACCACTCCAAACCATTCGAATTCTTCTTCTTCGACCACAGAAGCAACATGATTAAACAAATCTAAACTCTTTTCCTTCCATACCTTCTGCAGCTGTTAGAAAAGTAAGCTTACAATCCTTACATATATCTCTGGCCTCAATGCATTCCCATAAACCATCAACAAACCCATTAAACCAATCAAGAGAAAATTGATCAGGAACACTAATTCCATTAACAAACCCATTAAACCAATCAAGAGACTTAGATAAAAAGAAAAGAAAGACCTTCCGTTTTGGAGCAACTCAAGAAACAAAGCAAGCTTTGATGGGGAAAGCCAGAGAAGATGACTGCAAGTCTGCAATGAAAATCAGTGCAGGAAGAAGAACTCGACTCAATATCACAACGAGAAGAACTGGCTGCATCTCATCGATCTGCTGGCTGCTGCGCCGTTGTGCGTCCAAGAGGCAACTAGGCGAGAGGCTGAGAGATCGAGGAGGTGAGGGAGGTTGCAGATAAGTTTTTTTTTTTTTTGGGCTCGTATGGGCTGAAGGTAGATATATATATTTAGGGGTTTTTGGCCCAAAATGTTGTCTAGGCTTGAGCCCATAGAGCCTACTACGTGGTTCCGCGCCTGGTCGACATGGTCCTCCATTAATTCCATATGTCGTTGACATGTGACGCCCCGATTAAACTGAACCATAAAATCTAACAATGTGTTTTCTTTAGAAACAAATCTCTTATAAAGATATGATTTACATATGTTGGCACCCATGTTGACTGAATATCATACATAGTCTTTAACCATCCATTATCACTTAAACCACTACTCTCAACAATAGTTGTGCAGCTTGCATCAAACTCATCTCTATTTTCTAAATTCCATATGCAATCTTGAAATTCATCATAATAACGAGTATATTTTCCTGGGTCTATTTTTTCAAAGAATTTATTTAGAATATGCCAGCTACAATACCTGTGAAATGTCTGTGGGAGTACTTTAGAGATAGCTTTCACCATTGTTGGATCTTGATCAGTAATAATCATCCTCAGAGCATCACCAGGCATTGCATCTAAAAATTCTTTAAAGAACCAATCAAAAGAATTAGTTGTCTCGTTGCTTAAGAATGCACAAGCCAAAATTATTGTCTGCCCATGATTATTTACTCCCACCAAAGGTGCAAAGATCAACGGATACATATTGGTATTGTAAGTTATGTCAAATATTACGACATCACCATAAAACTTGTAAAATCGTCTAGAAATTGCATCAGCCCAAAAGATATGTGTGATCCTGTTCTCGTTATCAGCCTCTATTTTGAAAATTAATGAAGGATCTTTTTATTTCTCTAGCAAGAAGTACTCATGCAACATATCTCCATCATGCCCCTTCACCTCTTTGTGACAATCCCTTTTGTAGTTATAAATATCTTGTTGCAAGCACCCAATGTTTTCCACTCCTCCTGAATGTACTCCAAGAAAGTCAAATTGTGTACATGTTGGCATATTGACCGCAGTCAGTTGTTTCGTTAATGATTTATGAATCGATGAAACCTCACGATGGATCTTTGTCAGATGTTTTCGTCATGGGGTAGTTAAAGGATGGTTGTGACCCTCATCAAAAATAGTGAGAACATATTTGCCGATCGTAGCACGTTTTACAACTACTATTCTTGCCTTGCAATTTTCTCTTGTTTGATTCCTATTTCTTTTCTTTCCTGTTACCTTTGATGTTCCTTCTTTAGAGCACACATACACCTTTCTTACAATCACACCATTCTTCTTCTCGCTAGTAAAACTTTTGATATCAAACCCTGATTCCTTTGCATAGCTTTTGTAAAACGTCTCAACGTCTTCTAGTGTATGAAATTCTTGGTTCTTTACAGGATACAGATCGACCTTCACTTGAGGACAATATATAGTAGTATCATCGAAACTTTGTTGTGACTCCATTCCTGCATCAAGGCACAGACAGAAATGTTACCTTTGTTTAACAACATCATAAGAGAAGGGGGGAAAAAGATAAATAAAAAAAAAACTAAACACAAGAGCAGACGATATGCTTATGCAAGAATGTGGGTCATAGAATATCTTTAATTACAAGAAGAAATATGGGTCATAGAAGTCTTAGAATATAAACTTTCATATCTGTTGGGATCTTAAATTTACCAAAATATATTTAGAAAATCCCCAGACATCAGTTTGCTAATGCATTTAACTAACCATAATTTTCTCAACTATGGAATGAATAACACTAGTGGTGGGCAACTAAACAAATAACTTGCCAATATTTAATGGAACAATGTTAACATACAACGAGTTCTTATATGATAAAGAAAACACACATCAATTCCTTGAGCAATAGAGAAACATACTCTCAAGAAATTTCATTCCAACAAATGTCAGCCCTGGGCTGAGAATTTCTCTAATACATTTTGCATCAAAACTTCCATTGAATGCAATTATTGTAAGTCACGGATAGTTAAAACGTATAAAATATCTTTACAAAAAGAAATATGGGTCTCCCGTCCCTAGACCTATATCACCCCACCCTTCACCCTTTCATGAAGTTTGAGAAGTGTATATCAATAATGGGTAAGTAGTGAGGGAAGAAAGAGAACACACATATATGTACCAGTTATTGAGACGTCTTGAATGAGAAGAGAGGAGAAGATTGAGCACAGCAGAGGAGAAGAGGATGAGACGTCTTGAGCGTGAAAAACTCTAGATTTGTGCGTTTGTTTTTTTGTTTTTCTTATTTGTTAACCCATGGGTTTCAACCTTGGTTAAGAGAGATGAGTTATGGTCCATTAGATTTAAGTAAATTGATCCAAGGGCTAAGAAAGGAGCCTCGCACTTTAATTTCAGAGCAAGACCTCGCTCTGGATAGAATCTGTATATATATATATATATATATACTGAGCAGCATAGGTGCCTAGCCTTGTACCAACCGCCCCAACATTCAGTGGCACACTAGCCTCTTACGGCAAACGTTACCCATCTTCAGCGGTGACCCAAAAAAAAGAAAAAGACAACCTTGGGTGCCCATTTACTCTAGACACCCATTTGCAGAGAAGCTTGCAGCACAGCAACGCCACGGTACTTAGAAATTTAGGAAAATAACCTCTTTTCAAGGATGGAATTGATTATTAACCTTTTAAAAAAAATTTGAAATCTAGCCTTTTTAGAATGTAAAAAGACATCACTACCCAAAACACGGAAGTTTCACCTTTTTTTTTTGTATTGAAAAGTGAGAAAGTTGGATTTGTCCCGGATGAATATGAAATTGTTACAAGACATGAAATGATGAAATCAGATGGAAATTGGATGGATTGGTTGCTCACGATGGTATAAATAGCCTTGAAAGGATCAGATCCAGATCATCTCAGAGAGTTCCTGACAAGACCCGCCCCGAATTCCACCCTGGAATCCGAAGTGGCCCTGCGGGACCCACCTTTAAAGGCCTTAAAGATGGGTCCCGCAGGGCCACTTCGGATTCCATGGTGGAATTCGGGGCGGGTCTTGTCAGTTCTAGCGCTCTTGACCCGCAAGAGAGAACCGGAGACCCGATCCCGTAACCCGGCTACAGCTCAGGCGTCCGTCTACCATACAACGGCGCACTGGTACCGTTCTCTTCATCTTGCCGTCGACGTCACGCCACTGTCTATAGCTTGATCATTCGTCGATTATGGAGAGAGAATCGACGCCGAGAAGACCCCGCTGCTCAGGTGACTTGGTAGTGATTTCCGGCCACCAATTGGCCTGCATGAGGTATCGAAATTAATCCTCTCGAGGTGCTTTACATGTTGTTCTAGTTGGTTTTCCATTTTGGTTAAGTTTTGATCAAACTGGTGTTTGGGTTGTTTCCGGGTTTCGACAGTTTCGATGCGTTTCCGGCGACTCCGGCGATCGTCGACGATGATTGAGGCATAGAACTCGACCTCCTCTTCAGGATCTACACATTGACGTGCCTGGTTTTCAATTTTGATTGACTTTTGATGATTTGGTGTTCTGGGGTGCGTCGAGCTTACCGGAATACATTGTTCACGGCGGCTTTCCTAGTTTATGGGTTCGTCTCCAAGCTCCTGGAGCATGATTCGATATCTGGCCGAGCTTGATTCTTGGAGTTGATTGAAATGGTGAGTTGGGGTCTAAGAAGCACCGAAACGGGTACGAGTTTCCAGATACGATACGATCGGAAACGTGGAAACGGCAAATCTTAAATGTAATAGGAAACGAGTACGTGAAGGAAACGCCAATTAAATATATATCTATATATATATAAAATTAGAGAAAAAAAATATGAAACATAAACAAGGTACTAGTACTATCTTTTCTCAACCATTGTTTCTCGTTTTACCCGAACCGAGAGTGCAATGTATAATTACACTTTCTCCTATATATAATTAGGTGGCAATATTTTAATGGGCAACCTCTGATAGACTTGCCTTTATACTAGGCTACTTTGTACTATCTTTTCTCTAATTAAATGCAAACCATTGACTCCCTTCTCCCTCTGTCTCTCGGCCCCCACCACCTGCTTTTCTCTATTCTCTTATTCTTTTTAATCATTCTTCCACGATTTCATCTCTGCCCTCTTAGCAGCAACTATTTTTCTTCTCTCCTCCTCCTTCTTATTCACTTCTTCTTCGTATTCAACTATTTCAGTCTTATAGAGCCCAAGCAAGTAGCAGCCATGGTTCTCAAGACTGAGCTTTGCCGCTTCAGTGGCGCCGAGATCTACCCGGGTAGGGGCATCAGATTCATCCGCTCCGATTCTCAAGTTAAACACCAAAGCCTAACTGCACCTCTCTCTCTCTCTCTCTCTCTCTCTCTCTCTCTCTCTCTCTCTCTCTCTGTGATCGATTTCTATACTCATCGACTCCATCACTAATACTGGAGTTATGGCTTGGTTTAGGTTTCTTGTTCCTGAATTTCAAGTGCAAGAGGTACTTCCACAAATGGAACCGAAGAATCGTGAAACCGAAATCTGTTCGGTTTTTGCTCGGTTTAGGACGTTTCCATGTTTCCTATTTATTTACATTTTGGATTTTCTGCATTGGATACAGACGTTTCCAAACCCGGATGTGCGTTTCCGAGTGTTTCCGACCCGTTTCTCGTTTCGATATGGGAAACGCGGGCATTTTCGCGTTTTCGTGCATCATAGGTTGGGGTACATTGCCACCATACATTGTTTTGAGAAGAAAAGAAGCAGATAATTACGGACACAGTGAGCAAAATGTTACAGAATCACTGAATTGCCATCACTAGGCCTCATCAAAAAACCCGCGGATCAAGTGGGCCGATGGAGGCCCGTCGGCCCTGAGGGCTAAAAGCCCGGCCCGGCCCGTTAAAAAGCCCACAAAAGCCCGCCTCAGTGGGTAGTGGGCCGGCCCGCCAAAAGTCGGCAAAAACCCAGCCCAACCCGTAGGCCCGCTAAGCCCGACCCGTAAAAGACCGTAAAATATTTTATATATATATATATATGTAGATATTTGTGTGTGTGTTTATAAATACACACACACACACACATATAGATTTATATTTGTGTGTGTGTGTTTATATATATATATATATATATATATGTATGTATGTGTGTGTGTGTGTTTATATATATATATATATAGATATATATATATGTGTGTGTGTGTGTGTGTGTGTGTGTGGAAATTCTTATACTTCTATATAAAATATATGCATTAGTGCATATATACATTCTACATATCGGTTGACCAATTCAATCGGATTCCAAAATATGGTGAAATTAGCTAAATTTTTTACGACACTCATAATTTATTGTAATAAACTCATCTAACGGTCGGTTTTTCCATTTTCTTTGAATTGATAGGGGTTGCTCTTTGGAGTGTATGATATATAAATATAATTTTATAAGAGTAACTAAGTTTGACTAGTGGATCAAATTCGAAACGAGAACCAAATTGGCTGAATTTTCTACAACCACCATAAAACATTACAATCTCTCCATCGAGCGGTTGGTTTCTCCGAATTCATTTTCCACTTCATGGTTGCTTTATAATGAACCTCAACAATTTAAATGTAATGTATAAGTCATACAACTTTAGGAGGAAAATTGGTATAGGCCAATGTGTTTGTAATTAAAATTTTTTTTTTTATCTCATGTCCACACACATCCATCGATGGAATATTTATAAACGTGATGTGAAAAAATAAGCACGTTTCAAGGTGGTCATGCCATCGGTCAACCAAGAAAACATACAAGTGACGACGGTTGACCAATTAGATCAGATTCGAAAATATGGTGAAATTGGCTAAATTTTTTACCACACTCATAATTTATTGTAATAATGTCATCCAACGGTCCATTTTTCCATTTTCTTTGAATTGATAGAGGTTGCTCTTTGGAGTGTATGATATATAGATATAGGTTTATAAGAGTAACTAAATTTGACCTAGTTGATCGAATTCGAAACGAGAATCAAATTAGCTGAATTTTTTACAATCACCATAAAACATTACAATCTCTCAATCGAGCGGTTGATTTCTCTAAATTCATTTTCCACTTCATGGTTGCTATAGAATGAACCTCAACAATTTAAATGTAATATACAAGTCATACAACTTTAGGAGGCAAATTAATATAGGCCAACATCTTTGTAATTAAAATTGAAATTTTTATCATATGTCCACGCACATCCATTGATGAAATATTTACAGACGTGATGTGAAAAAATAAGCACGTTTCGCGGTCGTCATGCCATCGGTCAACCAAGAAAACATTTAAGTGACAACGGTTGACCAATTCGATCGGATTCAAAAATATGGTGAAATTGTCTAAATTTTTTACCACACTCATAATTTATTGTAATAATCTCATCCAACGGTCTATTTTTCCATTTTCTTTCAATTGATAGGGGTTGCTCTTTGAAATATATGACCATAGGCCAACATCTTTGTAATTAAAATTGAAATTTTTATCATATGTCCACGCACATCCATTGATGAAATATTTACAGACGTGATGTGAAAAAATAAGCACGTTTCGCGGTCGTCATGCCATCGGTCAACCAAGAAAACATTTAAGTGACAACGGTTGACCAATTCGATCGGATTCAAAAATATGGTGAAATTGTCTAAATTTTTTACCACACTCATAATTTATTGTAATAATCTCATCCAACGGTCTATTTTTCCATTTTCTTTCAATTGATAGGGGTTGCTCTTTGAAATGTATGATATATAGATATAGGTTTATAAGAGTAACTAAATTTGACCTAATTGATCGAATTCGAAACGAGAATCAAATTAGCTGAATTTTTTTACAATCACCATAAAACATTACAATCTCTCAATCGAGCGGTTGATTTCTCTGAATTCATTTTCCACTTCATGGTTGCTTTAGAATGAACCTCAACAATTTAAACGCAATATACAAGTCATATGACTTTAGGAGGCAAATTGATATAGGCCAACATCTTTGCAATTAAAATTGAAAATTTTATCTTATGTCACGCACATCCATCGATGGAATATTTACAGACGTGATTTGAAAAAATAAGCACGTTTCGCGGTCGTCATGCCATCAGTCAACCAAGAAAACATACAAGTAACGACAATTGACCAATTCGATCGGATTGGAAAATATGGTGAAATTGGCTAAATTTTTTATCACACTCATAATTTATTATAATAATCTCATCCCATGGTCGGTTTTTCCATTTTATTTAAGTTGATAGAGGTTTCTCTTTGGAGTGTATGATATATAAATATAAGTTTATAAAAAGGACTAAATTCTGCTTACTACCCTGTACTTTCAAGGGTTCATCAGTTCAGTCCTTGCACTCCTAATTTAATCAAAAAAGTCCTTGCACTCTCTAATTTCATCAAATCAATCCAATCCGTCACCACTCTGTCAATTTTTGAGGAAAATTTCCAAACTACCCATCTGCATTCACAACACTAACACGTCGGTGGGCTGCCTAGCGATGGGTAGTTTGGGAATTTTTCCTATGAAAAGGTCCCACGTCAGCATTTTAACAGCGAAAATTGACCGAATAGTGATGGATTTGATCGATTTGATGAAATTGGAGAGTGCAAGGACTTTTCTGATTAAATTAGAAATGCAGGGACTGAACTGATGAACCCTTAAAAGTACAAGGTAGTATGCAGAATACCAAACTGTCACGACCCTGATTTTACACACAAGAAAATCGATATATATATATAACCCCATAATTATATATGCGTGAATGTCCAGTCATCAATACAAAATACCTGGAATCTTTTTCCCTTTAACTTACACAGATATTGATGCACTGAACCCTCAAAGTTAATATACACTCGCTCCATAGAGTTATATATTACACAAGCTTACGAATTAAATTGTCAACTACAAGATAAAACGTAAATGCTCCTCAGAGTAACTATACAACGGAAGTCCTTATCAACGGTAAAGTCACAAAGATGGCTTCCTACCGTAAAGCTGCAAAGCGTCACCTCAGCTTCAACCACGATTTCCCTGACCTGCAGGATTAACCCCTACACCATTCCATTGAATAGTGCACCGGGTTTCCACACAACAAAACCCGGTAAGCTTATGAAGCTCGTATGAGTAACTCAAAACCAATTACACAAATTTCACAAAAGCCTCCCGCTCATAACCTCAATCCTAGCATTCAATTACACAAATTTCGGTCAAACAAGACTTCCTCAAGCAATGTTTGACGCCATCCTAACGCACTACGGCGAATTCCAACATCACACTCATTTCCCATTTCCCCCCTAGGAGCTTTTGTCATCAACATGACATCAAAGGTGAAAATCAATGAATTACCTTCCTATCCTCAACACAGAGTACAATTCGTCACCACTATAGCTTTTAAGATAAATCAAACCATCAATCAATAAAATCAAGAAGAAACAGGGCAATCACATATCAAAGCAAGCAAAACAATCATAGTAACCCCTGCATATAATTTAGTTCAGGAGGTCACACTTAGTCAAACAATTCAAGTCAAGGTAGTCATCGAAGTCCCACACTCTGACGTCTGTAGGTAGCCCCAACCATCACAGCAGTCCTCTCGATCTTTGTTAACTTAATAACAACTTAGCTCCGCTACCGAGCAATCATCACACTGATCATCACCTAGATTTCCACCGATCATCACCCAGATACTCATCGTCCAACTAATCATCACCTAGATTTCAAGGATCATCACATAGATTCACGCAGATATCGCCACTCATCGCACAGATAGCGATCATCACATAGATTTCGCTGGTCATCACATAGATAGCGATCATCACATAGATTTCGCTGGTCATCACATAGATAGCAATCATCACATAGATTTCGCTGGTCATCACATAGATACCGATCATCACATAGATTTCGCTGGTCATCACATAGATAACGATCATCACATAGATTTCGCTGGTCATCACATAGATATCAACCATCCTATTCATATTCCTACACAAGCTACACAGATATTTCCATACAAGCTTTACATGACAATCATCACAAAAATTCACCATACTGATGTCATCGATTCATTACACAAATATTCCTACACAAGCTTTTCATGATAATCATCACAAAGATTCACCACGAAGTCACTAATACAGGAATATATATGTATATATATATATATATATATATACCCCATAATATATATATAGACACACATAGTCATCCACTCAGAAATGCCACTAATACCAACTATAGTCGTAGTTAACCTAATAACTCCAAGACAATAGGGTAGTCATGCTCATAACAAATATCGATCATATTCATAACAAATATTGATCCTGCTCATAACAAATATCAATCCTGTTCATAACAAATATCGATTCTACTCATAACAAACATCGATCCTGCTCATAACACATATCGATCATACTCATAACAATTATCGTGAGATTTCCCCAACAAACGATAAAGGTAATTCGTTCACTAATGAACCTTGTGAGATTACTCACCTTGAATCTCCCGCTGCGTCTTCAATTCAGGACAAGGCAGCCAATCCACAAAATAGCTGTCGAAGGAGTACTACTTCACGTACCTAAGGAATTACAGCTCTCATTCAGTCAACGAATCACAAGGAATAACGTTCGAAACCCTAAATCGAACCAAAATTCCCAAGGTGATGCCAAATGAGGCGAAACCACATCCGAGGCCTCCCAAAGTCCCCGGAATATGTCCACGATCGATGTGACCAAATCACAAGTCGATCAGACGCTCGAATCCTCAAGGATCAAATAAATCGATCGGTATGAAACTGCAAAAATCATAACAATTCCATACGAACTCCAAAATTTGCATATTATATATCGAAACGCTCGTATCAACGAGTAGAACATATATAATACCAAAACCAGTTCCTTAAGTGGCCGGAACACCGCCGGAACGCCACCACAGACGGTGGTGCACCGCCGCCGGCCAAAAACTCATTATTTCACAAAACTCCCAACATCAAAGTTCTTCATCTAAGCATGCTTGTGAATTCTCATAACTAGCTCGAAGTCAGAAAACAAGCTTAAGGGATCGAAAACTACCTCACAAGCCGTGAACAATAATCCCAACTGAGTTGATCGAAGTTTCACGTGAATCGATCCAAACAACCACCAAGGATCGATCAACGAGGCTGCTCTGAGCTCAACCAAGAAGACTTGAAGCCTCGCCGACGTCGGAACAAGGAATTCCGATCGGGTCCGAAAACGCCAACCTGCACCGCCTTCTACAGCCGCCACCACCGAGAATCAGTGCTAGAGGACACCACAGGGACGACCAGACGGAGGAGACGAACTGATCTGGAAAGTTTCGTCACCGGAGACCGCCGCAGTTCGCCGGAAAAGTCGGGTCGGATTGTCCGGGTTCGGGTCGGGTCAGCCGGATAATTTCGATTCTGAAGGTAGCAGCCGAGAGAGAAGAGAGAGAGAAAGTAACTTCCGAAAATGGAAGAAATGAAAATAGTAAGTTTCCAACTTGGGAAACTTCTATTTATACCAAAATGGAAATTCCTTCCAATGGCCATAACTTTCTCATACGAACTCCGATTCTCGCGTTCCACATGTCCACGAACTCGTATTGACGCGCTCTACAACTTTCGTGAAGGAAGTTTTCGGAGAATCCCAACGAATAAAAAGTCAACCCTTGGCAACCCCCTAAAACCATATTCTTCAATTAATTATTCGCCCGAAACACTTCCGCTCCATCCACGAGCCACGAAACCGTCCAATAGTTATAAAATTAATTCCGGAAAATCCTCGGAAAATAATTACGAATTTCCGGGGCATCACAAATCCTTATAAAAAATATTATTTTTAAAGATTTATTTGTAAATAAAGCCCGCAAGGCCCGCCCCAAAAAAGCCCGCAAAGCTTAGCCCGGCCCGGCCAGGCCCGAAAAAGCCCGCGAGGCCCGCAATTAATGGATGGGCTTGGATCCTTCAATTTACAATAAAGCCCGGCCCGGCCCAGCCTGCTACTATTTAAAAATGGAGTAAGGCCCAGCTCGGCCCGGCCCAAGCCCGCTACCAATGGGCCGAGCTGGCCCGTTGATGAGGCCTAAATTGTTAGAAATAGTATGCTTAAACAATCACAAAACACATAATTAAGAACCTATACTAGATCAAATCATGTTAATAGAATTACTGCAAATTAACTTAATGTAAAACGAACTAGGAATTGAAAACAACATATTAATCCTGAATCTGCAGAAAACAAGAACACAAGAATATGAGCCCAGGAAACTTACTCGATGCACTCCCACTGTCCATAATAGCCTTTTCCTGATTTCACCCTTATGTTCTCTTAGTATATGGGACTAACAATAAGAACAACTCGTGCATCAGAAGGGACCAATCTGACATATATATACAGCAACCTTGCAAATCAGTTTCATCCATAAAGAAACTGCTACAATACCTTAACTGCTTATCAGGTTTAACTGCTTGTCTAACTGCAACCCGATTTTGAATTCAAATAACAGGTAAGCTTGTCTTATTATGATATATATCATAAGCTTATACTATAGTCTAAACTTAGATTAATTACATATATGAAATATAAATGCAGAATACAATTCTAAACAATGTCTTGTTCCATAAGCAATATTAATTTGCTTACAATCTCCCACTGAACTTGACATTGATTTGAAATTGTAAATGAATGCATATATATATAAATATATATATATATATATGCTCACATATGAACTGATTTACTTAAGTGTGCACTACAAGTTTAGATATTTATGCTATTTAAATCTTGTAATCTTGATTCTGTCAATAATGTCTAACTACAAGGAACCTAAGAACATTATAGTGAATAAAATAGATCGACATTGATGTTCCAAGATCACATTGTAGTAGACTAAAATCACATGAATCTCAGCTACAATAACAGTATAAACACACATGTGCTATGAATGCATTCAACTACACACTTGTATGTTTAAAGTCCTACCAAAATTTCTAAATGAATAGAAATAAAGCAAATTATATCTCATTTTGAAGCTTTTATCACAATCTGCATATATATATATATATATATATATATATATATATATGTATATTGCCATCATATGAATTTCAATATGTACATGTACTACTTGATTGTAGCAGATGCTCAATAGGATAAAACTTAATAATATAATTGCACGTACATTATTGATCATATCACAACTAAACAATAATAAATCCATAATACATACTAACTAGTGATGATTCTGACATGTAATTCAACACTAGATGATGTCTTTAATTCCCATATGTGCAGCATGCTTGACAAAATTAGCTACAGGTAAAAGCTTTTGTCAATGGATCTGCTAACTGATCTTTAGTTCCAATCTTTACAACCTCAATCTCTCCATCCCTAGCACTTTCTCTCACTGCAAAGTACTTGACATCAATATTCCTTGAATCTGAAGACCTCTTGTTGTTCTTTGAAAAGAACACTGCTGATGCATTATCACAATAAATCACCATAGGCCTTTCTACAGAGCTTATTAGCTTCAAATGAGAAATAAAATTTCTCAACCATAATGCATGACCTGTTGCTTCATAAATGGCAATATATTCAGCTTGAAAAGTTGATGTTGCTGTCAATGTTTGCTTTGTATTTTTCCATGAAATGGCTCCACCTGCTAGAAGAAATATGTATCCAAATGTTGATTTCAAGTCATCCATGTCTGATTTATAGGATGCATCTGTGTAGGCCTCCATCTCAAGTTCTTGCTCATCAATTTTTCTGTAAACCAACATGTGATCCTTAGTCTTCTTCAGGTACCTCAACAACTTCTTTCCTGCTATCCAATGTTCATGGCCTGCATTTGATTGAAACCTTGAAAGCATATTTACTGCAAATGATATATCAGGCCTTTTATAGATTTGAGCATACATCAAGCTCCCCACCAATCTTGCATAAGACACATTTTTCATTCTTTCTGCTTCCAACACATTCTTAGGACACTGACCCTTGTGCAGCCTATCTCCCTTAGATATTGGTGCATCACCTGACATACAACCTTGCATGCCAAATCTCTGCAATATCTTGTCCACATAATTTTTCTGAGATAAACCTAAAGCATATTGCTTTTTGTTTCTAGTTATCTCTATGCCTAGCACATAATGTGCCTCACCCATGTCTTTCATGTCAAACTGACTTAATAGAAAAGCCTTTGTTTCTTTCAATAAGCAAATATTACTGCTTGCAAGTAAAATGTCATCAACATACAAGATGAGCAAAATAAAATTGCTCCCACTGGTCTTAAGATAAATACACTCATCTAATTTATTTTTCAAAAATCCAAATTGAGTGATTAGCTTATCAAACTTGAGGTACCATTGCCTGGAAGTTTGCTTAAGACCATATATTGATTTCTTGAGCTTGCAAACCTTGCTTTCATCTTCTGTAAAACCATCTGGCTGCAACATATAAATTTCTTCATGCAAATCTCCATTCAAAAATGTAGTCTTGACATCCACCTGGTGCAACTCAAGGTCAAAATGTGCTACTAGGGCCATGACAACTTTGAATGCATCTTTGGTTGAGGCTGGAGAGAAAGTCTCATTATAATCAACTCCTTCCTTTTGATTATAGCCCTTAGCCACTAACCTGGCTTTATACCTTTCTACTTTGCCATCTGCATCCCTTTTGGTCTTAAACACCCATTTACATCCTATAGGCTTAGCATTGCATGGTTTATCAACTAAAGTCCACGTACCATTTTGTGCCATGCTATGAAGCTCATCCTCTATTGCTAAGCTCCATTTTGCACTATTTACAGATTGTATAGCTTCTGCAACTGATATAAGATCATCTTCAACTCCTAGATTAGATTCTTCAATAGTCAGGTACAACTTGTAATCATCTAATATGGCACATTTTCTGGTTCTTGTAGATTTTCTCAAGGCTACAGGTCGAGACACTTCTACATTTGGTGCTACATTTGTCTCATCTTGTTGATCAACTTGCTGTACTTGCACATCATTATTCATACTTTGTCCACTTTGAACAGCTGCTACTGCATTATCATTTCCAGTACCATTTTGCACTACATTTTCAACTTGATGTGCTGCAATGTCATCCTCTTCATTTTCTGGAACAGGATTCAAAAATACTTCATTTTCTAAAACTGAATTGTTGCATTCCTGGTCCAGGATTGATGAGGCATTGCAATCCTGGTACACAAACCATTCTTCAAAAGCCTTGTTACTGTTCTCCATCGCTGCCATGTCCTTTTCTGCATCTTTTCTTGCATTTGCATTGTTGTCAAATAGTTCATCATAAAATGTGGCTCTGTGTGACTCCACAATCCTTGTGCTTCTACTTGGACAGTAAAATTTGAAGCCTTTAGATTTTTCACAGTAGCCAATGAAGTAACCACTTATAGATTGAGAATCAAGCTTGCCATCTGCCACATTATGCACTTTTACTTCTGCATTACAGCCCCACACATGGAAATGGTTTAAACTAGGCTTGTAACCACACCATAATGCAAAAGGAGTTTTCAGCACAGCCTTGCTTGGAGTTCTATTGCAAATATAATTTGCTGTTTTCAAAGCTTCTCCCCACAGAAATTTGGGAAGTGCAGACCTTACAATCATGCTTCTCACCATGCTAATCAAGGTTCTATTCCTCCTTTCTGATACTCCATTCTGCTGTGGGTTATAAGGAGTAGTGTATTGAGCCACTATCCCACATTCTTGCAAGTACAATGCAAAGGACCCTTGTGTTGTCCTTGTTCTGTATACCTGCCAAAGTATTCACCTCCCCTATCTGATCTTACACACTTAATTAATTTTCCAGTTTGTTTTTCAACCTCAGCCTTATAGATTTTGAAAAATTCCAAAGCTTGTGACTTTTCTGAAATTAAGTAAATTTAACAAAATCTTGAAAAAACATCAATGAAAGTGAAGAAATAACAATTCCCACAGATTGTACTAACTAGAAAAGGACCATAAATATCCGTGTGAATTAAATCAAGCATTTGTTCACTTCTCTTTGAACCTGTGTTCCTAGCATTTGTCATCTTGCCTTTCAAGCAATCAACACAAATTTCAAAATCTGTAAAGTCCAAGGCAGGTAAAATACCTTGTTTCACAAGTTCTTGCAATCCTTGTTTTGAGATATGACCTAATCTTTTATGCCACAGGAAAGATGATTGATATCGCTAAAAGCAAGCACGCAATTTAATCTTGAAAAAATGTCATCGTTAGTATATGGTATATAGGGATCGTTCTAACCGGGGATTGAGGGTACACCTGTCATTGTAAAAACAAATAAAGAATTAATAAAAATATAAAGTAAAAAAAAATTACAAAAAGAATATATACAAATAACGAAATAAAAGGGGGGTTTAAGAATTATGATTTCAAAAATTAAACTAAACAAAATGTAAAAACACATGTACAAGAATGAAATGTAAGAAAAACAAAGATCAAAACCAATTCCATATGATTAAATTCGATTCAAACCCTATAATTGATCATCTAAGTCATGAGAAAGAAGTTGATCATGTGAAACATTCGACGCAAACGATTTCCCATATTTTACTTTCCTTTACTAATTAACCTAAGTGAAAGCACCAAAATCAATCCTATTAAACATGCAATCATAGTCTAGAAAGCTAGCTAATCAAAACATGTTCAACGTAAGAAGCATAGAGAAAGGTTATCAACTTAAGTGCACAACCTAGTTATGAATAAGTTCACCTATTTGCAATTCTCTTCAATTGAACTTGACGTTTGTCCAAAGCCTTTACTACTTGTGATTTAGGTTCACAAAACTATTAGGTGAATCGTTTACCTAAATCTAGCACCAATTACATGCAAATCCTATAAGTGTCGACCCAAATAACATAAACATATAAAAGTTTTCTATCAAGCAAATTCAATCGAACAAACTCACATAAGCAACTTAGAATCACAATTATGGAATTCAAAAATTTTATTTAAACATACTAGGCCTGGGATCGGTTCTGATTTTGTTATTTTTTGCCTGAACCGGAACCGGAACCGGAACCGGAAAGTTTTCTTCGGTTCGGTTACGACGCTTTTCATTACTGGAACTGTTCTGAAACCGGAACCATTTTTTCCGGTTCGGTTATGCATTGTTTTCGATTCCTGTACACAACAAGAAAAACACCGAATTTTGCAATTTCCCAACTATTTCCAGCCACATATACAGAACTACAGAAGGAGTAAAGCAGTAGGGTTGAAACATCAATAATCACAATAACAAGCTAAATGAACAGAACTAGATAGTCAACAAATCACGTTCCAACATACTTTCTGACAAAACCAAGAGGAGGAGGGAGAGAGGGAGGGGGGGGGGGGGGGGGGGGAGAGAGAGAGAACTTGAAAATGAAGTGTGAAACCCAACCCCTGCCCTTTACACTTGGACCAAGGCTTCCCTTCTTTTTTGATAATTTAGATTGTGATTGTATCAGGGGAACTCGATTTGGTATTCCAGATGAACTGGGTATTTGAGTATTTCTGGGTTTTGAATTGGGGAAGAACGAAGAAGTGAAGAACAGTTTGATACTTCGATATCGAAATCGCTCTAATCAAAATGGGTGATCGAAATTGGCGTTGTTTAGTTTGTTTATCTAATATGGGTTATGGGCTCTAAAATCTTGCATATGGGCTTCTAAAACGTAATGGACTAATGGGGGTATATCTCTTATATGGGCTTATAGGGAGTATGAACGGTTCCTTCGGTTCCTTATAGTTAGGACAATGCATAACCGGAACCGAACTGAAAGCTGTCAAACGGTTCGGCTCCAGCAAAATGTTGCGTTTTTTATATGCAAAATCGGACCGAACCGTCAATTTCGGTTCAGATCAGCGCGGTTCCACCGGTTTCCGGTTTTAAAATCCCAGCCCTAAAACATAGAATTGGGCTTAAACTTTGCCCTAAATGTTATTGTTAACTAGAAACAAGTTCATACGAAATCAAACAAGGAAATCAAAAGATTACAAGGAAAAAGAATGAATTACACCGTGAGTTGGAGATGGAGATGGAGAGCTTGAACGTTGGAATCTTGAATCTTGGAAGCAAGTCTTCAAGGTGGACGATGAAGGCTAGGATCTTCACGGCTTCTTCTTCTTCTTCTTCCTCTCCTTGCTTGAAAACGCAGAACTTGCAACTAGAAAATGGAGAGAGAGAGCTTATGACGTTATGGAGAATTTTCTGAATGAAAGTGTGTGTTTAAACATCAAGCATAGGGGGGTTTATATAGGGGGACGGCCAAGCTTCATGATCATTCTTTTAATTTCCCAAGGAATTAATCTGATAATGCCACATAGCTTCGACCAATCACGTAGTGCCACGTCATCTCTGTTGTGTCATCTAACCAATCAAAAAGCTCCAAAATCAATCCCTAATATATTGTTGCCGAATTTCTCATGATTTAATCTGATTTTGTTCACAATTTTCAGCCAAATATCTAGGCATGAACCTAGACAATGTATCCGGACGCATTTTGAACCTTTTCTCCCTTAAATCTCTCCATGGCTTTATCCTTAACATCCTCCCCTTGATTTTCTCTTGATTTTCACATTAAAACTGCAGATTCTAATTCCTTAATTTCAGTCAACATATCTTGAGGGATGAATCTGGACTTGTTTTGAGCCTTTTCTTGTTGCACACACTTCACCCTTCCTTGAAATTCTCCAATGTAATCTCGTTGATTCTCTCCTTGATTTTTCACATTATCTCCATCATTTCCCATGGCCAAAAATCAGATTTAATTTCCCAAAATATCTCCAACGTCATCTTCTTTGATCCTTTCTTTATTTTCACGGCATTAAGGGATTTTATTCTCCAAAAATTCCTCTTTTTACGTCCAACAACCCAAAATCCAATGGGCTTTCACCATTTGCCGAAATCCATAATTAATCTAGAAGATTCTTGGGCCTCCATGCGTAATCTTCAAGCCATGTGGTCTCTTAGTGCCTCCAGGATTCTTCAAATTCCACCATTTTTCTTCATTCTTTTGATCATGCTTCCTGGCTGGCTCAGGAGCTTGCTTTGAAAAGTTTCCTATTTTGAATAGGATTTCCTGGTTGAATCAGGATATCCTGGCTAGACTAGGAAAACTTCATTTCTTCTTTTCAGCTCATTTCAGCAACCCATGTGTCTTGCCTTAGCCATTTCCAACGTTTCCTAGCTTCCTTTCTCCTTTGAGCTCATTTATGCTCCTTTTGCTTCATGGGACCTAAAAATAGAAACTTTTATTAAACTTCCTAAAAATAGAAACTTTACTAAAAAGGAAACTTTCCTGCACAAGAAGGATTTGTTCAAGGAAATAACTAAGTAAATATAAGGAAATAATTATTAAAACGTCGCATAAAAATGTTCCTATCAATGATGCATCACAAAATTTTCTTTTTGAACCTGATTTGCTCAAAAGAAAAATTTTCTTGCTGTCATCAGTTTCAGCTACAATATTTTCACAATTTGCACACCAATAACCATTTACCAGCATCTCCAAAACAATTTGAACCATGATAGAAATTCATAACTTTATTATTACTTGAAAAGCTGAAACCATTGTTTACTACAAATTGAGAACCAGAAATTAAGTTCCTACTAATACTTGGAATACAGTACACATTGTTCAATACTAATACATAATTATTCCTAAACTTGAGTTTGACAATCCCTACAGCCTTCATAGCCACTCTTTGGCCACTTCCAGTACACACCCTTGTCTCATTCTTTCTTGGGATTGAAATTTTTGACAATCCCTGTAATGAATTGACAATATGAATAGGGGAACCAGTGTCAAACCGCCAAGAGTTGTCATTTACAAAAGCATTTGACTCAAAATTGAAAACATATTTTAAAAGAAAACTACCTTTCTTTTTCAGCCAAGCTTTGAAACCTTCACAATCTTTCTTAAAGTGACCAAGTTTCTTGCAAAAGAAACACTTAATGCCACCTACAGGTTTGTTTTTCATTTTATCGATCATGATCAGATTTCACAATGGATTTAGAGGTGCTTACAGGTTTAAAGTTCTTGTTGTTGCCAAATTTCTTCTTGTACTTGATTTTGGACATCAGATTCACAGCCACCTCTTATCCTTCTTGCTTCTGCATTTCATCTTCAACTTCCACACATAGTGAAATCAACTCATTAATTCTCCATTTTTCTTTCTGAGTCTTGTACAATGTCTTGAGTTGAGAATATTCATTTGGGAGTGTGTCCAGAATCATGTACACCAGGAATGAATCATCTATTGCCATATTCAGTGCTCTCAGCCTTGCAGCAATATCAGAACCTCTCATTATGTACTCTCTCACACTAGTCTTGCCATTGTATTTCATCCTTGCAAGAGACCTCACCAAATTCTGCACTTCAGCCTTATCAGAAATTTTAAACTTTTCTGCAATGGAATTAAAGAACTCCTTGGCCAATTCTGAATCAGGTATACTGCCCTTCACATTCTCATGCATGCTTTTCTTGATCATGATCAATGCCATCTTGTTATGCTTGTACTATTTCTCATATTTGTCCCTTGCATCTCTGCTAGAACTTTCAGTTAATGCTGCTGGAGGATCTTCTTTCAACACATGGTCATAATCCAATATCCCCATATTCAGTTCTATGTCCCCTTTCCATTTCTTAAAGTTTGAGCCATTTAGAAGCTTAATCTAATTGATGCTCATAGGAAAGTGCATAGCTGCATGTGAAATTATCAAACAGATTAATCTAGTGTAACTTAATACCAGAATAAACTGTATGTCCCAAACAATGTAGTATATATATGCAACAATATGAAGCTTTATCAATTTCAAGACTTTGACAACCTTTGTGGTGTACTAATCTCTATTGATATATGAATGTTCATTTACTCAATATATATATATATATATATATATATATATCAGATTCAAAACCAAATGTCTGCAACTGTGTTCTTTGGAAACCAGTGCAAATTAATTTTAAGTTTCAAAACCTGCAACTTTAGCAATAGAACATTGACATCGTTTTTCTCTTTTGACATAAAGCCACTTTGACAGCACATATTGATAGGAGCATAAAATGCGACGAATTTATAGTTCAAACCTTTATACTTTTGCTTAGTTTATTCCTTAAAAAGATCAATTTAACTTTGTTATTTTCTTAGGTACTTTGAGAAGCAGTTAAGGAGAAAAGAGAGCTACAATGGTGAAATCAAGGCACTTCACATGAAGTAGTGATGAAAAGGATGGATTCTGGTCATTCATTGGTCCTAAAACTCAAGGGAAGATGGAGAAAGTTTCTGTGAAAAACAGTTGCAGAGAAGCAGAAAACAGAGTACTACAGTCTGCCTTATTTTCTTATGTTTTGTGAAGTTGTTTTGAAGAACCTTCAAGTGGAATTATGAAGAAAGGGCTATCAACATTTGAAGACCACATGTTATACTATAACTACAGGTAAATATTTGGTCCAGAATGATAAAGAGGAAGCCGGAGGCTGTGCTCAAAGTTGGTACCCCGAGAAGACTGTTTCCATCAGCTTTTCAGGAAGCTTTTTCAAGGACTTTTCTACTGGACTTAAGGATGCAAATCATGAAGTTCTCTCCCAGATTTGGAGAATATATGTTGTAGAGCAGTTCAAAATCAAGAATCATCCAAAACGGTGGTGAAATTCATAAGTTATGATGCTGCAAAAGATGAGCAGAGGATAAGGAAAATCTGGAATTTTTACCAAGTCTTTCTGCGAAGCATTTTCAAGACCGTTGTTGGGCCACGTTTCAAGAAGCTTTCTAGAAGGTTTTTGTAAGTTTTTGAAGAGTGACATCAGAAGTGTTCTGTGGCAGAATATCACCGTCATATCTGCTGGGAACCCTTGTCAAACATGGAGAGGAAAATCAATCCTATTTGAGAAAGGAAAGTGAATTAAAAGGTATATTTTCTGAAGATATTCTTGGCAGATTTTGGGACCAATTTTATTGGAATTTTGCTGCGTTATACTTATCAAGAGATGGTTAGAAAGACTTAAGGAAGGTTCAGAAGATTGTGTGGCAGCTAAGCAAGTGGAATTGGAGAAGAATAAGGAGAACTCAACCCGGTTTTAAGGAGAAAAGCTAGGGGCTTGTAAACCATAAAAATAGAAGGCTTCTTTGCGTCATAGGCAAACGATATCAGATAGATTTCACACCCTCAAAACAGCCCTAGCTCTCTGATTTTCGAAGCTCCATACAAGCATAAGGAAAAGAAGTCGCCAAAGTCGCCATCTGCCACCACCGTGACCATCCATCTTCAAGCAACATCCACCGTGTCTCTTCACTCCCTTTTTCTGCGACTTTGTCCTTTTATTTACAATATGTTACTGTGTGTTTACCTTAGAACAATGAGTAGCTAAATACTTTTGTGTTAGGGGCTAGTTTGAAGCCCTAAACTATGGTTCAAGTTTCATAATAAATTTCTATGTTTTAGTTACTTTGTTGATGAGATTGTTCTTTGGTTCTGGATTAGATGAGTCTTTTATATGTATGTTTTATGTGGTTGCAAACATATAGGATATGCATGTAATTGGTGCTAGGTTAAATAGCAATTCACCTAATAGTTTTGTGATTTTAACCGAAGTAGTAAAACCTCTTGCCTAGGTGTGTACCAAAGATGAGGAATGCAACTAGACACACTTGTTGTACTAATTTGTACACTTAGATTGACATCCTTCCATATGTGCTTAATGCTTTAGAACTTGCTAAATGTAGGAGCCGCTTGTGATCTCTATGTTGCATGTTTTCAAAAGGTTCTAATAACGACGCTTGTTCTTGTTAGAACATTTTACGGAAGTAATATAAGGTACTTAGCTTGCTTCTAGTTCTAGCTTTGTAACTTGGTCAATCTCTTTCTCATGACCTAGTAATAAACATAGAAAGAAAAATTGGAACTTGGATTGTGTTTAGTGGTGGATAACGAACTCCTAACTGCTCATCATCATATTCACAAACTTTACTTTAAATCCATCTTTTGTTCTTACTTTATTTTCAGCATAATTAATCAACAATCCCCCCCCCCCATTTGTGTTTTTTGTTGTAAATAGTTATGGCTAATATCATGTAAATAGATGGAGAGTCATATATGCCTTTCACTATAGATAGGATTGTGAATAGGAGTAATTGACGTTGCTATTAAATGTTGCCTATTTGTATACATCATGTACTCCTATATAAACCCCCTCATGTGAGATGAATAGACACACTCTATCTCCATGCGTCCAAACTCTCTCTTTTTCTAAAACACTTTTGCTTTCATTTTACAACACGTTATCAGCACGAAAAGCTCTAGAATTTAGATTGCGAGTTGTGGAGAAGAGGTGGTTAGTCATTCAATCAAGAAAAGAGGCGGATCATCGTTCAAGCTCTTGGATTGGCTGAGAAGACAACCTTCTCAGTTCTGCACATATAAATTGAAGATTCATCCACTCTTCATCAAATAATGTTTTCCAAAATCTAATTTTATATTCATGTCTATTGAGTCTATTGATTGAATATGAAAAATCACCATAATGCATGAACCCTAGCAAATCCTACATGATTTATGTACTTGGTACACGTATTTGTATATATTTGTTCATGTGTTTGAGATTGTTTGATTGGCAAAGAAAAGAGAAAAATTTATGGACTGCAATTATATATCTGTAGTACTTGGTCCAGTAGTACCAAATCAATATTAGTAACATCAATTCAACAAGAAAGAAGAAAAAAAAACAGATTGTCCAGTTGCTGGGATTCGAACCCAGCTAAAATAGGTACCAACTCAACATGTTGTCCGCTGTACCACTATGGCAAGTTAGTATGTGTTAACACTATTTAGTATTAATGCTTCCAAAAGCATATTTGAGGCCAATTAATTGGTGATGATCAATCCGTGTTTTGATTTTGATTGATTTTTATCCAAAGCAATTACTATAGTAATTTATGCTCATTACCATAATCACTTCATAATTTATTCTTTCTTATTTCATTATTCATTTTAATAATGTATATTGCGTTTATTACTATAATGATTTTGTGATGTTACTTGCTTATCTATTTGCTCATATTAATTATATGAATATTTTAGTGGCTTAAAAAAATTCCTTGCACTAGAATATACATGAATAGAATGCAGGTACTTAATGAACCAGAAGTTCACACATAAATATTGAACCAGAAGTTCATACATAAATATTGAACCAGAAGTTCACACGTATCGAACCCGTAGTTTCGATAACATTGAAAGATTATGAATCTTTCCAAGTAGGCGCACCCAATTCGATACGATGTCTAGGCAAGATACAATGAGGCTGTGTACTTAAGTGAGCCTCGCTCCACCCAAACCTCATACTCTTACCTGGTCGTATTTAGTTGGAGTTACCAAAAGGGTTGAGTAATAACATTTCATGTATATCGAATCTGTAATTTCGATAATGTCATATAAGGAACTTGAAGTTTCAGTCATGAATTTACCATACATGTTTAATCCTATTTTTCATACCATGTTATAGAACCTGAAGTTCTTATTAATTGCTTGTGGAAATTATTACCCATAGCACTAACAATATTCCTTTAAATCCTTGTAGAGAATGTCAAATCTCAACAAGCTTCATTTTGTTGCTTTGGAAGTTTCCGGAAGGAACTACCTCAAATGGACCCAAGATGTCAAGCTCCATTTGACTGCAAATAAGATGAGATCCATGATTTATGCTGACAACATCGTCCCTGAAGATATGAAGGCAAGGGCTATGATTTTCATTAGGAAACATATGGAGGAAGCACTCAAGGTGGAATATTTAGCTGAAGAGGACCCACGGTCCCTTTGGGTCACTCTAGAAGAGCGATTCAACCATCAGAGGACTATCAACTTGCCAGAAGCAAGGCACGACTGGCAGAACATACGTTTCCAGGATTTCAAGACTGTCAATGAGTATAACTCTGAAATCTACAAGATTCGGTCACTCCTAAAATTCTGTGGAGAAGAGCTCACAGAAGCTTATCTATTGGAGAAAACTTTCTCCACCTTCCCTCCTTCCTGTATGGTCCTGCAACAACAATACAGGGAGAGAAACTTTGCTAGATTCTCAGAATTTGTCACCGTCCTGTTGCTCACTGAAAAGAACAACGACCTACTTTTGAGAAATGATCAAGCAAGGCCCACCGATACTAGAGCAGTTCCTTTGCCTGAAGCAAATGCTATTGCCCATCTCGAAAATAATCGCGCAAGCAGAAATCGGGGTCGTGGGAGGGGAAGGAGGCCTGAACGTCCGAGAATGGAAGGAGATATGGGCCCAGAAATGGCCCATATGACTGTGACCATCAAGGTAATCGCCCAAGGGGTCGAGAAGGACGTGGACAAGGCCCACATGGTGGAAACCGAAATGCCCAGGTCCAACAAGCTCAAATTAGAGAGAATGTTGGCCCGGCCCGTCACCCTCAGAATCAGCATAATCTATGTTATAGATGTGGAGGCACTGACCATTGGTCCCGCACCTGCCGTGCAACAAATGAAGAGATAGGAGAGTATCATGCCAGACGCGGAACTCGAGAGGCCAACCTTGTGGAAGGGTCAGTTCCTATGGATACCACCTTGGAGATTATTGATTTCCAAGCAGCCATTGGGTACATCGAGGATTGAAAACTAGAGAACATGGACATAATAGGCACTTGTGCCATATCTATATTATTTTTATGAATAATGGTTTATATTTTCTATGGATTATCTTTGGTGATTTTTGGAATATTGATTTTATAATTTGGTTATGCTTGGATGTTTAATTCAATAAAGTTATTTATTTTCATACATGTGATCCATTGAATTAAATTTATGAATAGGCATGTCTTGTGGGGAAGTTTGTTGTCTGGCTGGTAGTGCTACTATGCACACCATACTCCGAGATAGGAAGTATTTTGCAAACTTATTGCCTACTCATACCTCTGTGGCATGTGGTGACCCGAGAGAGGGGTCCCACAGCGCCGCGACCCCGAGCCAATGAGAAACCAACATGTCATGAATAACATCCCGATAACTCATTTACCCGAAATCGCAAGTCCTTTATGGTTCAAACTGTTGGTTTACAAAACACTTTCTTGGACAAGTCGTTCTAGCAACCAAGCAACACATTTTCAAAAGCGGACTTTGAAATGGGCTAAGAGTTTTGGCTTGCAATCGGAGCCCAATTTGGAAAATAAAACAAATCACTAAATAACTACAAACCTGGGAGATGCGCCCCAGGGTTACGGGTCTCTCAGAATTTTATAAGCGAGTAAGAAATAAATAAATAAATAAATTAGTAAGAAAGTAAATAAGCAAGTTACTTCAAGATCCGATAAAGGACCAAAACCATTTCTTGATAAAGTCAAAGAAGAATACGCCAAGCCAGGCATGTGCCTCCTCTATATGCTCCCTGACCACATCCTCGAAACCTACACACTGATGTAGGGGTGAGCTTTCATCCTCGCATGCCCAGTAGGGGCCGACCCAACCATGCTAGGTTTGAAAATAATAATATACTTGAAAATATTTACTACATAATATTGTGCACGTTTATCGAAAATACAATTTAAAATAGGCAACCACAAACATTTATCTCTTTTATAAAACATATGCAATATGTTTCACACAATTTGGAGCTCCGAGATACTTACCTGCCGGCTAATATAAATCAAATCGGTGACCGACCTGGTTCGTCATTCTTCGAGAACCGGCCAACTACTCTGTAGTACTTATAACTACAAGTAGCGAAAGTGTCCATTTCCTGGCTCTGAGTCTCCTATGACTGGTTCACTGTCTGTACTTACCTTTCCTCGACAAACATAGGAGAACAGCCCCCTCCGGAGGTTCACGGTTATCGACACCGTGGGATCCCTAGGAATCTAAGCGTCTAGGTCCCATTCACTTTCAGGTCACAAGTATAAACATACAAGGGTACAGTATCTCAACATGCAAGTCTAGCCTCGGTTTTCGCAATTAGCAATTATCAGTTATGGAAACATGGATATCACAAGGCATCGACTAATGAACAACCAAAAACGTACTTGCAGGCAACATACTATCTTAGTACAACATTCCATATATATCGAAAACCTCTAACAAGGAAGGGACAGCTCACCCTACCTGGATATGGAGTGCTCATCTACACTCGGGTTCGTTCCCGACTTTCGATCATTTGTCCAAATCTATGTGCACACGCTTGAGTCCTTTGAAATAAAATTAAATCAATGAGTACATTGACTACACTATAACTCAATTAACCGAGCAACCAAAGTATTTACTTAATTTCCTTAAAGTCCATTGAATTATCCTTTAATATAAAATCTACTATCCATTCCCAAATAATCCAAATGATATTGCATTTGAACCGTTTGGGATATGATGATCATGCTTCTTTCTATAATATGGTTTGGATTAAATATTCGATACCATTGTCTAGCATTTCTCTCTTAAGCAACCAATACATTTACCATTCCCAATGGATTACGATTTTTGAGATATGGTAACTTTAAAATACTTCACTTGTAATTTACTTAATTCATCGATACCAAATATCTCAATTTCACTTATTCACAGAAAGGTCACCACTTTCGCTACCCATTCCCACTCGATATTGTTATTACTCAAATTCCTTACTTACTACCAACTTTCAAAAACTCACCAAATAAGCCATTCACCTTCTCATCTTGCATAATAACAAGTCCTACATTGATAATAGATTCACTCCTTTTTAATTAACAAAGCTCAGATTCTATAAACATTCAGTAAATTCATACACGTCAAGCAACATCTCAAATCTCATTCCATTCCATAACAAACCACTAGAATTTTACAATCACCTCGCCAAAACCCACGGTTTGGTAGAGACCAAACTTACCATTTCTTCTTTTCCAAACAGGGACCCGCTTCACCGGCCATGGTTGCTCTCCTCCACCAACACTCACTCCAAATCCTGGAAGTCACGACAAGTTAACAAGCCAACCCTTAACCACATTTATATCCAAAACAGAGTCGGGTTCTCACCTCAACCAATTCCAAAATCATTCGGACTGAAACAACAGTTTCTCTCTTCTCCAATTTGCCAAAAACACAGAAATCCTCAACCACTAACAATCTGAATTCCTAGCAGACAATAAACTATCCATGAACAACCCTCAACCAATTTTCCATCCAAACACAGGTCGAGATTCTTACCACTCGTTGATACTAGTCGGTTTGAACATGTGCCTTCTCCCTTCAAAATCACCGAAAATCGCAAACTCCTTAACCTCACTCATTTCAAAATAAACGGCAAGGATTAGAGACTTTTAATCTAAATCGAATGGAAGCTTCATTCCAGACTAGGATGACATGAATTACCTAACAGAGACGATCTAAAGGCTCAGCGACCGTGAGCGGCGGAGCTACGGTGGTCCACGCACCTGCGGCGGCGCGTGAAGCGCGTGCGGTGGCTCTAGTAGAAGCTAGAGGTCAGGGGTCTAGGGCTTTGATAGATCGTGAAGCCTGGATTCCATCCTTGGAGGCGGTGTAGCTCAATTTCGATCGGAGGAAACAAATCGATCTTAGCAGAAGCTAAGACTCCGGCATAAGACGGGTACGGCGCTCTCCGGCATCGGCAGTCAACAAGGATTCAAGGTTTGGACGTCCGGCGAGTTCTGAGTTGAGAAGTGATGGCGGTGTGGCAAGCTGATGGCCGAAAATCAAGGAAAGCCAACGAGCAGTGGCATCGCTGCTTTGAGGAACCGGTGCAAAGGCTGGAGGCGATTCATGTGGACGGTAAGCCTTGGGTTTGGGTGTTGCGTCGACTGGTGGAGGTGTTGTGAGGAGATGGTGGCTGGAGCTAGAGTCTCCGGTGGTATCAGAGAGAAGGAGAACGGAAGAGAGAGGTTGGGGTCGATGCATGGCTTCGATTTCTCACGGGTTTGGATCGGATTTTGGTGTTGAGTTGATTGGTAGTGGCGGTGACAGGAGGTGGTGGCCAGAGATGGCATTTCCGACGGTTGCAGAGGAAGAAGAGAGAGGGAGTCCGAGAGGTCGGGAAGAGAGAGTAATGCGGCTGCAAGGGGGAAAAGGAGAGAGTTTTGGTTTTAGGCGTTTCCAATTCCTATTTATACTAATGTGCGCGAAATACCAATTTTGCCCTTGCGACGAATTACGAAACTCTCCTAGTTAATTGCTTTTGGTTTTGGGCTCGTAACTTTTCTTTTACTCGTTTTTAGTCGGAAACCTCCTAAATTATTTTGCGACTTTGCCCTAGGCCCGAATGAAAGAACTTTGGCCCAAACCTAAATTGTCGGCCCAATAGGTGGTCTCGATACCAAAATAATTTCCAAGATAAATTCCTTCACTTAAATTATCTTGTGGAAAAATCTTATTGGCGAAAAATTACTTTCAAAAATTAACTAAAATTTTTAGGGGCTCACATGGCAACTATATCAGGTTAATCCAACTTGATAGAAGGCCATGGCAAAGCCCATTTTATGTTGTCCAATGGTACTGAATTTACCATTAATGAGGCCTTATATTCTCCACGTTCCAGAAGAACGTTATTGAGTTTTAAGGATATTCAAGCCAACGGTTATCACGTTGAAACCACTGAGGAAAAAGGAGTGGAATATCTTTGCATAACCTCCAATTTGTACGGTCGGAAGCGTACATTGGAGAAGCTAAAATGCCTTTTGAGTGGTCTCTACATGACTAGCATAAGATCAATTGAGGCAAATCACGTAACTAGCCAGAAGCTAACCAATTCGAGCAACTACTTGCTATGGCATGACCGTTTGGGACACCAGGTCAAAATATGATGCGTCGTATCCTAAATTCATCCCACGGGCATCCACTTACCAATAAGGATCTTGTGTATAGTAACACATTATGCCAAGCATGCTCATTGGGAAAATTAAATGTAAGACCATCATATGCAAAGACTGAAAAAGACTCCAACCTTTTCCTACAAAGGATACAAGGGGATATATGTGGACCTATCCAACCACCATGAGGACCATTTAATATTTCATGGTTTTGGTTGATGCATCGACAAGGTGGTCACATGTTACGCTATTGTCCACAAGAAATGCTGCGTTTGCTAAACTCCTTGCCCAGGTTATTAAATTGAGGACTCACCACCCGGATTATCCAATAAAGTCCATAAGACTTGATAATGCTGGAGAATTTACATCAAAATCTTTTGATGATTCTTGCATGTCCCTTGGGATTTATGTTGAGCATCCCTATGTTCATACCTAGAATGGTCCCCCATAAGCGTTCATTAAAATATTACAAATGATCGCACGGACCTTGGTAATGCGCACCAAGCTTCCAGTATCTGCGTGGGGCTATGCAATTTTGCATCCAGCTATGTTGGTCCTACTGAGGACCATTGTCACCCAACCTTATTCCACGTTAGAATTGGTTACTGGGTACAAACCTGATGTTTCGCACTTACGCGTATTTGGGTGTGTAGTTTTCGTGCCAATTGCGCCGCCACAACATACAAAAATGGGTCCCCAACGAAGGATGGGCACATACGGTTATGAATCCCCATCCATATACTCTTTTTAGAGCCCTTGACAGACGATCTCTTTACCACTAGATTTGCAGATTGTCACTTTGATAAGACAGTCTTCCTGCCGTTAGGGGGAGATAAGAACGTTACAGTTCCTGATAAACGACGTGAATTGACGTGGAATGTCCCCATTATGTCTCATCTTGATCCCTGAACCGCACAATGTGATAATGAAGTGCGGAGAATTCTACGGATTGTTTTTTTAAGTTAAAAATGATTTTTAAGTGTTTTAAAAAATATATCCTCAATTTTAACGGCTTCTAACGGTAGAATTAACACTATGAGTTAAGTGAAAAACGGATGTAAAATTGAGTGAGTTAAGTGATATTGTTGAAAATACAGTGAGTTAAGTGTTGAATAAGTCATAACTCAGTGACCATTGGTGATATTTCCCCTTGAAAATATTGACATTGAGAATTCACTACAAGAGAAAATAGCAAAAGCGAGGAATTTCAAATCCCGATAAAATAAAGAAATATCTGTAAAATGTGAGAAGAGAAAACAATCAAAAAGTTACTCTATTATTCATAGAGAAACATACATTATGAAATATGAAGGTTATGCGGAGGTGTAAAATTTAAGAATGGTTTTTGGTCAAGAAATGGCCTAATAGAGAGGCAGCACAATCTGTTTGGAAAAAATGTCTCAAGGTAAAATCTCTCAAGATAGATTTGAGTGAGGTGAAATTCGCTCAAGATGAAACCTCTCAAAGCAGATTTGCATTGGGTGAGGCAAAATTCCCTCAAGGTGCATCTCTGTGAGGAGAAATCCCCTTAAGACGAATATGGGTGAGGAGTAATCCACTGAAGTGGAATTTGGGTGAAGAGAAATCACCTCGAGGAGAATCTGGATAAGGAGATTCTGTCAACCTACAAATCTACGATTCATATATCACAACCTACAATTCATGTATGCATAGGTACCAAATTAGTGCCTTAATAGTTGTCAATTTCTTTTAACGGAATAAGATTTAACGAAATGCAACTTTTACTAGGAAGGTAAGACCTTGCTTAGACTGCCAACCTACAAATCTACAATTCATATATCACAAGCTCGCTCTCTAATATTTTTTTTTTTTTTGAATGATACCTAGCAGGGGTGATTTTTTCTGTAGTCTAAAATCCTAAATTTTGAAACCTAAAATAATATGAAATACAGATTTGGAATGAATTATTTTTTATAAGGGCGCCATCCAATTAAAAAAAGAAGCGGCGTAGTTTAAAAATTAGCGGATCCGATAAAAAATAAATAAGTAAAGAGAAGATAAACCTAACTTTCTATCTAAAAAAAAAGAAAAAGAAAACCTAATTAAACTTCAGACTCTAATCTAGAGACTCTGCTGTTTTCTTTTCTACCTTTCTCTGTCTCCATCACCACCAATTCTCAACCTCACGCCGTCCATGGCCGCCATCACGCTCCTCGCCCTCGCAAACGGTGCGCCAGACGACTTCTATTTTGTCGCGGCAGCATCTACCGAAACAATTCTGCTAAAACTAGGCACTCAATCTTAGTTTACTCCAATGACCCTCCCTCTCTGTCTTTCACTACACCAAAACTGGTCTTTTACGGCTCACCATGTGCGCCGTAAAAGCCTATTTACGGCGCACAAAAGCACGCTGTAAAAGCTCGCGCCGTAAAAGACATATCACATTTACGGCACGCATTTGTGCGCCATAACAATTCATCGAAGCAAGCCATAAAAGTGTTCCAAGCGATTCTTTGATCTCAAATTTGACATATAGGTGCGCCATAAATGCTCAACAAAGCGCGCCGTAAAAGACTTTCTGTAGAACTCATTTACGGCACACATGGTATGCCATAAAAGAATGCCCATAGAGTTATTTACGATGCGTATGGCACGCCGTGAAAGACTCTCCACCCCATTGTTGACATTTCTTGTTTGCAGGAAATTTTATATTGCTGCTTCTTTGCCAAATATGGCAGTATATTCAATGTAGCTACTCAACTAACAATAATTCACTTCAAAACCATATGAAAGATAGAGATTGTCAGAGATCAAGCAAATATGAATTAACATATATGATATATCAAATATATATATTCCATCAATTGAAATAGGGTGTCTGTACAAACTTGGCTCCATGCCATATGCAACTAAACTACAAAACAATTGCATTTGCATGTCCCTACAAACTTGAGTTTAAAAGTAACATATTACAGTTCAAAAATATATTGCAGGGTAATTGCAAGCTTTCAAGCACCATTAGCCAACTGCAAAAATGCATGTCCCAATCAGTTCAGCCAAGTTACCAACAATAGCAACATAAGGCAATAATCCGCATACACCTCAAAATTTCGCAGTACCTGCTAGTGAAGCAATTAGGAGAATATATGTTACACATTGGTTGCATGATTTTCTACTTCTTTAAACTAGAGTTAAATAAGATACTAGCAAAGGATCAAAACAAATTCTAAATCACTAAAAGCATAGTACAATACTGGAAATAAGAAATACGATGAGTTCATGTAGTTCTCTAAATCTGTCCAACAATTGGTATTCAAAAGAAATTCCTATCTTCATGAACTACTTGAACTAAAGTTTTTGAAAATATTTATAATTTGAACTTGGAACTAATGAAAGTGCTATTTAGTATTCACCCTACTATAATGGGATAGTCCTCATATAACAACCTTAATTCTACAACTATAACTAAATTATAAGCAAATCCAGATAGTTGCAATATAAGAACAAACCAGAATAGAGAATCTAGGTGGATGTTATTTAACCACCAAAAACAAATAACACTACTCAAAACAATAAGGAAGAGGAGATTAGTGTTAGAATATATTACCTAAAAGTTTATAAACTAAACTTGTTTGATGTACTTGATAGGCCATGCAACTGTACTTCCTTGAGCCATACTCAGCGTTCCAAACTCCCTAGTTGGTCGATATAAAGCTATATCCTCAAAAACATCAAGCACCCAAACTTTCCAGCATTCATGACCAAGGGGCACATGATGGACTTTTGCATTTGGATCTTTTGACTCTAGTTTTGCAATTGCAACAACTTGTTCTTCCATCTCAAACCAACTTAACAATTCGATTCTATTCTGATCATCCTTTGTAACTTTGGTCCTTTTACCTTCCTTGTCTTTGCTTTGCGACCCATCACCAGTAGAATGTTGAATACTTCCAGTTTTCTTTTGGTTGCTCTGCTTGCTTTGTGGCCTCCCACTTTCAGAACCTCGAACACTAGCAATATTGTGTTTGCTTTGTATTCCATCACTGCTATGATGTTGAACACTTGGATTTTCATTTTGCGTTCATAGTGCAAACTTATTAGCAGAATGCTGAACACTGTTACTAACCTGCTATTATAACAGCAAAGAAATCAATAACTTGGTTGACTTATTGACCCAAAGTAAATAATTACAAATAAATAAAAAAGTTCATATATGTATTTTAAAGACTTACATGGTTATTCCTTTCTTTCGCTGATCTTGCTAAAAGAGTGGCAACCACTTCTTTCAATCGTTCAATCTCTTGTGATTGAGAAAGCATATTTTGTGCTTGATTGGACACTTGTTTCTCTCAGTTAGCAACTTTGCTTCCAACTTTGGTTTGATATTCTAACTTTGAAGGGACTGCTCCAAATCCTAAACCTCTTACCCGTCCTCATGGATCAGGACCTAGAACTTGTGCTACAGCATCATCTTTCAAAGTAGGTGTTTGTGAGGGTTCTTGCTCTACCCTTTTCTGCTTCACTTGTTTCTGTAGATACCATATGTCAACTAGATTGTCAAGTAGCTAGTTTTGTGGCATAGATATATATTTCTTATTGAAGTATTTGGTTAAAGAAATAAAAATATCTATGGCATTCCATTAAAAAAATAATCCAAACTAGCAAAGCAAGCAAATTGAAAACATACACAGAATGGAACCAAATTTACTTCTAGTCAGAGAATTAATGGAGATGAAGATATTATTCTTGCAAGAATGATAATTACAAGTCAAAGCAGACTTACACCAACCCTTCTAGTATCTCTTCACCAAAATCCAAACTAAATCCATAACTCATTATGAAAAAAAAGTACCAAAAGAGCAAGAGTATACTGACCACTATTTCTGGATCCTCAACTACTTCCTCTGAACCCTTCTTCTTCTTTGCTTCATAAGCATGTATCCATATATCAGACCTTGATATCGCATCGGGATTTTCACTTTGTTCCCTCTACAAATCAACAAGTAAAAATGATCTTTATGTTATCAAATGAACAAAATCATATGTCGTTAATAACCACATTATTCTTACCAATTCTGCTTCAAGCCGCGCGAAACTTTTTCTACTTGTTCTATGTGGTAAAGTTCTTCTTGCCCGCATTCTCTTAAATTTTTCACACTTCTCCTATGATAAACATGTGGTCAAAACATTTTCTAAAATCTGATATATTGCAAGACAAATTTAGACTTGTATATATATTATAAAATATGTCTAAAACATACCTTAAATCCTGCACTAGTTCTGTTTTTAATAAAAGCTAACCACTCATCCATGGATTCTATGTTGTTAGGCTTGAGAAGGGCAGTAGCACGTTGTAAACCAACAACTTTGGCTTGCTCTTCCACTTGTTTTATCACTAACGATCAATGATCTCGCCAAAGCTTCATCATTTTTCAAAAAATATGCTTCTTGTAGAATTCATCAACAATGAAACTTGTCTACAAAAGCAAATAAGTGAATACAAAGGTGAACATAAAAAGCTTGTTGCAACATATTCCTATATATGAGTTTAGAAAACTTACTGTGATGTGTATCCAAATCTGATCTTTGAAAGTAGCAGATAGATCTTTCCAAGTTGCAGCAGTCATTGGTATTAGCTCTCTTGCTGAGGCTCCAATGAAAGAGGAGAAGAGAGCTGCATTTTGTCCAATAGGCTGGCCTCTTTCATTGAATTCAACTAGAATAGGACGTTTTTTTTTTTTTTGCCAATATCCAATAATTTGGCTTTACCCCGAGGTGGAATTTTTTTCTTTTCTGGGTTTGATGTAGCTTGGCCTTCTAGAATATCATCTTCTGCAGGGGTTGAATTTGAACTTCCATTAGAGATTCTCAAAGATTCATTCCTTTCTTCCCTGGCTGCAACAACAGCAGCTGCTCTTGCAGCTTTTTCCTGCTTTTTGGCTCTCTTTCCACCTTGTTTTGAAGTCTCTCCTCCATCCATACTTTATAGGGTCAGCAGAATATGTTCTATGAAACACAAAAAAACCATGATAAATGTACTAACATGTAAAACAATCTTATCCAAAACCAGAAAACCAAACTATATCTTACCCTTAGATTGCTGTGCTGATAGATTATATCAATGCTTCAGTGAAATTTGAGTTATTCAGTCACCGTCACTCTGTTCAGCCAACAAACAAGCAAATTAAAACTATAACTATAATTAATAGTACACACACACGTATATTATTGTATGCAATTCCTACAATTACCGAATTGATTTCCTCATTATTATATCTATCACATTCTTCATCCTCAACGTCAAGGTCTAGCTGTGATACATCTACTGGCATGTAAGCACTTTCATCAACACTATCATTCTCAAAAAAGCTCTTGGTGGTGCTCTGAGTACAACATGCCAATTCGATGTGTCACTCTCTCTTGAATAAAAAACCTGTTTCGCTTGGGAAGCAAAAATAAATGGATCTCTATCAAACTGATGCTGCCCCTTGTGGAAGTTCACTAATGTAAAACCATCTTCCAATTTGATACCGGTCCCTATGTTAGCCCAATAACAATCAAATAAGGGGACCTGAAATTGACGATAGTCTAGCAAAACTATATCTCTTATAACACCATAGTAGGAGACTCTATCCATCTTTTGTAAATTATCCTTTGCACTTGCTCGACACACAGTGTCTGCTTCAACAAAAACACCACGATTTTGTGTACTCTTCTCACTGTCCTCAGTCTGAAATAAATTTCCATTGATAATGAAGCCTGTATGTGATACCACATCTGCTTTTGGCCGACAAGCAATCCATTTCACCCTTTCTGACATATCTCTAGAATCACCAAATTTAACCTTATCAGCTAACCATCCACTAAAAGTACTAAGATGTCTCTGTTCAAGAAGGTTTTCATCTTGTTCAAGACGTGTATCAGAACACTTTAGTTCTTCCCTGTGTAGTCTGATAGGAAATAAATGTATAAGAAAACTGGACAAGTACAATCTAAAGTAAACTAGAACAAATAAATTTAGTAATCAAACTTACTCTTTCCATGGATCAACTTCTGAACTATTTGTCCACACAAATCGATGAGCAATCTCTAGCATGGAAGAACTGAACACTTTTAGCTTCCCCTCACCACGTGGTCGCCCTTCTAGTATTGTTTCATGCTCAAAATCCTCATTGCGTCTAGTTTGAACACCTATTTTAGCTGCTCCTTTAATGTATCCACTACAAAAACATGCCATCTCTTCAGCCAAATACTTTTCTGCAATGCATCCTTCAGGGTTTGATCGATTTTTGACATATCCTTTTAGGTCCTTCATAAACCTAAAAGGGAAAAAAAATCTGCATTAGTATTGATACTTTACAGGAGAGATAACCAATTGTAGTTAATGAAATGCAATGTAAGCTCACCTTTCGAAGGGGTACATCCAACGATAATGTATAGGGCCACCAATTAGAGCTTCTTGTGCAAGGTGAATCGGTAGGTGAACCATAATGTCAAAGAAAGAGGGAGGAAAAAAACCTTTCAAACATACACATAGTTTCTACAATTTCTTCATCAAGAACACCTATAGTTTTCTTCTCAATCTCTCTCTGACACAACTGATGGAAAAAAGAACACGCGAAAAATTGCAATTCTTGGTCCTTTAGGCAGAAGTCCTTTTAAAGCTACTGCAAGAATCTGTTGTATCAAAACGTGGCAATCGTGTGACTTCAAACCCATGATCTTGTTGTCTTGTAAAGAGACACGATTTGCAAGATTTGAACAATACCCATCTGGCAATCCTAACTTGGCTAACCTCTTACAAAATATCTTCTTCTCCTTCTTTGAAAGCACGTAAGGTGCTGCATCACTTTTAGAGTTGCTGGAACCATTTTCTTTTGGGTGCAATTTCTTTTTAATACCCATCACTTTTAAATCTTTCCGACACTTCAAGTTATCCTTTGTCTTTCCCTTCATGTTGAGTAAAGTGCCAATGATGCTCTCACATATATTTTTTTCAATGTGCATCACATCTAAATTGTGTCGCAATAACAAAGTCCGCAACATAGAGAATGTATATATTAAATTACTGCAATCAATGTTACAAGGTTTCAGCAAACTCTAATGAAACTAAATAATAATAAATAAATAAAACGTACCTCCCAATATGGTAACTCAAAAAACATTGATTTCTTCTTCCATCTCTTCGAAGGCTTTAAAGGATCCTCACTGTCATCATCTGAATTATCGTAGGAATCATCCTCCATTTGATTGACTGAACTTTTTATACCTTCAGTTCTTCTCCTTTTTCTATTGTTACTGCTGCCAACCTTTTTTTTTCTTTTTTCGTGCAACACTTAGCCTCCTTACCCCAATTATTGTTAATATTCTTCACTACTTGAAATACCTCTGAACCAGTTAGCTTTCTAGGCCTCACTCTATGTTCCTTAGTTCCATTAAACCAAGTTTTGTTATGCCGATATGGATGATCATGTGCAAGAAATCTCCTATGGCACATATATGCATGCTTTCTTCCATTTGGCAGCCATTGAGAGGATGTTTGAACACCAAATACTGGACACGCTTTCTTTCCCTTTGTGGAATATCCTGACAAATTCCCATAAGCAGGAAAATCGTTTATTGTCCACATCATTATAGCTTTCAAGTTGAAGGTAGACTTGGTGAATGCATCATATGCATTAACCCCATTGACCCATAACTCTTTTAAATCTTCGATAAGGGGTTCCAAGTACACATCAATGTCATTTCCCGGTTGCTTAGGACCGGGGATTAGTAATGTCAACATTAAATGTTCCTTGGACATGCATAACGATGGAGGGAGGTTATATGCAACCAAGATCACAGGCCAACAACTATATCGAGAACTAAGATCACCAAACGGATTAAATCCATCGGATGAAAGACCAAGTCTAAGATTACGAGGATCTTCTGCAAATGAAGGCCACTTGCTATCAATCTTCTTCCATGCAAGTGAGTCAACTGGATGACGCATCTTGCCATCTTGACTTTTATGAGTGTGGTACCATGTAAGCTGTTCTGCCTTTTCAGAATCCTTAAACATTCTTCTAAATCTTTCTAAATCTAGGGATTATAGGAAAATATCTCAAGACCTTTGCAGGGACTCCTTTCTCAATCTTTTGGGTGCGCTTATTTACTTTCCACCGAGAGGCACCACATTTAGGACAAGTCTCTATGTGCTCTAGACTCTTTCTAAATAAACAACAATCATTAACACAAGCATGAATCTTCTCATACCCTAGATCAAATGTTTTGAGTAATTTTTTTGTTGAATACAGAGAACTAGGAAGTATGTTATCTGAAGGTAGAAGACTACGAACCATCTCTAGAAGTTCATCGTAGCCACTATCAGATAAACTATTCCTTGCCTTAAACTTGTAAAACATTACTATTGCTGACATCTTTGAGGAAGGACAACCTGTGTATAAAGGAAGTTCTGCTTCGGAAACTAAATTTGCAACATTAGGCTCTATTGGTTCAGGGGCAGGTTCCATAAATTCATCATCTAAATATGCATCTCTGTACATTCTATATGTCTCTAAATTCTCCATGTTATCCACCATTTCTTGTTGTACAGAAGTGTTCGGCTCATCCCTATGAAAAGTACAGTTACTATAACTTTCATATAACCCATTTGAGACCAAGTGATCTAAAACTTCCTTAGGTGGATGGGACCAGATATTTATACAGCCACTACAAGGGCATTGGATCCTCTTCGGGTACCCCTTACTTGCATGAACACTAGTAACAAACTTTCGCGCTCCATCATAAAAGGCCCTAGGATTGCTAAGACAAAAAAATAATAAAATGTTTATCAGATGGAATTTCGGCTTATATCATTAGAATATAAGGGTTCCTGGTTTAGATATAACCTGTTTTTACAGTGTGCCCATTCTGTATCCATTTTGTTTCACCTTCATTTTCCTTGGGCTACGTTCTAACTTGTATTTAGACAGCAAAAATTTTACAATTTAAACACTATAACTATACTTATCCAGATACTACTAACCATTAAAAGTAATAAAAAACATAAATAAAAACAAAATAACCAACTAAACACAGAGCTTCACATATGCATTTCTTTATATTTCATTGTTTCAATATGTGCTTGCCTTAGTTAAAGGAACTTTGAAATCAAATGACAAGGACGAGGGGGAGAGAGAGAGATCTTACTGCTAAATGCATTTCACGAAAAGTAGATCATTTAATACTTCATTGCATACAAAGCTGCTCTGCTACCAACTCTAGCTAGTACTGAACTGTCAATGTTGATATCTCCAAGGGTTGAAAAAATGTAGATGGATAATATGAAAACTATATCAGAAATCATATAAAAATGCAGCAATTATGAAAAAAAAAAAAAGGCTAGATAGAAGTAATACAACAGAGACGTCCAGAAGGCAACATATAACAAATTTTCATAAAAATAATAACTCGTCGGATCAAATTTGCAAGCTTTCAATTGTAAAAGTATACTAATAGCTAGGTTTCAAGATTCAATTCCTTTTTCACCTAGTCCCATTATAGTTAAAAAGGAGAGAAATAAAAAAGACAGAGTGTAAGAAGTAGAAACTGAACATAACGCATAGCTGATTGAGATTCCAGATATAGCGCATCATTAGACTATCAATTTAATTTCTTATACACAATGAAAAGAAACCTACAATCATGGAGTTCTTGGTTAGAGTTTGACCTGCCCAAAATTACCAAGTGAATAGGAATGATCACTATGTTGATCATGAGAAGTACTATTGAATGACTATGAATATGCCAAATTGGGACCAAGCAACAGATGTTGACCACGTGCTAATGATTAGTTATCATAATTGAACCATATATATATATATATATATGATGTACTCGTTTCCAGTTTGAACCATATACATCCATGATGACAATATTAGATTAAACGTAACAACCTTGACCAAATCATTATTTCGCTAAATGTTTAACAATGTAGCAATTAAAAAAAAAAAAAGTGGCTACAGAGAAGTAATACTGCATAGACGTCTAGAGGACAAACATATAACAAATTTTCAGGGAGAAATATCCAACTCGAGCTAACACCTACACTCCTATAACACTCAGCTGAATTAGATACAATTAGCCACTACTTTTCAGTGAGATAAATCCAAATGAAGAAACTTCTACACTAAAATCCCAGAAGAGTTTCACCTCAAAACCAGCAACTTGTTGCTTGAAATCAAGCAAATATTGAAATTTGAAATCCAATTGGAATCAGATCCCTAGACCACATATATGGAAGCAAAGAAACTCAATTCAATCTCAAATTGTTACCCAAAAGCAGAAATTTAAATTTAAATGCACACAGGCCACATCCCAAAGCACCTCAAAAACTATAGAAAGAGCTAACTAACTAGCAACTGACAAGACCCACCCCGAATTCCACCCTGGAATCCGAAGTGGCCCTGTGGGACCCACCTTTAAAGGAGATTTACCAAAAAATTTCGACATAACCTCCCTTAAAAATGGTTAACCCAAAAACTTGCGGAAAACCAAAATTCACTTCTAATCATCCAACCACAACTCCTGGAGCCACCCTGCTCCCAAATTCAAACAATCATCCCAAAGCTAATATCATCGTACATAATCTCCAAAGAGTACAAGTTACTACAATCACCAAAGTTAGGTCATAGACCTCAAATATAATACATATAAGTTGAGTCACATATCCCTTAGTAATCAGAGCATTCTAGGAATATAAAAAGACGAGGAATACAGTAGGTTAACCAGGTAACCTACAGAATGTGATGGCGGAAGCAGGTGCGGTCACTATGGCTCACACTCGAATACCGAGCAACAACACTGCAATCTGGGCATTTGAAACCGAAGAGCCCAGGGAAAAGTATATAAAAACGTTAGCGTGAGTGGACAAAAATAAGTAACTTTAAATAAAAAAGATTTTATACTTTCTCACATTTATTTCTTTAAAAACTCCCGATGCATGCAGTAATTAAGAAAAGACCGACTAGCCCCGCTAGTCAAGAACAACAACAAAAGAACATGGGGAAAATGGGTTCACCATACGGGAATGGAGCCCCTCAGGCTCAACCTACCCTCGACTGCCATTCACACATAGATTGTGCGAGGAGGAGAACTAATGACCTCAACTTCCATTCACACATAGATTGTGTGAGGAGGAGAATATCACCTCGACTACTACCCACGTGAGGAGGAGAAAGCTACCTCACTGCCACTCACAAACACAAAGTAAGTGAGGAGGAGACCTATTCACATGACCCGCGTATGGTGAGGAAGAAGATCGTCAAAAGCCAGTAAATCTGTATAATTTCCCCACATATCTCACGAAATAAGAATCGAAGTATATAAAGACGTGACCCCGCACGCCAAGATCAGCTCAAGTTCTAAAATAAGTAGGGTATAAAGAAGTATTAAGTTTTGCTTCCTCGAATTCTTATTTCGTAAATCTCTTAAAAAGCTCCAAGAGCTGAATATAAATATAAAATCAATAGTATAAATTTCCGAATCCGCATAAAACAAAATCCTCAAATCGAGCATAACGAATCTCAATTCAAAAGTTCAAACCAAAAAAACATTCAATAATCCAAACCAAAATAAAATGCTCGATAATTAAATTGATAAATCGATAAACTCAAAACTTGCGGAATATAATTTGCATGCATCAATTAAAATCAAAGGTCCACTCACAATATGCGGTCAATCCTGACGTCGCTTGTGATTCTCCTCGTATGGAGACTCCTCTCGTCCTGTACGAATAACAATCATAAATATATATAATCCACAGGACGGAATTTTAATTTTACGATACTTATAATTGGTAATTCATAACATCCCCCTTCCTAATATCCGACTCCTCAACTCTCAACAACATCCAACCTTAATGCTCCAACATTAATTTGTCATTGATGCAATAGCTAGAGTGAAATCGAAAGGAATTCGGCGATCGAATTCGCAATAATCAATAATTAATCATTTAAACTCAATTTGTAAATCCTCCGATTTCCACCAAACTTCATGCATTACATTCTACAATCACTATAGGGTATATGGGATTAAAACGACAATTAAAACACAACTCTACGCGCCTCCATGCGCTACCTACAGTGGCGGCGCATGGGGACCACGCGCCGGCGGCGACCTCCTCCGATGACCACCAAACTCCGGCACTAGCATCTACACAACAAGCCCAACCAACTTCTCAACTACAACATCAACCGATTTTACCTCGACGTGGTCGAATCAAGCTGGTGAAGGAAAGCCCCGAAGCTTCAAGAACCCTAGAAATGAAAAATTGTCAATTCGACTTCTACAATACAAATTGGAATGAACCACCTTACGGGAAATAATCTCCATCAAAAACCGAACCTTCGATGGGAATATGGTGGCCGGAGGTGGCCGAAATGGCCGGGAATCGGCAAAATCCCAAAACTGCAGCCGGAGCACTTCTTGCTTCGATCCGGGCTTTCACGGCCAAAACTCCCCAATCCCAGGTCACTGGTATCACGAGCGGGTTGAGGCGCCCCTGTGGTGACCGGTTGCACGCCGGATGGTGGCCGGAAAGTGAGGAATCGGAGGGAGGAAGGAAACCCGAAGGAGAAAGGGGGAGAGTCGGGGGAGAGGAGAGAGAAAGAGGGGTGGGTTTCCGGTTTTGGAAACCTACCCGGGTAACTTTCCCTATATATCAAAAATTTATCATGAACAGTAATTTTTGTAATTCACTCATAACTTTTGTGTACGAACTCCGAATTTTACGTACCACATATGCACGCGCTCGGTTTAACGCCCTCTACAACTTTCATGAAGGAAATTTTCTCAAATTATTAACTCACAAAAAGTCAATTTTTAACCACCCCCTAAACGTTAAAATTATAACCGCGAACGGTAACCAAAAGGAATTTCATGCATCTCAGTAAAAAGGGAATCTCAGATATGGGGTGTAACAGCAACAACCTGCAAGTGAAGCAATTAGCGCTGACCTTTTTAAAAAGTGGAGCAATAATCAACACCAGTCTCTGCCTCAACTCAAAACCCCTTGACCAAAACCCTTAAGTTACTCAACAACCATAGTCCTTTATACCCACATCTCAAAAACATCACAGAACACCAACCATCAACACACATCATAAGAAAGAAGAAAAGGCCCCAGAGCAAATTTGAAAAAGGTTCAAGGTTTCACAAGCATTGCCATCACTTAGCAGATAAAGCAATGTCCCTTTATACATTGCCTAACTTCTACGAATGAGAAAGCACTTTTTCACAAATGGGTTCCCCCATTTTCAAAATCCATAGGCCTCTCTCTCTCCCCATAATTTTTCAAAGCAAATCCAATTCCAACGACCAAATGAATTCAGAAACTAATTCAATACACTGATCAATCAAACCAAAAGTTTCAAATTTTACAAATCAATCAAACACCTATCTTAGATTACGAAATACCCAACTATAAATCCAACACTTTAGACACACCCAGTTCAATTTTGATATAAAAACCCAAGCAAATATACCAAAATCTATATGAATCCACAATATCACATGGCCATACCTGAATATATGATTAGAAATCACAATCTAAGACACCCATCTTTGTCCTCGACCAAACACACAACGGCAGGTCACGAAATCTAACCGGTTGCGCAAGAGCAGAACTCGGGGAAGAGTTCAAATTTTTGCAGCAGCTTGAGAACTAGGTGATTAGACGATGTTTGAGATTTTTGCCATTAGGTAAGTGATTAGAAGAGGTTTGAGGCTCTGCGAACTGGGTAAGGCTTTCTTAATTAGAAGAGAAAACTAAGGAAAGAAAGAAAATTTTGGGAAAGTCGAGAAATGAGGAAAGAGAAAATTGAGAGGGAAGTCAAAATTTTTAGGGAAAATTTCGCGCCTTAAGAATCCTTTTTTACGGCATGCTTCTTGTGCGAGCCGTAAATGACTTTTTTGATAGCTATTTTTACGGCATGCACAATATGTGTGCCGTAAAAGCATGATACAATTATGGTGTGCGCCTTCCGCGGGCCATAAAAGACTAATTGATAAACACTTTAACGGCGCTCCTATAAAGCACGCCGTAAAAGACTAAACGAGAAAGGTTATTTACGGCACGCAAAATATGCACGCCGTAAAAGAGTAAAAATTACGGCGTGCAATAATGCACGCCATAAATTTTACGCCATAAATGCCTGGAATTCTTGTAGTGTTTTATCAAGTAATTGCTCATTTTTCTTTGCTTTTTAGCTTGTTCCATTTCTCTGCAATGTGAATTCTATTATATACTATGCTCATGTCAAATTTCTTGGGTACCTTCCTAGCATATGCAAAGACAAGACATACATCTGGAAATGTGTATGCTGATGCACTACTGCAACATCTGTATTGATGGCTTTAAAGGTTGTAGCCTCTTGTTTCATATTCCTCCTATTCCTCTCATATAATTACTGCTTCAAATTTTTACTACATATACCTTGGATCTTGTTTTGGACTTGTATGATTTCTGGTTCCCAGTAAGTTACATGGACCTTTAGTTTTGATTCAATATACATGGAATGGTGCAGCCTCCAGTCTAAACTTCATGATCTAGCTATTCAGCTCATACTTCATAAGGTAAATATTGTGTTTCGGAATATCAATTTTTTTTACTGACAGACAGAATCTTTTCACAGTTCGTTACTTTATAAAGTACAATAGTTAACTAGAGCATATGCATTGATATTGTTAACAAGAGCTTTGAGGCTTAAATCACAAACTAAAGGATTAATTACTGGAAAGTATTCCCGTTTCCTATTAAGGATTACTGGAAAATGTACATATAGTTTTCTTTTGTTTCCTTGAGTGTTCTGGTGTTCAGTTAAAGCTTTAAGGTTGTCTTATATATTTTGCTAGATATATTTGTAGCTAGTTGAATTTTGATTTCTTGGTGTTTTGTTTATCTTGAATACATGTTTTTGCTTTAAATAATGGATGTTGTTGGCTGTTTTTCATTTCGATATCTAAATCGAGTGGATCATGACATACAGAATATGCATGATCTTTTTTTTGTGTGTGTTTTGGATGGCTTCATTCATGTTTTTCTTTCATTTGCATTGTATAGGTTTTGATCACATCATGCTTTTGACATTGTCTTAAGGTTTAGTTAACCATTTTGGTTTTTGTGTTGCAGCCTGTGAAAAGCCCAATAGCTATCTACAGTGATATTCATGGACAATCTCATTATCTTCGAGAGCTTTTCCATAGTGGAGGAAAGGTATTTACTCTAATTTTTTGAGCTATTTAGTTCTTGCCCATGTTTGGTCTAAAGAAGGCTGTTAATAGGCCTGAAATTGTTTATGTGGTTATCAGTTATCACTTGGCAACATTATGATGGTGATGTTGAAGAACTCTATCTGGACTTTATAGGAACTGAAAGTCATTTGGAAAACGACATGTTATTAAGCTCAAGCCTAGTGGAAAGGATGTTAGTGTGACCAGGAAGAACAAATTGCAGTACTTCCATGTAACTGCTGATTATAAACTTAATCTGACAGGTTTGTGTTGAATACTCTTTTACATTTGAAAATACTCCTAATTGAACACCAAGGTCACCCTTTTATTTCTTATTTTTCTGATAGTTGAAGAATTGTGCTTTTTTCAATGTTGAATTGCAGATTTTTCTATTTTCAAATGCATTCTATGTAGTAACTGATCTGATATCACCAACTTGGCTAAAATTGTTTAATGCAGGGAAATTTAATCAGGTAACTCCCTCTCAAAGTTACTTTTCCTTTCAAATTTCTGTACTTTTGACCCAAACAAAATAAATAAATGCTTTCGGATGGAACAATGACAAATTTTGATGACTTTAGAAAGAACACACAATACACTGGTGGTCAATCTGAAGGGACCTTGGCGATTAAAATCTTTTGGGAGGTATTGACGCTCGATTGGAAGTTGATTGTCGTATTCTTTTTGTAATGAAAAACTAGACCGTAGTTTTTTTTTTGTCCCTGTACTAGAAATAGTCCAGAACATCTTATATCATGGTCCTGAACATGTTATTTGGTTGATAGGTTTCAAAATCTCCATAGAAGTGTCATGCTCTAGATTGAGCAAAAGAAATTGGTAATGCAGCGTAAGTTGGGCCGAAAGAGAAGAGTACGAATTGTGGCGGAGTTATGGAGGATAGCTAAGAGATGAAGATGGTGTCCGAAACAATGCAGACAATTCGAAAGATGAGACATTTGATGAAGATGAAGACTTGTGATTCACAAAGTGGGTTTCAGTAATATTTGGTTTAGGTTTTAGCTAGTCTTAGTAAACTATTTTTCTTTATCTTTTTTATTTTATGTATATTATTTTTGGGTAAAATATTTGTAGACTTTATTTGGTTTATGATTTAATAGGTCTTTGAATATTATTATTTGTAGAATATTATTAATAAATTATTTTTTGTTTTTGAATATTAAAATTATTTTGGAATTTTTAAATAAATAATTGTTAAATGAGACAAACAACTAGCCTCATCTAAGATCATTTGCAACAAACGATAATAGTTTTGTGTATGTTGTAAATCAGTATATGCAACATTATATGTGACCTCGCCTATTATTTTTTTCAACAAATATTTAATTTTACATTTTATATTTTTGACAACTATGCTGATATTGCATATCTTTATAAAGATATGGGCGACAACCTAAAGTTGTCGTAAAAAGTCTAAATTTCTCGCTTAATTGAAAATGTGACAACTTTGAATTGTTACAATTAGTTGTCGCTTAATGTGTTTTACTGATTGTCAAAAGTGACGAAATTACACAATTGTCGCATTTTCAATAAGCAACGCAATTGATTCCTCAACGAAATTATATGAGACAAACAAAAAGTCTCACATGTAAGTATCTACAACAAATGTATATGTGTCACATATTCATATATGCGAGGACCGAATTGCGTCGCATATTTCAAATGCAACAAACATACAAGCCCCGCAAATGGAATATGCAACGTAAATGAATCCTCGTATATTAAAAATAGTAACAAATATAAAGTCTCGCATATAGTTTTTTGTAACACACTTGTGTGTCTCATAGTTTGTAATATGCAATGAACCAATTGCGTTGCATATTGAAAAAGTGACAACCGTGTAATTTGGTCGCTTTTGACAATCAGTAAAACACATTAGGCGACAACTGATTGCGACAACCCAAAGTCGTCACATTTTCAATTAAGCGAGAAATTTAGACATTTTACAACAACTTTGGGTTGTCACTGATGACATTTTCTCTTGTAGTGATTGTTTGGGCTGCATCTGTCAGTCATGTCAAGTCATAACCTACAGTGGTGAACATAGGATTCCTTTTATGGTTACTAAATAATTTTATTTTATTTTTTTTATTTTTTTTTTGTACTTGCATTACAGGTCATTGGATGTTTTATTTGGAAGTTGTCCATACTATTCAGAACCAGTTGTAGTGAAAATCAATAGTGTGAAGAAGTAAACTAGGTCTTCCAGACCTGCTAATCAAGGATCTTCTGATGTGCTCCTTTCCTGCTTAAAGTCTAGAGGTGGTCAATTCCTTGCCCATACTTGGATTAATGTCCTTTTTACGGTAAATTCACTGTCTTAATCATGCAATTTCGACGCTTCCATGCTTCAATTGGATTCGTTCTCATGTTTTTTTAAGGTTCAATTCTGATTCTGAAAAGAATTTTTTTCTGGTTTGGGTGGGTTTGTTGGTCTCAGAGAGGACCAAAGATTGCTGCAGAAACTTGGTTGCGGCGAGAGATCAAAGAGCTTTTGAAAAAGGCAAGCTCCTTATCACAGTGAGTAGTTTGTTGTTAATCAAAGTCTATGTTTCACCATACGTAACATTCTGACCTAGGCTTGCACATCATTATGTTTTCGCCTTCGCAGTTTTGACATTTTACCTTTAATTCTGAGCTTCATGTATGAAACTTGAACATCAAGGATATCTTGTTTGCATGAAATTGTACTTTTCTTCTAATGGAAGTGTGATTACAGGTTGGTGAGGAATCTGCTGCATTGAACCGAGAGCTCCAGTTATTGGAACAACAGTCTGCTTCTAGTGACCGTTTATCTGTGCTTGTCAATGAGACATTGCAGTTATATGACCGAAACTCTTTTCACGAGATGTTCCAGGGTAATTAACTAGACACAATTTCAAATTATATTAAATTTTAAAGTGCTATAGCATCCATTTGTAGTGCTGCTAATGAATAATATTAATTTAGGAAGCATGGGTTTAGATGTATGAGGTTTTTATATCTTGAGATATATATTAGTGAGTCAGAAATGATTGCATGTGTGTTTATGAATACACGATAAGTTCGATAACTGTCTTTTTCCTCATATTTAGTCAATCCTTATCCCATATCTTTCCTTCCCTCTCATTTTTGGAACTTACTTTATATCAGTTTTAAATAGTGCTCCGTTTTGTAGTTATGTTTTGGGGTCGAATCATTTTTTGGTCTGCTCTATGGGCATCAGTCGCTCTAGAGTTTAGACATTACTTCTTATCAGTTATCAGCCCTATCATAAGATTGGAAAACTGCTATTACTTTGACTAATGTCGTTATCTTGAAGTGTTTTTTTTCCTTGTTACTGTTGAGTGTTTCTAGGCTTAATTGAGGACTTCTTGTCCTCTATCATTGTTTGGCTCTCATGAGATATAATTTACTGATCTAACATGGAGAATAATTTTCTAGCTGCTAGTCCCCAAATTGCCAGAAGTAGTAGTTCTTTCTTTTGGCCTTCTACAATTATATTTGTTCAACAGACAAGCTTATATTTTGTTATGTGCAATTTTACTGTATCTGGTTTCATGATTGAAGACTAATGAATAGGAAAATCCTTACAATTACCATATTGAAGTTGTTTTGCGTGTATCTATATTTTGTTGTTGGGTGGTAGTATCCGTTGATGAATTTTATATCAAAACTCATTGTAAATTATTGTGTTGTGCAGATATGATTAAAACATCATCACAACTTGGGACGAAAACAGCAAAGCTGAAGACTAGAAAGGCTGAAGAAGCGAAACAGAATAAGATAGATAAGATCTACAACTGATACAAAGATTCATCTGTGATGAATGATAGTAATGGTAATAGCTATAAAATGTTCATGATAGTCAGTGGTGCAAGTGGAATGTAACAGGAAACATTGCATTTCCATGTTTGTGTTACAATATACTCTCTTTTGCAGGCTACTCTGGTGCAAAGTTGGAAGATCTTCAAGAATTTTTAGACAATATGAACTATCCATATGATTTCTTCAGTCTTGCAGCGCACCCAATTCGCACCTTTTTGTGGTAGATGAAGTGACTACAGCAATTGTGAACAAAACTGCAATAGTAATTGTTAGGCTAGCCGACTACTTACAGACTCAGCTATAGGTTCTGACCAGTTTCTTGATTTTGAGTTAGGCTAGCTTTTAATTAACTTTTTTGTAGCAATTATGAACAAACATGAATACTAATTGCTATGATAGTCTTGTAGTAGGTGAATTGAGGTTTTATTTTGCCCATTTTGTAAACTGTTAAGGATAATGATTTCAGATATAATACTCCAATATTCAAATCACTCTTGTCAACTATCAAAATTGCAATTTATAACAGCAGCAACATATTTTGTGGACATCATCCTCTTTATAGAATGTGATGTCTAGATATAAAGTTGAAATCAGTTTTAACCATAAAAACTGATGTCCAGTAATATAGATACATCAGTTCCAAAATGAAAATCGATGTTACTAAAATATACAGACATTGATTTTTTGTCAAAAACGATATATTACTGAGTACCAGACATCAGTTCCAAAATTAAAATGGAAGTTACTAAAATATACAGCCATCGATTTTTTGTCAAAAACGATATATTACTGAGTACCAGACATCAGTTCCTACAATACTAGACTTTGTATATTGAATCTAAGATCGTGGTATATGTGGCAAATTACCCTTCAAAATCATGAAGAACAAGAAATGTTTATGGGAACCGATGTCTGTAACAGTATCAGTCATCGGTTCTTAAATCAATAACAATGTTAAAGCACAAACTTGTGTTGTATAATCTATATTTCTTTAAGCATTAAATACAATAAAATGTGGGTTTAACAATAGTAAAACATGCAAGTTTGTTATCATTTAAACCTATTTACATCGATTTATAATGAGGAACCGATGTCTAAATGAATACTAGACATCGGCTAAAAACCGATGTCTGCATTTTCCGGATCTTTCTCATCACCCACAAAGACATCGGTCGGGTTTTTGTTTCTCATCGGTTTTTGGCCGATGTCTGGGGCCATAATTCTAGTAGTGCACCTATCTCTATTGTGATACGACTACCCCACATTCACGCGCGTCGTGCTCTTTTTCTCCTTTGACCAAGGTTGTTTTTCTCCCACAGGGTTTTTATTACTTGGCAAGATTTTTGACAAGGCAACACTATTGACATGAAATATCCAAGGGGGAGTGTTGTAAATAGTTATGGCTAATATCATGTAAATAGATGGAAAGTCATAGATGCCTTTCACTATAGATTAGTGATTGATAGGATTGTGAATAGGAGTAATTGATGTTGCTATTAAACATTGCCTATTTGTATACATCATGTACTCCTATATAAACCCCCTCATGGTGAGATGAATAGACACACTCTATCTCCATGCGTCCAAACTCTCTCTTTTTCTGAAACACTTTTGCTTTCATTTTACAACATTTTTCAATTTGTTTTATATTGTAGTTTAACATTCTAGTTTATTTTGTTTTGTAGGTTACATAAATTGAAGATGAACCCTTGATCCTTGGCATAGAACGATCCCTTACTTTCACTACTACAACTTGACAACAAAAAGGGTTTTAAATTGCGTGCTTTTAGCAGAGCAATTTTGGCTCCGCGTCACCGGGGATCAAATTTTACCTTTATTTTTATGTTTTTGTGTCTTTGTTCTTCTAGTTTTTACAATTAGTTTCGAATTTATTCTTAATTTCTTTTTCTTTCCAGTTTCTTATTGAACTAACTTGCGTCTCTTTTCTCTCATTGAAGGAAGCTTCACTAGTGCATGCATACAAGGAAAAACCCAAAAAGGGAGTCAGTGCCTTTGAATATTGAGTTAGAGTAGCTAGTACGAGAAAACAGAGGGTTGAAAAGAGAAGCAAAAGCTACTCAAGAAGAGGCCGAACCCATCATCCCCACTTTTGTTTTTCAAATGTCGGATGATGAAGACAATCAGCAGTTGCTGCCACCACCACCACCAAGAAGGACCATTAGGGAGCTCTCAATGTCCCTAATAGCTGGAGGTATTCCATCATGCATTCGTTACCCTCAACGGCTGAAGGAAAGACAGGGACTCAAGACTGGTTTTCTCCACAAGCTGCCCACTTTTCACGGGTTACCTAATGAAGACCCTAATTTGCATCTCCAAGAGTTCCAATTTATTTGCTCAAGCATGACACCGGAGAATGCAGATGAGAATATCATGAAGATGAAGGCCTTCCCATTTTCTCTCGCAGAAAAGGCCAAGACATGGCTGTATAGGCTTCCAAATGGCTATATAACCTCATGGGATATCATGCACAAGACATTCTTGGGGAAGTATTTCCCCACTTCAAAAATTATTGCATTGAGGAAGCAAATTACCGGAATTCAACAAGGAATGGACGAGTCCTATTCTGAATACTTTGAGAGGTTTCAAACCTTGCTTACTCAATGTCATAAGCATGGTTTGAGTGAGGATAGCTTGTTGACGGCCTTTTATGATGGCCTTATACCCATAGAGCGAGATATCTTGGATGCAGCAGCTGGAGGATCATTTATGGACAAGTACAATAAGGATGGAATGAAGCTCATAGCAGTTCGTGCATTGAATGCACAACAATTTAATAATACCTCAAGACGTGTTCAAACTTTCTCTTCAAAACGAGGTAACGATTCTAAAATTAAATCTCAATTATCAAATCTAACCTCTATGTTATCTTAGGTCTTGGGTAACAAGAAGCATGGAGCTGCAGCTTGTGGTGTGTGCTCAATGGAAGGCCACCATACTGATCGTTGCCCTCAATTATATTAGGAAGAAGAGGTACAAGTTGTGGGAAATTTTCAGCAAGGAGGACAACATGTAAAGAATGATCCATATGCATATTATCCTGGCTCAAGAAATTAATCACCCAAATTTTTGGTAGAGTAACAATGATAATGTCTTGGGCCCTTTTCAAGCATCTCAAAGCAACAACTGTACACCTCCAGGGTTCATTCAACATCCTCAAGGGGGATTTACAAATAGCTCTGCGCCACATCAAGCTTCTATTTCTTCAATGACTCCAATCTTGGATAAGTATGACAAGATGTTCGAAGCTTTGACATCCTCTACTCAACAACTCATTCAATCACAGCAAAGTCAAGGGAAGGAAATTTCAGACCTTAAGAAACAAGTGGGAGAATGTGTCAACAAGTTGAATAAGTTGCATGATCAAGGGAAACTTCCAAGCAACATGATACCAAATCCAAGATGAGGGTTTGAGTCCGCCAAAGCAGTAACAACACGAAGTGGAAGAGTACTCAATGATGTCCCTAAGGCACAGAAGAAGGAAAAAAGTGTTTCTGACCCATCCAGGATTGAAACTAAACTTGCAATCTCAGACCGAGTGACTTCGGGGATTGAAGACTCATTGCAATCCCCTACGAAACCAGAAACCAAAGGTAAGATGTCCAGCTCCCCAATTCCGGTTATTACTAACTCTTTCTGCTCTCCTATGCCTTTTCCACGCAGGTTTGCTAAATCAAATCAAGAGGAAAGTGAACAAGCTATTTTAGACACTTTCAAAAAGGTGCAAGTGAATATCCCTCTTCTTGAAGCTATAAAGCAAGTGCCCAAATATGCAAAATTTTTGAAGGAACTTTGTACCACAAGAAGGCATTTGCGTGAAAAAGAAGTGGTGAAGGTCAGTGAGCAAGTATCTGCAGTCATACAAAGGAAATTACCTCCCAAATGCAAAGATCCTAGAAGTTTTACAGTACCATGTGTCATTGGTAACCACAGGTTTGAGAATGCCATGCTAGACTTAGGTGCATCGATTAATGTTATGCCATATTCTGTCTATGCGTCTCTAGGTTTGGGAGAATTTAAAAAAGATAATGTTATTATTCAACTTGCAGATAGGTCTAAAGCCTTTCCAAAGGGCCTTTTAGAAGATGTTCTTGTGCAGGTTGATAAACTTATCTTTCCGGCATATTTCTATGTTTTGGAGATGGAGGATAATGCCCCAAGTCCAACACCATTGTTATTGGGAAGACCCTTTATGAGAACAGCTCGTACTAAAATAGATGTATATGCAGGCTCTCTAACAATGGAGTTTGAGGGAGAAGTTATTGGTTTCAATATCTTTGAAGCCATGAGGTATCCAGTTGATGAACATACTTGCTTTTCTATTGATGTATTAGATACTCTTGCACAGGATTTCTTTGAAGCAATGAATCATGACGTGTTGGCCACCACCATTGAGCAAAGCATTGGCTTAGACTCCAAAGGTAAGGCTATTCCCATGGAAGACTTAAAAGAGACGGCTTCACCTTCAATGATAGTGACCGTAGCATCCCTTGAAGCTTCTCCATGCACAATTGAGATACTCCCCTAAAACTCTTTCCATTCCGCCTTCTACTAATAAACCTCTTCCTTCAGTGATTTAGGCCCCTATACTTGAACTTAAACCCTTATCGGATCATTTGAAGTATGCTTATTTGGGAGATGAGGAAACATTGCCTGTGATTATCTCCTCAAAGCTCACGGCAAAGCAAGAGAGAGGACTTTTGGATGTGCTCAAGGCTCACAAAACTGCAATTGGTTGGACATTAGCGGACATTAAGGGAATAAGTCCTACCACTTGTGTGCATCGAATACTTCTTGAGGATGGGGCAAAACCAACTAGAAAGGCTTAACGCCGTCTCAACCCTCTTATGATGGAAGTTGTGAAGAAGGAGGTCATCAAGCTTTTGGATTGTGGTGTCATATATCCTATTTCAGACTCTAAGTGGGTGGCACCCGTGCAGGTGGCTCCAAAGAAATGTGGAGTCACAGTTATAAGAATGCAGAGAATGAGCTTGTGCCTCAAAGAACCATCACAGGACATCGTGTGTGTATTGATTATAGGAAGCTCAACGCTACCACAAGGAAAGATCACTTCCCTCTGCCATTCATTGATCAAATGCTTGAGAGGTTAGTAGGTCATTCCTTCTATTGTTTTCTTGATGGTTATTCTAGTTACAATCAAATTCACATTGCGGAGGAAGATCAAGAGAAAACAACATTCACATGTCCCTTTGGTACTTTCGCTTATCGGCGTATGCCTTTTGGACTCTACAATGCACCAAGTACATTTCAAAGATGCATGGTAAGTATCTTCTCTGACTATATTGAAAAGATAATTGAAGTTTTCATGGGTGATTTTAGTGTTTTTGGTAATACTTTTGAAAATTGTCTTGAAAACTTGGAATTAGTTTTGCAACGTTGTGAAGAGACTAACCTTGTTTTGAATTGGGAAAAGTGTCACTTCATGGTGACACAAGGGATAGTCCTAGGTCATATTGTTTCTTCAAGAGGGATAGAATTTGATAAAGCTAAAGTGGATGTTGTGCGTTACTTACCATTTCCCACTTCTGTGAGAGAGGTTCGTTCTTTTCTTGGTCATGCAGGTTTTTACATACGCTTCATTAAGGATTTTTCCACCATTGCACGCCCCTTGAATCAACTCCTCCAAAAGGACGTTGCCTTTGTGTGGAGTGAGGATTGCCAACGTGCCTTTCAGAAGCTCAAGGATCTTTTAACGTCTGCACCTGTGATCATGCCTCTAGATTGGTCCTTGCCTTTTGAAATAATGTGTGATGCTTCTGAATATGCTGTAGGAGCTGTGCTTGGACAAAGGAAGGACAAGAAGCCATATGCCATTTATTATGCCTCAAGAACCTTGAATGATGCACAATTGAATTACTCCACAACTGAAAAGGAGTTGTTAGCCTTGTTTTTGCTCTTGATAAGTTTTGATCATATTTACTTTAAACTAAAGTGATTATATATATGCTGACCATGCAACTTTGAAGTATTTATTGTCTAAAAAGGATGCTAAGCCTAGGTTGATTCTATGGATCCTCTTGCTTCAAGAGTTTGATATAGAGATCAAAGACAAGAAGGGAAGTGAGAATGTGGTAGCAGACCACTTGAGTCGCATGGTACAAGAGAGTGACGCCATTCCTTTGGTGGAGATGTTTCCGGACGAACAACTCTTCGGAGTTGAGGTAAGTGAGCCTTGGTATGCTGATATTGTTAATTACCTTGTTTCTAGAAAGATTCCGGATACTATATCACATGCTAGTCAAGATAAACTAAACAAAAATGCTCGTCAATTTGTTTGGGATGATCCTTACTTGTGGAAATTTGGTGTTGATGGTTTGATAAGACATTGTGTACCTGAGTCTGAATTTAATCATATCTTGTCATTCTGTCATACTGAAAATTGTGGGGGTCATTTTGGTGCTAAGAGAATAGCTCTTAAGGTGTTAGAATCCTGTTTTTTTTGGCCTAGTTTGTTCAAAGATGCATACGTTTTCTGTATGTCTTGTGATAGGTATCAAAGACTTGGAAATATAGGACCTAAAAATCAAATTAATGGTCGAAATTGTTGATGTTTGGGGTATTGATTTTATGGGGCCTTTTCCTTTATCTCAAGGTTTTCTCTACATACTTCTTGCTGTGGATTATGTTTTGAAGTAGGTGGAAGCAAAAGCCACCCGAACTAATGATTCTCGAGTTGTTGCAGATTTTCTTTGATCTAACATCTTTTCTAGGTTTGGAATGCCAAGAGCTATCATTAGTGATAGAGGATCACACTTCTGCAATAGTACAATTGAAGCTTTGCTTCTAAAATACAATGTCACATATAAGGTTTCAACACCTTACCATCCTCAGACAAGTGGACAAGCAGAAGTGTCCAATCGAGAAATCAAGAGGATCTTAGAGAAAACTGTGAACCCTAACCGCAAGGATTGGAGCCAAAGACTGGACGATGCATTGTGGGCATATAGGACTGCTTATAAAACACCAATAGGAATGTCTCCTTTTCGGCTTGTATTCGGAAAAGCATGTCATCTTCCTGTTGAACTCGAGTACAAGGCGTGGTGGGCAGTGAAAAACTTCAATATGGACATTGATGCAGCCGGCCTTCATAGAAAGTTGCAAATCCATGAGCTTGAAGAAATCTGCAATGATGCATATGAAAGTGCACACATACACAAGGAGAAAACAAAGGCTTTTCATGACAAGATGATTCGAGGAAAAACTTTTGTTGTGGGTCTGAAAGTGTTGCTTTTCCATTCTCGTCTACGGTTATTCCCAGGTAAGTTGCATTCTAGATGGGTTGGTTCGTTTATTGTTACTCATGTTTTTCCTCATGGTGCTATACAGATTTGGAGTGACAAAACTGGCAGTGAATTCAAGGTGAATGGCCATCATCTCAAGCCCTACTACGAGGCCTTTGTGGAGCATGATGTTGAGGAGGTACCCCTCCACGACGCCCCAGCTTCTGAAACTTGAGAGAGGACACCGTCTGGCTTAAAGACGTTAACTCAAGCACTTGTTGGGAGGTAACCCAATAATTTACCGTTTTCTATTTATTTGCATTCATATTTTGTTCAATTTGATGTGTTTAGTGTGTGTTCAGGTCAGATAGGAAGGAAAAGCGAAGGAAAGACTTGAAGCTGTACACGAAACAGAGTGCAGGCCGCCCAGTTAGTCAAATTTGGATGGTTGTAGTTTTCAGCTCAGATGGAATTAGATGACGTACCATATATACACAAAAAGGTCTCAGAGTCTAGTTTCTTTTGGTTTTTACAAAACTTGATTGGGAGTTCATATGCGTTCCCAGTTCCACTTTAAGTACAGCAAGGTCAGTCCAGCAAAGCAGAAAACTGTGCCATTGGGTCCGATAAAAGGCAAAACAGGGAGTACTTCAGGGGGTCCAATGAGAACAAATTTTATATGTCTACTTCAAAATTGATCTAGTCCATCATCTCCTTTGGAGCACCATTGTTACGTCCCGAACCTAGAATTAACAATTTACTTTCGTGTTGGACGGTAATTGTTAAATATTTTCAATTTTGAACCGTTATGGATATTTTTGTGGCCCTAAAAGTTGACTTTTTATTCGGGTCAAAATTTGAGAAAATGTTCTTCACGAAAGTTGTAGGGGACGTTAAACCGAGCGCGTGCATATGTGGTTCGTAAAAATCGGACTTCGTATGCAAGAGTTATGGCCGAAATAGTAAAATTACTGTTCACGGTAATTTTTTGATTAAAATAGAAAGTTACCTAGGGTAGGTTTCCATTTCCGGAAACCCACCCTTCCCCTTTCTCTCTCCTCCCCCCGAGCTCTCTCTTCCTCCGGTTCGGCGATTTTCCTTCCTCTTCCGATTGCCGGCGATTCCGGCCACCCCAAGGCGTGCCACCGGTCATCCCAGGATCGCCTCCTCCCTCTGAGCACCCCTGCATCCTTAGTTTTCCACGATTTGGCCGGAAAACCACGGATCGAAGCAAAACCTCCTCCGGCTGCAGTTTTGGACTTTTGCCGATTTCCGGCGATTCCGGCCACCTCCGGTCCCCATCTCTTCATCGAAGGTTTGGTTTTTGCCACTGATCATTTCCCCTATGGCCTTGTAACACGATTTGAAGTGTAGAGGCCGGATCGAATTAGGGTTCTTGATTTTTCTGGGTTTGTGTTCATTGATTGATTTCGACTGTTTCTAGTTGTTATTTGGAATTGTTGTAGTTATGAAGTGGAATCAGTGTGTTGAGTAGGTGTTGTACCTGGAATTTGGTGGCCGGAGGTGGAGGTTGGCCACCGGCACGTGAAACCCACGCACCGCCACTGTAGGTGGCGCGTGAGACAGGGCTTTGGCCGGGAATTTTGACTGTTGAACATGTATTGGATCAATTTTACTTATAGTTAATTAATCGAAGCTTGGAAATGGATTTGGAGTTGAATTGAATATAAATTTTGATGGTTGATCAAGAAAATTGGTGAAATTGTAAATCGAATTACGAGGAATCCATCCATCGGATTTCCTCGGTTTGGCCTTTGAGCCTTTATATTAAGGAGATAATATTATTGAAGAAGATTGGGAGAAATTGGGCAATTAAAGTGATATTAGGGTTGATTTTAATTAATCCAATTTAGTTTTCCATCCCGAAATTAAAGTTACGAACGTTATATTGTACAGGACGTGAGGAGGATTTCCTCGAGGAGGGTTTGGATCGACGGCAAGCTTAGCCGTACTTTGTGAGTGGACGTTTGTTTTAAATAAGTGATGCATGCATTTATTTATTAAAGCTTGATTTATTTTATTAACGTATTTTTCCGAGCATATAAAGATAATTGTGAATTATCTTAAGGAATTACTTTTAAATATTATTTTCCATGAAGTGATTATGATTTATATCGGTTGAGAATTTGGTTATAAAGTTGTTATGCTCGGATTTGAAATATTAATTGATGTTAATATTCGACGAATGGTTTTCGATACGATTTTCGGATTTATACTGTTTATATTACATTTATATTCGTCGAATTGAGAATTTATTTATAAATGGAGTTTTATTGAAATAAATCTCTATGATTATTTATTGATTATGATTTTGGCATTGGGAATGCCTCATTGATGATTTATTTATTTCTTGAGCGTGTGGGACACGCTGTTAATTTATACGGCTTTTTACGAAAATCAGAGTACGGTTGGGAATCGTACCCGTATGTCCTTTATACGTGGGACTTGGGGAAGCTTTAAGGATTTAACGGTTTTTTTTAAACCGCCATACCTAGGGTCGTTATTTATATATTATATTACTGGCTAGCCTATTATTACTCCTCCCTACTTACTATGTGTTCGTAGGTGAGTAGAGGAGAGCATGGGATGCTCAAGAGTGTGGGACACTCCGACCCGAGCCAATAAGGCTCCCTTCTTTCGTATGGTGAAAGTTCTTCCCCATATTCTAATATGATTTGACTAGCGGGGCTAGTCCGATTTATTTTATCCAGCGGGGCTGGAATGGTTTGTACGAGTTTTGGGTTTAAAGAAATACGTTTTATAAACGTTGCATGCATCGAGACTTTATATTGTAAACTTGTGGGAAAGTATAAATTTATCTTCATTTATACTTATTTATTTTGTCCACTCACTCTAACGTTTTTATGTACTTTCCCCCTGGGCCCTTTGGTTTAAATTGCCCAGATCTCAGTGCTGCGGACCGGCATAGGAGCGGAGGCTAGTACCACCTTTGTCATCCATTCTCAGTAGGTTATTGATTAACCTACTTATTGTATTATATTCCGAGTCTGTTCCTTAGATTGCTCTGAATACTTGTTGAGAGTGGATTTATACATTTGTATAATTATGTGTGTAAGAGAGTGGTTTATTTTGGGAGGTTGTTGAACGATTGAGTTGCTGGGTTGTATTTGTTTAAGATGTTTTGGTTGTGAAGTTTGATGTTTATACTTGGAAAATTATGGAATGTTGCTAGGAAGCAGGGTGGCTTCAAGCATAGCATTTAGAGTATTTGAGGAGTGTTTTCAGCAGGTTTAGGGTTGCCCATTTTTAGGGGAGGTTCTGTCGAATTTTCTCGAAAAGTGGGTCCCGCAGGTCCACCTAGGAGTTAGGAGGGTAATTCCGGGGTGGGTCCTGACAGTTGGTATCAGAGCATTAGGTTTCCCGTTTCCTGTCATCTATACTACTTTATACAATTGAGGACATCTAGTATCTTCCGAGTGATGGCCCGACCGCGGCGGATCCCCATCGTATGCTCTTCGATGCTAGTGTGTTTTTCAAGTGTATAAGGTAGTTGTCCTAGTGTCTTCGTTGTGAGTCATCTAATTCTCTCTTAATCTCAGGTGCTATGCCTCCTAGACGCCGAACTCGTGGGGAGACCCCTCCCATTCCAGGAGATGAGCATACTCCTGGAGGAATAGCGGAAGCGTTGGGACGTATTGTGCAGCAGTTGACTGCAGCGCTTCCGGGCTCCAGAACTGACTTTACCATGGAGCGAGCGAAGAGGCATGGAGCTTATAGCTTCTCTCATGCTCCTGAGGCTATGGATGCCCAGAATTGGTTGAATAAAATGGAGAGTCTTTACTCAAATCCATTGCCCTGAGGATCGAAAAGTGGGCTTAGCGGTGGATTTTCTGGATGGTGTGGCTTTTGATTGGTGGTCTTATATGAGCAGGGATTTAGAGATTGATGGCCCAATCACTTGGGAACAGTTCAAAGAGCACTTTAGTGAGAGATATTTTGGCAACTCATCGGGCCAATATTGATTGCTTTCGTAAGATAGTGGTCTTTCAAAGTCCAGGGAAGCCAATGATTACTTTTCAGGGAGATCGTAATGTTCTAGCTTCCTGTATGATTTTCACTTTGACCGCTGAGAAGCTGTTGAATAAGGGGAGTCAGGCTTATTTGGCACATGTAGTGGACACTAGCAGGGAAGAGTTGAGTATAAGAGAGATACTAGTGGTTAGGAAATTTCCAGATGTATTTCCTGATGAATTACCTGGTTTACCTCCTGCTAGGGAGATAGATTTTACTATTGATTTGCTCTCTGGCACCACACCCATATCTTTGGCACCATACCGAATGGCCCCAGCTGAATTAAGAGAGTTGAAGATTCAGTTGCAAGAACTAGTGGATAAGGGGTTCATTCAATCTAGTGTGTCTCCTTGGGGTGCCCCGGTTTTATTTGTTAAGAAGAAGGATGGCTCTTTACGGTTGTGCATTGATTATCGGAAGTTGAATAGGGTTACTGTGAAGAATAAATACCCTTTGCCTCGTATTGACGACCTCTTTGATCAGTTGAGGGGAGCCAAGGTCTTTTCCAAGATCGATTTGAGGTCTGGTTATCATCAGTTGAGGATAAGGGAGTCTGATGTACCCAAGACTGCATTGCGATCACGTTATGGGCACTATGAATTCAGAGTGATGCCGTTTGGGTTGACTAATGCTCCTGCAGCTTTTATGGACCTCATGAATAGAGTGTTCCGTCCGTACCTTGATCGATTTGTGATTGTGTTCATTGATGATATCTTGGTGTATTCAAAGGACAATAGTCAACATGCCAAACATCTAAGGATTGTATTGCGGACTTTGAGGGAGGCCCAGTTATTTGCAAAATTCAATAAATGTGAATTTTGGCTGAATAGTATTGGATTCTTGGGTCATGTTGTATCTGCAGAAGGTATTAGTGTGGACCCTCAGAAGGTAGTGGCGGTACTAAATTGGGAAAGACCTACCACAGTGACAGAGATACGCAGTTTCTTGGGTTTGGCAGGTTATTACCGGAGATTCGTGCAAGATTTCTCAAAGATTGCAACTCCTCTTACTAGGTTGACTAGAAAGGGTGTGAAGTTTGTTTGGTCAGAAGAGTGTGAGCAAAGTTTTCAAGAACTTAAGGGGCGTTTAACTAGTGCTCCGGTCCTAGCTTTGCCAGATGATAGTGGGGAGTATGTGGTATACAGTGACGCCTCGAGGCAAGGCTTGGGTTGTGTTTTGATGCAACATGGAAATGTGATTGCCTACGCCTCTAGACAATTGAAGCCACATGAGTTGAATTACCCGACACATGACCTTGAACTAGCTGCGGTAGTACTTGCACTTAAACTTTGGAGGCATTATTTATATGGAGCTCGGTGTCAAATCTTTACGGATCATAAGAGTCTTCAATATTTGCTCACACAAAAAGAGATTAATCTGAGGCAAAGAAGATGGTTGGATTATGATTGCACGATTGAGTATCATCCAGGAAGGGCTAATGTAGTAGCTGACGCTCTTAGTAGGAAGACATATCCTTCCCTGTTGCCCTCCCCTTCCTTGTCGCATATGAGAACAGTTCGGGTTCCACTTCTTTATGAATTGCGAGCTACAGGAGTTAGTTTGGAAGGGACTGATGAATTTGCAGCCTTAATAGCCAGCTTCCATGTGAGGCCAATCCTTATTGATAAAGTACGAGAGGCACAGCTACATGATGAAGCTCTACAAGAAGTAAGAGAGGCAGTAGAGAATGGAGCTAGAGAAGACTTCATTGTTAGAGGGGATGGAGCTTTGATGTTTGGGAATAGAATTTGTGTACCCAAACAGGATGATCTTAAACAGGAGATACTAGAGGAGGCTCATAGTTCTCCTTATGCCATGCATCCTGGTGGAACCAAAATGTACCGAACTCTCAAGGAATACTACTGGTGGTCTAGCATGAAGAGGGAAATTGCAGATTATGTACGAAGATGTCTAGTGTGTCAACAAGTGAAGGCAGAAAGACAAAAGCCCTCAGGTTTATTACAGCCCTTACCTATACCAGAGTGGAAGTGGGAGCATATTACTATGGACTTTGTATCAGGACTACCACGTAGTCGTAATGGTCATGATAGCATTTGGGTAATTGTGGACCGACTTACTAAGTCCGCACATTTCCTACCTGTCAGCAAGACTTATAAAATGGATAAATATGCAGAGCTATACTTGAATGAGATAGTGAGACTTCATGGCACACCCGTTTCTATTACTTCCGATCGTGATCCTCGCTTCACTTCAAAGTTTTGGAGTGAGCTGATGGAGGCTTTGGGCACTCAGTCTCAATTTAGTACTGCATTTCATCCGCAAACAGATGGACAGACGGAAAGGACCATTCAAACACTGGAAGACATGTTGAGAGCTTGTGTTTTACAATTCAAGGGGAATTGGGATAATCATGTTGCATTGATAGAGTTTGCTTATAATAACAGTTATCACTCCAGCATTGGCATGGCTCCTTATGAAGCCCTTTATGGCAAACAGTGTCGTACCCCTCTATGTTGGAATGAGGCAGGAGAGAGGAAGCTCATTGGTCCAGAATTGGTACGAGTTACGACTGAAAAGGTCAACCTAATCAAGGAGAAACTTAAAACGGCTCAGAGTAGACAGAAGAGTTATGCTGATAACAGAAGAAAAGATTTGGAGTTTCAAGTGGGTGACTGGGTATTCTTGAAGCTGTCTCCTTGGAAGGGTATTATAAGATTTGGGAAACGAGGGAAACTTAGCCCTCGATATATCGGACCATATGAGATCACGGAGCGGATTGGTGCAGTTGCTTATCGTTTAGCACTACCTCCGAGACTATCTAGAGTACATGATGTCTTCCATGTCTCTATGCTTCGCAAATATGTTGCTGATTCCTCTCATGTTCTCCAAGAGCAACCTATCCGGTTGAGAGAAAATTTGACATATGAAGAACAACCGGTTCAAATACTTGATAGGAGGGAGCAGATACTCAGAAACAAAACAATACCCTTGGTCAAGGTGCTTTGGAGTAATCACATGGTGGAGGAAGCTACTTGGGAACCAGAGGAGCAAATGAGGAAGCAGTATCCTCACCTTTTTGGCTAGCAGGTATGTAATTTCGAGGTCGAAATTCTTTTAAGGGGGGAAGATTGTTACGTCCCGAACCTAGAATTAACAATTTACTTTCGTGTTGGACGGTAATTGTTAAATATTTTCAATTTTGAACCGTTATGGATATTTTTGTGGCCCTAAAAGTTGACTTTTTATTCGGGTCAAAATTTGAGAAAATGTTCTTCACGAAAGTTGTAGGGGACGTTAAACCGAGCGCGTGCATATGTGGTTCGTAAAAATCGGACTTCGTATGCAAGAGTTATGGCCGAAATAGTAAAATTACTGTTCACGGTAATTTTTTGATTAAAATAGAAAGTTACCTAGGGTAGGTTTCCATTTCCGGAAACCCACCCTTCCCCTTTCTCTCTCCTCCCCCCCGAGCTCTCTCTTCCTCCGGTTCGGCGATTTTCCTTCCTCTTCCGATTGCCGGCGATTCCGGCCACCCCAAGGCGTGCCACCGGTCATCCCAGGATCGCCTCCTCCCTCTGAGCACCCCTGCATCCTTAGTTTTCCACGATTTGGCCGGAAAACCACGGATCGAAGCAAAACCTCCTCCGGCTGCAGTTTTGGACTTTTGCCGATTTCCGGCGATTCCGGCCACCTCCGGTCCCCATCTCTTCATCGAAGGTTTGGTTTTTGCCACTGATCATTTCCCCTATGGCCTTGTAACACGATTTGAAGTGTAGAGGCCGGATCGAATTAGGGTTCTTGATTTTTCTGGGTTTGTGTTCATTGATTGATTTCGACTGTTTCTAGTTGTTATTTGGAATTGTTGTAGTTATGAAGTGGAATCAGTGTGTTGAGTAGGTGTTGTACCTGGAATTTGGTGGCCGGAGGTGGAGGTTGGCCACCGGCACGTGAAACCCACGCACCGCCACTGTAGGTGGCGCGTGAGACAGGGTTTTGGCCGGGAATTTTGACTGTTGAACATGTATTGGATCAATTTTACTTATAGTTAATTAATCGAAGCTTGGAAATGGATTTGGAGTTGAATTGAATATAAATTTTGATGGTTGATCAAGAAAATTGGTGAAATTGTAAATCGAATTACGAGGAATCCATCCATCGGATTTCCTCGGTTTGGCCTTTGAGCCTTTATATTAAGGAGATAATATTATTGAAGAAGATTGGGAGAAATTGGGCAATTAAAGTGATATTAGGGTTGATTTTAATTAATCCAATTTAGTTTTCCATCCCGAAATTAAAGTTACGAACGTTATATTGTACAGGACGTGAGGAGGATTTCCTCGAGGAGGGTTTGGATCGACGGCAAGCTTAGCCGTACTTTGTGAGTGGACGTTTGTTTTAAATAAGTGATGCATGCATTTATTTATTAAAGCTTGATTTATTTTATTAACGTATTTTTCCGAGCATATAAAGATAATTGTGAATTATCTTAAGGAATTACTTTTAAATATTATTTTCCATGAAGTGATTATGATTTATATCGGTTGAGAATTTGGTTATAAAGTTGTTATGCTCGGATTTGAAATATTAATTGATGTTAATATTCGACGAATGGTTTTCGATACGATTTTCGGATTTATACTGTTTATATTACATTTATATTCGTCGAATTGAGAATTTATTTATAAATGGAGTTTTATTGAAATAAATCTCTATGATTATTTATTGATTATGATTTTGGCATTGGGAATGCCTCATTGATGATTTATTTATTTCTTGAGCGTGTGGGACACGCTGTTAATTTATACGGCTTTTTACGAAAATCAGAGTACGGTTGGGAATCGTACCCGTATGTCCTTTATACGTGGGACTTGGGGAAGCTTTAAGGATTTAACGGTTTTTTTAAACCGCCATACCTAGGGTCGTTATTTATATATTATATTACTGGCTAGCCTATTATTACTCCTCCCTACTTACTATGTGTTCGTAGGTGAGTAGAGGAGAGCATGGGATGCTCAAGAGTGTGGGACACTCCGACCCGAGCCAATAAGGCTCCCTTCTTTCGTATGGTGAAAGTTCTTCCCCATATTCTAATATGATTTGACTAGCGGGGCTAGTCCGATTTATTTTATCCAGCGGGGCTGGAATGGTTTGTACGAGTTTTGGGTTTAAAGAAATACGTTTTATAAACGTTGCATGCATCGAGACTTTATATTGTAAACTTGTGGGAAAGTATAAATTTATCTTCATTTATACTTATTTATTTTGTCCACTCACTCTAACGTTTTTATGTACTTTCCCCCTGGGCCCTTTGGTTTAAATTGCCCAGATCTCAGTGCTGCGGACCGGCATAGGAGCGGAGGCTAGTACCACCTTTGTCATCCATTCTCAGTAGGTTATTGATTAACCTACTTATTGTATTATATTCCGAGTCTGTTCCTTAGATTGCTCTGAATACTTGTTGAGAGTGGATTTATGCATTTGTATAATTATGTGTGTAAGAGAGTGGTTTATTTTGGGAGGTTGTTGAACGATTGAGTTGCTGGGTTGTATTTGTTTAAGATGTTTTGGTTGTGAAGTTTGATGTTTATACTTGGAAAATTATGGAATGTTGCTAGGAAGCAGGGTGGCTTCAAGCATAGCATTTAGAGTATTTGAGGAGTGTTTTCAGCAGGTTTAGGGTTGCCCATTTTTAGGGGAGGTTCTGTCGAATTTTCTCGAAAAGTGGGTCCCGCAGGTCCACCTAGGAGTTAGGAGGGTAATTCCGGGGTGGGTCCTGACAACCATAACCCTTCGGAATTGAGGTTTGAATGGGTAAAGGTCCTTTTCTCATCTTCTTTGTGCAAATTCTGTTTTTCTTCTAACTTTGCAGGGCTGCCATTTTCAATCCATTTGGAGATAGGAAACGTGCCACATATGCTTGAACATCTAGCAACGCCATATTTTACCTCCAATTGGAATCTAAGACATTGGATGTTGCATTAGAGAGTTGTAAGGGCTGGAAATTGGCCTCAAGAGGCACAATTTTGACAAACAAAAGTGCACCTTTCCTCTCTTCTCCCCACGACGCCCTAACATCACCTATTTTGGAGTATGCATAACAAGGAGCTTACGTAAGGAAGTCGAGGCCTTGTGCCTTGAGGTTGATGCCTAGTACCGGTCTTCCCCAAATGTCATGAGCATGGGAGGTCTACATGGGGGAGCTTTTCTGAACGTTTTCTCCTTACCACCTTTTGTTTTGTTACCCTTTCTCTATGCTTTTATTATTCATTGCATGCTCTATATTTTCCATACACTGAGGGCAATGTATGATTTAAGTGTGGGGGAAGGGATTTATGTCTTCTGTGTTTCTTTTTGTGTTGTTTAAAAATAAAAAAAATGTTGCTTTTAGTTTTTTGAGTCTTAGGTTGCCTTTCAACTGTCAGGGATGAACTTATATCTCTAAAATTATAGATAAAAGAGGATCATAATATTGAGATGATGTTAAAATAATTCTTTGGTTAATTACGATATATATAAAGCATATGATTGTGTAGTAGATGTGGTTTTTGTTGACTTTGGTACAGAATATCGAGCATGTTGATGATGAGTTTTGATTCATAATAACCCTTGTGAGAATTTGAGCCTATTTGTTATTCTTTGTGTGTTTATTGAAAATTATACTCTTATTTTCTTGGCGATGCTTAGTGATCTCATTATCTTTCTCTTTGATTGACTGCTTGCCACAGATTAAGTTTAACGGACTCCAGAGATTACTAGAACTTGCTCTTGTACTGGTCGAAACTTTTATCAATACATGTCCCTGATTTTGGAAAGAATAAAGGCACTAGGAACTTCTACCAAAGCCAAAAATAGCTTGTGTCCCAATTGTGCACACAAGATGTACACCCCTTAGTTCAACCACTTTGAGCCTACATTCAAACCTTTTTCTTTCATCACCCTCAAAATCCTAACCCTTGAACCTTAGTATAGTTATATCCCTACCCTTGTTCTAAAGATTTAGTGGAGTTTTAACTATGAGACATGCAAGATCAAGGTAGTGTCAAGGATGATGAAGATGAGGAGAAACAATAAGTGTGGGGGAAAGACTTGTCCATGAGAAAATATGTATGCCAAAAAGAAATATAAAAAAAAGGATTAAATTCAGTTTACCCCCCTGAGGTTTGGGGGTAATTTCATGTTAGTCCCTGTCCTTTCAATTTAATCAGTTTACCCCTCAAGCTTTCCAATTTCAATCAGCCGTGTCCAATTTCTACTATTCCGTCCAATTTAGACCGTTAAGTCTGACTTTTGAGGGCTAAAATTGTCATTTCAAGACAAAAAAAACTTTAAAAAAAAAGGAATTATTTTTTTTCGTTTTTTTTTTTTTATTCTGTTTTTTCTTTTTATTTTTATTTTTTTCATTTTAAATTTTCATTTCAAGACAAAAAAAAACTTAAAAAAAAAAAAGGAAATTTTTTTTTTTCGCTTTTTTTTTTTTAATTTATGTTTTTTTTTTTTTCATTTAAATTTTTTTTTTTTATAAATTTTGTTTTCAACCAATACACCAGAAGTTATGATAGGTTTATAAAAACAAAAAGATACACTAGGTGGTTGAAAGTCTCTCGCTGATTTACGATATTTATGATATATCTCCGATAAAGAGAAGAATTTTAGAATATATCCCCAATAAAGTGAAGAAATGTCTGTGTAAAATTATTTTTTACAGATATTTACAGATAAAGTGTAAAATCGTGAAGAAATATCTGTGTAAAATCATTTTTTACAGATATTTATAAATAAAGTGTAAAATCGTTTTTTACAGATATTTCTTCACTTTATTGAGGATATCTCTTAAAATTCTTCACTTGATCAGAGATATATCACAAATATCGTAGATCAGCGAGCGGCTTTCAACCACCTAGAGTATATTTTTGTTCTTATAAACCTATTATAACTTGTGGTATATAGGTTGAAGACAAAATAAAAAAAATAAAAATAAAAAAACAGAAGAAAAAATAAATAAATAAAAAAAGAAAAAACAGAAAAAATAAAAATAAAAAACAGAAGAAAAAAATATTTAAAAAATAAAAATAAAAATAAAAAAATTCCTTTTTTTTTTAGTTTTTTTTTGTCTTGAAATGACCATTTTAGCCCAAAAAAATCAGACTTAACGTCCAAATTGGATGGAATGGACACGGTTGAGGAGAATTGACAAGTTTGGGGGGTAAACTGATTAAATTGAAAGGACATGGACTAACATGAAATTACCCCCAAACCTCAGGGGGGTAAACTGAATTTAATCCTAAAAAAAAAAAAAATGAAAAAAAGTGTGTACGGCAATGGAAAAAAATGTATGAAAGTATTTATGGATTTAGTCCCCCCATTGTGGATAAGGAGTTTGTTTTGAAATTGAAGGTCTAAGTACGATAACTTTGGTCTTTGTCCTATTCCACATGTGTTCAAAGGAAGGTTAGAATGAAGCAAGGACCCAACACAATGACATCCGGCCTCAATAAAGACACACAAGAAGTTCAACGTTGCAAGATGCCTTGGTCACTAAAAGAAGACATCTCAATACTTCAATGAAGGCGCCGCTAGGTTTTTAGAACATTTTGTGATTTTTCCTTACCCTTTCATTTCTTAAACCCCTAAACCTTGGCTCCATTACAACCTTGAATTAAGACCTCTTTGATCCTTAAGATTGGTAGCTTTTGATCTGTGGAGATTGGTTACAAGAGTTGAGCATATGGTTCGGTCCGTTTGGCAAGTAGTTGGCATCCTTCATGAGATCGTAAAAGGAAAAAATAAATGCATATATTTCGACATAGCCGTTCCTTCTTTATATATGTGAGCTTTTTGTTTGTCGAAAATATTATCATCTCTCACATATATTTGAGTGACAAAGCTTTTAGGCATCAGCCTCAATCTGAGAGAAGAAAGAGTGGTGAATCCTGTGAGGTTTGAATCATCCTTGTTGGATACATGCTGAGCTCCACCCATTACCATTGTCACATCCGTGTCTTACATGTTTATATGTGGAATATATGTTTTAATTAACTTTCTGTTGTAAATATTAATGTGGCTATTCATGTAATAGCAATTAGTGTTGCGTGATATATATACAATTAAGATTGATTGGTGATTAATAGAATATAGCAATTGATTGATTGTAATCAGATGAGTGATTGATGTAATCGTTAAGTAGTTACCTTTTGTAAACCTGAGGTACTCCTATATAAACCTCATTGTGATGAGATGAATAGAAATCACTTCATTTCTCATACTTCATTCTTTGTGTCTAAACTCTCCCTCTCTCAAATTCTTTTACTATCATTTTACAACACGTTATCAGCACGATTAGCTCTAGGATTCAGATTGCGAGTTGCGGAGAGAGGTGGTTCATCATTCAATCAAGAGAAGAGGCGAATAACTCCTGAGTTATTGGATTGGCTGAGAAGACAACCTTCTCAGTTCTGCACATATAAACTGAAGATTCGTCTGTTCTTCATCAAGTATTTTTCTTTCCAAAATCTAATTTCATATTCATGCTTATTGAGCCTAATGATTGAATATGAATAGTCACCATGATACATGAACCCCCAAATTTACTTTATTAATTTATTTGGTTGATACATATATATCTGTCGTATATATTAGTTCATGTTTTTGGATTTGATTGACATATATCATGACACATTGACATGTATGATTCCTATTTAATATTACTATAATGCCAGAAGCATTTACCCAATTTATTACCTATACGAAATGACATAAGCATTAATGGGATTTGAACCCATTTCCTTAGGTACATAACCGCTGTATTAATTTATTTACATTATGATTTACTAACATATATTGAATTTAATTATGTCATAATTGTGAATATTAAATGAGGCTGAGTCAAAAGCTCAAATTAAGCCCAAAGTCACAACAACAAATCTGAGGCAGAAGCTCAAGCCCAAGTTGCAAGACCAGAACAGAAGCTCACCACATGTTGCCATGACAAAAGTTATGAATCTTCTCAAACTAGGCTCATCCAGTTGGATGCGATGTCTAGGCAAGGTTCAGATGAGGCCGTGTACTTAAGTGAGCCTCGCTCCACCTAAACCTCATCCTTCCTTACCTGGTAGTATCCAATTGGAGTTACCGAAAGGATTGAGTAATAACTTTTCATTCCTTAGCAAACCAGTTTGAGCCCAACAGGCCCACTCTCCCTCAGCAGGACCTAGTAGCCCAACAGGTCTCACACACCATTTGACTTACGCATGAAAGACTGGGTCACAAGCCTACAGACAAAGCCCGAGAAGCTTCACTATCAAGCCCACTCCTTCTTTGGTCCAGCAGAATCAAAAATAAAAGGAAAAATGATTTCATATTGTAAATAGATTCACCATATCTAATGTGTAATTAATTACCAGAAGCATTTATTCACATAATTGTGTGATAATTAATCTGTTATATTACTAGCATGCAATTAATATCTCAATTGATTTGTGATTTTTATTTATCCAAATTTGTGAGATTATTTCAATTTTCTCAATTCAATATTATTGTGTTACTTGTCTAAATTTTCGCACTAGAATATATGTGTAGAAAATGCAGGTACCTAATGAACAAGAAGTTCTAAATGAACCAGTAGTTCATACATAAATCTTTCGATAATGCCATTTAAGAAACTTGAAGTTTCCTTTATAAATTCACCACACATGATAAAACCAGTAGATTTTACATGTCTAATCCGATTTTTCATACCATGTTATAGAACCTGAAGTTCTCATTACTTGCTTATGGATGATATATTACCCAAAGCACTAATATTATTTGTTCATTTCCTATAAGAAATGTCAAATCTCAACATGTTTGACGTTGTTGCTTTGGAGGTTTCTGGAAGAAACTATCTAAAGTGGACGCAAGATGTGAAAATTCATCTGACTACAAAGAAGATGAGATCAACAATCGATATTGACAATGTCGTCACTGAGGCTTTTAAGGCGAGTGCCATAATGTTCATAAAGAAACATATGGAGAAAGCACTCTAAGTTGAGTATCTGATGAAGAGGATCCACATACTCTTTGGGTCACTCTAGAAGAGTACTTTAACCACCAAATGACCATTTTCTTGCCTGAAGCAAGACATGATTAGCAAGATATTGAACAAGCCCATCTGCCCAAAAGAATACAAGGAGAGGCACTTTACTAATTTTTAGAATTGATCACTATCTTGTTGCTCAATGAAATGAACAACAACCTCCTGGTGAGGAATGATCATCCCAAGCCCATCGGTACCTAAGCAACACTTTTGCTTGAAGCAAATGATGTTACTCATCGCAAACCTAATCACGAAAGGAGAAATTGTGGCCGTGGAAGGGGAAAAAAAAAAGAAGTCTTATCTTTCGAGACAAGGAAAGAGAGGTGGGCCCATAAATGGCCCATATAACCGCCCCAAAACATGGCCCCATGTTATTGTGCCCCTGCCCAACAAGCCAAAGTGAAAAAGAACACTAGTTCGGCCCACTGCCACCAAAATCAACATGATCTTTGTTATCAATGTGGAGGAATTGACTGCTGGTCCTGCATCTATTATGCGATAACCGAAGCAGTAAATGAGTATTACGACAGTCGCGGAACTCGAAATACCAACTTTATTGAAGGGTCATTTTCTATCAATTCCACACTATAGATCATAGATTTTCAGCCAGTTACTGAACATATCGAGGATTAGAACTCGAAGACATGGGTATAATTGGCCCCTTGTGTCATATCTATTTCATCTTAATGAATGAAACATCTTCGAATTTTGGAGATTTATGTTTTCAATTATTTTCGATTATAGAAATGTGGTTATGTTCAAATATATGTAATTCAATAAACTCATTTATACATGTGATCCATTGAATTAAATTTATGAATAGGCATGTCTTGTGGGGAAGTTTGTTGTATGGTTAAAAGTGCTATTATGCACACCATACTCCCAGATCAGAGATATTTTTCAAACTTATGTCTATTCATACCTCTGTGACAACCGTATCAGGCCAATCCAACCTAATAGAGGGTTATGGCAAAACCCACTCTATGTTGTCCAATGGTACTGAACCTACCATTAATGAGGCCTTATAATCTCCACGTTCCAGAAGAATGTTATTGAGTATTAAGCATATTCGAACCAACAGTTACCACGTTGAAACCACTGAGAAAAATTAGTGTAATATCTTTGCATAACCTCCAAGTATGTGGCCAAAAGCGTACATTGGAGAAAATTGAAATCTGTTAGCTAGAAGCTAACTAATTCAAGCAACTACTTGATATGGCATGACCGTTTGGGACACCTAGGTTAAAGTATGATGCAACGTATCCTCAACTCATCGCATGTGCATCCCCTTCTGGATAAGGGTCTTGTATATAATGACACACTATGCCATACTCATTAAGAGTATTTAATACTAGACCATAATATGCAAAGACTAGTACATACACCATCATTTTTCTGCACAGAATGTAAGGGAAATTTGTGGACATATATATCCAACCAACATGTGGACCAATTAAATATTAATGGTTTTGATTGATGTATCGACAAAGTGATCACATGTTACACTATTGTCCACAAGAAAACGCTGTTTTTGCTAAACTCTCACCCTAATCATGAAATTGAGGGTTCACCACTCGGATTATCCCATAAAGTGTATAAGACTTGATAATACCGGAGAGTTTACATCAAAGTCTTTTGATGATTATTGCATATCATTTAGAGTTGATGCTGAACATATAGTTCCATATGTTCACTTCCAAGATGGTCTCGCAAATAGAATCTTGGTAATGCGCACCAAGCTTCTAATTTCTGCATGGGGCTATACAATCTTGCATGCAGTTATGTTGGTCCTGTTGAGGCCCACTGCTACCAACCTTACTCCGCATTACAGCTAGTGACTGGGTATGAACCTGATGTTTGGCACTTAAACGTATTTGGGTACGTAGTCCTTGTGCCAATTGTGCCATCACAACATACAAAATTGGGTCCTCAACAAAGGATGGGTATACATGTCAATTATGAGTCTCATCCATTATGTGCTCTTTAGAGCCCTTGACAGGTGATTTCTTTACAGCTTAATTTGTGGATTGTCACTTTGATGAGACAGTCTTCCCACCGTCAGGGGGAGATAAGAACGTCACCGTTCCTGATGAACGACGTGAATTAACATGGAATGTCCCCACAATATATCATCTTGATCCCCAAACCGCACGAAAATAGTGAAGTGCGGACAATTCTAGATCTATAGAGTATAAGAATACAATATGCCAGACACTTTCTTTGATCTAGCAAAAGTGACGAGATCATATATACCTGCTGCAAATGTGCCTGCAAGAATAGAAGTCCCTGTAAGATGTGTAGTCCCAGATGGACAAGGTACGACCATGGGCGCTAACCAGTCGTATGTCTCTGCCCAGAAGTGAGGTAGACCATTAGGTTCGAAGGATTTTTATTCCCAAAAAAGGGTAAACTTGGCACAAATGAATCCTCTTGACATCGCTATCTCAAATCGATTCATCTCATGAGATAAATCCAAAATATGGGTACATCCTAGAAGAGACCATGTTGGGGGATGCTCCAACATTTGAACTCATTCCCGAGATAGAGAAATCTCGATAAATTTAGTGAGATTTGGAATCAGATTGAGATTATCATCGATGATATATTAGTATTTGCGGTGGCCACTAAAATTATAATAAGCGATGACCTCGAACCTTGCTTTATTGATCAATTTCAACGAAGAGACGACTGGCCAAAAAGGAAATAAAAAATATAGGTCAAATTAGATTCCTTGACAAAGAGAAAGGTGTTTTGGACCTGTTGTTCCTACACCTCCCCATGTTAAACCTGTAGGATTTAAATGGATATTTGAAAGGAAGCGTAATGAGAAAAACGAGAATGTGATACACAAGGCTCGTATAGTGGTGCAAGAATTTTCTCAACGCCCTGTGATTGATTACAAGGAGGCGTATTCTCCCGTAATACACGTCATAATGTTCCGCTACCTTATCAGTTTGGTAGTTTCTAAAAAACTGAATATGCAGCTTATGAATGTGGTCACAGCTTATCTCTATGGGGATCACGATACAGAGATGTACATAAAAGTTTCTAAAGGACTTAATATACCCGATGCAAATAGTTCTAGACCACGGAACACGCTCTTCATTAGTTTTGAGGCGTTCACTTTATGGATTGAAACAATCCAGACGGAGGTGGTATAACCGTCTAAGTGAATATTTAATCGGGATGGGATATGTGAATAATAAACTATACCCATGCGTGTTTATTAAGGAAACAAGTTCCTAGTTTGGAATTGTGGCAGTCTATGTCAATGACATGAATTTGATTGATACTCCTAAAGAGATCAAGGAAACCGCAAAGCACCTGATGTTGGAATTTGAGATGAAAGGCCTTGGGAGAACAAATTATTGTCCCTACCTGGAGCCCGAGCACAGTGCAGATGAAATTTTGGTCCATCAACCAAATTACATCCAGAAGATGTTAAGATGCTTTAATTAGGATAAAAGCAAGCACACCCATGGTCGTCTGAAGTCTAGAGAGAACCGTATCGTCCTGCAGATGATAACTAAGAGATATTGGTGCTAGAAGTTCCATATCTAAGTGCAATAGGCGCATTATTGTACTTGGCTCAATGCCCTAGATAGGACATCTCATTCGATGTGAACTTGTTAGCTAGATATAGCTCTGCGCCAACACGCCGCCACTAGAATGGCATAAAAAACATTTTTTGCTACCTTAGAGGTACAACATATATGGGCTTATTTTATCCCTACCCATCAAGGAATGGATCAAACCCCCTTGATCCTCAGAATGATGCTCGCCTTGTTGGATATGCTGATATAGACTATCTATCAGACCCGCACAAGGCACGTTCCCAAACTGGTTATGTCTTTACCATTGGGAATACTGCAATTTCTTGGAGGTCTACGAAATAGACACTTGTTGCTACCTCTTCGAATCATGCTGAGATACTAAATCTTCACGAAGCAGTATGAGAATGTACATGGCTAAAAGCCGTTACAAAGCATGTTCAAAGCACATGTGGACTGCATTCCACCACTGATGAACCAACCATTATCTACGAGGATAATGCTGCTTACATAGAGCAGATAAAGATGAGTTTCATCAAAGGAGACAACACCAAACATATTGTACCGAAGTTCTCCTTCAATTAGTAACAACAGGAGCATCAGAAGATTGAAGTTAAGCAGATTTGATTTGAAGACAATCGTGCAGACCTCTTCACTAAGTCACTACCAAAGTCTACATTCCAGAAGCATGTCCAAGGTATTGGACACTGTCCAAATTATTGAGGGGTTGTATGGGAATACTCTCATTTCTATGGCTCTGATGGTACAATTTTCATAAAAGTCAAAAGAAAAAAGATCCTACTTTGTTGCATTGGGTTCTTTAGGCTTCAGTTCTTCTGTACTCGATTATATGATTTACATTAGTAAAGCTTGGGATGGCAGTTTCAGGAGATGAAAAAACAATTTGGAAATGATATTGTGTTAGCTTTGCTGAATTGTTAAAGTATATGCTTATAGTTATCGAATGTGCTTCTGTGTTTTTCTTTAAATGTTTTGCTTCAGGTACATGTCAATGTTGCTGGAACAGACCAACCAAAATGGTGGGAAAGAAGTGTTCCGAAGTACTTTGCGTCAAGCTGGAGATATAGATAAGTTGTTATAGAATTCTACGGAAGGCACTATCTCTGGATTTTGAGCAATGGAAGAACTCTATGCAGCAGTGATTCTGTTTGGAAGGCCTTGGTTTTTTATGCCAAAAATTGTAAATGCTTCTTTAATGTTGATCAAGACAAGGATTTGGCAAGGCCATAGTAGACGTAAAGAAGTGTTGGACCAATTTGATGATTTGCTCAATGCCGACAACATAATTTTCAAAAATGCTAGATGCAAGGTAAAGGACTTTGTGTTATTTGTTTTTTCATACTCTGTTTTCCCCTTTAATTTCTAAGAGTTTCATACCACATGGTCCATATTTGTTCTGATTTTGGATTATTTGGTTATGCACAGGTGCTTTTAGTGATAACTTTTTGAAGTTATTCAAGACACTGATATCGGCCTGTTTGGAGAAGTCAGCACTCAGCAGTAAATCTTCTACTAAAGCTTTCATGTGGCTAGGGACCCAAGAAGCGCAGTGTAGAGAGAAGTTGCATGTAGCTCTTCACTAATCTTGAAGAAATATAAGGTTAAATCTCATTCTTTGCACAACAAGCTATTGCAAAAGATATGAGATACATTCAAATGTTAAAGGTCTGAGACATATTGCCTCTGGAGGATATCCCAAAGTTGGAATATAATATCTCCCGGAGACTGTTTTAAACAGATATGCAGATTATATATATATATATAGATGAAATACATAGACCTACCGCTTAATTTATTTCTCTTCGATAGAGATATGATCAGGAGGTGATGGACAGCCAATTATTAACATGGATTAATCCATATGCATCAGTGCAGGAGGAACATCTTGAACCAATAGGCAGAATATTTGAGGTATCTTCTCAGATTATCCTTGACATCAACTAATGTTAGGCCAAACCCAACTGTGTAACCAGCATCCCATTCGAAGTCATCCCAAAATGACCACGCATAGTATCCCTTTACTTTAACCCCATCCCTGAAATAAATAATAATCGAGTAATTAACTCAATCCCTATTTATAAATCATATTAACCATGCGTTACATGAATGAATGACTCACTTGATAGCTTTCAAAAGATACCACAGATGGTCGTGATGGTATCTTATTCTCAAATTATCCTTACGAGCTTCTTGAATTGGCATTGAGGCATTATATCCATACGCATATCCTGCAAAATTAAACGTACAATACATACAAGAAACCAATATATTAGCATGCACGTAAAATACTAAAATTAATTGGCCGGATAATTAATCAGAGAAAACATGCAGGAGAATCGATCATTTTACCATTCTCAGTTATGTAAATGTCAGGGTTATTGTACTTTTCCTTTATATACACAAGAACCTCTCTGATCCCCTTCGGATAAACGAAAAGCCAATCCAGATCAGTCTGTACGTAGCCAATTTACCACATAATAGTTAATGTTAGTATTTGCATGAATAATTAACTTTAGTATATACTATATAGACAGAGAATTAGTACATACCGCTGCACCAATAAGAGCCCCATTTCTATCAGCTGTGTCAACAAAACAAATGGTAGGTAGTTGTGTTAGAAGAGCAACGTGAGCAGTTGAAATTAAATTCATGCTCAATTAATTAAGTTATAATGAATGATAACTAAGCCGGTTGTATATCGTGTGTGGGATTGAGGATGCATACTAGTAGAAGCAGCGATTTGTCTGTCTACACTCCAACTATGGTTGACAGAGTTGGATGAAGCCGGTTCATCTACTGTATAATATGTTGTGTAATAATTAAACCCAAGAAAATCGAGGGACCCTTTTATCTGCTTCGATTCAGCTTCTGTAAATTTCGGCAATCTATTCCCGACCAAAGATCGCATGACCTTCGGATAATCACCATGAAATATAGGATCCGCAAACCTACCCACATTATGAAAAATTATACAATTATATAGCTAGGGGATAAAGATATATACACGATCAACATAAAGTTTTAGGGATAAATTACGTCTTAGATATGCTGATCTATTATCCAAGACTCACCATCCAAACATAAAGTCAAGTGATCTAAGGGTGGCTTTCCGGCTAGCCAGCTGTTCTGGGAACTTAGGTTTCCACCAGTGAGTGACTATGGTAATCCCGATCTGTCCCTTTTGGGAAGCCTGCTCACATATATTCACATTAATTAATTTATTATTCAAGAATGTACATGTATGTATTCATCCAAATCAAATATATAACGAATGCAGGGTTATCTGTACCTGATATTTGTCCTTGTATATTTTGACAGCAGCTGAATGAGCAAGAAGCAAATGGTGTGCCACAATGTAGGGTTCAGTGGCAGAGTTACCGGAAGTGCAGTTTCCTTCATAGTTAGAACACCGACCTGGTGCAAAGGTACCGCCGTCGTAGGCATTAATAGCAAATCCGTTTGGTTCGTTCATTGTGACCCAGTGCTTCACTCGATCACCAAATGTCTTGAAGCACAAATTCACATAATCTCCATAATCATTTCTGTTAAAAATATTCATTTTGACCCAGTGATCACATTATTGCCATTAGTTTTAATAATCATATTATATATATAGGTAGTCAAAGTATATTGCACGGTGACTTACATTATATTAGGGCTTAAGAACCCGCCATACAGATCATCAAGTGCTTGGGGAGGATCATAATGGAGCAAAGTCACTAAGGGCTTGATACCTTAATTTCTCACATCAAATGTATAGGAAAATTAGGAATGAGTATGAAATTTGCCAAATACTTCAATTTCTTTTTTACTATTCATTCTTTAACAGATAATTATTCTTTAGAACGATTGATCTGCTCAGCATATGTATATGAAAGTGGAATTTAATTTAGAGAGCTAGAAAAAGTGAGAAGTCAACCATTGGATACGAGCTCATTGATGAGATTATTGTAGAATTTGACACCAAGTTGGTTCACTCCTCCACTAAGTTTTCCCTCTGATCGAGAAGCACAAGAGTTAAATATATATCAAATTATAATCTTCAATGTAAATACACTAATAGTATGTGTGTAACCAATTACTCTATTTCTTTTTCTTTTTTATCATATTAACAACTCAGGTACAGCATTTAGACTATTGTGAGTCGAATTCACGACATTTCACTTACAAAGGGAAATCTTATATCACTAGACCAAATAATATTGGGCTGTAACCAATAACTTCATAGAGCATCTTTAGCATATTCTCTATTTTGGCTCCTTAGCTATTTTAGAGAGTATGTTTAGCTTTTTATCTGTTTTAGCAGTTGTATCAGACTCTTAAGTGGCTATCTATTATAACTTTAAATTATCTCACTCATAAATATAAAAAGCGAGATGAGGCTCTCTATAATTTAAAATATTCATTTTAAGTTATTTTATATAATTTATAAATACATTTAAACTATTTAATCTTTAGTTAAAAAATAATATAAATTCAAAACTAACTAAAATAGAGAACACTGATGCAGACGTATTTTTGAGCATCTTTAACAAACTCTCTATTGTGGCTCCTTAGCTATTTTGGAGAGCATGTTTAGCTTTTTATCTATTTTAACAGCTGCACCAGACTCCTAAGTGACTCTCTATTATAACTTTTAGTTGTCTCAACAGCTCCTAAATATAGAAAGCGGGATGAGACTCTTTATAATTTAAAACATTCTTTTTAAGTTATTTTATATAATTTATAAATACATTTAAACTATTTAATATTTATTTAAAAAATAATATAAATTCAAAACTAGCTAAAATAGATAGCATTGATGCAGACGTAATTCTAAAGTGGTTAGCTAAAATGACGTTTTAGCTACTTTAGCTAAAATTTGACTCAAAATTGCTAGCATTGCTAAAGATACTCTAAAGTAACTAGCTAAAATGACTTTTTAGCTATTTTAACAAAAAAATAACTAACATTGTTAAAGATATTCTAAAACATAAAATCAATTGAAAAGAGTCGGAACGTTGCAATTACGCAACCAGCTCGAATGATAAAATTACTTATTCAATGATTAAGATCCAGTTAAACAACATTATCTTCTTACTGGGAAGTAATCTGGGCCATGAAATTGAGAATCTGAAAGAGTCCAACCCAATTTTCTTCATCAATTTTATATCCTCCTGTCACATCATGAACAAGTCAGGATCAAAACAAGAAATTATATATAGCAGATAATAACTACTTCTGTATACTTGTATAACTAACAATGCATTTCTAACCACTTGACACACACACACACACAAGGGAATACAATTAATGCATTACTAACCAATTTTTCTTCCTCTAAGTTATGCAATGACTTTTCTTTTTCTTTTTTGAAAGAAATTATGCAATGACTTTATTGATTAATGAATAAGCTATTATAACTCATCTCAATGTCCTTGATAAAGTAATAAGAAAATGGAGGTCAGTGGACAGTGCTTCATATTAAATTTACCTTATAACGGTGATAAAAGTCATCAGCTACGTCTCCCGTGCTGTGATCCCATATTTTTTCTGCCATCAACCATAACATTTTCTCACTAAACGTCACATAAGAAGTTTTTATATATTATAACATAATACATAGAAAATTAAATAGTGATTTAACAATACAGTTTAATTATCACTCGATGGATCATGAGTTTTTTTTTTTATGTTTATATAGTTATTGGTCTATAACTATCACGCGTAATATTGGACATGATTTAAAATTATAAAAGTATTTAATCCTAAGCTTTTATAAATGTTTTATTGATTTTTTCCATGGTGACCAGGATAAAGTCGTGAATTTCGCTGCCCTCCAAGTCATGGCGAGACCCATCGATTGAGTATAGTACAGTAGAGCATGTGGCCTCTCGCATGAGTAATTGCCTCTTTGATACGTTGTAGATATCAGGGAATCCAAATTGACTAGTAGTGAAGTAGGAAACTCAGAACATGCATTAGTTAAGCTCAGATAATTAATAATGAGGTTATGAGGGTTTTTGGAGAGAGAGAGAGACAGACCTGGATGTTTCCTAACGAAAGTATCCCAGATGCTAGGTCCCCTTCCATCTAGAAATGCTGCTCCTTCTGACTGATGCATCGATAATGGATTGAAGAAACATCAAGGAGCCGATCGTCAGTATAAGCAGAGTGTACATTTATATATATATAGGATATTTCTCAGGTGCGGACGTCCGATTTCTTGTTTTCGACCACTTTCCGGCCACATTTTTAGATGTTAACCGTTCAGTTTTTAGGTCCTAATGTATAGATCACCTCTGCAAATTTTCAGCCAATTTGGTGATCGTTAAGGCATCCAAAATTGCAATTTACATGAACGGACAGAATCTGTCAAACCGGAACCGTTCGTATTTATAATGGTAAATTGCAGTTTTGGATGACTTAACGATCACCAAATTGGCTGAAATTTTTCACAAGTGATCTATACATTATGACCTAAAAATTGAACGGTTAAGATGTGAAAATGTGGCCGGAAAGTAAGGGAAAACGGGAAATCCGTACCTAAGAAAAGGTACAGACGTCCGTAGCGGAGACGGACTGTGTGTGTGTGTATATATATATATATATGTATAGACGCACACTCATATATAGATAGATATATACCTGATAAGCAGCTGAACCAGCACCAAAAAGGAATCCAGTGGGAAAACTGCTTCGGTTGAAAGGGATATAATAAGCATCGGAAGTGCCAACGGAGAAGCAAGCAGCTGCAGCCAAAGATAGGAGCATAGACAAGAACACAGAACCTCCAAATGCCATAATGTTGAATACTGCTTTTACCAAATTGATTACATGCCTATTTATAGAGTTCGGGCATACCCCATATATATGGAAATAATTGTTAGACTCGGTTTGGATCGATTTTTCAAGTAATACACGTGATCCTATGCATAATGACACAATCTATATATTATTAAGAGAAATTCTTAAGTATGACAGATGTGTCACGTGGGCTAGTACAGTTAACCAATCATGTTAAATTAAAATGAAATACTCAAAACACCCCCTGCATAGACACTGATTAGCTGGGTGTACCACCACGTGTCACGTTTGTCCTACCTAAAAATATGTTTGCAAGTTATTTCTATTAATTTAGAAACTGATGCTCCAACATTAATATATTCGAGTAGTCTATTCAATCATTTGTACTCAGTTTGTTGGTCAACTTTCGTGTGAAATTGATTGTATATAACCAACCAGTACTTACTGAAATACAAAAATCAGTATTTGCCTGTGATGTTGTTTCTTAAATTACATATGCTGCTCGACTAAAAAACAATTATATATAATGCATATTGCAATTTGAAGAAGAAGAAGAAGTGGTGTTCTCTATGTAGCTAGCTATGTCAATTAGTGTAGGACAAATGTGTTTAATAAGTAATGGGAAGTGAAATTTGCACTTCCCAAATTACATTATGCCCTCCATCTTCTTTTTTTTTTAATAATTTCTCAAACTTTACATATGATTCTTTCCCACATTATCTTTACAATCATAACTACTAACTCCATCTCTCTCCTCTCTCTTTCAGTCTTTGGTGGAAAATTGGAAAATTCTTTCTCCTCTTCTCCTCATCGTCTTCCCATTTCTCTTATCGCACAATGTTCTCTCTCACTTGGCTTCCATGATTTTTGTTCCCTGATATGAGAATTACATCATTTTCCTCTAATTGTTATTCTCTTTTAATCTTGATTTGTCTCATGATTGAACAACCAAACAACTTTTCTCTCGTTTGCCTCCAAAATCTTGATTTGCCTCTCAATGAAATGGATTTTCTGTTGGTTTTGACTATGAATGAAAATCAAAGATAAAAAAAACCAACAACCCATAAAATAAAAGAAATTTTTTTGAAAATTGGAGTCTCAGATGTGGGTACGAATCTGGAATTGAATATGCATTTTGGTTTTGAAGAATAGAGACCGGTATGGTTTCATTTCCTAACTTCAAACTAACATTGGGTAATCTGATAAGAAAGTGAAAACAGTTCTCAGATGCGGCTCTGGGTCAGTTTCAGGCACTCCATAGTCCATAGGGCATAATCAGATTCCGGCGACGGAAACTGAACTTCCCAAGGACCCAGTTGGGGAAAGAAAAACGAAAAACAGGAGGAAAAAAAAAGAGAGAGGACGAAACCCAGTATATTGTTACAACTCCATTATGTATATTTACTATGTATTGGCTTGCGCATAAGTTGGGTTTGTAGGGGTGGGCATGTATATATGGGATTTTCGATTTACCCACTACTTCAAACTAACATTGGGTAATCTGACAACTTCTGGGTATGTATGTATGGTTTCATTTATGGGCAAAAATGCTTGCTTTTGCCGGCTCCAGGACTCGCCCAAGAGAAAAGAGACTAGGCAGGGGTATTATTGGAAGAAAAAAAAACATCAGAAAACCAAAATTATTAAAATATTAGAAGGGAGTGTGGTTTGTAAAAATTAGGGTGCAAATTTCACTCCCCTTAGTAAATTTTAGAGCATTTTCAAGAGACTTTTTCAGTTTTACTATTTCAAATTGAACTTTGAATACCATGTTAAAAATTTAAAGTGGGAAACATGTGCTTGTGAAACATCGCACCCTTAATTAAGCATATCTGTTTTTGAAAAAATAAAAATTAAAAAAGTTGAAGTTTGGATGTGCGCTTGACATTTGACCAAAAGAACTCTCTTATTATTCTAGTACAGTATTAAAACTGGTTGAAGAGTGAGAACAAGTTTGTAGTGTGAGAAATCAGTCGGAAATTAGACGAGTAGGTCTAAACAGGTTTTTGGAGAAAATTCTTGCCAATGTAGCTCATCAGTTATTTCGTAAGGTGGTTGGATAGATATACTTTTTTATAGAACTGTTCTAATATAACTCATAACACTCAATCTGTACAATCCAAATATAGTTTAGGCAGTTCTACGTGTGCTTAACAAGTTTAGTGAAAAAACTCATTTATTAAAATAATCACATATTACAAAGGCAAATTTCATAAGGAAATAGAAATCCTAGGCTTAGGAGAACCAATAAACAAAAGCATAATAACTTAAATCTTATAATGTCATAATTTAATTTAATCACATCTCAAAATAGTTGATTTCAAGATCAAAAATTCTTTTATTTTATTTTATTAGGAGTGAGGTAGTATGTCATCTCAGTTACGTTCGCGAGTTAGTATGTAACACACTCATCCATTTAGTATTTAGTCCGAAATCCACAAGAGTATCTTAGCAAAGTCAAACTAATCTCCCGCTGCAGGCACACGAACCCGAAGGCCCCTCAAACTAGCTGACCACAAACTGATTGGAGTTTGGACTCGAACTCTACACATGAGATTTCCATTCTAGACAATTCAACCAACCTTACCACACCAGGTGGTTCAAAAACCCTTTTTTAATAACTCAATTTACTTACTTATTGTTGCCGAAAACTCAACAACCAAATATAAAGAAATTCAAACTGCTCTATTTGAAAGAAATATGTTCAAACTTCCTAACATAAAGGACAGGAAAAAAAAAAGATATGCAACTATGCAAAGTATGCAACTAGTCTATTTTACAATCTTATTTCTTTTAATTAATAGCTTGCGTGAACCTAGAAGCACAGATGGGTGAGAATCACGAGACGATTTTTAAATAATTGAGATGATGCTGTTCAATACTTAATTTGTTGAATTATAAATAAATTGTTATTTTAAAAAATAAAAAATAAATTAAAAAAATTGTGCGTGAAAGGTGTACGTGAATATATAAGTAGATTATTTGAAATATTTTTCCCATATGATCTGTTGAAGGCTTAAAGTGGCGACAGTATCAGATTCACAGAGATTTGGCTCTGGCCTCGTCCATCTTATCGTTTGGATTATTTTCTGACGTTATCGAATTGTTCAAGCTAAATATCAAAAGGTAAAAAAATACATACTCCATTCATGTCTCCATGGGTTCCACTACTGATCAACTCCCCATACTCCATTCATGTCTCCATGGGTTCCACTACTGATCAACTCCATGTGAATATCTGACGCCCTACTGATCAATCACTTTCATCATCCTCATTCCGATCCAATCCAAACAAAGAAAGTTAAATCATTGCCCACTGCCCAAAGAGAGGAGGCTGGAATGCTTAGACCGTAGGTTACAGCCACCGACAAGGGCATAGGTGGCGCAAACAAATTCACATATTTGGTATAAGATGGGGAAATCGGTAATTGCCCACCAACGGACGTTATAAGCTAAAAATTATCGACGTTGCGGTAAAAAACAATCAATGGGTTTGTAGCCTATTCGCAGATCGAGGGGGGCATTGATCCTCTCTTCATCTTTTAATTCCTCGTATTGCCTCATGTTCTAGTGTTCTACTCATGTGATTCACGTTTTGTCTTCTTTCTTTTCTATACCAAACTCAGCGTGTCTGGTTCCCAGATCAGCTTCTCCTTTCTTCCCCTTCTCTTCTCTCAACTTTAGGTCCTTTCTATAATATCATTCATTTGCACAAGTAGTTTGGGTTTGGTTTTGATTTAGACGGAGGTTAAAGAAGAGATATAAATCCAACCCATCTATGATAAAATTGCAGAGCATCCAAAACTAGGGCTGGGCTCGGGTCGGCCCGGCTCGGTTTTGGGCAGAACCCGACTTCGACCCAGAGTCCTCGGTTGGGCCTAAATTTGGACTGACAACTGTTTCTAAATGGGCTGGGCCGAAATATTCGGAGACCCGAATTTTCGGTGCGGCCCGGTTCGGGTTCGGTTCTAAATGAGCTTTTATTTATTTATTCAGTATTCAGGGCCCAATTACAAATCCATTATTAATACACAAATATTAAGTTAAAACAAACATAATATTTAGGGCCCAACTGGCCCAAATAATTTGCAGCAAGCATAAACATGCAAAACACAACCTGCTCATGAAATGCTCAATACAACAAGCATAAAGAGGAAAAAATGCAGTTCAATACACAGTTTCATAAAAGTCCGAAAAGGAAAAAAGTTAGGAAAATCCTACAAACTTAAAAGTCATAAACCATAGAGCCTAGTTCATAACAACCAGTTAACCACAAGTCCAGAAACAGATAGCTAGTCCATTAGTTATTACAGACCCAAATTTAACTCACAAAGGAGTTTCAAACTTAAAAACAGTTCATGAAAACATAAAAACTTTTTATATGCAAATCTGCAGCCAACACCAAAACAGCAGCATAACATGCATCTCTCTACTTTAAAGCATCATTCATTCTTGTGCAGAAACGTCCACCTGAGTTATGACACTCCCTACCAATCAAAACAGCAACAAATTGTCAAATTTCTATTAGTTTGACACTTGAAATTCAACAACATAGAAAATAACAAATGGATTTTATAACAAATTTACCTCATTCAAGCTTTTCAAGTTCACCATAAAGCTCCAGCTCCGACCTAGTAGGCTCCTTATATTCATTAAAAGTTCCACCCCTTAACCAATCGTTGAGGCAAACCAGCCCCTCAACCATGTTTGGAGTTAATGATGCTCGAAATGGATCCACAACCCTTTTCCCTAGGCTGAATGCAGACTCTGAAGCCACTGTCGAAGCTGGAACAACAAAGACATCCCTTGCAATCTTGGACAGAATTGGATACCTAACAGCACTCTCCTTCCACCAATCTAAAAGCTGAAAGTTTTTGTTCGCAGGGTCCTCCGCAGCTTCAAGCAAATACTTGTCAACTTCATTCCTGATCTCCACCACATGTTTCTCCTTCCTAAGCTTCATAAACTTATTTAGTGATGCAGCATGTGAGTCATCATCTCCTTGTCCAAAAGCACTATCATCAACACGAGGCTGTGCTAGATCATTTGAGGCTTGTGCAGCCACAGGATCAGATTGGTGATACTCGTTGTATAGCTGCATGAGGGACCTCTTCACTTCATCTACCATAAATTGCACCATGCTGCTGTCCGGATGCAATTTTGGAAAAAAGTATTCAAGATACAATAATTTGTATCTTGGATCCAATACAACAGCAAGCAACAAAACTGTGTTAATGTCCTCTAACCTCAACCAATACTTGTCGAATTTCTTCTTCATGGAAGACCCTATGCTAACCATTAAAGGATCATCACTAGCTGCACATTCTTCTAATTCATCGACTATGGTACAAATCCATTGAATAGGCTGGTTTGAAGTTATTACCTTAGTCCCACTAAAATTCAAGGTTGCATCATAAAAGATTTTAAGGAACTTCACTAATCTCGTAGCTTTCTCCCAATCCTCATTCTTAGGCGGCCCAACCCTTTTACTTCCTCCAACTCTCTCCAGAAAATAGTTCTCATACTGCTGATCCTCGTCTTCAAGCCTAGAGAAGGCCTGCCGATACTTAACGGCAATGTCCAACATGAAATAGGTGGAGTTCCACCTTGTGCAGACATCCAAAGGCACTATACCCCCCTTATGTTCAACCTTCTCTCTTGAAGCACACTTCCTAAACTTGTCAAGTCTAGCAGGTGAACTTCTAATGAACTTAACAGCATTCCTAATTGCATCGATGGAGGAATCAAGCTCCTCCATCCCATCCCTCACAATCAGATTCAACACATGGCAGCAGCATCTAACATGCAGAAAACTCCCACCTAACACTAAACATTTCCAATTTCCAATCTTCTCCTTCATGTAATCAAGTGCAACTTGATTTCTCGAAGCATTATCAACTACAATGCTAAAAACCCTCTCGATACCCCAATTAATCAAGCAAGACTCTATCAATTTACCTATTGTCTTTCCCTTATGGTTTGGAATAACACAGAAATTGATAATTCTTTTGTGCAGCACCCAAGTTTCATCAATGAAATGGGCAGTGAGGACAAGATAATTGATATTCTGGACCGAAGTCCAAGTATCAGTGGTAAGTGATACCCTCAAATTATTCCTAGCTACAACCTCCCTTATCTTCTCCTTCTCAAACTGATAGAGATCCCAGATATCTCTGCAGATTGTCCTACGGCTAGGTACTGTGAATTTTGGTTGAGCAATTTTCATGAAATCCTTAAATCCCTCCCCATCTACATGACTAAATGGCAATTCGTCCCTAACAATCATCCTAGCACACGCTCTTCTACAATTCATGGGATCATAAGCTAAAGCAACTAAATTACCACCTGAGGAAGCAGAATCGAAAGAAAGGAACTTCTGCCTTTTTGCTGGCATGTAAGTCGGGCACTTCTTGCATTGGTACTGCATGTGAGTCCTCATCGATGTTGTCCCGTTGGCTTTGGAATCGCAGGCATAGGTCTGGGGGCAGTATTTGCACTTGGTTCTTGGTTTCGCCATCTTCGAACCATCTGGATTCTTCTGCTTCACAAAATGCTCCCAGACTTCTGACCGGTTCTTCCTCTTCCCAAGTTCTTCAGCTTCACCGGTTGCTGCAGAAGTTGGTGTTGCAGCGGCAGGAGGAGACATGAGGAGTTGTCCGACTTCAGCCGAAGCTGGTGTAGTTCCGATGCTAGACTGAGTTGGAGTCTGTGACGTCCCATCACCAATCTACAAAATAAAAACACACAGATAGACAAAGTCCAATAAACAAGTTAACAATAAACTCCAAGTTAAAAACAGACTCCCATGAACAAGTTAACAACAGACTCCAAGCTAACAACAAGTTAACGAGAAAGTATCTGAAAGTTTAATTCAAATCAAGAACAATGAAGATTTTAACCCGAACCCTAAAATCCAAAGTTTCACAAGTTCAATCTAAATCCTCACAAGTTTTACAGAAATACTATCACAATAGAGAGTCCATGAAGATCGAAGTGAAAACAGAGAAGTGAATTACCGAGTCCATGTCAGAGAGGCGACAAAACTGCAAATCGATGTGAAGATCGGCGGGCAGCAAGCAACGTTCTGTAGCTAGATCGGGCTCGACGTGAAGATCGACGGGCAGCCAACAGTGTTCTGCAGCAAGATCGGGCTCAGCGTGAAGATCGGCGGGCAGCCAACAGCGTTCTGCAACAAGATTGAGGCGATCGTTGCGACGGTGTGCAGTCGGGCTCGGTGTGGAGTCGAGAGAGAGAGAGAGAGAATGAGATGGGAGGCCGAGTGTAAGAGTGGAGACTGAATGAGAACGTACTTGGTTAGGGTTACTTAGGTTTAGGCATGATCGGGTGCGAGTGTTCTACGTGCAACCAAATGTCCACCAGTCATAAATTGACACATAAGAAAACTAATAAAAATATATATAAATATAATAAATAGGCTGGTTCGGTTTTTTGCGGTCAGTTCAGAATATTAACCCGGTTCCGACCCGGTTCAATCCGGTCCGGTTCGAAAGCTAAAGATTTTTGCACTGCTTTTTCCGATTCGGTAACCGCCACCATATTTTCAGCCCGGTTCGGCCGGTTTTGCCCTCCCGGTTCGGTTTCTGCCCTCCCCTATCCAAAACCAAAGAAACAGTATCTCATGTCATTTCAATCTCATGTCATGTCATTTCAATTTGGGTGTGATTATATCTTACACTTCTCCATATTTAATTCATCATTTTCACTATAATTGGAACGAACTAGTAGAAAGAAGATGGAGATGAGATTCAGTAAATTCATATATTGTTCTAAATTGATTCGAAGGTATCAAATTGATTTGATTCATATAAAACAACAAAGGATGAGAATGATTTACACCCACGATCAATTTGTCCTCATAATTCCAGTATAGAAATCACCTACCTCAGGGTTCTCAGAACTAATCAAGCAAGGTCATTGTAGAGCTGTTATGCGGGCTTTATATCCAAGTTCTGTTATACCCAAATTCCCTTTCAGCAAAATTGACGATTGCGTGAGCAAATCCAACACCCAAAGGTAGGTGACAGATTTCGTTACAACCTGTTATCTACGAGTAAATGCGATAGATTTCGTAACCATTTATACTTGTATACACTCCACTCATACAAACCCAATTACTGGGTTTGATTACCAAGGATCACTTCTACCCAGTAATCTCACATCTAATAAAACTTAAAATGGGGATGAGATAGTTCGTCAGATTTCTGTAAATTCGCTATTCCACAATAATTTTGTGAGATCTAAAAGTTCCCTCATCGCCTTCTTGATCTTCGACTACACCATTGTTCAGACTGATCTTCACGAACACCTTGTCGATATATATTTGATCGACCACTTTCCTTCACTCTCCATGCTGTGTTGATTAACAGGGGCTTCATTTAATCGAAGATGAATGGAGGGACGTGGTGGGCTGGTGGTTTCTCAAATGCTATATTGTTGTCTTATGAGACATTTTTTACCTTAACGGCTACGATTTTAATCCCTAACGATTGTCGATTTTGAAATTACCAATTGCCCCTGCTTTGAGTAATAAGGGGTCTTTCTAAATGTACCCGGCAAATTTCTATGTAGACCCAACATGTTTTTTACACCCAATAAAAAAATAGAATTTATAATTATACTCAGCAACTTTTCCAACAATACCCTTAGCAAAACTCACACCCAGCAAAACTTGGATTATCTCCGCATCAATTTTTTATGTTGATTGTTGCAGTGTGCATTTGAGCCATGTCCCATCGCCGCTTCTCCGCTTCACTCTCCCTCTCCGCCTCTTAATCATCGTCGCGACAACCAAGTCAGTCCCTCACTCTCTTCCCTGCTCCAATCTTTACACCTCTTCTTCTCCATCTCTCCGATTATCTCTGTTTAACTTTCGAATCGAATGTGCTATGAGTCTAAGATCAAGACTGATGAGGAATTGGCTGAATTCAGAACAAAGGCTAGAAAAGAGGAGACTCATCATGGCTGGGTATCATAGATTATACAAGATTTGAATCCCACACTTCTTCACCTTCATGGCCGGGTACTCGAATCTAGTCATGAATATTTAATAGCTGCACTATCCAAAAACTTAATTATAAAAAATAAAAAATAATAAAAAAAGAGAGCAGAGGAACCAACCTACTTTAGACTTGAGAAAGAGAGAGACGTACATGTTTTGATATTGTTCCCAAGGTTGCATGAGTGTACTCCTTGAACTTGCCACGCTTTTCAATGACGTGCAGCCACCCACGTCCAATTCTTCTAGTTGCGATGGGAGCTCTAGTAAAAATCGAAGCTTCTTGCATCCGAGCAAGCATAGCTAGCGCAGCCCAGAAACATATTTGATGTTTGCAGGTATTTTCTCAATCATGGTTCCACTTAGATCTATATCTTGTAATGTGGATAAGCAAATGAGACTATCAGGGATTTCTAAATAAGTAATCTTGCAATAAGGGATTCACGTAGCCTTCCAGATCTAAATAAGTAAGATTCTCAAGATTTTGGAAATATGAAGGAACTTCAACCAATCTTTTACACCAACGTAGATTCTCAAGATTCTCAAAATTATGGCTCAAATGCACACTGCAACAATCAACATCAAAAATTGATGCAGAGATAATCCAAGTTTTGCTGGGTGTGAGTTTTGCTAAGGGTATTGTTGGAAAAGTTGCTGAGTATAATTATAAATTCTATTTTTTTATTGGGTGTAAAAAACCTGATGGGTCTACATAGAAATTTGCTGGGTATATTTAGAAAGACCTTTTGAGTAATTGTGTGACTCTCTTCACGCCACGTCGGCCCTTGTCAGCAGCAGTAACTTACAACCTACGCATTCCAGACTTCTCCTGCCCAAAAGTATGAAATGAGAGAAAATTATGAAACATGTATTCGTTGTTCATCCATATTCAATTGGATAAGATATTTGTTATTATTTCGGATGTGATTTGTAAGCATTTTTTTTTTTTTTTGCGAGTAACATCATCATAGAGATTTTCATTTATAAAAGGAGAGACCAGAATAGCCATGATATACCCTCCCATTATCATCTATAGACAGATTAGGAATTGTGACAATCATGGTGGTACATAGGATAGATCTTCTCATTCGACATGTCTTGCTCACTTATTTAAAGTAAGCATATTCAACTATGAACTAACAATGCATAGTAATAGGCGAGAATCCAACAGAAACTAAATTTTCTCCTCTACTGGTACATTCTTTGTCTTGGGGGGGGGGGGGGGGGGGGGGGTTTATTCTTTGATCCAAGAGGGCGACCTCTCTTCTTCTTGCTTTCCACTTTGTCCATCTGCCCACCATCCTTGGGCTGCATAACTTTTGCAGGCACAAGCATGCCACTAGTAGGAAGCAAAGCAAGGGCTGGCTGAGCCTGCCCATTCTCGTTTGAAGCATGCAGCTGTGCACTTCGTATAACCACTGGTTTGCATTGCTTTGTGTTGTCCCTTATACCAAAGAGGTTACGAGCAATGGGAGGCAGGATGGGGGTTTGAACACCCTTAAAATGAAAGGCACCATTATTGAAACCCTCAACAAAGGTCTAAAACAAAAACCCCAGCTTATCTCCGACCTTGGGTTCATGCTGCAACGGTATGGGCTGATCTGCCATGTTGCAGCTGCCCTCCTCATGGTATATCAGATGGCATGATTTGGCCATTTATCGTTTGAATTTACATTTGATCTCTAGCGATAGCATGTCGTTAACATTGGCCATTTATATCGTTTGAATTTACGTTTGATCTTTCGCGATAGCATGTCGTTATTTCGCGTTGTGACGTCGACGAAACACCGTTTGGATTAATCGCGATAGGCAACACAAGGGTTGACAAGCTGAAATCCGAGGTAGGTCATGTCAACTTGGTATAAGAGCAATCTAAAAGAGAAAAAAATTCATAATACAAGTAGGTTCGGCAATTAACCTACAAAATGAAAACCACAGCAGCAGATGCTATGCCCCGAATCTTATTATGCCGAACCAACTACTCTGCAGACTGGGCAAAAGAAACTGAAGGGCCCAGGGGAAAGTACATAAAAACGTTAGCGTGAGTGGACAAAAATAATTAATTGTAAAGAAAAGAAGTTTATACTTTCCCACATTTATTCCTTTAAAAACCCGATGCATGCAACAATTAAGAAAAAGAAACTGACTGATGTTCAGCTTAAGAAAACCGACTAGCCCTGCTAGTCACAAACAACCAAGTAAAAAGATTGAAACTCCGGTACTCAAGAAATTAAGACCATTCCCGCTGGTTAAACAAGATCAGATTAGTCCCACTAGTCAAGTAACAGAAGGATATGGGGAAGAAAAATATCACCATGCAATGAAGGGAGCCTCCCAGGCTTGGGTCGGAGCCTCCTAGGCTCTATGCTCAACTCACCCACAAACACATAGTAAGTAGGGACGAGTACTAATAATGCTCGACTGCACCCACGTGAGGAGGAGAACTAAATAAATCGACCCATGATGAAGAAAACAATAGAAAACCGAAAACAAGTCAAGCTTCCACAAAATCTCGCAAATGAAAACACGAGTACGATTCCCAACTGTACTCGAAAAATCTCAAGATAAACAAATAAATCACGACGTGTCCCACACATCAAAATAATACTCACAAATCCGTCAACAAAACATAAGTCGAAAATAATAATTATAAATCGGAGATAAATCATCGGAACTCAAAATCACACAAAATAGTAATATAAAATCCACTTTCGAAAATGTAACCGAAATGAATCTTAATCAATCTCTGAAAATCATCATTGAAAGTAAAAATCACGAGATAACCCGAAGTCAATTTCCGAACTCAATATATGCTCAAGTTATAATAGAATGGTCAATACTTAAATCAATAATTCGGGAAAAATAACCGCATGCATCACTTAAAATCAAAAGTCCACTCACAGTATACAGCTAACGTGGTACCCAAGCATAAGGATCCTCGTGGAGCGATGAGTCAGTACCTCGTCCTGTACACAATTATATTTCGTAAACAACAATTTGACAAATAAATACGATTCTAAAACGAAAGCCGAAAACCCCATTTCTTTCCGGATTCAACCTAAACTTCACCACTAATATCAATCCGTCGATTAAAGTATTTCATAGCAGAGACAAGGGAAAAATGAAGGTCGGCTTTCCATAAATCGACATCTGAAACTCCAAACTTCGAAAATTCATAATCAATATCAAACTTCTCTAAATTTCACCAAAATCACATATTCAACCTCTACAATGATGATAAGATTTAACTAGTTAAAAAATCAAAGCCAGTTACGCGCCTCTACGCACCACCCACAATGGCTCCACGCGCCGCCAACCACCACCTCAACAGGCCACCAAATTTTATGTACAACATCATCTCAACATTTCCAACAACTTTTTCAAATGTGACAAAGTCAGAAAATACCTCGAAGTGGCAGGAAATCAAGTAAACCCGAAAAGCTTCGATTTCCACAGTGAAATCTTCTAGCCGTGATTTATCCCTCCACACTTCAATTCGTTGCAAGAGATTTGAGGAGCATGAAGGGTGGTTCAAGGCGCTTCCAAAGAATCTAGTTTGGTCACCTGTGGTGGCCAAAATTGAGAGAAACCGGCGTTGACTTCAAAATTGCTACAGTCGAGTTTGAGTTTATTGGGCGATTTTCCGACCAAATAGCCACCAGTCACCGCAGCAAGCTTCAAGGGCAGGAAGAGATGAAGCCACCCACGCCGTCAGGTGGCCTGGAGGCAGAGATATGCCGGAGAGAAAGAGAGTTGCAGAGGCGAGAGAGAGAGAGAGAGAGAGAGAGAGAGAGAGAGAGAGAAATGGGAGTTACCGAGCTCCCACAATAAAAAAATTCAAATTTATACCATTTACTACAAACAGTAACTTTAGTATTTCACTTATAACTTTCGCATACGAACTCCGATTTTTACATACCATATATGCACGCGCTCGGTTTAATGTCCTCTACAACTTTCATGAAGGAAATTTTCTCAAAATCTGATCCAAACAAAAAAAGTGAACTTTTAGGGCCACTAAACGTGTCGAACAAAGTAAAAGGTGAAAGTAATTATCGTTTACCTTCCAAAAGACTAGTAAACCGATAAATTTAGGTTCAGGACGTAACAAGGGTTTGCGAGGGATAGTATTAACTATGTCAGCAGCAGAACTGGCCATGAGCGATATTACCTTTGCATTGCTTAACGCGTGGGTAGTGAGTTGGGATTGCTATACAGCATCCCCTTACCCTTAGCGCATGTTGGTTTATCATTGGGCCACCTGTTTGCGTAGTGGAAATAGGTGGGGCGGGATTTGAGAGTAATTGTTGAGGCTGTGGCTGATATGATGCAGATATAAATAATTGCAAATTGTAACAATCATAAAGGATTTTCATTGAATGTTGCGCTAAGGCAGGTACGAAATATATTAGATAAGACCTGGGTGGGGGTAGTCAAGCCTGGCGTGAAACTTGGGTGGCTTAAGGGCGATCTCGGAGCTTGTGGTCGTCTTACTTGGGGTAGTATTAGAGGTGTTGGGCGTTTCATGGGTGTGGCAATATATTGCCATCGGCTCCTCTCAGATAGAAGATGGTCGGCCCAGCGGCCTCGACGATCTTGTACAGTCCTTCCCACGTGGCTTTTGATCCCGTTGGAGGTGACAATGTTTCCTTCATTACCCATTTACTAACGGTGAGTGTGTGAGGCATTACCCTGGCGTTGTAGTATAGGGCGATATGTTGTTTGTTGTTTATGGTGCGCAGTTGCACTCTCTCTCAGCGCTCCTCCAGGAGGTCAAGATTGAGGTTGAGGCCCTCATAGTTGGTTGCTTGGTCAAAGCAAGCTACTCACTCACTTTTTATCTTTTGTTCAATAGGGATCACCGCCTCGGTGCCGAATGACATGCGAAAGGGGGACTCGTCGTTGGCCCCAGTAGGTGTTGTCTTGATAGCCTACAAGACTTCAGGTAATTTCTCTGCCCAAAGGCCTTTGGCATTGTCCAGTCTCTTTTTTAAGTTCTGCTTAATTATCTTGTTGACTGCCTTGACTTGGTCGTTTGTTTGGGGATGGGCAGACGAGGCGTATCAGATTGTGGTCCCATACTGGCCCATGAACTCCTGCAGTATATCGTTGTAGACCTGGGTGCCATTATCGGTAATGATTGTTTTCGGGATCCCGAACCGTCAATGGATGTTTTTCCACAGGAAACTGATGACTTTGGCTACTGTTATGGTGGAGAGAGCTTCCGCTTCCACCCATTTGGTGTTGTAGTTCACAGCGACAATGGCAAACTTCAGCTGCCCTGGTGCTGTCGGGAATTTGCCGATAAAGTCAAGGCCTTATTGACAATATGCCCAGGGAGCAATAAGGATGGAGAGCAGTACCGATGGTGAGATTGGGGAGTTCGCGAATTGTGTCATTTTAGGTAGGCGCTGGCGATTCGCTTTGCATCATGCTCAATGGCGGGCCAGTAGTAACCTGTGCGCAGCGCTTTAAATGCTAAGTTTTACATGTTGTCCTTCCTCGAAGGAGATGCACTTTAAGAGGGGAACGATCTACCTTTTCTATACAATTTACCTTCGCGGATGGTATACAGTGTCACCCTCATGGGAAGCCTTATGGCGATGGTCTTGTCAGCTGGCTCGACACCTTTTGAGAGATAATCAATGAATGGGTCCATCCATAAAGGCAGCCTTTGGTTCTATGCGATGAATATTTTAGAGAAAGATTTGTCAATGCTCGGTTTTTCCAAGATTTCTATCTTTAGGCTTCCGATATCTGTGTCAGGTGGAGAGGTGGCTAGTCTGGTGTTTGCATCTACCTTGGCATTCTGTACCTATCAGAGTGATTATGTGGGAGGCTAGACACTGCTTCAGTAGGGTAGTGGTGAGAGATTGGTAGTAGGATAGGTGTGATTCTTCAGCATGGAAATCGCCACCCACCTGGTTGACGACCAGTTGTGAATCGCTGAAACTTTTTAAGTTCTTAACTATGAGTTCTTTTGCCAATTGAATCCCTACTATGAGTGCCTCGTACTTTGCTGTATTATTAGAGGCTTTGAATTTGAACTGTAGGGCATACTCGTAAGTGTGCCCATCTGGGTCAGTGAGAATTATTCCCACCCCACTGAGTTTGTTATTGGAGGAGTCGTCGACGTGGAGTGTCCATGTCGAGGTGAGGTTGGTTTCGGCATCTGTCTCGCTTGGAGTCTCACTTTCTTCTAATGGTACTGGCTTGCCCTTTGATGCCCTTTGCAGCGGCTACCTGAGGATTCTGACTTCTGGAGAACTTGTTTTGAAGGCTGATTGGTGAGTACATGGATGGTGTGTGCTTGGAAGTATTGCCTTAATTGCCTGGCAGCAGTGAGTAGGGCAAGTGCAAATTTCTCGATATCGAAGTTCCTAGTTTCTGAGTCATTGAAGCCTTTGCCTATGTAATACACTGTAGCTCGTCAGTGTTTTCTCGCTTAACGAAGGCTGCGCTGATAGCGGTGACCGATACCACTAGATATATGTACAATATCTCCCCTGGAATAGGCTTGGAGAGGATGGGAACTGATGTGAGGTAATCTCGGAGTCCATTGAAGGCCTTATCATGCTCTAGCCCCCAGTTGATGTTTTCTGTGTGGTGGTTTCTGAGCAACTTGAAAAATGGTGCACACTTGTCAGTTAGGCAAGATATGAACCTGGCGAGGGCTAGGACCTTTCCTGTGAGTGAATGGACCTCGTTTCTCGTTTTTGGTGGAGCCATGCTGAGAATTCCTTGGACTTTTTCATGGTTTTCTTCGATGCCTCTCTTGCTAATCACAAAGCCTTAGAACTTCCCTCTGAGGACTCCAAATACACACTTGTCGGGGTTGAGTCTCATGCCGTATTGGAGTAAGACGTCGAACACGATGCCCAGGTTCTTGATATGGTCTTCACTATTCACACTTTTTACCAACATATCGTAGACGTAGACCTCCATGATTATCCCGATATGATCTGCAAATATGGTATTGACTAACCTTTGGTACGTTGCTCCTGCATTTTTCAATCTGAATGGCATTACCTTGTAGCAATATAGACCCTTGTCAGTGGTGAAAGATGTGTGCTCTTGATTGGAAGGTTCCATGGCGATCTGGTTGTATCCCGAGAAGGCGTCCATAAAGCTCAGAAGCTTGTGACCTGCGATGGAATCGACAAGTTGGTTAATTCTTGGTAGGGGAAAACTATCATTGGGACAAGCCTTGTTTAGATTGGTGTAGTCAACACACATGCGCCATTTGCCATTGGATTTCTTTACCATTACCACATTGGACAACCATGTCGGGTAGGATACTTCCCGGATGAACCCGATATCTTGAAGCTTCTTGACTTCTACTTGGATGGCCTTATACTTTTCCTCTGTGAAGGCCCATCTTTTTTGTATGACTAGTGCGGCATCTACCAAGATGGTGAGTTTGTGGGTAAGGAGTGCTGGCGATATGCCTGGCATGTCAGCGTACGACCATGCAAAGACTTCATGTCTGGACTTGAGGAATGCAATCAATTCTGCTTGGAAGTGTGGGTTGGTTTTGGAGCCGATTTTGACTTTTCTTTCCGGGAATGTATCGGAGATGGGGACCGATATCAGATCCTCTAAGGCGTCTGGCCTAGGGTGTTTAAGTTTCCTTTTGTCTTCCTTCCTTCTGCCATTATCACTATCCTCTTGAGGCTCGGGGTCCTCCCTTGGGTCATCGGGTTTATTAGATAGGGAGGGGAGGCCTGTGGTTAAAAGTACCTCATGTCTGCCTCGTCCCCTCGTGATAGTCAAGGAGTTGCATTGCCTGGCTACTTCTTGATCGCCCCTGATTGTGAGGATGCCCCCGGGTAGGTATCTTCATCATTAACATGTGTCTTGCCGCGAAACATTGAAGTCTCCAGATAGCGTCTCGTCCCAAAATGACGTTGTAGGATGAGGGGTAGTCGACAATGATGAAGTATGTTATCATCATGGCGATAGTATTATCTCCGCCGAGGGTGATACGTAAGTTGTCGGACCCCAGGGGCTGTGTGATTTTTTCGACGAAGCTTATCAGGGTTCGTTGTCCTGGGTGAGCTTTTTCTTATCTCACTTTAGACCTTCGTAGCAATGACTGAACATGATGCTAACTACTGCGCCACTATCGACCAGGACCCTATGACATTGATAATGGCCAATTACCATAGTGATCAGGAAGGGGTTATTGTGGTGCTTCCTTATGGTGACTTCCTATCAGTTGAAAATGATCGAGTCGCATTCCACCTGGGGAGTGTTGCAGCCGTAACTGAGTCCTAGTATTTCTTGCCCTCATGGGCACGGGTGCTTTGTAGGGGGAGGGTCTCGGCACAGGGGGCACCACCGTGTAGGGTCAATATCTGGCCATAGACTTCAATAACGTTAGCTACCGTGGTGGGAATGCGATATTGCTGGAGTTTACCATTTTGGATGAGGTGTTCGATGGCATTCTTTAGGGCCTAACATATGTTGGTGGGATGCCCTGCCTCTTCATGGTAGGTGCAGTATTTGCCGTTATCTCTTAGCTTCTCCTAACCAGGTCTGCGCTTTGGTGGGCGCGGAATGACATCTCTATTGTTGTTCCAAATCTCCTCATAAGAAGTGGTAAGGGCAGTGTAGATCTCATACCTTGGTGCGTCATATTTTGGCGCTTCCCTATATCGGCTGCTACCGTATAGAACATCGCAATACCGACTGTTCGAAGAGGAATGTTTTGGTTTCTCGGGACTTTTGCCATATTGCTTATCTCTTCTAACGTTGTTGTAATTGGGCTTCTCTTGTGGAGTCCACTCGTTGCTCTAACTGGTCTTGTCCCTATTGCTATCCATGTTCCTGCTATCAATGTTCCCGCTAGGGTTGGAGAGCTGAGGCACTGTGACAGGGTTAGTGCTTTTACTTGTATCGCTACCAAAGGTATCGTACTCGGCCTGGGCATAGGCAGTTGTGGCATCGAGTAAGTCGTCATAGGTGGCGGGAGGGTTTGCATTGATTTGGAGCAAGAAGTATCCTGGTTGTAGGGCTTGCTTGAATGCTGATGCAGCTAAGACTGGGTCGAGAGAGCGATATTGGGTAGCCTATTTTTGCCATCTGTGGACAAAGTCCCTTAAGCGCTCGGTGGGCCTCTGTTTGAGTCTGAATAAGTCAGGGGTTGTGCGATAGCCACTGCCACATAATATAAATCGCCTGAGGAATTTATCTCCCAGTTCCTGGAAGCTGTCAATAGAGTTGGCTGGTAGGTTCAGGAACCAGCTAGGGCTTCGTACGTTAAGGTTTCCTCGAAGGCGTGGTAGGCCATGGCGTCAATGTATCATGTCCCATGCAACAAAGACTGAAATTCTCGAGGTGATGGTATGGGTCCCTAGTGCCATTGTATTTTTCAATTTTGAAAGGCTTTACTTCCTGTGGGTGCTTCTCGGCCTGGATCCGGGGTGTGAATGGCCCCATTTTTTCCTTGAAACCCCGCCGTGATATGCTGCCAGCCAAATCTGCTTTATGCGTTCTCGATTCGTGCTTGCAGAGCAGCGATGGTTTCGCTCATTTGAAGAAGTAGTCTTGTATTGGGGTCAAGTGAGGGCTGCAGCTGCATCGGCACCTGATGTGCTAGTCATACCGTGTATCAGTTGGGATGGTGCTGCTGCACTGAGCTGGTTAGGAAACAAAGGTGTGTTGAGGTAGATTATTTGAGGGACTACACTCGTACTCCCTGACGTAGGGCCTGCAGGGTTTCCAGGAGCTTTAGCTGGGGTAGGTATAAAGGTTCCAGCGAGACCAGTGCTTGGGTCTGTGGTGAAGAAGGCTCCCGGTGTGTTGACGCCGCCGATAGTAGGTACTGGAGTTTCCTGCTGATGGGCCATGTCGAGTGCTTCATTATTCGCGGTACGTCACTGAAGTGCATCGTGAAGGATGCGATTTTGGTTAGCCATGTTGTCCAACTGCTGACGGGCTTCCTTGGCCGTTAGGCGCTCGGCCTCGACCTGTGAGCACGATTCCATGAGGCCACGCATGGCGATCTCGAGTGCGGTGGTGGGGTCGGTCATCATGACCGAAGGTGTTTCATTGTTGGGGGTGAGGAATTCAAGTGTATGCTGGACCTCGCGGGCAGCTCATTCGCGAGATTGATCGCTGTCGTGTGTATCAAGCGTGCTGGTAGCCATTGGGAGAGTGGGCTGTCTTGCCAGCAAGGATCCGCGAGCTGGGGACTCCTTCTAGCACCAAATGTTTCTGTAGTATAGAGGCATGTCTAGTCCAGCTGAATCACGAGATCTCTTGTTCTGCTACTATCGTTATCGGTCTTGTTTATCTATAAGACGGATAGAGGTCAGAGGGAAGACCAGGTGTGCCCGCCTTCGACGCTCCGATGCCTAAGTCAGTATCGTTATGAGATGAAGATAATGGAAAGCGATAGTAAACAGTTACCTCTTTTGGGTGTTGGAGATGATCCTTATGTAATGAATTTGGGGGAGCATGGTTTCATTTCATTCGGTGTGGGACGATTGGGCTTCCGATACCGCCCCCGAGGGGTATCAGGATCCCTGGCTGGGAGTTCCTTTGTTATCTTTTGATAGCTAGATGAGCCTTGTGCTTCCGGTACTTGTGCCTGGGTACCAACAACAATCACTTGCGAGAAAGACCCCTACTTACCCATACTAGTTTCAACATTCTTATAGGATTAAATTATAGACATTTTTGTGCATCTATTTATGTGGATAGAAGTAAATTATCAACCATGAAAGTGTTGAGAGAGAGAGAGAGAGAGAGAGAGAGAAATCTTATTGTTCATGAGCTTCGATACAGAGATGAAGAGCTAGTGCAGGTATTTAATTAGAGGATTAAATTAGCAGATTCATGAGACGTGGCATACAAATGTAGGCCATTATGAAACTAGCCATGCATGCAGATAATCCTATTACATGAATTAACTAAACCTGCTTAACTAATTAAAATTTACAACAAACTAATTACCCGGAGTTAATTACTTAATTATCAAGGTAAATCTAAAAACATTAAAATGAGAACAATCATGTTAACAGAAAACAGAATGTAAGATCAATAGTTTGTTTCTTATTGACGAGAGTTCAAGAAATTTTTTGAAATACACAGATTAATTTGTAGATATATAGATAGACGAAATACATAGATTATTGGAAAGACTGAAATTAATTAATACAGAAACAGCTAGCTTGATTTATTTCTATTAGATATATATATATATATATATATATATATATATATATATATATATATGATCAGCAGGTGATGGATCAATCCATAAGCATCAGTGCAGGAGGAACATCTTGAACCAATAGGCAGAATATTTGAGGTATCTTCTCAGATTATCATTGACATCAACTAATGTTAGGCCAAACCCAACTGTGTAACCGGCATCCCATTCGAAGTCATCAAAAAATGACCATGCATAGTATCCCTTCACTTTAACCCCATCCCTGAAATAAATAAAAATCGAATAAGTAACTCAATCCCTAATTAGTAATTACAAATAATATTAACCATGCATTACATGAATGAATGACTCACTTAATAGCTTTCAAAAGATACCACAGATGGTCGTGATGGTATCTTATTCTCAAATTATCCTTACGAGCTTCTTGAATTGGCATTGAGGCATTATATCCATATGAATATCCTGCAAAATTAAACGCACAATACATACAAGAAACCAATATATTAGCATGCACGTAAAATACCAAAATTAATTGGGCGCATAATTAATCAGAGAAAACATGCAGGAGAATCGATCATTTTACCATTCTCAGTTATGTAAATGTCAGGGTTATTGTACTTTTCCTTTATATACACAAGAACCTCTCTGATCCCCTTCGGATAAACGAAAAGCCAATCCAAATCAGTCTGTACGGAAACATTTTACCACATAATAGTTCATGTTAGTATTTGCATGAATAATAAACTTTAGTATATAGAAAAAATTAGTACATACCGCTGCACCAATAAGAGCCCCATTTTTATCAGCTGTGACAACAAAACAGATGGTAGGTAATGGTGTTAGAATAGCAACATGCGCAGTAGAAATTAATTAAATTAAAAAGAATGAACGGGTTATTATATATGGTATGTGTGGGATTGATGGATACATACTAGTAGAAGCAGCTACTTGTCTGTCTGCGGTCCAACTCTGGTTGACATCGTTGGATGAAGCTGGTGCATCTTCTGTATAATATGATGTGTAGTAATTCAACCCAAGAAAATCAAGGGAGCCTTTTATCTGCTTCGATTCGGCTTCTGTAAATTTCGGCAATCGATTCCCGACCAAAGATCGCATGACCTTTGGATAATCACCATGAATTATAGGATTGGCAAACCTAATGATTTACATATCGATCAATTATCCAATTAATTATTAATAAAATTTCGCATTGTTAAAGAAAATCACGTACACTCACCATCCGAACATAAAATCAAGTGACCTAAGGGTGGCCGTCCGACTTGCCAGCTGTGTTGGGAACTTAGGTTTCCACCAGTGAGTCACTACTGTGATCCCGATCTGTCCCTTTTGGGAAGCCTGCTCATATATATTCACATTGATTAGTTTATTAACTCAAGTATCTATATATACATATAAGAATTCATTTAAATCAAATATATAAAGAATGCAGGGTTCCTGTACTTGATATTTGTCCTTGTATATTTTGACAGCGGCTGAATGTGCAAGAAGCAAATGGTGTGCCGCAATGTAGGGTTCAGTCGCAGAGTTACCGGAAGTGCAATTTCCCTCATAGTTAGAACACCGACCTGGTGCAAAGGTTCCGCCGTCGTAGCCACTAATAGCAAATCCGTTAGGTTCGTTCATTGTGATCCAGTGCTTCACTCGATCACCAAATGTCTTGAAGCAGAAATCCACATAATCTCCGTAATCATTTCTGTTAAAATTATTGAGTGCGCAAATGATCACATTATTGTCATTAGTTTTAATCATCATATTTTATATACATATATATAGACATATACCGGTAGTCAAACTAAATAAAGTTCACTTACATTATGTTAGGGCTTAAGAACCCGCCATACAGATCCTCAAGTGCTTGGGGAGGATCATAATGGAGCAAAGTCACGAAGGGCTTGATACCTTCTCACATCAAATATATATAGGGAAAATTAGAAATGAGTGTGAAATTTGCCGAATACTTCAACTGTTTTGCAGGTTTCTTCATTAGTACTAGCTATTCATTCATCAATTACCTGTTATCAATATTAATTAAGTAAATATGCATTAAGGTTAAATCATTAAAACTCTATAGTTACTCTTGGTTTATTGAAAGAGTAGCTAACAATAAGAAATTTGATATATAAAGGATAAAATTATAATGGAAAGAAAAAAACCAAAAAAAGAAAAAAAGAAACTGCAATAATGTGTGGGCATGGAGCAATTCAACTAACCTCAATTCTTAATTGCAGTTGCAAATTCTTTTTTATTTCTTTCTTTTATAGGTTGGGTAAGAAAATATAAAAAAAAAATACAAAAATAAAAACTCAAACAAAGTTTATTATACACATAAAATTAAACCAAAAGAAAAAAAAAATCTACACATGCGTAATCGTGCATTCCACTACTAGCAAAATAACAATACACACGGATTTACTGTAGTTAAAAGTCACAGAAATTCGTGTGAAATAGAAATACTAACAGAAATATATCCGTGTGAAATTAGCATAATCGGGCCCACAATAATTTATACAATAACAATATCAACGGAAATCCGTGTGCATAAACAACAGTAACAGATATCTGTGTAAAAACAAAAACATTTTCACACGGATATCTGTGTGAAAATCAATTCACACTGATTTCTGTACGTATTATAAATTAGTTTATTTCGAAATAATTAATTTTTTATGTTATGTGAATTGTGGAGGGACGGATTTCCGTTACAATAAGTATTTGATACAGATATCTGTGTGAAAAGAACATAATTGAGCCCTACAGTGATTTATACAATAACAATATCGACGGAAATCCGTGTGAATAAACAATAGTAACAGATGTCTGTGTAAATGATAAAATATTTTACACGGATATGTGTGTGCAGATCAATTCACACTGATTTCTGTGTGAAAATCCGAAATTAGTTTATTTCGGGATCATTAATTTTGTTTGTTATGTGAATTACGGAGGGACAGATTTCCGTTATAATAAGTATTTGATACAAATTTTTGTGTGCAATGAGTAATACACACGGATTTCTGTGTGAAAATGTTGACACAGATATCCGTGTGAAAAGAACAATGAGCTACAGAATTCTGTGTGAAAAAGGAGACTACACACAGAAATCCGTGTGAATAAATAACAGTAACTGATGTCTGTGTAAAAACTAAAACCTTTTCACACGGATATCCGTGTGAAAATAACAATTAGCTACAAAATTCCGTGTGAAAAAGTATATGTGTATATAAGGTTAACCACTTATTTGATATTGAAAGAACGGCGAATTGAGTTAATTTTTTTACACCGTACCTATTAATACATTATTACCAAATATCAATATCAAATTTATCAATTTTTTATTTTTATTTTTTGGATTGCACAAAATTCTTATATGTCTACTAATGTGGTATAACTAGTTTATTAGTTATAATGAAAAGTATACCTTCTATAAGCAACAATGCGTAGGAAATAGACTTTATCAAAATCGACCGTAGGATGTTATCATGATAAGAATAAATGGTTGTGTTCAAAATTTCAGCTATTTTCCTCGTCGTTTGGGCTTCGATCTAGTAGGTCAACCCTAAACCTTAAATACTACATAAAACTAATATGCTCATCACCGCTCACTCGTAACTTATTTTTTCGATCTGTCAGCTCTCATGAATATAAGGTATACCAAATAATGTAAAAATTTTGAAAAGTTTATCTCCTCGTGGTTTTACTCCCCTTAGAGAAGTATAGGTGTATATAAGGTTAATCACTTTATTTGATATTGAAAGAACGGCGGATTGAGTTAATTTTTTTACACCATACCTATTAATATGCTATAAATATATGGGTAATGTCAAATTTATCAATTTTCAATTTTTATCACATGTATGGCACAAAATTCATATATGTCTACTAATGTGGTATAACTAGTTTATTAGTTATAATGAAAAGTATACATTCCATAAGCAACAATGCGTAGGAAATAGACTTTATCAAAATCGACCGTAGGATGTTATCATGATAAGAATAAATGGTTGTGTTCAAAATTTCAGCTATTTTCCTCGTCGTTTGAGTTTCGATCTAGTAGGTCAACCCTAAACTTTAAATACTACATAAAACTAATATGCTCATAACCGCTCACTCGTAACTTATTTTTTTGATCTGTAATCTCTTATGCTTTCATGGGTAGAAGCTATATCAACTAATGTAAAAATTTCTAAAATTTTATCTCCTCAAGGGTCGGCTCCCCTTAGGGAAGTAGAAGCGTTTAAAGGGTTGACCGGTTTTTGGTACAGACATCTGTGTGAAATGAGTAATACACACGGATATCTGTGTGAAATGTTAATACAGAAATCCGTGTGAAAAGAACAATGAGCTACAGAATTCCGTGTGAAAAATGAGACTACACACAGAAATCCGTGCGAATAAACAACAGTAACTGATGTCTGTGTAAAAACTAAAACCTTTTCACACGGATATCAGTGTGAAAAGAACAATTAGCTACAAAATTCCGTGTGAAAAAGTATATGTGTATATAAGGTTAATCACTTATTTGATATTGAAAGAACGACAGATTGAGTTAATTTTTTTACACCGTACCTATTAATACGCTATAAATAGATGAGTAATGTCAAATTTATCAATTTTTTATTTTTATTTTTTGGATTGCACAAAATTCATATATGTCTACTAATGTGGTATAACTAGTTTATTAGTTATAATGAAAAGTATACATTCCATAAGCAACAATGCGTAGGAAATAGACTTTATCAAAATCGACCGTAGGATGTTATCATGATAAGAATAAATGGTTGTGTTCAAAATTTCAGCTATTTTCCTCGTCGTTTGGGTTTCGATCTAGTAGGTCAACCCTAAACTTTAAATACTACATAAAACTAATATGCTCATAACCGCTCACTCGTAACTTATTTTTTTTGATCTGTAAACTCTTATGCTTTCATGGGTAGAAGCTATATCAACTAATGTAAAAATTTCTGAAATTTTATCTTCTCAAGGGTCGGCTCCCCTTAGGGAAGTAGAGGCGTTTAAAGGGTTGACCGGTTATTGGTACAGACATCTGTGTGAAATGAGTAATACACACGGATATCTGTGTGAAATGAGTAATACACACGGATATCTGTGTGAAATGTTAACACGGAAATCCGTGTGAAAAGAACCATTAGCTACAGAATTCCGTGTGAAAAACTCTATTAGCTACAGAATTCCGTTACAATAAGTGTTTAATACAGAATTATCTGTGAAATGAGCAACACACGAATATCTGTGTGAAATGTAGACACGGATATCTGTGTGAAAAGAAAAATTAGCTACTAAATTCCGTGTGAAAAAAATAGAATAGAGACAGAATTCCATGTGAACAATGTAAAACATGACAGTTATATATTACCGAGATAAATACACACGAAAATCAGTGGTAAATATATATGTATCTCACACGGATTTTCGTGGTAAATATTTTCCCGCTCACTTTTTTGGAACAAATTCAATTTCCCTCCCCTAGTAGTATTACACACGGATTTCCGTGGATTTGTTCCCGCTCAATATTTGGATATTCCCACGGATTACTGTGGGTGCTGTTGTAAATATTTAAATAACAATAGATGGTAGGTATTGGGTTACCGAGGTAAATTCACACAGATATCTGTAGTAAATGCAAATGTATTTCACACGGATTTCCGTGTGAAATACTATAAACACACAGATTTCCGTGCATAATGCTGCTGCTTAAAACCAGAAAACACTTGACCAAAATCTAAAGCCTCCTCCGAATTTTCTCATGTCTCCATCTCTCTCTCATCTCCTCCACCCACTGCTCTCCCTCTCTCTCATATCCCAGCTCCTCTTCTCTGCCTCCCTCTCTCTCATCTCCAAATTTTTTTGGTTTAATGGAGGACAAAGGAACTACATCTGTTTTCTCTCTCATTCGACACCCACTTCCGGTCACCACCGTGACTCACCTCCACCATCACCAACCTCCGACGAGTTTAACGCAGCCTCCTTGAGTCCCTGCAACAACCCACGCACCGACTCTGCTCACTTCCACTGTCAAGCACCGCCTCCCTCCTTGAGCTCCATGAATCCACACCGATTCCAGAAGACTATGGTGCTGTAATTGAGTCGAGTGAAAAGGTCTCTGATGAAGGTGTTGTCATTTTGTTGCTTCTATGTATTGATTGCCCACCTTTGTTTTGATAAGTAGCACATAGTTAACCTGTAGGGTTCTTGGTTTGCTTCTAGTTAACCGGTTGTATAATATATTGAAACATATGATCATATTTTCCCCAGGTGGTTCATGGGATGAAGAGAACTGGCGATCTCAGTATGGTCAGGTCGTTCAAGATGCAGAAGTGTCAATCCCGGAGTCTTCACTGATAAGTTTATGGGACTGGGAAATGGTCACAAAGCCAAGAAATGATGGCAAATGTGAGGTACCAAGGCCAAGGCTCGTTGGGAGGTTAGCGAAGCCAATCCCAGCAGAAATTTTTTTTTTAACATGCTGTCACTATTACACACTGAAATCAGTGTGAGTTAAGAGTAAAGGAATTTCACACGGAAATCCGTATCAATAGTTATAAGTTTTGACACAGAAATCAGTGTGAATTATATCTCACACAGAAATCCGTGTGAAATATAGTTTCCACATTTGACACAGAAATCCGTGTGAGATAGGAAGTTATTCACACGGATTGCAATTCATTACGGTAATTTATATTCATGGAAAGACAGTGGGGCCCACGTCTAATATTCACACGGACAAAATAATCTGTATGAGATGAGTACATATTTGACACAGAAATCCGTGTGAGATAATTAAACATTTGCTATAGAAATCCGTGTGAAATAGAGTTGTTCACACGGACTGTGTTTCATTACGGTAAATTATATTTATGGAAAGATAGTGGGGCCCACGTAAGTATTTCACACGGACAACATAATCCGTGTGAGATGAGCATTACCCCCCCTCCAAACCGCACGGTAACACCAATCTGTGCGTGTACTGTGTGTAAAGGCTATCACACACTGAAATCCGTGTGTGAAAGTCTTATTACCCACATATTAAAATCCGTGGGTAATTGTTGTTTTGCTAGTAGTGTTCAGAGGCTAGTATTTTAGTTTACCAAAAAAAAGAGGCTAGTATTTTATATATAACAATTGATTATATCTTTAGATTGATTGATCTGCTGAGCATATATATGCAAGTGGAATTTGATTTATACAAAGATTTAGAAAGCTATAAAATTGAGATGTTAACCGTTGGATACGAGCTCATTGATGAGATTGTTGTAGAATTGTACACCAAGTGGGTTCACTCCACTAAGTTTTCCCTCTGAGAAGCACAAGAGTTGAACATGTCCAATACATATCAAATTAAAATCTTCAATATGAATAGTAAATAGTATGTATGTTTGTATATTTGAGTATTCACGGGTACAAAATAGAAAATAGATAACGGTTTTAACCACACCGTTGTACAAGTTAAATGAGAAAAATTCTAACCAAGAGACCAACACTTTTTTAATATCTATAGATAACGGTTTTCACTGTACAGTTGTAAAAAAAAAAAAAAAAAAAACCACAATGTCTTTTTTATTAAACCGTTATGTAGGTAACGTTGTCTATTTTCGATTTTGTACTAGTGATTTGACATATCAAATTACTTATTCAATGATTATCATAAGTTAGACAACATTATTTTCTTACTGGGAAGTAATCTTGTCCATGAAATTGACATTCTGAAGGTGTCCAACCCAATTTTCTTCATCAATTTTATATCCTCCTGTCACATTAATTCAAGAATAAGTCATATATATATATATATATAGCAGGTAACAACTACTTAATCTTTGAGCATATATCTTCTTCATAGCTCGATGGTTTAATAAGAAAATGAATACGCTATTATAACTCATGCCAATGTCCTTGATTAATTAATAAGAATTTGGAGGTCAGTGAACAATGCTTCATATAAAATTTACCTTATAGTGGTGATAAAAGTCATTAGCTACGTCTCCGGTGCTGTGATCTGATATCTTTTCTGTCATCCCATCATAACATTTATTCAATAAACGTCACATAAGAATGATACATAAAAAATTATATATTGATTTAACAATACAGTTTAGTTCATTACTCGATGGATCGTGAGTTTTATATTATTATTTTTTTTAAAGTTTATACAGCTATTGGTCCATATTGGTTATCAAACGTAATTATCGTAGAAATTATAGTATCAAACTCGATAATTTTGGAAATTATCTAAAATTAACTTTGAAATCACTTTCGTTAAAATTATAGAAACTAGCAAAAGAATATTTAACCATCCTTTGGTGCACTACTTGATCCTGAGTTTTTTTTTCCCGCTCTTTTCACATAATTATCAAAGTTTATAGATCGAATATTATTATTGTATAAATTAGAATATCAAACTTAAAATCATTTCACAATAAATTAAGACCTTAAATAATGTTTTATTGAATTTTTTCCATGACGACCATGATAAATTCGCCAGTCTCGCAAGCCTTCTAAGTCGGTTAAATCGATTTGAGTATAGTAGAGCCTGTCGCATGAGTTTCCCTCTTTGATACATTGCAGATATCACAGGATCCAAATTGACTATTAGTGAATCACGAAACTGAACATGCATGCACCAATTAGTTAAGCTCAGAGAATTAGTGATGGGGTTTAGAGAGAGAGACCTGGATTTTTCCTAACGAAAGTATCCCAGATGCTAGGTCCCCTTCCATGTAGAAATGCTGCTCCTTCTGACTGATGCATCGATAATGGATTGAAGAACAAAATTCAAGGAGCATATCATCTGTAGCTACACTTTGCGTATATATGTATATATAAAACACACACATTCAGACATACGTAGATAGATGTGTACCTGATAAGCAGCTGAACCAGCACCAAAAAGGAATCCACTCGGAAAACTACTTCGGTTAAATGGGATATAATAAGCATGGGAATTGCCAACGGAGACGCTGGCAGCTGCAGCTAAAGCTAGGAGCACAGACAAGAACACAGAACCTCCAAATGCCATATTGGTCGAGTACTGTTTTTTCCTAATTGACTGCATGCCTATTTATAGAGTTCGGGCCTTCTATATATATATATATATATATATATATATATATATATAATGAAGCAAAAAATCTGCATTATGCAAGGGATTCAGCATGATATGGTAATGGTAACAATCAATTGTAATCTGACCATGATTGTAAAACGTTTTGTCTTTCAATCAATTGTAAAAACAACGAAGAAAATTTTCTTTTCCTAATTGAAGAGAAGATATTTCTTATTATAATCCAAGCATGACTCTAATGAGAAGAAAAAAATAAATAAATAATTTAGAGCCATCAGAGTACCCTAAACAATGCTAGCAATTTTTTAGTCAGATTTTAGCTAAAGTAGTTAAAAAGTCATTTTGGCTAACTATTTTTGAAATATGCCTCCACCAGTGCTCTCTATTTTAACTAGTTCTGAATTTATATTTTTTAAAATAAATATTAAATAGTTTAAATGTACTTATAAGTTACATAAAATAACTTAAAATGAATGTTTTAAATTATAGAGAGCATCATCTCGCTCATAAGCAAGATAGCTAAAAATTATAATAGAGAGCCACTTAAAGAGTGTGGTGCATGCAACTGCTAAAATATATAAAAAGCTAAACACACTCTCCAAAATGGCTAAGGAGCCAAAATAGAGAATCTACTAAAGATGCTCTTAGATTTTAAACAGATAAAATGATTTTTTTTTCAAGAATTACATGATATGATGTGGCAAAGAATCTCTCAATAATAATGCTAAAAAAATAAAAAAAAATGAACTAAGACCTAGCTCTGCTAGAGTTTGGGATACGACGTCCTTTCGAGATTGTCGTCCATGTACCTGCTCCATTTTCATAGAGTTCCTCACGGGCTCTAACATGTTCCTTACTTTTCTAGTCGTTCTCTAAGGTGGCAGTGGTGGTGTGCTTGGCGGCAGCGATCTTTTGAAAGTACAAGGAGGTTTGTCAATGGCGGTCTCATCCTGAGATTGGGCATCGCAGGCTTCCTTCTATGGTGTTTTGTCTTTGGTCACCGGCGGACATCTTGTGGATTCCGGCGGTGGGACAGTGGAGTGCGTTCACTGTTGATACGCCTAAAAGCAAGCATATAATTTAACCCTATAAAATGTCATCGTTAGTATATAGTAAATAGGGATCGTTCTATTCCGGGGATTGAGGATACACCAGTAATTGCAAAAACAACTAAAGAATTAAAATAAGTATAAAGTATTATTTACAAAAATAAAACAAACAAAAGGGGGTTTTAGGATTATTAAATCAAAAATTAAATAAATAAAATAAAGAAAATATAAAAACATATATACAAGGGTGGAACGCAAGGAACAAAGATCAAATCCACAATCATATGCAAGAAATCCAATCACAATTCTTATAGTTGATTTTCTATGTCATGAGAAAGAAGTTGACCATGTGAAACGTTCGAAAGCAAACGATTTCCCATTTTTTACTTTCCTTGAATAATTAATCTAAGTGAAAGCACCTAAATCAATCTTATTGAACATGCAATATAGTCTAGAAAGCTAGCTAATCAAGAACACATTCAAAGCATGAAGAATAAAGAAAGGATGTCAACCAAAGTGCACAACCTAGTTATGAATAAGTTCACCTATTTGCAATCCTCCTTAATTGATTTCCACTTTTGTCCAAAGCCTTTACTACTTAAATTAGCTCCAATTACATGCATATATCCTAAGTTGGCCACCAAAGAACATAAACATGAAAAAGTTTTATGTAATCCAAAATCAATCAAGCAATCTCACATAAGCAACATATAAATCAACATATAAAAATTACAATTTTATTTCAAAACATATAAATAGGCTTTAAACTTTGCCCTTAACATTATGTCTTCATACGAAATCAAAACAAAGAAAACCAAAAAGGTTACAAGGAATAAGATAGAATTACACCATGAAGGATGAATGGTGGAAAGCTTGAGACGTTGGTCTTGGATCTTGAAAGCAAGGCTCCAAAGCTTCACGACACAAGGTGGATGATGGCGGCTAGGAGGCTTCATGGCTTCTTCTTCTCTTCTTCTCTTTGCTTGAAGACGCAGAGACTTGAAATTAGAGGATGGAGAGAAAGCTTGACGTTATGGAGAGAATTTTCTGAATGAAGAGGTGTATCTTGTGGTTGTGTAGCATAGGGGGTTTATATAGGGGAAGGCAAGGCTTCATGAATTTAATTTCTAAGGAATTTTCTGGTTGCACCACACAGCTCCAACCAATGAATTAATGCCACGTCAGCTCTGCCATGTCACACAACCAATCAAAAAGCTCCAAAATAAATCCATAATCTTTCCAAATATATTATTGCTGATTTTCCCAAGATTTAATCTGATTTTATTCACCATTTTCGACCACATATCTAGGCATGAACCTAGACAATGTATCCGGACTCATTTTGAACCTTTTCTCCCTTAAATCTCTCCATGACTTTATCCTTAATGTCCTCCCCTTGATTTTCTCTTGATTTTCACATTAAAATTGCAGATTTTATTCTCTAATTTCAGCCAACATATCTTGAGGGAATTGAAGAACGAATCTGGACTTGTTTTGAATATTTTCTTCCGTAAAATTCTCCCTTGATATTCTCCACGTAATCTCCTTGATTTTCCATGCAAAAATCAGATTTAATCTCCCAAAATATCTCTCACGTCATCATGTTGTCTCCTAATGCCTTCAGGTTTCCTAGCCTCATCAGGATTGCTGCGTTGACTGGGATTCCTAGTCGGAACAGGAAAACTCAATTTATTCATTTCATCAGCTCATTTCAGCTCCATTTATTCCAAGGTACCTAGAAAATAGAAACTTTTATTAAAATTACTAAAAATAGAAACTTTCTAAAGATGGAAATTTTCCTAAACAAGAAGGATTTATTTAAGGAAATAACTAAGTAAATATGAGAAAATAACATTTAAAATGTCGCATTAAAATGCTCCTATCAACTGTTCCAGTTGTTGGGTTTAATTGGGCAGTGGCTAATGGTGGAGATTGTTGGGGACTAAGGGCTCTGGGTAGAGATGTCGGTAGCCTCATGCTGGATGAGATGCCACACATTAGCGTCAGAGCTTCGTCTTCGTGCTTGTTGGAGGTGCGACGATGGTGAGCTGGTTTGGTGTAGAGCCGACGGTGGGAACTATGCTGCAAGATTAGGTTCTGGGATCCGGGTGGTTTTTGCAATTAGATCCTGATCTGGGATCCAGGTGGGATTTAGGCTTGGACTGGGCCCTATTATAATTGTTGGGCTGCTTGTCATTTTCTTGAATGGCTTGGGGCTCTTGTGCGTTACTGGTATTGGATTCGGGAACCAAGTCTTTGGTATCTGTTCGTGAAAGATTGTCTGCCAATACGATCATGTTCTGACAACCTTAGCCCGCTTCGATGTTTAGGTGGAAGATTGCCTTCAGTTCTGCGCCGAATTGACTTTTCTCAGTTCGTACGATGAATTTGCAAGGGTAGTCAAACTATCGATTACTCAATTCACTACACGACTGCAATCTGTAGTGTAAAATCAGTTATGCGTTTCGACGTTGTTGCTCTTGCTTTATTCATATTTCCTTGTATTTCAGATGCAATTTTTGCATCTTTTTCTTTCGTCTTGTTTATTTACGTTACTGATTCATTTTTGCATCATCTCGTTGTAATTTTTCAATTTCAATAAAGAGTTGACCTCATTCTACTTAAAAAAAAAATGATATGATGTGGCAAATGGGTGATGTGCGTGTTTAACATAACATGTCATATCAAATTGATGCCACAAATTTTAGGCTTCCTTTAAAGCCACATCATTATATATATATATATTATCCATAGACCCAAAAATATGTTGGCAAGTTATTTCTATTTATTTAGAAACTGATGTTGCCACTTGAATATATTTGAGGAGCGTAGTCCACTCGATTACTTATGCCTAATTTGTTGGTCTATCTTCGTATGAAGTAAGAAATGAAATCAGTAATTGTCTGTGATATTCTTTCTCAAATTACACATGCTGCTCAACCAAAGTTATATTTATATATACTAATTTGAGGAAGAAGAAAGAAGTGTGTTTTATCCAGCTAGGTGAAATACTGTAGGAGAAATGTGTTTTATCTCCAATTATTTCTAGTTTCAAGAAACTCTTTCAATTTTACTATTTCAAATTGAACTTTGAATTCCTTGTTAACAATTGTCCAAATTCAAAGAATACCCTCGAAACATCTGTTTTCTTCAACAAAAAAAAATGTTAAAAAAATAAAACAAGAGAACCAAATAAACAATCCACCTATCCACAATAACCGCCATCGCCGTCTCCTCCAGTCCTCCAACAAACCAATATGACTAGACAACCTGTTACGGCACCATGATGCATCATGCATGATCCTCCAAGGCATACTTCAAACAAGAAATATAGCCCTCCACGAGAAATAACATCAGTAAGAGGGAAAGACAAACTGTACATGCTAGCTCTAGCCAAGAACCACCAAGGATCCAAAGAGAATGAGCTGGTATATTATCGAAAATTCTAGGATCACTGTCAAAAGGGTGTTTGCGAAACTTAACCCAGAGAGAGAGAGAAAAAATTGATATGCAACTAGCTTATGTTAATAACTTATTTCTTTTAATCAATACTGTGACTCAAAACTAGATGAGATGTTTTTTTTTTCTTTATCAAATACAAATAGTCTATTGTGAGTCGAATTCACGACTTCTTACTTACAAATGGGAGACTTATGTCACTAAACCAAATAGTGTTGGGCGAGACGATTTCTTCTTGATTGAGGTAATGTTACATAGTTGTTAATTATTTTTACATCTCTTTAATTATTTAATAAATTTTTAAACTGCTCTTTGACTAAATTTAAGAACTTAAAAAATTAATTTACTTAAATGATAATTTGTTTTTTTTACAACTTTATGTAAGCTGGTTAAATTATAAATGAATTGATGTTTTTTTTGTTAAAAACAGATGGTGCGCGAAACGCATTGCGAGTTTGGGAAGTAGACTATTTGAATCGGATTTGTGATCTGTCAATGACTTGAGCAGCGACAATATCAGATTCACGGAGATTGCCCTATGGACCCCCTCAATCTTATCTTTTCGATTATCATCTGTTCAGACCAAAAAAAAATAAAAAGATTATCATCTGACAATTTTCTGCACACTAATCGTCCAAGCTAATTATTAAAAGGTATGATCCTCTCCCCTCCATCTATTTTTATATGTTTTTTTCATTATTGCTGTTCCATTCATGTCTCCTCATGTCTCCCTGGGTTCCACTACTGATTAATGCCATGTGTATATCTTAGTATCCGACACTAGTAGGTCTACTGATTAATCACTTCTGTCATCGTCACTCCGATAGTCCGATCCAATCCAAGCAAGAAAGATAAATCATTGCCAAAATAAAAAAATTTGAATAAATCACTGAAACTAGAAAAAATTATGAAACACGTGTTTGTTAATCATATTAAATATATGCTATTATTGAGGATGCGGTCTGTGAGCATATTCGTGATGATTCCACCATATATTGGAATTTTAGTTCTATATCCTCTTCATATAAATTTTTTTTATTAATAGAAAATATATATTATATGTAGAAAAATCACTCAATTTAATTAGTTTCCAAACTATAAAATAAACCCCGGGGTGGTGCGGCTGGGAAGGGAACACATGTCTATTGGTGATGTGAAATTGATTGAACAAAAACAAAAATAAAAACAAAGAGGAAGGCGAGCCCAGCAAGCAACAGCAACTCAGCAAGTCTATTTAGAAAGATTAGAGATTGGCTAAGGTTTTAAATTTCTCTGAAACTGCCGAAATTTCCGTCGAAATTTCAGTAATTTTGAAGTATATATCAAAATGAAATTCATATATTACATCATTTTCGTTAGGAATTTTCCGAAATTTTCGGGTAAATTTATGCGAAATTCTTAATTTCTAAAATATCTATACATACAAAATATATTTAAAAATTCACACCGAAATTTTGTCCTAAATTTCTCTGAAATTTTTGTGAAATTTGCATGTCACTGACAATAAATTTTTTACTTCATACTTTCAGAGAAATTTTAAATACACACCCCTAATCACTTAATACACATCCCTATTATTTTATATTTCAAATTAGATTTTGTAGGTAGGTTAAATGACCAAAACAGACATCTATGCATTAAAAGAAGAAGAAAAATAGTCATATTTTCCTTATATTATTCTATTTATGTATAAATAGTTAGATAAACACAACAAATTTCTATACATGCATGGCCTCCTAATTTAATACAAGAATAAAGTTAGAAACTATCTAATTTAATTTTTCCTTAAATAAATTGTAATTAGATGAGGTTAGAGGCCATAATATTTAGAATTTCAATATCAATGGCATTAAATATTTTTAAAACATATCGCTTTACTCTCATTTTTTAGTTAATTTCCTTTTTTGTTCTAATAGTTATGATTAATCAATTTATTTTCTAATATAAAACATCACAGGTGAAAAAACTTTATAATTGTTAATTTGTTTGGCCCCTCTAATGACAACTATTTAGTTCCGCCACTATGGAGAAACTACTGGTATAGTTTTGGTTGAATGTTCAAATCATAATTTTATACTTGATTAATACGGTGTTTGGGGGATGAGAGCTCAAATAACACAAAGCCTATTTATATGCATCTATTTAAAGGAAACTATAATAAATCTTTATGGATTTCTCAATAACTAACACAAGTAATAAATGTCAATATACTAATCATATTAAATAGTAACCTTAATATAGTCAAAAAGTAGGATATTTCATGATTTTTGAGATTAAGGGTATTTTAGGTACTTTGGGTTGTGTATTTAGTAAATTATTAGAATGAGAAATTAAATGGGTGGTGTATTAAATATGGAGTGTGTATTAAGTAATTAGGGGTGTATATTTAAAACTTCTCATACTTTCACAGAAAAAATATGAAATTTTGATTTTTTTTTTTTTTGCAACCAAGTTGAATACAACAAAATTTTTTTTTACTTTTATCTGCTACAAAGTTGAATGCTCCAACCACAACATGATTCCTTTTTTGCTTCGTCTCAAATGTCGTATGCTTCATACAATGAAATACTGTATAGGGTAATTCCACAATATCTGATATATAGATTGCATCTGGGAATAGATCAACACACATACAATACTAGGGCTGTCAATGGGTTGTGTCCGGTCAATGTATTTGTCGTGTCGCAAAATATAAACTCAAACTCAACCCATTTAATAATCGTGTCAAAAATTTAAACTCAGACTCAACCCATTTATTAAACGGGTTACCCGTTTCCAACCCGTTTAACCCATTTAATAAATAGGTTGTGTCTTGTTAGACAAAATGACTCATTTAAGCATTAACAATGGGACCCATTTAACTAAAAAAATGCATAAATTGATTAAATTCACTAAAAACTCCACAAGATGAAGAATATAAATAATTATATATAATTCATAAATAATTAAAAAGCGAAATATTTCAAATTGTCTAATCCTATGATAAAATACTCCGAACGTCCAAAATTTCAAGAAGAAACATAATACAATTGGGTTATACGGGTTCACTTCGTGTTGGAGGGTTGATCCGTGGCCAACCCATTTATTAAATGGGTCATGGCGGGTTGACCCACCGCCGACCCGCTTTTTAATCATGCGGGTTCAACCCGCTTTATTTCGTGCGGGTTTCCAGTCGTGTTGGAATTGACAGCCTTATCTGATATATAGATTGCATCTGAGAATATATCAACACACATACAATACCCATGTGATGAAGTACCAAAATCATTTACAAAATTCTTGTACTTGGGAGCAGTATTGTATGATACTAAATGGAAGCAGTTCAACCAGCTAGATGCCTAAATCGAACCACATCGTAGTAGTTTTTATATTCCTTTTGTTGTATTTGTTTATTTTCATTCACGGGATTTTGGTATTAAGTCCCCCCCTCCAAAAACCCTGTTATAATTTTCTAATTATTAGTGAAAAAATGGTGATGGTCAAGTCTCTCACTGGGTTCCAGCCATACAAAAAAAAAATGTAAATCACATTCAAATATCAATATACAATACATTTATAATTGAACATAGGTAAAAACACTAGTTTAGCAACCTACTACAGTACTAGTTAATTACTCGTCCATAAGAATATCACAATTCTTTTATAAATGTATAATTTTAGAGATGTTACATTGTAAATAGGATTATTATAGGTTAGTTTAGTCTATGTAAAAGTTTCATTCAAAAATATCATTATATAAATGCAATTAATGTGGTTTCTTTATTTTTAACCAAAATTTCCACCGAAATCAAAACTTTCTCCGAAATTTCCTTAAATTTGAAATATTGAAATCGAAACCGAAACCGAAATTTGAATCCTTGGTCATTGCCCCAACAACTTTTCGACATCTACTCTGAAGATCTTTCTAGCTTTTTCTTTTTTTTTTTAAGAAAAACGAAATCAAATTCTATTAATAATGTCAATGAGACAATGACCTTACTCGGTCAAGTTAGAGAAATTTGAAAATCCCTCATAATACATCTCAATGCACAAATCAAAACTGCACAAAGTAGAAAGGCTTAAAAACAAAAACTAGACTAAAAAAGAAAAATGCAAAAAGAAGAAAAAAACCCACACTTATCCAACATTTCAACCCTAAATCAAAGCCACTTTATTGACATGTTTGTTGGTGATTGCAACTGTTCTTGATTGAAATTGATTGAACACAACAAAAACAAGGAGGAGGGACGAGCCCAGTGCAACAACAAATCTGTAAGAAAGATTGGGGATTGCCCTAACAAATTTTCGACATCTACTCGAAGATCTTTCTATTTTTTTTTTTAGGAAAACAGAATCAAATTTTATTAATAATATCAACACCTTACTCGGTCAAGTTAGATGAATTCAGAAATCCCTCATAATACATCTCGATGCACAAATCAAAGCTGCACAAAGTAGAAAGGCCTAAAAACAAAAACCAGACTAAAAAAGAAAAATGCAAAAAAGGAAAAAAAAACCCACACCTACCCAACATTCCAACCCTAAGTCAGAGCCATTGTATTGACAAGCGTTGACGCCTAAAGACCTTCCACGTATACATCGCCACTCATCAACCAACATACGATTACAACCAAGGGCAGAACATGGTAAGAGCTCTTATTGGTGAACACATGCTCATTGGTGATTGCGATTGTACTTTGAAATTGATTGAACACAAACAAAAACAAGGAGGAGGGACGAGCCCAGCAAGCAACAACAAATCCATTTAGAAAGATTGGGGATTGCCCAAGGTTTTAAATTTCTCTGAAACTGCCGAAATTTCCATAATTTTGGAAGTATTGAAACGAAATTCATATGCTATATCATTTCCGTCAGGAGTTTCCTGAAATTTTTCATATATTAAGAATTTCCCGAAATATCTACACATACAATATATATTTAAAAATTCACACCGAAATTTTGTCCTAAATTTCTCTGAAATTTGCATGTCATCGACAATAAATTTTTTACTTCATAATTTCATAGAAAAAATATGAAATTTTGATTTTGATTTTTTGTTTTTGCAATCAAGTTGAATACAAGAAAAAACTTTTTTGTTTTTATCTGCTACAAAGTTGAATGCTCCAACCACAACATGATTCCTTTTTTGCTTCATCTCAAATGTCGTATACTTCATACAGTGAAATACAATATGGCTAATTCCACAATATCTGATATATAGATTGCATCTGAGAAGATATCAACACAAATACAATACCCATGTGATGAAGTACCAAAATCATTTACAAAATTCATATACTTGGGAGCAGTATTGTATGATACTAAATGGAAGCAGTTCAACTAGCTAGATGCCTAGATCGAATCACATCGTAGTAGCTTTTATAATCTTTTTGTTGTACTTGTTTATTTTCATTTATGGGATTTTGGTATTAAGTCCCCTCCTCTCCGAAAACCTCGTTGTAATTTTCTAATTATTAGTGAAAAAAGGGTGAGGGTCAAGCCTCTCACTGGGTTCTAGCCATCAAAAAAAAAAATGTAAATCACATTCACATATCAGTACATTTATAATTGAACATAGGTAAAAACACTAGTTTAGCAACCTACTACAGTATCAGTTAATTACTAGTCCATATTAATATCACAATTCTATTATAAGTGTATAATTTTAGAGATGTTACATTGTAAATAGGATTATTATAGGTTAGTTTAGTCTATGTAAAAAGTTTTATTAAAAAATATCATTTTATAAATGCAATTAATGTGATTTCTTTATTTTTAACCGAAATTTCCACTGAAATCGAAACTTTATATGAAATTCCTTAAATTTGAAGTACCGAAATCGAAATTGAAATGGAAATTTGAAAAAGTGAACGGTTAAGATGTGAATATGTGATCGAAAAGTGGTTAAAATATGAAAATCCGTTCCTTAACTAAGGAACGGACCTCCTTAGCAGAGCAAGCCTATATATATATATATATATATATATTTGAAATGTGATGGTGATTTTATTTTTAGCATGTAGTTTAATAATCTAAACCATTCATTCTCTAATTACATGCACACATATGAATCCTACAAAATATTAGCCAAATCGAAAAATGTTTAACCATTTGATTAGCACAATGTTTGTTTTAATTTTATCTAACATACTATATTTGTTTACGTAATTTTGAATGACCAAAAAATGATTATGGATTTGGTTGATTTTTTATAGTCACAATTTTTGCATAAGAATTTAAAGAATCAACGGTTGAAATCATTGAATTATGTCATATACTAGTATAAAATAGCAAAAATCTTCAAATTCTTAAAATAAGAAGGTCATCTCTAGAACCGGTTTCATTAGATATATATATATATATATATGTTTCATTAGATATATATGCAAGATCTCAACTCACACACTCACCCATCTAGGCCTCATCAAAAAGCCCGCGGATCAAGTGGGCCTATGGAGACCCGCCGGCCCGACCCGTTAAAAAGCTCGCAAAAACCCGGCCCGGCCCGTAAAATATTATATATATATATATATATATATGTAAATATGTGTGTGTGTCTTTATAAATATATACACACACACACACACACACACACACACACACACATATAGATTTATATTTGTGTGTGTGTGTATATATATACACATATAGATATATATTTGTGTGTGTGTTTATAAATATATATATATATACACACACACACATATAGATATATATATGTGTGTGTGTGTGTGTGTGTGTGTGGCCTGTGGGTGTAATATATATATGAAAGCTTGTAGAATCAGTGAGAAAAAATGGCTAGCTAGGCCTTTTGTTATTATCTTCTTCTTCTCCTTGAGCTTGCTATTTTTCTTTGCAATATGTGAAACTTCCAAATGTATATATATAAAAAAGATATATATGCATTACCGCATAATAAATATATATACACACACACACATATATAGATATGTATGTGTGTGTTTATATATATGTATATATATATATATATATATATATCTGTGCGTGTGTGTTTATATATATGTATATATATATGTGTGTGTGTGTGTGTGTGTGTTTATATATATATAGATATATCTGTGTGTGTGTGTGTGTTTATATATATATATATATATATATGTGTGTGTGTGTGTGTGTGTGTGTGTTTATATATATATATATATATATAGAGATCCATATATATATATATGTGTGTGTGTGTGTGTGGAAGTTCTTATACTTCTATATAGAATATGTGCATTAGTGCATATATATATATATATATATATATATATATATATATATATATTCTACATATCGGTTGACCAATTCGATCGGATTCGAAAATATGGTGAAATTGGCTAAATTTTTTACCACACTCATAATTTATTGTAATAAACTCATCCAACGGTCGGTTTTTCCATTTTCTTTGAATTGATAGGGGTTGCTCTTTGAAGTGTATGATATAAATATAGGTTTATAAGAGTAACTAAGTTTGACCTAGTTGATCGAATTCGAAACGAGAACCAAATTGGCTGAATTTTCTACAACCACCATAAAACATTACAATCTCTCCATCGAGCGGTTGATTTCTCCGAATTCATTTTCCACTTCATGGTTGCTTTAGAATGAACCTCAACAATTTAAATGTAATGTATAAGTCATACAACTTTAGGAGGAAAATTGGTATAGGCCAATGTGTTTGTAATTAAATTTTTTTTTTTTTATCTCATGTCCACACACATCCATCGATGGAATATTTACAAACGTGATGTGAAAAAATAAGCACGTTTCGCGGTCGTCATGCCATCGGTCAACTAAGAAGACATACAAGTGACAACGGTTGACCAATTCGATCGGATTTGAAAATATGGTGAAATTAGCTAAATTTTTACCACACTCATAATTTATTGTAATAATCTTATCCAACGGTTGATTTTTCCATTTTCTTTGAATTGATAGAGGTTGCCCTTTGGAGTGTATGATATATAAATATAGGTTTATAAGAGTAACTAAGTTCGACTTAGTTGATCGAATTCGAAACGAGAACTAAATTGACTGGATTTTCTACAACCACCATAAAACATTACAATCTCTCCATCGAGCGGTTGGTTTCTCCGAATTCATTTTCCACTTCATGGTTGCTTTAGAATGAACCTAAACAATTTAAATGCAATGTATAAGTCATACAATTTTAGGAGAAAAATTGGTATAGACCAATGTGTTTGTAATTAAAATTAAATTTTTTTTATCTTATGTCCACGCACATCCATCGATGGAATATATACAAACGTGATGTGAAAAAATAAGCACGTTTCGCAGTTGTCACGCCATCGGTCAACCAAGAAAACATATAAGTGACTATGGTTGACCAATCCGATCAGGTTCAAAACTATGGTGAAATTGATTAAATTTTTAACCACATGCACAATTTATTGTAATAATCACACCAAGGGTTTCCCATTTTCTTTGAATTTAAAGAGGTTGCTCTTTGGAGTGTATGTATGATATATAAATATAGATTTATAAAAAAAATTATGTAAAATACTAAAATGATATATATGTTTTTAGAATGATATATCCTACCGTTGGATTTGGAAAGGGAAAACCCGGCCCTGCCCCAAAAAAAGGTGGGCTACCCGGCCCGGCCGGAAAAAAACCCGCAAGGCCCGCCTTATAAGGATGGGCTTGGATCTTATAATTTATAATGAAGCCCGGCCTGTCACTATTTAAAAATGTAATTAGGCCCGGCCCGGCCCGTTGACGAGGCCTACACCCATCAATCTAAAAGAGAAATTTTAGTGGATTTGAATTATGAATTATGATATGGTTTCTGTTTAAAGTTGTGATCTAGTAGATTTTTGCTCGATCTAGATTGTTTAAGCTAGGGCAGGGACTGTTCGGGTTTGCCGGAAAAAAAGTAGGAACCGAGACCGAACTGAGGGGACAAAATTCGGGTCGGTTTGATGATTTCTAAACTCTGAAACCGAGCAAAACCAGAACCGACAAGAATCGGTTCGGTTTCACGATTCTTCGGTTCCATTTGTGGAAGTACCGGCCTCTTGCACTTGGAATTCAGGAACAGGAAAACCTAAACCAAGCCACAACTCCAGTATTAGTGATGGAGACGATGAGTATAGAAATCGATCATAGAGAGAGAGAGAGAGAGAGGTACAGTTAGGCTTTGGTGTTTAACCTGAGAATCAGAGCGGATGAATCTGATGCCTCTACCCGGGTAGATCTCGGCGCCACTGAAGCGGCAAAGCTCAGTCTTGAGAACCATGGCTGCTGCTTGCTTGGGCTCTATAAGACTGGAATGTTGAATACGAAGAAGAAGTGAATAAGAAGGAGGAGGAGGAGAGAAGTGAATAAGAAGGAGGAGGAGGAGAGAAGAAGAATAGTTGCTACTAAGAGGGAAGAGATGAAACCGTGGAAGTATGATTAAAAAAGAATAAGAGAATAGAGAAAAGGAGGTGGTGGGGGCCGAGAGACAAAGAGAGATGGGAGTTTGTGGTTTGCATTTAATTAGATAAAAGATAGTATAAAGTAGCCTAGTATAAAGGCAAGTCTATCAGAGACTGCCACCTAATTATATATAGGGGAAAGTGTAATTATACATTGCACTCTCAGTCGGGTAAAACGCGAAACAATGGTTGAGAACCGGAACCGAACAGGTTACTGCAGCAACTGAACCGAACCGAAGCTAAACAACTAAATTAAGATAGAAAACCGACCTGGACCGACCCGAATCGGCCGGTTTGGACCGGTTCCTCGGTTTTTCGGGTCCTAAAGTCCCAGCCCTAGTTTAAGCTAGCCATTAAGCAGCGTGGTGTGGTAAGTTTTGTTTTGTTTTGTTTTTTTTTTAATTGAGCTTAATTAGTTAAATTTAAGCCTGACTTGGAAGCATATTTTAAGGCTTGAACTTGGTTTTGGCTTGTTTTGTTTCTTGAAGGACATTTTTTTTTTAGGGGAATGGAAGACTGATTCATTGATATAAAATCATAAGACTGCACTCGGTCAAGCTTGAGAGGTCCAAAGACCCCTCATATTACAAATCGATGCTCAGATAAAAAGACTACAAACCAAAATGGAAACTTCAAAAAGACTAAAACCCTAAAGGAACTGCTAAACAAAAAAATGCATAAATTTTAAAACTCCCTAACCCTACACTGCTCTAAAATGGAGCCAAATGTCTTGAACATCTTGACGCCTAAGACCCTCTTGGTGTATGTCGCAACATTCAACACACCCACAACAACATTCTAGGAACAGTTGCAGGACAAAGAGTAGGACATACCACCCCCAAAAAGCCCAAACCTGACCCAAGTGTGAGGAAAATAGGGCAATTGGCCTAACCTAGGCCCAATTCTCTAGGTTGCATATCTCTGCAGCCCAGGAAGGCAGAGGCCCAAGGCCCACTGCCCACACCCTACTTCCCTAACACCCAGCCGGCCGAATCTGGCCCTTCCGAGAAGCCGCCCACCACCGCCTAATCAATCTGGCGGCCTCCCCAGGTAGCAGACCATGGCAACCATCTCACCGCCCACCAAACCTGCATTGGCGACCGCACTCGTTGCACTAGACCAATCCTTCAAGCAAGAACCAAAAGCCTCAGCCGGCAATCCGAACCCAGATCCCTAGCAGCTCCTCTAGTTTCGAAACGGTGACGCTGATCTCCTTCTTGTCAAACCCGATGCCACCACAAAGCAAAACGCCGGTCTCGTTTACAAACTCAAAACAAAGTCTGTACTTTGCCTCTTTCCTCCGGCCAAAACAGCCACCGCTACGCACGAAGGAGATGAAGCCTTGTCCTCTTACCGCTTGCAACGCCGGACCGTCTTGCTGCAGACAGGAATGGAGCTGCCACACTGCTAAGCGAAACCTAGACCTAGGTTTCGGTATTGAGGGAGCTGCTATGCAATCTTACCAGGTATATTACTTTTTTTTATACGTGTTTGTTTCTTGAAGGACAATTTAAAGCATGGTTTGACTTAATATTGTAAAAAATATAAGTATTGACGTTAAAGACAGTTAAATACTTAAATTAGCTTGACCAGACGAGCCGAACTTTAACAAGTCGACTTAGTTCAAGCTGTCTCGTGATTAATTAAGAGGTCTTATAGACAAATAGCAATAGAGTTCAAGCTTGACTTTTTTCGTTTACAACCCAAAGCTCAAAAGAACTGGGAGTAGAATAACGGAAGGCTCTATCATTTTAAGATAAAAGTTTAAAGTTTAAGACTTTGGGCTTCTCCATATAGGCCTATTTTGTGCATGTTTTGTATATACTATATAGTACAACCCGACACGTTTTGAATCCCGTACTCGCGGGCTAAGGAATCACGCATCCATGTTTTTAATATGGATGCCTGTATCATGGATCCAATCGTTGGCAGCCAATTATTAATATGAACAAAAAGTCGGGGCAAGATTACAGATGAATTAACACAAGGATAATCTTTATTCAATACCCCCATCATTCTCGAACAATACTGTCAATTAGTTAATACAATATGAAATAGATGGATAGATAATGATCTATCAAGTTGCTAACGGAGTAATGGAACAAATGGTGGATGGTGATAACATAGCATCCATGACTGTAAAAGTTAACGAACCTGAAGGAAGAAGAGAGAGCTTACCAGAAAGAGAGAGACAGAGAGAGAGAAAAGCTAGAAAATATCTGAACGGAATTTCAGAAAATGAGAGAGTACTTCTCTTTATTACAAGCTAGGTATTTATAGTAGTCAACATAAAGTAACCCCAACTAACTTTCCAACCGACAAAAAATTAACAGGCTGTAAATCCTCATGGAGAAATCCACATCAGCATAATGATCTGTAGGAAAGCTAGGAGGGAAATAAGGGAGTATGACAATAAGGCTAACACCTCCCCTCAATCTCAGTGGGGGAGAACACACTGAGATTGGTGCAATGCTCCTTGAATACTGGACTGTGTAGCCCTTTTGTGAAGATATCTGCAGTCTGGTGTGAAGTAGGAACATATTGTAGCATAAGATCACGTCTTTGAACACGCTCTCTGACAAAATGAAAGTCATTATCCAGGTGTTTAATCCTTGAATGAAACACTAGATTTGAGCACAAGGCTATAGCAGACAAATTATCACATTTGAGTAGTGGAGGAGCTGGAACACGAACATGAAGATCACAAAGAATGTGTCTAATCCAAGATATGTCAGCTGCAGTATTGGCAAGGGATCTATATTCAGCTTCTGTAGAACTCCTTGAGACAGATCCCTGCTTCTTAGACTGCCATGAAATAGGACAATATCCCAAGTAGACAATGAAACCTGTGGTAGACCTTCTTTGATTTATTTCTCCAGCCCAATCAGCATCACAATAAGCAGTAATATATGTTGGAGATGAGCCATACTTGTAGAAAAGACCATTCTTTATTGTTCCTTGCAGATATCTCAGTATCCTTTTCACAGCAGCATAGTGAATATCAGTAGGAGCAGTCATGAACTGGCAAACTGTGTTTACTGCATAGGCTATATCTGGCCTTGTAAAGGTAAGATACTGAAGGGCTCCAACAATGCTTCTATAGAGCGTAGGGTTTGCCAATGGTATACCTTCATCTTTCAACATCTGTGCATGAGGTAAACATGGTGTATTACAATCCCTGCAAGTTTCAAGACCAACTTTCTTAATAAGCTCTTTTGCATAAGTTTCTTGAGACAAAAAGAATCCTTTCTACATATGCTTAATTTCAATGCCCAAAAAATGAGACAAGGGACCAAGATCCTTCATATCAAAGACATCACTCAATTCAGTGATAACAGATGTAATACCTAACTTGTCTGAGCCTGTTATGATAATATCATCCACATATAACAACAAGGCCACAACACCATGCTCAGTACTTTTCACAAACAAGCTGGGGTCTGAATGAGAGAATTCAAATCCAAGTGAAGGAAGAAAGTTTGTAAACTTTTCATTCCAAGCTTGAGGGGCTTGTTTTAAACCATAAAGTGATTTTTTCAAGTGACACACATAGTCAGGATGAGCAGAGTCAGAGAAACCTTGAGGCTGATACATGTAAACTTCTTCTTTCAGATCACCATGAAGAAATGCATTTTTGACATCTAGCTGTCTTAATTCCCACTTGTTTATTGCAGCAAGAGCAATAATCAACCATACTGTACTGTGTCTCACAACTGGACTAAAAGTTTCATTATAGTCTAAACCTTTTTCTTGACTATATCCCTGAGCAACAAGTCTTGCTTTATACCTTGAGATACTTCCATCTGGATTTTTCTTGATCTTGTAAATCCATTTACTACCAACAATGTTCTTACCTTCAGGTAAAGGTACAAGATCCCATGTGCCTTGCTTTTGAAGAGCATGTATTTCTTCAGCCATAGCACAATCCCATTCTGGAATACCAGCAGCTGCTTTGAAGTGTTTAGGCTCAACAGGATCACATACTTCTAGTACGGTGGTGAATCCACAGAAGTAGGGCAATTCATCTAGGAGATTATGCTGAACTATACAGGAGTATGCACAATAGTCTGGAAAAGCCTTCTACTTAAAGATACCATTCTTTGCTCTTGTTAACATGGAATGACTGTTATAATCTCTAGCAGTATCTTCAATAAATTGCAGCTCATGTGGAAGATCATCAGTAATATTTAGACCAGCATTTATACTTTGGCCATCTAAAGTGTCATGAAGATGACCATTGGGAATATCAGGGTGAACTTCACTAGACTGCACCATCACACCATTCTCTTCTTCACTTTCATGACTCAAATCAACATTATTATGTCCATTGTTTACACCAACAACATCATCAGAGGACCTTGCAGAACCAAAAGAGGAACCAGATGAAGATGAAGACTCATTAGACCCACTAGAACCAATCTCATTATCCCCCCCCCCCACAGCCACAGGTGGGGAACCAGTTGAGGGCTGAGAGGAAGACGCAAAGGGAAGCACAATTTGTAACTGATTAGAATGCAGGACAGGCAACACATGGGACTGAGGTGTGGACATAGATGGTGAAGAATATTGAAAGGAAGTACTAGAAGAAGAACACTGTTTGGAAGAAGAACTAGGTGAATGGAAATGGTATGGAAAAATGGTTTCATCATGCACAACATGTCTGCTCATCCACAATTTATTCTTCTCAATGTTATAGCAAAACACACCCTTATATCCCAAGTCATAGCCAAGAAAAACACACTGAACAGTTCTAGGATCCAACTTATCCTGTGAATAAGGTCGAAGATATGGATAACAGGCAGTTCCAAAAATTCTGAGAAACTTAAGATCAGGTGCAGATCCAAACAACTCAATATAAGGGGAAGACATTTTCAAGGACTTTCATGGCATTCTGTTGATGAGATAGCCAGAGTGAGCAACAGCATGAAACCAGAACATTTTAGGAAGCCTAGCTGCAGCCATGAGTGTGACACAAGTTTCAACAAGATGTCGATTTTTTCTCTCAGCAACACCATTCTGCTGAGGTGTGTATGGACAAGAGAGAAAATGCAGGATGCCTTTGTGGTCAAGGAAATTCTTGAAAGCTTTACTGTTAAACTCACCACCACCATCTGTCTGCAGAGACTGTATATCATAATGGAATTGTGTAGAAACAAAATTGGAGAACTTGATGAAAGTAGACAAAGTGTCTGATTTATTGATAAGTGGATAAATCCACACAAACTTTGTACAATCATCTATAAAGGTAACATAATATTTGAAACCCTCAATAGAAAAACATGGGGCAGGACCCCAAAGATCTGAGTGAACTTTCTGAAAAGGAGTTACAGACTTTGACTATGACTCCTGGAAAGGCAATCTATGCATATTTCCACTCAAACAATGAGAACACATATGAGTAGATCTATCCTTATTAAACTGAATTTGAGATAGAGACAACATCTTAGAAGCAATATCATCAGCTGGATGACCAAGTCTGTGATGCCAAAGTGAAGACTTAACAGTAGCACCAAGGAAGCCATAGTGAGTTGTTGACTGAACATGTTTGAATCTTGGAGTTTTGAACAGAAATAGACCTTCACCATTACTCTTTCCTCTGTACAGAAGAGCTTTGGACACTTTGTCCTGCACACAGATATGAGTTTCATCCAAGGTTATGAAGCATTGATTATCCCTGCACAACTTGTTAAAAGATAGTAAATTGACTGCCAGACTAGGAACATGAAGCACATTATTCAGATAAAAGGTATGCTTGCCAGGAGTAAGCTTTGCAGCACCAATATGTTTAATACTCAAACCTTGTCCATTGCCAATGGTAATTGAATTGTTGGAGTCATATGGTTGAGCGATGGTGAGGTTTCTCAGGTCTGAAGTCATGTGATGTGTTGCTCCTGTATCTCCAATCCACACCTCTCCACAGTTGCTATGTTGTGAATTGGATGAGCTTGCACCATTGCAATTAGCATGAGCAGACATTGCAGTGAGTGAGGCAGGTGGTTCAGCTCCTTGAAATGAGTAATTGCTCCTATGATGACAGTCAAGAGCAGCATGGCCTTTAAGTCCACAAATTTGACACACAACAATAGACTTTGCAGGATGATCAGCAGGAACATCTATTCTGTAAAAGCAGTTTACAGCAGTGTGCCCTCTCTTACTGCAGATTTGACACTCAGGAGTAATGCCATTGTTGTTCCCGTATTCACCATTATTGGTATTTGCAGGGTTTTGGAAGCATCGACTTGCAATATGCCCTTTCTTGTGACAAATGTGACACTCCATGTTTTGGTAGCAGTTACTTGCAGAATGTCCCTTCTTATTACAAATTTGGCACTCTATCCCACCATAGCTCCTGTTATAAGCACTGCTTTGACCATCCTGTTGAGAAAACTTGCCATTGTTGTTGCTCTATGCAGATTGCTTAGCATTATTTCCACTCCAAGAAGTCTTGCTTTTGTCATTCCCAAAGGAACTTGATGATTGCTTGTTTCCACCATCATTTCCTGAGTACTGTGTAGTGTTGGTAGGCCTGTATGAGTGGTTTCTTGCTGCCATTGCAGTCATAGATCCTTGAGGCACAAGTTGGCCTTCAATGTCTCTCTCAGCAGCAAGGAGTTGAGCTCTAAGATCTTTAAGTGGAATTGGAGTATCTCTTGCACGAATGACTATCTTAATCATGGATTATTCATCAGGCAGGCCATTGAGAGTCACAACAACAATATCTTCCTCAACAAGATTGACTCCAACTGAGCTTAATTGATCTCTTGCATGTTTGATGCGCAGAAGGTATTTATCCACAGAATCAATACCCTTCTTAATAGTCTGCAGATCAGTTTTGAGCTGAATAATATTGGCTCTAGAATAGGTAGAGAACCTTTCTAGTAGAGCATGCCATGCATCTTGTGAGGATTTACTGCCAACAATGATCTCCATGATCTCCTCATCCAAAGTTGCCATTAGCAAGCCAAGTAATGCCTTGTCAGTTTTCTTCCAGGCCTTGAATGCATTAGTAATCTCATTTGTCACAGTCCCTTCATCAGTAAGAACAAAACGAGGTGGACATGGATAGGACCCATCAAAGTAGCCAAACAGATCATTTCCTTCAAGGACAAACTGGAATTGAAAGCTCCACTTCACAAAATTGTTCTCATTCAACCGAACAGTAATCATGCTCAACAAGGAGTTGATTTCAGCTTGTGACACTTCAGAATTATCAACAATCAACAAGTTATAGTAATTATAACAATTTTCCTTTCAATACTCACACCAAGTTATATCATCGAGATGTTATAAAATCACACTTCCTTCCTTAACTAGAACTTGCAGATTATCAACAGCTCTTGCAAATTATGACAATCATAGAACTCATGCAGGTATCAATCAATTATAAACCAAGATTAATTGTTCGGACAATAGCACACATCGAAGCTATTTGAAATTCTTGTAACAAACTTGATGCAAGTGAGCGAGTACTCACCAGAGATTGTCATCACCATTTGTAAGCTTGAAACGAAGCAAACAACCTTGATTTCAGAGAAGCAACTAAAAGCACACCTCGATTTACCAGAAATCTGAATTAGTGAAGCTTACACATAAATTTCAAGTAAAATTCTACAGAATAAGACTTAGTGAACTAGAAATTTCCAGATCTAGAGCTTCAAAGTATGCATGAGTGAAAACGAAGCCACAGTAGTAGATCTAGGGTTCAATCTCACACAAATCTCACAAACTTCGATTGCGGAAGCAAGAAATGAATATAACTACTGTGATAACATAGCAACAGGTCACAGGATCATGAGCCGAAGCTCTGATACCATGATAACATAGCATCCATGACTGTAAAAGTTAACGAACCTGAAGGAAGAAGAGAGAGCTTTCCAGAAAGAGAGAGACAGAGAGAGAGAAAAGCTAGAAAATATCTGAACGTAATTTCAGAAAATGAGAGAGTACTTCTCTTTATTACAAGCTAGGTATTTATAGTAGTCAACATAAAGCAACCCCAACTAACTTTCCAACTGACAAAAAATTAACAGGCTGTAAATCCTCATGGAGAAATCCACATCAGCATAATGATCTGTAGGAAAGCTAGGAGGGAAATAAGGGAGTATGACAATAAGGCTAACATGGATCATTTGAGGAGGAACATCTTGAACCAGTATGCAGAGTACTTGAGATATCTCTTCAAGTTATTCTTGTAATCGACGTAGGTGAGTCCAAATCGAACTGTGTAGCCTGCATCCCATTCATAAACATCAAGAAATGACCATGCGAAGTATCCCCTCACCTTCACCCCCTCCCTGCATGCATGCACATACAGTTTTTAAATTAATCTCATATACATCTGTGTATAGAAGATATGAAAGATGGACTACATGCAATATATAAATCCTCAATTGTACTACTCACTTGATGGACTTCAAAAGATATGAAAGATGGAGAGAATGGTATCTTATCCTTGTACTACCCTTGAGGGCATCGTTGAGGGGCTGGGAGCTATTATTTGCCTCACCAACACCTGCAATAGCAACATTGATCATATATGTCACAACAACACTCAAGTTTATTTAATTCATTCTTTGCAATACGTATTCAACTTTGATCAACAAGAGGGGATCGAGGATTACCATTTTCAGTAATGTAAATCTCGGGATCATTGTACTTTTCTTTTATGTATAACATAAGCTCTCGAATTCCCTTTGGATAGATGTAAAGCCAGCTCAAAGCAGTCTGCAAAACCGATCTAGCTGCTGTCAGTTGTGAAATGGCCAAAAATGCATCTGCTCTCTGGACTAGTTTCAGTTATCTAGCTACAATCTGATATATTATGTTGTCATATGTCAGAATGTGCGGTTTCTAACTGATAATCTGACAAACATGTCTATAACATGCTACATATTTTGAGCAAGAGGAGCCCAAATACGCAAATGTAAAAGGGAGGGAATGAAAGAGTACCGCTGAACCCAAAGGAACCCCATTTTTCTCAGCTGTGACATGCAGAGATATATATAAGATTGAGTAAATGATCGCTTTCATCACAGGAGGATAGATACATGATTTAAAATCTCCAAACTAGTCAAGAAAATGAGGTTAAACTGATAGGTAGGGATCGAGCATTTACTAGAGAGAGAAGTATGCATATCTCCGAAGAAACTTTGGTTGACATTACTAGTGGAGAGTGAGGAAACATCTGCATAACTACTTGTGTAGTAATTGACACCAAGGAAATCTAGAGATCCTTTTAGGAGCTTAGTTTCTTCTTTACTGAATTTAGGCAACCGATCACCCACAGAAGCTCTCATGGTTTGAGGATAGTCACCGAATGTAACGGGATGAGCAAACCTACATACATACAAATTTAAAGATTCAAATTCAAACAATGTACATGCATGCTAGCTTTCTTATTAATTAATATATGCATGTCCATGAGATTACTAATTAATTTAACCAAATTGTTTAATCGCTCACCATCCAAAAACAAAATCAAGAGACCTAGAAGCTGCCCTCTTGCTTGCAGCAGTTTCCGATTTTGCTAAATACCAGTATGTCACAACCGAAATCCCGATTTGCCCTTTTTGAGAAGCCTGCATTATTATTCAATACAAATATGGACGGAGATAACTTGAAATATCTTATAACAATTATGAATAATAATAATAAGAAGAAGAAGAACAACAACAATTATGAAATAATAATATTAATAATATTAATAATATTAAAAGAGAAATGATATTGTGATATATAGTTACTTGATACATGTTATACAGACCTGATACTTCTTCTTGTATAAATTTGCAGAGTGCGCGTGAGCAAGCAGCAGATGATGGCCTACAATGTAAGGCTCTGTAGCAGAGTTACCGGCGGTGCAATTTCCGACATAGTTAGAGCATCGACCAGGTGCATTGGTTCCACCATTGTACCCGTTGACACAGTATGTAACTGGCTCGTTCAGAGTGATCCAATGCTTAACTCGGTCACCAAATGTTTTGAAACAAAAATCGGCATAATCTTGAAAATCACCACTGAAAAGCAGATTGAGTACTTTATTACTATGACAATTGGATAATAATTATCGTTGTGTGATCAATCTAAGGGGTAAAGATATGGTATGTTAACATTTCTCATACATAAATTATTTTTACCACTTTAAGGACACATGTTATCACTTTGAGGACTAATATTACTATTTTGAGGACTCATACGGTAAACTAAGAAAATTTACCACTTTAAGGACTCATGTTACCACTTTGAGGACTAATATTACTATTTTGAGGACTTATGTGGTAACTAAGAAAATTTACCACTTTAAGCACTCATGTTACCACTTTGAGGACTAATATTACTATTTTGAAGACTCATTTGACTGCTTTTAAGATAATTGTATGCATGTCATACGTTAACACATTGTATAATTTTCTCAATCTAAGATTCACTTACACAATCTTATGATTTAAAAATCCACCATACTCATCTTCAAGAGCCTGTGGTAGATCCCAGTGGAAAAGCGTCACAAAAGGTATTATTCCTGGAGACATGGAGTAGAATAACATCAGAGAATTTAAGGGCCAGATTTATGTAGAAGAACTAAAGAATGCCAGAACTCAAGTTGAAGAAAAATATTTCACCATTCGACAAGAGCTCATTTATAAGATTGTTGTAGAATTTTACGCCTTCTTGGTTCACTCCACCTTTGACTTTTCCCTCTGCAAGGCAAAATTTCAACATCTTCATCACCGGCATCACTTGAAATGAGTAGTAATTCTATGCAGTCCAAAGTAATTCCATGAACTTTTCTGTCCCAAAATTTAAATGACTGTAATAGTATTGATAGAAGTATATAAGGTAGATTCAACATCACTCATTTGAGGTGAATCCACACTTCTATATGAGTAAGTAAGAATCACAATGTTTTAAAATGGTTGAATAAAGTGACATTCTCCATTTTCAGAGGATCAAGATTTGTCAAGTTCTATATAAGTATCCCAACAGTGTCTGTTTGCCAGCTTTGTACTTTTGGCTATATTGAGGATTCTACTCACTTATTTGTCACTTGCTCGTTTGCGCAACATGTTTGGCAATGGCTAGCATGCTGTTTTGGGACTTTCTTACCGCCTAGTGGCACTATTGGTGGGTTATTTACCTCCATTATTGGCAAGTCTTTCTCTCCCCAATTGAAAAATATTTGGCTTGCTAGTTGTCTCTATGCTCTTATGGCTATATGGAAAGCTCGCAATAAGCTTAGATTTGAGGACAAGCGCCCTTCCCTCATGCTAATTTTCAGCTCTCTCAAGGCTTGGCTTGGCTTTGCTGCTCCTTAGATGCCAGGTTATTCGAATGGTTTGGTTGACACTTAGTTGTTGGTTGGGTTGGGTATTCAGCCTATTCCTAAAAATCGAGTAGCGCCGCGGTTAGTTCTCTGGCACCCTCCAATTTTTCCTTGGATTAAGTTGAATACTGATGGTCTTGCAAAGGGTAATCCAGGACCTGCAGCTTGTGGTGGTGTGTTTCGTGACACCCATGGTCATTACATTGGCGGTTACTGTCAAGGATTGGGACACAAATCTGCCTTCTACGCAAAGCTTATGGGTGTGATCATTGGGATTGAATATGCCTTCCAGTATGGTTGACGATGCCTCTGGCTTGAATGTGATTCGACTAGTGTAATTGCATGCATCAAATCCTCATCTTTTGTTCCACCTTGGCCGCTACGAATTGCATGGCTTACTTGCTTAGCACGTATTAGAGCAATGACCTTTCATCGTTCCCATATTCTTCGGGAAGGAAATACGGTGGCTGATAGAATGACAAACATGGGCTTACTTTCTCCATCCCTGGTATGGCATGTTTCTCCTCCGCCTAATATATCTCTTTATCTTCGTATGGATGATCTGAGATTCCCTTACCTTCGCCATGTTTAACTCTCTTTCTTGCATGGGTTGGTGTTGGGCTTGTTTTAACAGTTGGAAGTTGGGTAAATTTGAGGTTCTGCTTCAATCTTTTCACTTCCTTTTGACTTTCTTTCTAGCTTTTAGAGCAAGGTTTATGTCCTCCCTTCTTTAGGTTGTATTTTCTTTTTATGTTATTAATAAAATAATAATAGGGGGACGGGCGGTGGATTCCCAGAGTGTGGCAAACCCCTCTCATTCGGGATTGAGGGTGAGACTTGTTCCCTACATCGTTTGCCTCCGAGGAGCTAATATCGCCTCCGAGGAGCACCATATATGTTTTCGTAGGTTTTAATATATGATGATTCACCACAAAATCAATAAATGATTCATGTAATGTGATCTTACTAGGTAGTAATCTTGACCATGAGATTGAAAATCTGAAGGAGTCTAAACCGACTTTTTTCATCAATTTCACATCTTCCTGTGAAAAAAACATTCCATTATGCAGCAACAATATTTTTAAATTTAATTGATTTGAACCAGTTGATATTATATATGTATGATGACTATTATCAGGGATATAGATCCTACCTCATAACGATGGTAAAAGTCATCTGCTACATCCCCGTTGCTACTATCAGTTATTTTTTCTGCGATGACAATTTTCTCAAAGAATGAAAAGGCAGCATATTTACAACAATTTTAACGATTATAATCTATTTGATTCAGTCAATCATTTATATACTACTGGACCATATTCTGGCACGCATATGAAAGAAAAGTGACATCACTTGCATAAATTGCCTCCGATCTTATTTCTAGTTCTCTACCATGCAAACCCCCCATTTAATTGTTTCGTACTTGTATAATTATTGGAAGTTGCGGACCATGGGCAGTCATTAGTCTGTTGGTAGATTCATGTAATTTCCCTATCGATCAAAAGCAAAGTAATGTACAGAAGACTGCATTTGGAAATGAAAGATTGCTCGATGGCGTATATGATGGAGAGGAATTGAACCTTGATGTTTTGTAGTGAAAGTGTCCCATATGCTTGGTCCCTTTCCATGGATATGTGCTGCTCCTTCAGTCTAGAAATTGAAGTACATCATGGCCGGCATAATCATGTCATGTTTCAACATAGTCAAAATGCATGCGGGCCAATAAGATCGAGACATTCTCAATATTCAGCCCAAAATATATATGATATTGAAAAGGAATTCTCAGTATATAAGTTGAAGTCTGTAAATGAGACACCTGATAAGCAGCAGAACCAGCTCCGAAGATGAAACTAGCTGGGAAGCTACTTCTATTGAATGGAATCGAATAATGACGAGGAGCAGCAGCAGCAGCAGCAGCCGCCTCATTGCTTGCTGATGAGCCAACAAGAGCAGTGAGTATGAGGCAGATAAAGATCAAGATGAAGAAGAGCAGAGGACGACCACCCATTCTCTCTAATTAATCAAGCAATCAGTTTGCCTAGCTCAAAGTGCCCCTCAAACCCACTTAAAAAAGTGCCATAGTTAGACTATTGACAATATCATGCATAATTGAACGGTCCTACTCTACTATATATACCAGCCATGTTTCTCACATGCATAGATCTACTGTGTTATATCATGTCATATCTACTAATGTAATATACACCCTAATGTAGATTGATTGAGCTTCTTTCCTTTACTTTCTCAAATCAAATGGCTAATTAATCAACAATCAGTTCTATATTGCAGCAACAATGTTAAAAAACATCTGTAACAACGCTTTCTTTCTCGGTCACACAGATTAAATTCTATAAACTAATAAATGTAGAGTCTTCAAGCATATAATATACCTAATGCAGATTACCAAATACTCATTTTAATTGGTAAAGAACATCCACACTTTTCTTATAATAAAAACAGCTAGTTCCTCGAGGCAATGCTCCTTGTTGGAAAATCTAGTCACCTACGCCTAAAAGCCAGTGTCCCCCAGTGATGCATGTCATTGTCCAATAACTGTACTAGTACTGGCCAAATGACAACTACCATTCAATCGTGATAAGACAAGACATTTATCTTAACCACAGTGTAATGAGACCCTATATTGGAAAACATGAATCGAGAGAAAAACGAAATGAAAGAGAAGAACAAAATTGAAAGTTGATTGATAATTCTTGATTGATCATTACAGATGCGGTGCACCACACATATAAGGAGAGTATAGCAGCTGGCATTCAAAGCTGGCATAAGTCACAAACTAGATAAGAATGCAAAATATCTCTAACTGTTATGGGCTTGGGCCAGGCCCGATCACAACTCTTAGATGGGTGCCCCAACATTCCACCCCGCTTAAAGATCAAACTTGCAATTCCAGTTTGAAATTCTGGAAATCTGTTCATGAACTGCTCCGGATCCTCCCAGGTTGCATCTTCCTCATTGGTGTTCTTCCACTGCACAAGCCATTTTGTCACTGCAGCATTGTTCTTTTTGAAAATTCCTCCATCAATGATTTTGGATGGATACCACTTGGTTTTTTCACTCTCAAACATTGGTGGCAAATCAGGGGAGGTAATCACTGTTGAACCAACCTTCTTCTTCAACCTTGAAACATGAAAAACTGGATGGATCTTTGCAGTAGGAGGCAACAGTAACTTGTAAGCAACTTTCCTAATTTTTTTGATAACCTGATATGGACCAAAGTACTTGGAAGCTAACTTCTGTAACTTCTCTTCATCAAATCCAAAAATAATATCAAGTAGCTTCCTTTTAGCTTTCTCAGCAAATTCATTAGTGTGTGTGTTTTCAGTAGTCTCCATCACACCAAGAGCAGTAAAACACTTGACTAATGCCACAGAATGAATAGTAACAATTGAGATGGCTGAAGAAGAACAATACCTCAAGGAAGTTGATGCAGACTTAATATGAGGAAAATGTCTAGCAAGTTCACCATCAAATAAACCATCTAAGTTTCTAATCTCATATTTAGAAAGTTGCAAGGTTTTACAAATTCCAGTGATCACTTCGGAATAGGCAGTGGTGTAAAGCCTTGCATTTGTCATATCCATGACAACTTTCTTTGCAATTTCTACCACCCACTTTTCATCAAAAGCCTTCTTCGCATGCTCCCTAACAATATGCACATTAGCCTTCTCATCTGTAATATCATAGCCAATAAACATGCAGCCCTTTTCCTTCTGAAACACCAATTCCATGCGCTGAGTAAATGAGAACTCATTTTTCACAAAAACAAGATAGAAAATTCCATTACCATTACCCAATAAATTGCCCGAGCCATTCAAAGAAATTAGCAGCTTAGTTCCTTTGTGTACCACTTCAACATACAGCTGCAATTTATTCATCTTTTGGAATATGTTAGAGCAAAGAATAATTATGCATCCATCATTTCTATTCACCCAAAAACTATTAAACCCAATGCCATTAGAGATAAGCCCCTGATATCTTGGAGCTCCCTCCGCAACAATTACCTGAAATTATCTTGTTTTCTCCTTTACAGCAAAAAGAAATTCCAGTAATGATTTTGAATTACCAAGAGTTAATATAACCTTGTTATGGAGAATGTGCTCTACTGCTTGCTCAGCCAACTGTACATGGCAAGTGCCAATATCTTGAATAAGTTCGTTGGCTGCTTCAGTGACATCATGCTTCAACTTCCGGCTTTTAGAACTTTTATCAGCAGATTCGCTTCTTCCTTCATAATCACCACCAAATGAAGAAGTGTGAGCTGCTGCATCATGTATATGTCTTCAAGAAGGATTTGCAAGGAAAGCGGACACAGTGTGCTTCTTGCAGCTGCTGCAACTACAACAACATATAGAATAGGATAGTTGCTGCGGTCACCATAATCTTCATCATTACTGACAGTCGACAAGTTCAACCCAGCCAGAGCAATTATGGTGAGAGAAACATCCTCCTCCATGATACTGTGAAAAATCCTCACAATATTACCCACACCCCACTCCACAGGATTTGTAGCAATCAGCTACTCCCCAACAACCTTTAAGACATCAATCAAAGCTCCAATAATTGAATATTCATATTGCTGCACAATAATTCTTGGATTAGGTTTCGTACTAACAATTTCTTGTGGAATATGTTCTTCATCCCATGGAGAATTGATTCCTTCTCCCTCACTAGCACTGAATCCTGCTGCTAGAAATAGCTCAACCTCTACTTCCTTATCTACCCGGTGATGAATCAATTCTTTACTTCGCTCCTCAGATTCAGCTACAATTGGTTGGCTGCTAGGAGATTGAACATGTGCACGACTCTCAGGACGCTTGTTCAAGAAACGGAGAACCTCATTCAGCACATCATTGACACCTGCGTCAGGATCATTGGAGTTTTCTACAACAAATGCTTTCAGTACACGAAAATCAACCCAAAGTAGCCTCATATTCCCTGCAAACTTTCTATTCGGGATAGAAAATTCATCTGTTAAGAGAGTGTGGCCACCACCTTTGTCACGTACCTTCTTATCAAATCCAAACAAGCTCACTGATTCGATGGGTGGTAGCAGTTGTGAAAAATGACCTAGAAGTGTGGCTACAGAGGGGAAACCGCTTGGTACCTTGTTATGCATTGAACTTGACAATATTTCAAAAGCTAGTGTCGGGGAAGGTACCGGAGGCAGAGTTATTGGAAAAAGTGAGCCAATTGGTGGTGCTGATGAGGCAATAAATCCCAAATTATCGTCATAGACTAGAGATTCTATAGCCTCAGAAATTGAGACGGTAGATTCAAATTTTGCGTTTTCAATTGGCAAAATATTCTCTTGACAATCATGTTCACTTCGATCTCCTCCTTCAGACACTGGAGGTTGAATTAATCCTGTATTTTCATCCGAGAATTGAGAGAAACGACTCCATACCCCAAGAAGATGCGGATGCATTTGTGGCAACTATTGGACTTTCTAGAGCTATACTGGAGTCCAAATTAGAGGGGGGACTCTTCTCACCGTCCAGCAATGCACCTCTTTTCTTGAAGCCTAAAGCCCGGAATAAGCCTCCTGACAATGGACTAATCTTAGAAGAACCTTGAGACTGGAGTAAACCCTTGTCGTTACGGCTACTGCCACTACCTGCACATTACACTACTCATTTGACTTCGGCGTTTTATCAAATAGCAAACTACATATACCAATAACTCCTCAACATTTGGTTTTACACAATTAAGGACCAAAATTTACACTTCATGACATTTTATCTAAAGAAGTCTTACTTTTCTTTAGTATTTATCTTTCCCTTCAGTAAAAATAAAAATGACAGAGCGTAGTGGACCCATGCTTTTGAATTTGTTTGTTTAAACATATTGTAGGTATAAATCCATCCTCTATACTAAAAGGTAAACAGTTATTTTTACTATTCATAATTTCGATCATTGACAGACTAGAATTAATTGCTATATGCAAAAATACAAGTAAGGAGTTAGTTGAAGAAAAAGAAAAATTGAGAAAGTTCAGAGATTTTAGATCAAAACTTAAAAGAGAAACTCCCGATTATTGGGATATTATCTTCACAGTCCAAAAAAGAATTTACAAAGTTGAAGAATCAACCGGAAATCTTGAATATATACTCCGAGAGGTACAAAAACCTCTTGATTATTTGAGCATTGGTTAGATCCGCAAATACTGGTATCAGAGCTTGCAAAGAGCTCAAAAGGGGAATGCCCAATGGGGACAATCTCAGAATTGCTAATAGAGAAGTTAAATTCTCTACTAAAATCTTCTGATGAGAAATATCAGAATCTGATACAAGAAGTATCTAGATGTCAAAATCATCTAGAAAAAGTACCAGATATAATCGCCCAATTAGAAAAATTGGAGCACAAAATTGATTATATCAAAGAACTTCCAAAAACGGAAGAAGAAAAGCTAACAAATGTTAGTAGAAAAATCACTGAGCAGCAAAAAAAAGGCTGGATTCTATGAGAAATATACTGAATGACAAGAAAGTGCCTCCGGTAAAAACAAAGAAAACTAATGGATTCAAATCATTAGAAAAACCAGATAAAAGTCCTGTTCCAAACATGATTTTTCTGGAACCTTCTACTAGTATTCAGTATGAAAAACCGAAACACTCAGAAACAAGAGATGCTAAGATGATGAGCATCTTCGGAAGAAAGAAAGGAGTACAACTCCTAAATGCTGAAGAGTTCGAATACAATCAAATCAAACAAGAGTAAAACATTCCTCAATTCCAAAGTTAGATTTTAAACAAATCTACAAAAGGGGAAAGTTTGAACTGATGGACATCCATCATTTCAAATTATTGGAATTTACAACCCCCTCAACTACAGCAGAAACAGATCTTCTGATGATCACCCCTGAAGAAGTTGCCAGAGCAAGAACAAAAAATTATCAATTTATGCATATTAGAGCAGTCCAAGTAGGCATAAAACTTCTTGCCCGAGAAGGCATAAATTGTTCAGTTCTATGCGTCCTACAAGACAATAGACTAACAGATTTTCAAGCTAGTCTGTTGGGAACCCTTGAAGCATCTTTATGAAATCAAGTAGCATATTTCAACTGCTTCCCAAACTTCTCAACCAGCTTGAAAGATGCAGCTCATTGTCTAAGACTGAGAGTCAAGATAGATGGCATATCAATGAAAGAAGATATGCAAGAACTTGCTATAGTAGACAAAATATACTATAAACTGATGAGTACCACAGTAGAACCCAAGACAAGGATATCCAATATCTCAGGTCTTACTACTGGATTCCTCACTAGTCAGAAGAACCATTCACAGCAAATTCACAAAGTTACTTGGAATGAAGTGACTTTCCCTATTGAATGGAAATTATCTGGCCCGAAAAAGCCACCAGAGAATACGAAAGCAAAAATTTATGAAAGCAGAAAGACTGGAGAAATCAGTCTAAATTTTGACAATCACAGGAAAAGTGATGTCTGTCCTGAAAATATCAGGATAAACAAAAATCTTCTCAGAAGAAGCTACAACACTAGAGAAGCTAGTGTTAGTGGTACCAAATACTCTGAAGAACCTTCAGATCCTATCACTGAAGAAGAATTAGAAGCTGATATGAACAAACCAGTTAATATGCTTAGAGCAGAAAAACTCTATAAACTCTATAATAAAGCAGAATCTTACGAAAATCCTGAACGATTAGAAAAACTAATTGAAGAAATGAAAAAAATTCTCAACAGGAAAAGTTAGAAAAATCCTTCCTTATCAAGATATTGAAATGGAAGACGGAGATAGCTCCAATTCCAAAACTTTCATCATTCGAGAAAAGCGAAAAATAAAACTTCCTGTGCAGAAAGCCCCTACGGGCAGAAAAGAAGAAAGAAACTCTGAAAGATTTGTCCCAGAAGATAACATGCCTAGATTTCCAATCATGAACTACGGCATCTGGCTAAATCTAGACAAGGCTCTAGATAAAAGAAAAGCTATTGACCAATGGGTAGATAGCCTGATGATGGCCTCGGCCCTTACCCTTGGAAAATTTGAAGCACCAAATCTTCAGGTGTACTATGAAACTACTCTCACTGGAGTAGCCAAGAAGTACTAACTGTCGTTCAAAGAGACTGCCAGAGGAAAAGACTGGCTAGAAGAAATAAAAAATTCAAAATCTCTGTATGATTTTGCAGTACCCCTGTACGATCAATTCTGTGGAGACCTCTCAAATTTGAGTGAAAAGGCTAAAGAAATACTAGTGTTAGTGGTACCAAATACTCTGAAGAACCTTCAGATCCTATCACTGAAGAAGAATTAGAAGCTGATATGAACAAACCAGTTAATATGCTTAGAGCAGAAAAGCTCTATAAACTCTATAATAAAGCAGAATCTTACGGAAATCCTGAACGATTAGAAAAACTAATTGAAGAAATGAAAAAAATTCTCAACAGGAAAAGTTAGAAAAATCCTTCCTTATCAAGATATTGAAATGGAAGACGGAGATAGCTCCAATTCCAAAACTTTCATCATTCGAGAAAAGCGAAAAATAAAACTTCCTGTGCAGAAAGCCCCTACGGGCAGAAAAGAAGAAAGAAACTCTGAAAGATTTGTCCCAGAAGATAACATGCCTAGATTTCCAATCATGAACTACGGCATCTGGCTAAATCTAGACAAGGCTCTAGATAAAAGAAAAGCTATTGACCAATGGGTAGATAGCCTGATGATGGCCTCGGCCCTTACCCTTGGAAAATTTGAAGCACCAAATCTTCAGGTGTACTATGAAACTACTCTCACTGGAGTAGCCAAGAAGTACTAACTGTCGTTCAAAGAGACTGCCAGAGGAAAAGACTGGCTAGAAGAAATAAAAAATTCAAAATCTCTGTATGATTTTGCAGTACCCCTGTACGATCAATTCTGTGGAGACCTCTCAAATTTGAGTGAAAAGGCTAAAGAAACGGCCAAATCAAATATCTATGCTCTCAAAATCTGTGACATGAGATATTTTGAAGAATACTTGAATGAATTTCAAGAATATTACTGTACGATTGGTGAACTAGAGAATACTGATCTAGTCAACCTGCTGCACAGGAAACTCCCTGAACCATGGAGAACAGCTGTGAGAGAACTCATAGCTGAAAAACCAATTGAAAGATTTTCAGTTGGAGGAATTGCCGATAGAATCAGGCAAATACTGAAAGAGCAATGCAAAGCCAATCTTAGAGCTAAGATGGCTAAGAAACAACTCAAACGAATTGAAAATTTATGCTACGGAATACTGGATATGCCCACCAACTGGGGATGTCATGAATCTAAGTTCCCTCGAAAAAGAAAAGAAAAATATTACTCGAAAAAATTCAAAAAGAGTAATAAGATAAAAGATTGGAAATTTAAGAAAATTTCCAACTATAAGAAACAACAGGATGAAGATCCAAAACAGAAATTCTTTAAGAAAAAGAATCACCGAGTCAACCATCAGAATACTCAACCAGGCAAGAAAGCTTGCAGATGCTGGTTATGTAAAGGTGAAGGGCACTATGCCAACGAATGCCCAAAAAAGGGTAAAAGATCTACTGAAGCTCTGTTTGAAGAATATGAGCCTATAGTAGAAACAACAACTATGAAGGGCTACGAAATAGCCTATTCTGATTAAGAAGATGACGACAGGTCAGTTTACTCTGCCTGGTCTGAAGAAGAAGAATCATCTGATGCTGAAATAGATTCTGAAGTAGAGTACTTAGAATATAGACAGATGAATGTTCTACATGTCAAAAATTGGGAAGAAAGTAAGACAGAAGCAATAACGTTTTCTTATCAGGTGAACCCTGGTACATTCATTTGTGACTACTGCTTATGTCATGAAAAGAATGGACTTCCTATGTTTTGTGAAAAGTCAAAAAAGACTTATCACAAAGAATGCTTCATAACTGAAGCAAGAAGAAAGGCCAAAAATGGCCTTATCAGCCAATTGGTAGAACAAGAATATGAAGAATATTTCTCTGAGCAAAAAGAGAAAGAATTAGAAACTTTGTTCCAAGAAATTGTGGAACCCTCTTCCTAAAAAATAAAGGAAGAAATCGAGGAAGAAAAACTCGATGCAATCATAGAATTGGTTGAAATACCAGAAAATATTCCAGAAGAATGTAAACCATTCATACCTCAGGAACAAGCTCAAGAAAATGAGCTTCAACCATCGAAAGTCGTCTCTACTAGTAGATACAGCAACTACATAGAGATTGGACTCAAATTCCCTGATCATAAAAAATATCGTCTACATGCATTTGTAGATAATGGATCAGGATTTACAGTTGCAAAGAGATTTGCAATTCTAGAAGAACTCTGGAAAGAAGATAAGAAAAGAATAGCTACTGGTGTCCAGTTCGATGGAAGCCACCTAACCATGAACAAGGTAGCTAGAAATGTTCACATCACCATTGGTGGAGGAACATTTGTTATCAACAATCTTTGGCAATCAGAAGGCCAAGGATCTGATTTCTTGTTGGGAAATGATTTTATTCTCCAACAAAGATTTATTCAAGATGAAGAAGTGATAGACTTCAGAAAAGGAGACAGAGTGTTCTGGGCAGACATGCTGACACAAGCAAAAAGCGTAGTAGGTCCAAACTTTACTACTCAATATCAGAGATCGCAACAGAATAGTGGTGATCCTAAGCCCTACAAACCCAAATTTGAACATGTGCTTCAAATCAAGCAGCAGAAGAGTTGCTTATAGAAAACTCTTCTTCTTCTAAAGAAGAAACGAGCAAAGATGAAGAAGCTAGTTTCATCCATGAGCATAACCTCAAGCACTTTCAGAATAAGCTTGAATCTCAGAAAATTCCCACTCTTGATAAAATCAAGAAACTACTTGAACAAAATATCGATGTAGACCCTCAGAAGTTTTGGGAAATAGACTCAGTGGTCTGTGAATTAAGATTACATGATATGAATGTCATCTGTCATGTCAAAGCTATTCCTCAATACAAAGAGGAAGATCAAAAGGAATTCAGAAAAGATATTGAAGATCTCCTGAACAAGAGATTAATTCAACCATCCACTAGCTCTCATCATGCTCCAGCATTCTACGTGAGAAATCATGCAGAAAACCTCAGAGGCAAAGCTAGAATGGTAATTGACTACAGAGATGTCAATAAGTAGACTGTTAAAGACGGTTATCAAATTGCTCAAGTAAGAGTACTGATCAACCAACTCAGAGAAGCTAAAGTCTTTTCAAAATTCGATGCAAAGTCGGGTTTTTGGCAAGTCAAGATGCATCCAGCTAGTGTTCCCCTCACTACATTTGGAACTCCACAAGGTCATTACGAATGGTTAGTAATGCCTTTCGGCCTAAAACAAGCCCCTTCGATTTTCCAAAGAAATATGGATGACATCTTCAAACATGTTGCTGAATTCTGCGTCGTCTATATTGATGACATTCTAGTATTCTCCAAAAACAGAGAAGAACACATGAAACACCTCTATGAGGTCGTAAAGCTGATAGTTCAGCATGGAATCATCCTAGGAGAAAAGAAAATCTTCTTTATCTTAGATGAAGTTGATTTCCTAGGAACAAACAACAAGAATAAAGTAATAAAACTCCAACCCCACATCCTTGAGAAAATCTGGAAATTCCCAAATAGAATTCCTGATGCAAAGAGTCTAGAGAGATTCTTGGGAGTCATCAACTATAGAAGGGATTTTATTCAAAAATCTCAGGACTAATAGCAATGTTATCTCCTAAAATCAGTTCCAAGAGAAAATGGAACTTCACAGAAGATGATGAAAAAACTGTGAAGCAGATAAAAAATCTCTGTAAAAACCTCCCTCCTCTCCAATAACCAGAGGAAAATGATGAGATCATTCTCCAAACAGATGCTAATGATAATTACTGGTCCGGTGTTGTTCTGGCAAAAACGCTTGGAACTAACATTGAAAATATCTGTAAATTTTGTAGCGGCTAGTTTAGCCCTGCAGAATTAAATTATCCTACAGGAGAAAAAGAAATTTTGGCTGTCAAGAAAACAATTTTAAATTCTCCAGTTTTACTTAGAAAAACCTTTACTGTAAGCACCGATTGTGCTAGAGTAAAGAATTTTAAAAATTTTAAACTTGATAAAGCTGTTGTTAGAGGAAGATTAGCAAACTGGCAATTATTTCTTAACCAATATGATTATAATGTTGAGTTAATTGCAGGAAACAAGAACTATCTTCCTAACGCCCTAACCAGAAAAATGGCAATGTTCAACCGAAAAGATGACGACGAATGTCGCAATCCCAAGAACAGAAGAACTGGGAAAAAATATGAAACTACTGAGGATCCCAAAGAAAAATCCTCAAAAAAATCCTCAAAAGGTTTCTGCTAAGTCCAAAAGGCTTAGCCACAACTGATCAATCCCAAGGTAAAAGATTGGCTAGCCCGTCTCAAACGGAAGACGGTAAAGGCTCATCAAGACCGTTGAAGGCTGTTGCTTTGCCAAAAAGCAAATCGACTCAAAGTGGAGTTATAAATGTTTTTAATTATGAACTAAAAACCTTCGAAAATCCTGTGTTCAGAACTGGCAGGAGGCTAGCATATCACCAGAAGGCAATTCTAGATAATCTTTTATTCGCCTTTCAAGAAAGAAATAGTGGAATCATGTTCCCAGCTCTGTTTGCTTTAGCTGAAGAACTCTATGAAAATGCTAGACCACAGTTTGAAGAAGTTCATACACAGCAGAGTGCTATCCAGAAAGAAAAAATTCACTACCTTGAAGATCCGGAAAGTGCAAAAGTTCCTATCATAGCACTAAAAGAATCAGATTGGTTCGAGTTTCATGATCTGATAGGGAAGCATATATTGCTGAGGCATGTATCCCTCCAACACTCTTCATAGTCGCAGGACCTTATGTTGGAAGATACTTAGTCAATGTTCAGAGTGAACATCCTCAAGAACACAAGCTCTAGCTTATTGAAAATGGTTTTGTCCATAATCTGTGGACCAAAATAAATGATGATCTCAAAGGCCTACCACCCATCATTGTCAACACAGTCAAAAATGTCAAAAAAAATGAATGCATGCTAAGACTGAAGTTCCGATCCACCCCTCCAGAATGGATCCAAAAAGGAAATGGAGAAGTGGAATATATTTCTCCATATCATTATGTGAGGATCATTCAGAGAAAATATCTGCAGCCTGCATGTGTTGGATACAATGCCCAGCCAAATTCAAGCATTCCATGGATGAAGGCCATATCTCTAGAATATATGAAAAAGATCATCGAAGAAGACACAAGAAATACCTTCCTGGCAGCAAGAGAAAAAACAATAATCATTGCTTACGATCACCTTGACGTAATCAGCAACGATCTCTTCCTTTCTCTCACAAGAAAGGAAATAGACTCGACACTGGCATGCTTACAGTGGGTTGAAAAGCTTGAAAGCAACAATCACTACAAAATGTATGTAGATACAGATGTCGAAGATAATGCAACCACTACCAGAATGGCTGGGTTGGATGACAACTCCTTTGTCCTTGGTCACAACTCAGAAATAGACGAGAATATGTGAAGCAGTAGGTGAAGAAAGCACCGAAAGCAACTTTGGACTTTTCCCAAAAGATGCTTTTGCTTTTAAAAAAAAAAGCAGGTGAAAAACATTTCACCTAAAGGAATCTGCTTTTGCCAACCGACCTCCATCATTAGGAGCACTCACTAAAGCAGAAAATCACGAAGTTGTTCTGTACATTTTTATGTTTTGAATTTCGGTTTGAGTTCCGCTCCCTATATAAGGAGCCTTAGTTTCATTTGTAGCGGCATCAAAAAATTCCTCCATAAAAAACTTTTCATATTTAGTCTAGATCAGAAAATTGAGCAGAATCATATTCTCTCAAGAAGTAATAAAACCATAGTAGCACCAGTAGCAGGTTTTCTATAAGTCTTTTGATGCAGTGTGCATCTTATTCCCATCTTATTCCAAGTAAGTACTTGTAATCAGTTATGAGTAGCTAAACAGCTTTTAGCTGTTTGTCCAAGAGTGAGGCTCTGGGTTCTGTATCTGTATTCATGTTTGAATAAATAAATTCAGCTTGTACCCAATACACTGTCACAAAAATATTTTGGTTGTGTCTACATTTGTAAGTAGCAGTAGCAGTTGTTATGTTTTTTGCTTTAAAAACTAAACCCTTTATCATACTAAGACATTAGTGATTCCGCCCTGTTAGTAGCCACTTAGACAGGAAGTCGTCAGGCGAAGTTGTGGCATGTTGAAGGCTAGTCCTTAGGCTGATACTGTGTGAAGACTTTATAGCAGAAAATATTGGCTAATATTGTGAAAAATTGTAAAAGGGTAAAGGGGAATAGGGTGTGTCCTTAATTGTATGAGGGAAAAGGTTGTGGACTTTTATGTTAAATGAAAGGTTGTCTGGTAGTCCTTTGTAGTTGTCTATTTATCAAACAGGTGGGGTGCAGGGTATTTTCTTCTCTTCACACACGAAATTGATCCCTCATCATCTTGCTTATTAACACTGACACCCTCAAACTTATTGAGCTCTCTACCATCTCTACGATTCTCCTTAGCACTCTTATCAGATCTCTCTCCCTCCCCATTCTCTAACTTCGCCTCAAAACCATTTAATTTAGCACCAAACACAGAGCCTACACCACTACAATCATCATTCAAAAAATTGAACTGATTACAGACTCTAGTGCTAGTATCACTTACCCAGCAAAAGGATGGCATGTTGTTGTTCGGCTGAGCTGAAACGGTGTTGTCCAGCAAAGGAGGTGGGTTGGCATTGAACTGTGCCAGTGGTGAAGGAGTCATGAACCGGTCCATGTGGTGTTGATTTAACGGTTGCCGCGGCTGCGAAGTGAAGGATTGGAGCTGTAGCGGTGTGTGTTGGAGGTTCGGAACAGGAAATGGAGGCAGCAAAGTTAGTGAATATTGTGGTGGTTGTTGCTGTCGGTAGTGGTAGGGATCCACCGTGGCCTGCGGTGGTGGTGGTGGTTTCAACTGAGCTGTGCACTCCAACCGCAATTGCCCTCATGTATTGAACACCATGAAGATTAAATTTAAGAGTTTCTGCAAGCTTGGGTTGGTGCTTGGAGACCTAGAGCTGATTCATGACAATGACCACATGCTTGAAGATCATGTGGAAAGTGCAATCGTGACTCACTTCCCCTAATTATTGTTGGGTGAGGAAAATTTTTCTTAGGTATTGGTTCTTAATTCTAGATTGAAAGCTACTTTGTTGAGTCAAAACTTTGTTGAATCATCTGCAACATTAGTGGTGTCAATGCTTGAATTCTTTAAGCATGCAAGCAAACACAAGACCATTAACTTTGAGCAGTTCATATTGTGTCATTTTGCTATCGGCGAATCAATGGTAACTCTTAGAGTAGCAGATGCCCCGAATCTATTTGCTCAGATGCATGAAAAGCCAAATGAAACCAAATCTTCAACCTTGCATTCTTTTGGTTTCATTATTTCAATTATCAATATTGGTATTGAGATCATTGCGCCGTCAAATAGTCATGCCTGGGGTTTTCATATTCATAACCTTGAGCCACCTTTGACCGCTTTTGTTAATACATTTACTGCTCCACTCTCTCATGACGTGATTATGGAATCTCTCACGGATGTGTTGGGTCTTTGTTGTGGCACAATTGATCAATCTAGCATGCCGATATCCAATGGTCATTCTGAGATGATAGTACTGTTTTTCAATGCAATGTTCCCCCTTGAAGTTCAGAGGCTTACTACATATTTGGTCTACAAGGACTACATATTTCTGATTGTTGGGAGACGTTGGTCAAGCACTGATCTTATAGCACAAAGGGTTGAGTTTGTCAGGGATATGGACAAAATACAACATTTATGTGGTCTTCTTAAGAACCAAAGGGACAGTGACACTCTTGGAGCGCTTGCTTTAGCCTTGGTGTTTGTTGAGACCAGGATAGGAGTTAATGATGTTACAAAGGCACTGGTGGAGTTAATGAATGAATCAAAGCAGGAGGTTCCTAATTGGCTTAATGATTATGCAGAACAGTCATTGTCTTATGGTGGGGACCTGAGCCAAATGTATGGTAGCAGTAACTTTGGTGAATATAACTTCTGTGGGAGTGACAATTATTATGGATATGACTTTGTAGCAATTATTGACTGGTTCCGGTGTGCTATATCAGAACTTGGCATTGTGGCTACTCTAAATGCATGGTTGAATGATAATTTTCTTTGTTTACCTCTTGAGAACAAACTGGAGAAAGTGACTTTGTTTCTTGCTGATAAGTTGGGAAAAATGGGACATAAAAGGCTACTTAAAAAATCTGCTGTTGTTATGTTTGTCAGCAAGGATGGAAAATATCTTGCTCTAGGAAGCAAAGATGGAGATATATTTTTGGTTGAAGTTAAGAAAATGGAGCATGAATTGATTGAGCTCCGAAATCACATTTAGTCTCAAGGAGTTGTGAACTTGCTTGAAGAGGTATCTGAACTTGCTTTTGCAAAATTTGGTCCCAGTGTTATTTTATTGACTGATTTTCAAGGAGTTGGAAAGACAACAGTGTTCAATACATTGAAGATGGCATTTCTGTTGTGTCAGGTTGCACTAATATGCATGGGAAAGTTACAAGATAAAATACCTTTATTCTCTGGTGGCTTTAGTTATGATAATTATGCATGTTTTGATATTGTCATGGCAAAACAATTACCAAACCCAGCTTGTCATTCAATCTTGTTTAGGCTCATATTGGCAATTCTTGCTATGGTACATTGGCTCGCTAATTATGATGAAGGACCTAATTGGCAAGGAGCAAAGAGAACCAGTACATGGTTTATCAAAATGCATGGCTTCCATCATATTAGCACTAACAAAGTGCTCCAGCAACACACTTGTCTGCAGCGTTTGCAACTAGTTCTGAGGAAACTCATTCCGGTAGAAACTCAGGTCAGTACTTCTATTTTGCATCAATCACATAGCAATAGTTCTCATCTTGTGTGGCCATTCATTGTTGTAGAGAGTGAGTTTTTAGCTAAAATCCCAAAAGCACAAGCACTATGTGCCTACAATATGAAGTATCTCAGGGAATTGACTCAAGTCTTTGACATTAAGGGTCAAATAGAGTTTGTAGACTATGGAGTGAATTTTCTCTCATCTGATATCGTGCTTGGAGAACATTTATTTGTTGTTCTTCAAGATGGGTTGCGCCTTCTTAGAGCCATTCAACTTTTGAAGGATGACTGCTATATCCTAATGAAAATGGTTGTTCCATCAGATACAAACCAAAAGCACCTGCCAAGTTGTGGCAGTTCTCCGCATCATCTTGAGGCTGGTATTGTTTTACATGATGATGGAAATATGATTGTGGAAGACGATTTTGCTGATGGAGACAAGGAACTTTCTATTTCCTTGGTTCAGAATCTGTTTGTTCATTTACAGGTACATCTATTGGTCAAGAAAACAATATTAGCTAATGAAATATGCAAAATTCAGGGAAATATGGATTGCTCCATTAATGCTGATTCTCCTCCAATATTTTCATGATTTGGTGATCTAGCTTTGACCATAATTTTGTACTCCTTGTGGTTGATTAGAGCCTGGCACAAAAGCATGGGTTACTTGCCATTTGAAGACTCTGATTATCCAACAATGCCCTGGTTCATTTACATTTTCCTTGGCCTTGGGGTTACTCTGTGTTCAGGACATATTGCTGCAGACACTGCAAATGGTTATGGGTTTCAAATGACATCTTGCAGAGGTGCCCAGATTTTGATTCAGAATATGAAACTTGAGGACAAGTTTGTTTAAAGCAAGGGGGATGGATTTTTAGGAACCCAAGTGTTAGAATTCTTGTGTTACTAGGACCGATAGCATTTCTCCTCATTTTGACCTACAACATATTAGCCATTTTTCATTTCCTGGTTAGTTATTATTACTCAGGACACCCATGACACTTGTTTTGACACCCAAACGAGTTTATCCTCCAGCTATCCTACTTTAGCCTTTAAGTATTGTAATGACTGCCATTTTTGGATATCAATGAAAAATCAGTTTTTATCTTCTTATTTACTTTAGTTTTCTTTAGCTTCCTTTTTTCATTTTACGGTTACGATCCCGGGGATCGTAACACAGTGTTAGGTTCTAACTTTGACTCTTTTTCCCCAATTCATCCAAAACAAATAACAAGTTATCTTAACCGTAAAGTAATTATACAATGTCTAATAACGTGAAGTACAGTGTTTATTAACCAGATACACACGAAATTTACTAGTTAGTTGGCCTGGAATTCCAAATTGATTTTCTAATAATCCTAGAAAAGAAGATAGAAAAAGAATACAGTAAGAGTGGATCTCTTGCCTTGCATCAAGTTGGTTTAAATTTTTGATTACCATGTAATATTGTACCTCAAGGGTTAAGAAACTTGTTGAACCATTTGGTCCATCCTTGCAATCAAATGAACCAACATAGCAAATCTCTTCCTTGAATGAGCATGCTAAATTTCCCTTCACTTTTGACTTTTACCCGATTGCTTTAAAAATCAAGTCGAAATAGTTGGTGATCAATCATGAAATTAAAGAGTTTATGGCACTCTGAAGAAATGAGAGAGGATCAGCATACTATGAAGCCGAGCGGCTTGTCAACTCCTGCATTGAGGATACAAAATAGTTGATGGCCATTGTAACATTGATCCATCTTCCTATCAGATTTTGGAATCAAACAGTCAGGTGGACCATAATATAAAGTGCAAAAGAGGAAGCCAAACACAAACATGCACCATTCCAATCTCTAGATGACTAGACATAGCATAATCGCGCCCATGAAAAAGCATCAATTTATTAGAGATTCGGAAATCCACCACCAAAACGTGCTCAAGACAAATTTATTATCCTAGTTTCAATTACTAAGTCATGAAAAGGTTCCAATCAAGAACAAACCATGAACGCATGCATAAGTTCTTATTACTTCTCTAGATTAGTTAAGCAAGATGAACACACCATTACTAAGCCTTTAGAATAAACAATCAAGGTATAGAACGCTATCCTATCAACAATTTATTCTAAGCATTAATCACATGTGGAAGTTTGATCGAAACAAGTATGCAAAACTAGTGTGGAACGCCTACCTAGCATGCAATCCTTTTTATTTGGTTTCACCTATTGTCCTATAGGTTTTACTACCATTGAAACAAGCATTATTAACCGTTTAGGAGATTAAAATACCTATTTCTAGCCCCACTCACATGATCATAATATTTTATGTGCGCATTCATAAAACATAAACATGCAAGAGTTATCTGTAAACCAAAACCAAATAAACAATTTCACAACACAGTAGTTTCAAAACTAAGAATCAAAATATTGTCAAAAACATATCTTAGGGCTTCAAACCTCACCCCTAACAAAAGTAATTTAGTTATACATTGTAGCAAAATAACATAGTAAAATAAAATAGGGAAAAATAAAAAAGATGGTGGCGGAGGAACAAGAAAGAGAGGAAGAAGAGAAGGTGGAGGGTGCGGGCCTCTTCAACGTGTTGCAGAGGCTCTTTATATAGGAGATACATAACCCTAGTTTCCTTATTCAACTCTGCTTGTAATTTGCTTGAGGTTTCCTTCGATTGGTGCACAATTAAATGATTTTCAAGCCTTAGTAATCTTCCCACAATCTTGAGGAATCATTCTAGGACTCTCCTTGATATTTGCAGCATCAATAACCTTCCAAAAATTCCCAAGAAATCCGTCCAAAGAAGAGTCTCGGCCAAAACACCTTGTTTTGACTAGGATTCAATTTCTGTCTCTGAAGCTTCCTTCTTGACTCATGTGTGTTCTATAACATCACATCTTCTAGAATGATTAATAACCTTCTGGAAAAACTCCAAGAAAGTCACCCCAAAAGATCTCCCAAAAAGCTTCGTGAAAAGCTGACAGTTTCTGCCTTATCGGGAAGCCTACTTTGAGCTTGGTTTCCTACTGCCTCGTTGACACTTCTGACCAGTTATTTGATTCTTGTTGAAGTATAACATCATGTGTTGAAGGATCGCTGGCCCTTTGTTCAAAAGTGCAGTTGAAGAATGCGAAAATTGCTCCTCAAAACCGTTCCCAGAAAGCTGATTCTGAAACTGCAGTTTTCTGCTTTGCAGCAACTGTTTTGCACAACGTTTTCCGTGGACTTCCCTTGTAATTTCTAGCCAAAAGGTTGATCAATATTGGTCATTTGCATCAATACTTAATGGTTCATGGCTTCCTTACTCCCTTTAAGCTCCTATTTCTCTTGAATCACTCCACGAACTACCTAAAAAGAAAACAAAATTAAAACCGACTTTTTAAAGAAAATAGCTAAGGAAAGTGTAATGGTTGCACATTATTTGTCGCATTTTATGCTCCTATCAACAACACAAACATATATCAAACTATTGATTGCTTCGAAGCCTCCACTTTTGGAATGATTCAAGTCAAACGTATTGCTAATGAAGAATCATAAGAAAAGTCTACAAACATCTAATTGTCAAGGCATGTTGTAGTCCATTTCATGAAATAATATATGAGATATTCAAAATCATCAGATTAGAACCAAATCATTAGATATCATGCTTGTGAAACCCAAAGCATTCTACCAATCCAGAGTGGAAAGAAAGGTTTGAGAAATTAACTATGTCTCGAATCGTGTCTGATTTATCTCCCTTTTTGACAGTCTCGTGGGTAGAAATAAGAGTTTTTTTCTCCCTTGATGCATTGGCTTTGCACTCAGGGCCTTTGCTTTTTCTCCCTCCTCCATATCACTCACCAGTTTGCAGCACTGCAAAACCAGAACAAAGATTTTCTATAAACCATTGGTTTGGGTTTTGGGCGGGCAGAGAATGGGCTGGGTTTCCTATCCAATCCAATCCTTAATCCTTAATACTTTATATTTATTTTTTTCATTTTCTCCCTGTACCCACATGTACGTTTGCAAGCATAATTAGCTATAATGAGCCACGCTCATTGTACCGCCAGAGGTACCGACTCTCACCAAAGGGGTGACCTACGAGGGCACGGCCAGGCGGGCTACCGCTCGAGCCCCGGATCGCCCCCAGATCACAGCTGACGCGTCGCGCCAAGGTAGCATCAGAAGCTCCAGACGCTGGGAATCGAAGCACATCAGTCCCACATCGAAAACAAGAAGAAGATCAACCTTCTCCTCACCTATAAAATGTTCTCTCCTCTCTCCTCATTAATTACACATTTACTACTCATTTATTGTTATGCTGCCTATATGCATTGACTGACTTAGGCATCGGAGAAGTGAAGACCGCCCAACGCAGTCTCCCTCTGACGCCCTGTCTCTCGTGTGACAGCTAGCGGAGGCCATCAAATCCTCACAGTAGCGGTCCGCCCAACGGACCCGCGATAAACGAAAGATCGGCTACCGCCGGACTTTGAGCATTAACACTCCCAGTCATTTAATTTTCTTTCTTAATTATAAAAAGAAGTCTCCTGGTAATACAATTTTGGAAAATATAGTTCATCATTTCTATCCAAAAAAATGTTAATAAAATTTTCATGTTCAAACTCTCCCTCCCGTTGTGATCATCTATCATACTTATACCCGTTGTATTTTTCTTCCGAGGGTTAACCTCTAGTAATAAAATATCATGTTTCAACAAAGAAAAAAAAAAAAAACTCTCCCTCCCGCTTTGATATGTGTTCTATAATTCTATTACACTTTTAGAGAAGAAAAATTCTTAGGTAGGGCAGACGTGCCAAGTGGCTGGTACGCCCAACCAATCATGTTTCTCTGTTTTCTAATTATATTTTAAAACTACTCATATATAATTAAAATGAAATATCCAATATACCGCTGCATAGGTACTGATTGGTTGGGCATACCGCCATGTGGCATATCTGCCCTACCAAAGAATCAGGCCTATTTGACAGAGTAATTTATCTCTTATATTTTCTTTCAAACTTCCAATTATACTCTATACTAAAACCCAATTCTAAAATCACTGTTCATTTTGTTTGTCTTTTAGCAAAATGAATAGTGACTTGATGGTTTTGCCCTCCCTTTATTTGGTATTTGCTGGGTTTAGCGACACCTCTACGAATATGAATTTACGCTTCTACCCCTTATTGTTATTGTGATTCGTGGAGGACTGTTGTTAACACTGGGTCTGCCCACAGCAAATCAACTCTTCTTTGCCGCCTCCAATTGAATTAGTACCCAAAAGCCACTACCTTCTTCTCTCTCTCTCTCTCTCCCCCCCTTCAAGCTCACACATACTTTTCTCTCTCTCCATTTCTCCAAGCCCTATTTGGATTTTGAAACATAAGAATTCCATTCCTTTCTTCAAGAAACACCGCGAGACTTCATCAATGGCGTCGAGACTAGCTTTGCTTGCATTTGTTTTTGCGCTGGTGGTGAATGCCGTCGCCGCTTCTTCAAGCCCGTCCTCTCAGCACCAACGCTTTGTATTCTTCAAAATCCTGAAATTCCCACCTGATTGAATATATAGCCGAAGTCTGTAACCATCCCTTCTTTAAATCTACGATACTGCACTTTTTCCTATAGATAATGAACTACAGTCTCAAAAACTTTTGTCTCAGTTTAGGAGACCTAAACTTTGAGGTTATCTTAGATATATTCTAAGCCCGCCATCATATCCAAATTTTTACAATTGATTTTCTGATCACAAGTTAAATTATCTTTCTGTTTAAGTTTCAAATAGGGTAAGATCTACATGATTGCTGCCAAAAAGTCTTCAGCGAAGGTGGTGACTACAAAAAGAACGAAATTCAGCGACTTCAACGCATTCTTGAAAAGGTTTGATCTTCCATTGGATACTATGCATTTGTTCTAACTTATGATCAAAGTCATGATTGTTAACGCATCTTCAATGACATGCTAAGGTTAGGTTCTATTAGAAGTTGAGCTTGCCATGGATGTCTTATTGCTTGCAGTTTGATTTTCAAATCTAATCTATAAACTTTGTAATTCAATAATGGAATCAGAATATTTAATGTTTAGATTGATTTTGTAATGCTGCATTTCAATGCTTCCGAGTTGTTGTATGAAATGTTAGCTGAATTGTACATTTGAAACTTGAATTTTCTCATGTGGAACACAAGAAAATTCTATAAGGTTGAAAAGGCCTTTAGATTTGGAAGGCAGTTTCTTAATCTTTTTTCCAAGAAAGGTTTACCCATTAAGTTTTACTCCTTCTTTTCTTAAAGATGGTATTTTTCATGTTGATCATTCGGGTTATAACTCTCATAGTTCTATTCAATTTCAAAAGAAGCTGATTTGCTAAAACTTAATTAGGATTGAAATGAATGAATATATGAATCCAATTTTAAGTTTTTGTTTTTTTTTTCTTTGGAATCATACTTGAAGCTTATTCAAATGAGTTGGTCTTTCCATACATTGCTAATGTTGTTTTAAAAGACATGGAAGTTGAAATTTAATGGTGTTGTATTGTTTTTGGGAATTTGATGGTTGCAGTCTCCAGTACTACAAAATGGTTAAAATAAAACTTCAAGCTCAACAGAAGGAAAGCATTATGTTATGTTGATGAATTGGTGCATAGCCAGAATAGAAGGAGGTGTCCGAGCTACATGTTCTATGTCGAAAAGTCCGTCAGTTGCTCCTATATGAAGTATAGGTGCTGAACTTGGTTCTCTGCTAGCTGATTGTGTTGGTTTGGATTTTGAGAATTGAAATGCTTAGCTTGATTGAGTACTGGTGCTTTTATGATATTGCTTTCATTGTTTCATCTACTAGATGCCTCATATATAGATTGGTTTTGTGTTAAAGTAATAGCTAGTTGTGAAAGATAGTAATTTTCTAACTGGGAATAGTGCCTATTTGCTATATAAGTGGAACATGTTAGTTTCTATAAAGGGAGTGGTTTTTGATCTCCACTTGAAACTACTTAAAATGGAGTTCAAGTATCAAAATGTGTTGAAATGTGGAGTGACTATTTTAATGTGTCATATTCGTATAATATCAAAACCACTTAGACTAGGTATGACTCCTTCAACTTAGAATAACTTTCTCTTTTGGGTGTATATATAATGTTTTTTTGTTTTAATATTGTTCATCATCAAAGATGTTTTGCAACTGGTGTGGATTTCTAGATTGTTTCTTTGTTTTACTGATGGATTGCAAATGTAAATTCTGCAGGTGTGGATATGCATTTTGTTACAATTGTTAAGTACAAGTTATCACTCATATAGCTACTTGTCGAAGTTGTCATAAGTAATGCTATTTGGTTGCTTTTTGTTAATTGTAAGATTGCAAATCTTTTACAAGAAATCAGTTCTGTGGTTGGACTGATATGAGAAAATTATATGGTTTCAGGATTTTTTGACATTGCTTCTTCATATATTAAGTGATTCTTATTGGTTCCAAAACAGATAGTCAACTGAAGTATGAAATATATTACGTACAAAATTTGGTGACTAAAAAAAAACCGCAGCGTCGTGCTGGTTTATGCACTAGTATCTATGAAACTTTACTATTTGATAAAGTAACAGGTTATCACAAAAAAAAAAGTATAGTTTAATGAAAACAATGATGATTGTGACATTAATGATTTCATCATTGTACATGGGTAGTATGAAAACAAAGATAAATCATAGAATTGTTAATATCATTTTCATATCCACGACTTCAATGGTACTCGAAGATGAATTCGGATGTAGGTCGATCCACTCCAAATCCGGTTCATTTATAGGTCTATATTGTGGTCACATGTCCTAGTTATTGTAGTCATTATTTTTTATCAATTTGATCTAGTTAGCTGTTGAGTTCAGTCCTTGTCGTTGAATTGATTAACATGATGGTCTTTCCTCCTTCGAGTATACAAGTGTAGTTTTTTTAATGTCTTGATATCTTATCATTATTGTTGTAATCCCATAGTAGGGTTGTAATTACAGTCAATTTGTAGTTGCAGTTATAATGAATTTTCATTTGACACATTTGTCAACTATTTGAAGCCTACAATCCCCTAGATTACTCTTAAGATCGATCTCCTCATGCAAATTTAATCCCCTCTCTGTTCCAGATCTAATCCTGGGCACCAATGCGTTCAACATCTTTCACCGTTCAACATCTATTCCGAACTACCTTGTTTGGTTGGCTTGCTATGGCGTCTCTTGTTGCCATTTTGTTTGCGCTGTGATCTTTATGTGGCATCCTTCTCTTCTAAATTATTGTTTGGGTGCTTTAATTGAAGTTGCTGGTTAAAGCCCATCTCTATGCCAAAAAAAAAAAGGAAAAATTTCACAAATGGTCACTCAACTATGACTCATTCGACACTTTGGTCACTGAAGTTTCAAATATATCACTTTGGTCACTCAACTATTACATTGTCAATCACTTAAGTCATTTTGTTAATTTTTTCATTAAAAAAATTATAAAAAATAATTTTTGGGTGATTTAAGTGATTGACAATGTAATAGTTGAGTGACCAAAGTGATATATTTGAAACTTCAGTGACCAAAGTGTCGAATGAGTCATAGTTGAGTGACCATTTGTGGAATTCTCCAAAAAAAAAACAAAAAACAAAAAAGTTGATAAAATTTCAATTCATCTTTACTCGTACAGTTGTTCTGCATATGAAAGTTAAATTTGATAAAACGGAAGGTCTTGGGTACACGGCATGTAACTTAATGTACCGCTGAGATTGGAAGATTTTGAGTGACAAATATCTGACCATGGTTGAGATTGCATATTTGTTGTATGTGGACTTGCACCGCCATGCATACTATAATTTTAGTTGATAAAAAATGATTGTTTACCTTTTTGTGGTGTGGAAAGAGCATACGACACGGCGTCGGCAAGAGTTACAGCGACGTGCTCAGGTGCACATCCTCTACAGCTACGGCAGGAACCCATCCGTCCAGCCCAGGTGCTATTATATATACGAGCAGCCATATCTCCATTTGCCGCCCCCACCTTGATTTCTCTGTTTCTCCATATTTTTATATATGAAATGGTTTTTGTTTTCCGCTGAATATTAAACAATTGGGTTGGAGAAAAGAAAAGGCTCTCTCTTTCTTTCCTTCTTTTGTTTTGTTTCAGAGGAGAGAGTCCGGATCAGCACGTAATCTGTTCACATTGTAGATCTCTCTCTCTGCACCTTCAATACTTCAACTTCAACTTCAAGGTACACCCTCCCATTAATCTTCGCTTTTGAGTCTTGTGTTTGCTTCATGCTCAGATCCGCTTCTTGGAAGTCGGTCACTTTTTTTTGTTGTTGCAGCAAACAGATCTATCCGTATGTTCTTACTTTTGATTCTCCTGCTTCTGCTTCTTGTTAAATTCTAGGCCTTTCTGATATTTGAATCATCAAGATGAATTCTTGTTCGGTTTTCAGGGTTTTATCTTTCATTTGAAAGATTATTAATTTAGAATCTGTATTGGTTTGATTTGCATTTCTTCATTTTTTCCGCCATCAAGATCAAAGAGTTTAGAATTGCATTCACGATCGTGTATGCTATTGCTTTGCAGTTCATAATGTGGAGGTTCAAGCCTTTTATGCACAAGGAGCCAGCTGGCCTCGAAGGCCGCTCCATTGACGTCGGAACTCTCAAGATTCAGGTGAAGAATGTCATTGCCGAAGGAGGGTTCTCTTGCGTTTACTTAGCTCGGGACCTTGTCCATACCTCAAAGCAGTATGCTTTGAAGCACATCATATGTAATGATGAAGAGTTGCTGGAGTTGGTGATGAAGGAAATCTCCGTCATGAAGTTACTCAGAGGGCATCCCAATGTTGTCACTCTCTATGCCCACGCCATCATGGATTTGGGCCGCACAAAGGAGGCACTCCTTGTCATGGAATATTGTGACAAGTCTCTGGTTACCGTACTCGATAGCAGAGGAGCTGGCTTTTTTGATGAGAAACAGGTCCTTGCAATCTTCAGAGATGTGTGTACTGCAGTTTTTGCAATGCACACACTGTCCCCTCCCATTGCTCATAGGTACTTTGGCCGGAACTTGACTTTTTAATGTGTATCTTCCTACTTTCCTTTCGGCACTTTGAGGGGTTTAATTCACCCATAACACTTTCTTATGAATTGGTTTTGGTTGGCCCTTTGTGTTACTGGCTACTAGTCGTGTTTCATGACAAGTACCAAAAGAAACTCATAATGTTTGTACAACCATTAGCACCTTCTTTTGTCAATCAGATGTATTAGCAACACATTGATGCCTATTACATTAATACCTTGATGTATTAGCAACACATTAATACCTTCAAGTTACAGTTCTTTTACCATTACCTTCCATTGTAGTCTATTTTAATTTTATGTGAGATGAAAGTGAGTTTGATTAATCAAAATTTTTATACTTTTGATTCATGAGTTCCTGTGAACTTTTAATAGTTGGTGTTTAATAATCAATTGCATTTTCAGGGATTTGAAAGCTGAGAATCTTCTGTTGGGGCCGGATGGACTGTGGAAATTGTGTGATTTTGGAAGCACCTCTACCAACCACAAGCGCTTTGAGAAGCCTGAAGAAATGGGTATTGAAGAAGACATTATCAGAAAGCACACAACACCTGCCTACAGGGCCCCTGAGGTTGAGCATAAACCCTTGTTTTTCAATATTTCAACATAATCACTTCAATTTTTAGAATGTTTGATTCATTTCTTTCTCCTTCTGAATTAGATGTGGGATCTATTTCGGAGAGAACTTATCAATGAGAAAGTAGACATATGGGTAAGTAGATTGGTCCTCCAGATCATTAGTAATTCTGAATAGTTGAACACTTACATTAAAATGCGACCTGGAGCTGACACAACACTATCATTTGTAGGCTCTTGGCTGCCTTCTCTTTCGCATTTGCTACTTCAAAAGTGCATTCGATGGAGAGTCAAAGCTGCAGATCTTGAATGGAAACTATCGCATTCCTGAGTTACCTAACTACGGCTCGTCTATTACAGATCTCATCAGAGACATGCTTCAGGCATCACCAGACGACAGACCAGATATCACGCAGGCAAGCGCTTTGCTTGATTGGCCATTCATCTCCATGAATTTAGGTTAGTTTTAGATCATTCGAGTCCATGCAACAATAGGTGTGGAGATTCTAATACTAGTTACTGATTCTTTTTTCCCTCTTCTGTGGTGACAGGTGTGGTTTCGTGTTAATGAGCTGTTACCAGTTGGTTTACAGAAGTCTTTACCTGATAGGCCACCCGAAATGCACTCTGCTGGAAAACATGAAGGTGAGCAAATGAGCATAGCATCTACCAAAACTTCTTTTTTTTTCTCCTTATTTATTTTAGCTATTATTTATATTTATTTTTTTGAAAATGTAGCTTAAACTTTTTTCTTTGGTATCAGTTTACTTTTTATTCCGTAAGTACTTGACATGAAGTTTAGACCTTACTTCTAGCCTTTTCCGTTTCAAAGAAAACCTGGTTTTAGTTTTTAAGTGTCTAGCTACTTTACTAAAACTACATCAAAAGTATTAATTGCAACCAGAGAAATTAATAAAATATATGAAGCTTTCAGTTTTGAAGTGACTATTATTGCAAATCTGCAGGTTTTTCAAGGCCCGCAAACAAGTCGCCTGAAATGCCTCGTAGAAGCCCACCCCCACCACCTTCAGTGGGAGAATCAGCTAGAAATCCATCACAAACGTCAAATATGTCCAAGGCAGGGGGAGGTGGAGGGCCACTTGGTGCATTTTGGTCCACTCAGCATGCTGAGGATTCAGTTGTTGTTGAAGAAAAGACTGTACCTAAGTTTGATGATTCTAATCATCCTTTACCCAAGAACAGTGCCCCTGCAAAAGTGGACAATACACCAACCTATGCTGCACGAAGAAACTCACACGTGAAATCGCACAAGCATGAAGATGGATTTCCAAAGGACATTGAAATAAATTTCTTCCAGAAGCATACTGACCATGGTGCTGAGAGGCCAAAGGCATCCAAGCCTGAGAGTGCAACTAGTTTTCACGATGATGCATTTAACTCATTTGTTGCTGAATTTGATACTAATAAACTCAGCGTGGGAGCTAGTAATAGCAAATCAGGAAAAGAAGAAGCATTAGAGACTGAAGTAGAGAGATTGAAGGAGCAGCTGAACCAAGCCAACATAGAAAAGGCTGAAATAACTTCCAAATTTGAAAAGCTATCAGCCATCTGCCGATCTCAAAGGCAAGAGTTGCAGGAGCTTAAGCAGACGCTTGCCGCTAGAACACCTTCACCGAATAAAGATGCTTTGAGAAATCAAATGTCACCTGGCGTTCAATCATCCGCAACCCCACCGGTACTGTTTTCAAAAACCCAAACTGTTTTGACTTTTTATTGTTTTCTGTCTATTATGTTATTATTTGATTGAATTTATCATTTTTGCAGCAGAGGGAGAAGATAGAAGGAGCCATTTGGGAACTCCAGCAGGATAAATCTGACCGGAAAACTCCAAGTCCAGAGACAAAGTCATGGCAGCCGTTTGCAGAACCGCAGCCTTCTTCAACGGACAACACTGTCAAATCTGTCAGGACAAGAAATGGTCACCAGAACAAGCAAGCTACGACTCAAGTAAATACTGGTTTTGACTCGTGGGGTTTTGGAACAGAGAGCTTTTCTGCTGCGCCCACTGGAAGCACCCAAATATCAAGACCTATGGGTGAAGGAAATATTTCTCAGCGTTTTGGTGACACAAAGGCTATGGAGAGCAAGCCAGCTTCTCAACCTGCTGGATGGGCTGGTTTCTAATTATGGCCTTCTGGAATGCTTGCTATGAGGATGTATTTTATGACAACCCTGACATTGTTGTTGGCAACAATGCCGAGGTAAGTGAGGGTGGAAAGTAAGAGATGCATGCCTTTGATTTGAATTTGATTTGTGCTTTTGAGTGCTGGTGTTTTATAGATTTTATTCTGCCTCTTCTGCGGTAGAACATGTACACATGTTTCTCTGGACTGTGACAGACTTCATTTGTATACTTACGCTGCATATGTCGATTGTTGGCTAAGAAAATGATTTGTGTTTTATAGGTTAGCTGTAGTTCTTTTGTCAAGAGTTGAGTTGGCCAATATGTGGTTGCTAGTTCTTTTCATGAGAGCATTTAATTAGTTACTTGTCAAATAATGGTTCATACATAATCCTCAATGGCTCTTAGCATTGACATTTGCACTGATAGCATGACATGTCATTTAGGGTGAGAGTTGAGCCTTTGGTATTCTATTTATTAAATATTTATTTTTGACAAGAAAATACTAGAGAACAAGGAAGTTAAATACAAAAGCCCCTAGGACAACTAGAGCCTAAGACGATGAGCCTTCGGTTTGCAAATAGAATTTTCCGGTTGTGATTTTTATACTTTTTAAGTGACAAGCTTCAAAGAATTCAGCTAGTTCAGAATTCAAGGCGTTCTTACACGTAATGTGCATAAGTGGTAAATTATGGCTGTTGGAAGAGTCACCACCCATTGCCGGAAGAAGACGCAACCAACATATACACTCCATCGAAACCTAAACAGTAGCAGACACTGTACTGTCGGTTCCTTCTTACCACAAGTATGTTTATGTCAGCAATCAGGATGCTGGTCTTAACCTATTAACGCTTGGTTTGGTTTGTATTCTCTTCATACTTCAGTATTCTTCGTGGAAGTCAATTTCTTTTCAGACCAACAGTGGCACCACGCGCCAAAAGAACTTCACACCCGTGGTCAATTTGCTTTTGATTGAATGATCAAATTAACCTTTGAGAGAGTTTCAGAGCAGAGTAGTAGACATTTTGGGGTGATGCTAGAGGGGGAATTCCTTTTCACCTGCCCAGTTGATTCAGTGCATCTTATCTGTACAGCTTGGAAGTCCATATCAATAGTCTGCCCAGAAAATTTGGTCTTTGTTCAATCTTTGCTTGCTTCTAGTTTCTATTCTACCTGACTCAGTAATATTCAAACTTCAAAGTAGGTGGCAATAATCAACAATCAAAGAAAAGCAAACTAAAAATATTGAATAGCCAGCCATCCGTCATAACAAGTCAACCTTCACCAGTCATTAGTCAAGGCTCAAGAGTCGTAAGCTTCTGTAACATTAAGATAGCCTGGACACATGTACACAGATCCAAACACATGTACAGTACTGAGCTTTTGGACTCCCAAAAGATGAGGAAATCAATATCAAATTTTTTCATGCACCAAATATGCAGGCCAAAGAAAAATCGCTCCGACAGTCCGACACGTTTCATAACATAAATGGCACCCAAGAATTTTTCTATATATGTAAGACCCTTGGTTACCTTGTTGTACAAACCCACTGTGCTCTTCAGATTGTGTCCCAAAATGGACTTCTCTGTTCTCCACCTACTTGGCCTATACCTTGTCATTGAACCATTTTTTGTAGCTGCTGCTCAGACTGCAAATATTAGCTTGGGGTCGTCTCTCACTGCATCAGACAACTCTCTTTCGTGGCAATCTCCCTCCGGGGCATTTGCTTTTGGATTTCGCGGCATTGGTGATCAAGAACTCTTCTTGCTTGCCATATGGTATGACAAGATACCAGAAAAGACTCTTGTTTGGTATGCAAATGGAGACAATCCAGCACCAATAGGATCCAAAGTGGAGCTCACAAAGGACGGTCATTTCAGACTCACTGGCCCTCGGGGAGAAGAAATCTGGCCCCAGTCTGTTATTAGTGGAGTTGCTTATGCTGCCATGCTTGACACAGGTAACTTTGTTCTTGCAAACCAGAATTCAGTACCTTTATGGCAAAGCTTCAAAAACCCTATAGACACCATTTTACCAACCCAAGTGTTGGAAATTGGCGAAAAGCTCTCTTCTCGGCAGACTGCTAGCAACTACTCAAAGGGGAAGTTTCAACTCCAATTTAAACCAGCAGGTACGCTTGAGCTGTATCTCATAGCGTTGCCTACAGAGCAAGCATATTCAGCATACTACAAAAGCAATACATCTGATGCAGCTGATAAAATGAACTCCGGCAATCAGCTAGTCTTCAATGAGTCAGGTCATATCAATGTTGTTCTGCGGAATGGAAATATAGTAACCCTCACAAACAAAACCGCATCCCCACCAAGAGATTACTATTACAGAGCAACACTAGATTATGATGGGCTTTTTACCCTATATGCTTATCCCAAAAATGGGAGCGGGACATCCTGGTCCTCTTTGTGGTCTATTCCAGAAAACATTTGCTTCGATTCAACTGGAAACGAGGGCGGCGGGCCATGTGGATATAACAGTTACTGCAAACTTGATGCAAACACAAGGCCAATTTGTGAATGCCTTCCTGGCTTTTCTGCTTTAGATCCCGAATATAAGTTGCGCGGCTGCAAACAACACAGGATGCACAGTTGTGAACTAGGTGATTCAAAGCCACAAGATGTATATGTGATGCATGAGCTACCAAATACTTTCTGGCCCAGTTCTTCAAACTATGAAGAGTTGCAGCCACTCAATGAAGATGATTGTAGCAGATTTTGCCTCGATGATTGTAACTGTGTGGTAGCTGTTATCAAAGCTGGGACCTGCTGGAAGAAGAAATTGCCACTCTCCAATGGAAGGCAGGACTGGAATGAGTATGGCAAGGCTCTCATCAAATTACCAAAATCTGATGCTTTTGAGAGTCCTGCATCTCGAGATTCAAACACAGAAAAGAAAGATCAGAAAACTGTCATCTTAGTAGGAGCACTCCTTCTAGGTAGCTCTGTGTTTCTCAACTTCCTGTTTGTTGCAGCAATTGCTTTGCTTGTTTTCTACACATACCGAAAAACACATAGGGTTATCACTAGCACATCCAGTATTATGGAAGCAAATCTACGCGCTTTTACTTACAAAGAGCTCGAAGAAGCCACAGATGGTTTCAGAGAAGAAGTTGGAAGAGGGGCTTTCGGCACTGTGTATAAGGGAATCATATCATCTCTAAGCTCAACAAACTATGTGGCAATCAAGAAGCTGGACAAGGTGGCACAACAAGGTGAAAAGGAATTCAAAACAGAAGCAAGTGCAATAGCCAAGACCCATCACAAAAACCTCGTCAGATTGCTTGGCTTGTGTGATGAAGGGGCAAATAAACTCCTAGTCTATGAGTTTATGAGAAATGGAACACTGGCTAGCTATCTGTTTGGGATTTCAAGGCCTGATTGGAACAAACGAATCCAAATTGCGTTTGGTATTGCAAGAGGGCTCATGTACTTGCACGATGAGTGTAGCACGCAGATCATCCACTGTGACATCAAACCGCAGAACATACTTCTCGATGATTCATTCACAGCAAGGATTTCGGATTTCGGATTGGCAAAGCTTCTGCTAAGTGATCAAACTCTGACTCATACAGTCATTAGAGGGACCAGAGGGTATGTTGCACCAGAATGGTTCAGAAATACTCCCGTTACTGCGAAGGTTGATGTTTACAGTTATGGGGTGATGCTGTTGGAGATTATCTGTTGCAGGAGGAGCCTCGAAATGGAAAAGGAAAATGAAGAAGAAGTGATACTAACTGACTGGGTTTACGATTGCTACAAGCATAGGAGATTAAACAAGGTGATTGAGGACGATGAGGAGGCAGGAAATGACATGAAAAGGCTGGAGAGGCTAGTAATGGTGGCAATTTGGTGCATACAAGAGGATCCATCTTTGAGACCTACCATGAAGAAGGTTACACAAATGCTCGAAGGAGTGGTTGATGTATCTGTACCTCCAAGTCCTTCTCTTTTCAGTTCAATATGCTGAAACTTAATGTATCGATCCAGTGGCAGATCCAGGATCCGAGACCTGTCTAGGCTAATTAGAAGTACACTATTTTTTTTTTTTAGAGGTTTGGAACCGAATGGGAGGCTTATCCCCACGTCTTTATTATTTTCAATCAAAACATACAATGGCGAGGACATAAATCCAAACCTCATAAATTAAAAACTGCAAACATACATTTGTTGTAAAACAACAATAAACTAACTAAATCGTACCCTCCGAAACCCACTCACTTCAAACTCAACAATCACAGAATCATTATCAATGCTCTCGGCAATTCTTTTTCGATGTAGAGAAACATCAAATCATCAAGAAACTCATCTTCCATCTTTTGAAGTTTGTTTTTTTATGATATTTATAAATGAAAATGCTCTCTCTGTTGTTGCTGTAGAAACTGGCAAAGTCAGCACAAGACAAATCAATCTATAAATCATAGGAAAGAATGCTGAATACTTTCTTTATTCAACTAATCGTCGACACAAATCAGACATAGTAGTTGTCTTGGCAAATCTTGGATACTTTTGAATATCTGCTAGAAAAAACTCACATTCTAAATGTAGAGCAAGCATATCATATAATGTAAAATCTTGAGGATAAAACTTCAAAGCAAGATTGCAAACATTTTCACATATAAATGATCGAAAATTATCACGTGGATTAAATGTAGCACTAAGAATAAGGAGCTCCAACAAATTATCTGTAAGTCGGATAGCTCTACCATCTGAAAGTCTATCACAGCATTAAGTATATTGACCCGATAATAATGCTCATTTGTAATATTTTGTTCATGAGCCCTTGTACCTTTCTTGTAAGGAGCAAACTGATAGGAGCGTAATTATACATTATTTATATCAAATTCCTTTATATTTTCATTGTTAGTTCTTGATATTTTCCAGTTATTTACTTTGTTTATATGTTTTATAGGTGTTTTAGAGTAAAGAAGAAGAAACGAAGCAAAAGAGGGATTGAAAGTCAAAATCAGCAAATCTGCTTGTGTAGATCAGTAAACTTCGATAGAGTACTGAGAGCAGTTCAGGACGATCCAGATAATGATCTTTATATTGATTGAAAGCCTCGGATGTCTAGTTTCCAAAGCTCTTTACGGTTCATGAATATGATTTTTCTGTATAGATAAGTGGACCAAAAGTCTTCGTCTTCTCTCCCAGAGCGAGGATTGCTAAACCCTAAGGCAGGCGGCTTGTAGACCGAGAGTTCGCTCTTGTCCATTGGTGACCCAGGCATTTAGGCTGGCCTTTTGGCGTCGCCGACGCCTCTCGGTCTGCTGCCGGACTGGGATCAGTGCTAGAGTTCGGGGAGATCCTATGAGGGGTATGGCGTGAGGTTTTTTGCAGGTTGATTTGGGCGTCAGGATTGGCATAGAATCTCTATGATGTGGTGACTACGCCGGTGGGACCGAGACCTCGATTTGCTTCTTTCTGGATAGAAGGCCTTCCGGGAGTGGTTTCTGTGGCAGCGTGGATTGCAGGCGCTGGATTGGGGAAAGTTGTGGTGATGCTGGGTGTGGCGGAGCGGTTCCAGTGCTTTTGGTCGTGGCAATTAAGTCGCAGTCGTGGAATCATGGTGGAGCCGGTGCGGCATGGTCGGCAAAGCCAAGCTGGATCACTGTTCGCTGGCTGGGCGTGTGTGGAGATGCAGGTTGGGCCTGGACCCAGTCAGGAATGCTGGGCTTTGTGTGGGCCTCTCTTTGGATCTATCTTGAGCTGAATAAGTTGGGCTAGGGTTTTGCTCTCAGCCTATCCCTATGTTTTTAGTTTATCTAATTACAATAAAGTTCCTTGTATTAGGAACACTCTATGTACTTCTAGCGCCTCTGGAGTAGTACCGAAAGGGGGTATCCACTACCTCTACGTATTTAAATGTATAATGAGTAGGACTATATGTACGTACCACTTCTGGGTACTACCACTAGCTTATTGTCTGTCTATAAATGGCAGCGGAAGGGTATGTAAAGGCCTATTCTGGCTTATGATGAATATATTATTTCGCCCTCGTGGCTTTACTAAAAAAAAAAAAAGTGAATATGATTTTTCTAGAAGAAGTTATGACCGATTTAGTACAAGGAGGTCAAGCTGCACGCGAATCTGAGTCCAAACAAGGAAAGATTGTCTCCTAGAGCTATAAGGGAAGAAGAATTAAAAGTCCTTCTTTAATTAGAGATCAAATTCCTTAGTTCTTGGAGGAGAAGAAGTCTTGACGCAATAACTATATAAAAAGGAGTCTAGGGCATCTTTGGACGCACAACATCAGTCCATCACCGCCATCCTCTGCTCCCTCTCTTTTCATGTTATATTTTATTTTTTTTATGTATTGCTAATAGTTTTTGATAGTTAGGGGCTGCCTAAGCCCTAGACATGTGTAAACTAAGATTTTGGCATTAATTTTATAGTTTCTTGGATATTGAATGTTTGTTAATTCATTGGTTTCTCATTGATAAATTCTGGTTTCATTTATTGAATATTTTGGCCCATATCAATTGTACCTTTTAAGTATCGAAAAATTGTCTTTACACCAATTTAATGGCGGTAGGGCTGCATGTGGATTGGATTGGATCGGTTTTGACTCCAAACCGTCTCTAAGCCAAAGTAAGCGGTTTAGACAACCGGTCATCGAAGAAAATAAACTTAATCCGATCCAATCCAGTCCATTTAAAGATGGTTCGGTTCGGTTGGTAAGGCGGTTTTAACCTATATAGCATTGACGTTTTGTTTACGAAAAATTCATAGTAAAAATACTAAAACTCAATCTCAATAATAAAAATTTAATAATCAAAATCCAAAACTAATATTCAAATAACAAAATCCAAAATAGTTTCAAAATGATTCACTTATTTAGGTTTTAAGCCTTTTGGGTCTAGGATTCAATATGGGGTAGTATATCATTTTGAGAATCAAATTATAATTGGAGATTTATAACTTACTTATAAAAGACTACCCACAAATAAATAAAAATATATATATATATATATTATGTATATAAATTAAAATTTTTTTCCTATTATATTTAATACATATCGATCGGTTCGGGTTTCACGGTTCAAGTAAAAGAAAAACCAAACCAAGCCAATTCATAAATGGTTTGGTTCGGTATTGAACCGGATTTCATATTTTAATGCTAAAAAACCTTAACCAAACCATATTTACCGGTCGGTTTCGACCGGTTTGGCCGATTTGTACCGTGTTTTGCACACCCCTAAATGGCGGCGTGTTGGCGCGGAACTATGTCGAGCTAACAAGTTCAGTATTGCGAATGAGATATCCGGTCTTGTGCATTGAGCTAAGTACAATAATGCGCCTATTGCACTTAGGTAGGGCACTTCTGCCTTTAACAATTCTTCATCCTCATCCTTTGGACGAAACGGATCTTTTCTGGGCTCAAGACTACGGTCAATCATGGGAGTACTCGTAGGCTTTGCTTTATCCTCATTAAAGCTCCTTAGTAATTTCTTAGTATATGCTGACTGATGGATCATAATGCCATCACTACAGTGCTCGAGTTCTAATCCGAGACAAAACCGTGTTTTCCCAAGATCTTTCATCTTAAATTAGGATTTCAAGTACTTAGCAGTTTCCCTTAACTCATCTAGAGTTCCAATTAGGTTCATGTCATCGACATAAACTGCTACAATTGCAAATCCAGAACTTGTCCTTTTAATAAACACGCATGGGCATATTTCATTGTTGACATATCTCTTTCCAATCAAGTAGTCACTTAGACGGTTATACCACATCTGTCTGGATTGTTTCAATCCATATAGTGAGCGTTTCAATCTTATAGAAAACGTGCTCCGTGGTTTAGAGCCACTTGATTTGGGTAATTGAAGTCCATCTGGGACGTTCATATATATCTCTGAATCTAGATCCCTATAGAGTTATTTTGTAACAACATCCATAAGCTCATGTCAAGTTTTTCAGAAGCTACCAAACTGATAAGGTAGCGGAACGTTATAACGTCATTACGAAAGAATATGTCTCCTCGTAATCGATCCCAGGGCGTTGTGAGAAACCTTGAGCCACAAGGCGGGCTTTGTACCTAACAACCTCATTTTTCTCATTACGCTTTCTAACAAAGACCCATTTATGGCCAACAGGTTTTATACTTAGGGGTGTCAGCGTTATAGGCCCAAATACCTGTCTCTTTGTTAGTGAATCCAATTCAGCCTGGATCACATCTTTCCATTTAGGCCAATCCACTCTTTGTTGACATTCTTCAACAGAGCAAGGTTCGATATCATCATGTTCTATGATTCTTTGAGCAATAGAATATGCAAATGCATCATCAAGGATAATAGAGTTTCTCTTCAACGTCTCATGTATACTAGTGTAATTCATGGAGATCTCTCTATTATCTGGAATTGGTTCTGTCATCGGGGCGGCCCTAAATGATGTCTCTTAGACATAACCATAATCCAGAATATCTTCATGAAACGGATTATCTATATCGATGATTAATGGATCCTTTTGTGCCAAACTTGCTTTCTTTCTTGGGCGAGAATCCATCGAACCTTTGGGCCTCCCTCGTTTTCTTGCCGGGAGGCTGGCCTTAGCCACAGTGCCATCTCCATTAGGGATGGCGGCGCCATATCCTCCACTTTTGGGGATATCAATCCTTGTAGGCACTTTTGCAGCAGGTATATATGATCTCGTCACTTTAGCGATATCAGAAAACTCATCAGGCATCGAATCTGCTACGTTCTGAAGATCGAGTATTCTCCTCACTTCAATTTCGAATTGTGCGGTTCGGGGATCAAGATGAGACAAAGTGGGGACAGATCACGACAATTCATGTCGTTCCTGTTAAACATTAGTGTTCTTATCTCCCCATAACGACGGGAAGACTGTCTCATCAAAGTGACAATTCGCAAATCTAGCGGTAAAGAGATCGCCTATAAAGGGTTCTAAATAGCGGATGATTGTTGGAGAATCATATCTAACATAAATGCCTAATCGTCTTTGAGGTCCCATTTTGGGACTCGTGGCGGCGCTATTGGCACATAAACTGCACACCCAAATATGCGTAAGTGTGAGACATCAAGCTCATATCCAGTAACCAGCTGGGACACAAAAGGTTGAGTGGAAGTAGGGCTCAGACAAATAAGCACGGCTGCATGCAATATTGCATAACCCCAAGCAGACACAAGGAGATTGGTGCGCATAACCAATGCTCTAGCAAGCATTTAAAGTCTTTTAATGGCGGCTTCTGCGAGGCCATTTTAGGTGTGAACATGAGGAACAGGATGTTCAACCTCAATCCCAATGGATCTGCAATAATCATCAAAAGTTTATGATGTAAACTCCCCAGCATTGTCAAAATGTATTGTAATAGGATGATCAGGGTGGTGAGCCCGTAATTTAATGATTTGTGCTAGAAGTTTAGCAAATGCAGCATTTCTTGTGGACAAAAGCATGACATGTGACCAGTGTGTCGATGCATCAACCAACACCATAAAATATCTAAATGGTCCGCACGATGGTTGAATAGGTCCACAAATATCACCTTGGATTCTTTGTAAGAATCAGATATTTTCTTTGGTGTCCTTTGCATAGGATGGTTTAGATCCTAACTTTGCTAAAGAGCAGGCTTTGCAAAACAAAAGATAAGCTTTAGAAGCAGAAAATTGGGTCAAGGAGGCAGTGTTGGCATCAAAGCCAACTTTAGGCCGCAGGGGGTAGGCGGCTTCGGGCAATTGTTAGGTCCATAATTACCTACTAATTATTCCCTTAATCTTGCAGTTTTGCTTAACCTTTGTGTTTATTTATATATATTTATTATGTTTTCCTTATCATGCTAGGAAATGATGGAGAAGCTTGGAAATGCACTAAAAAGTCAACTTTAACACATTTTCCTACTCCGGCTAGGAGAAACCGAGCTAGGCAAGGACGGAGGAGCAGCAGACTGACCAAATGAACTTCAAATGAGTTGAAACTTTCCAGATCCATTCTAGACATATTAAGGATCATTTATTATGAAGAGTGAAAGAGCTAGTTCGGAGTGGAAGTCCTCCAAACGATCGGCACAAATTTCTGACTAAAAGAAGAAAACTGCAAAACCGGAACTGTACGAATTCGACAGAATTTCCGGCCAAACCACGGCTAAATAAGCTCTGAAATTTTACCTTGATGATCTACACTCATGGAGGAACATTTGGTATAAAGAAGTCAAAGGCCAATTCCGAACTCTTGGTGGAGATTCGGTGGAGATTCAATTGAAGGAAGAAAGGAGAAGAAGGTGTGCAAACGGACAAAAAATGGGTCAACGGTGGTCAACGCCAGATTCAGACATTTCCGGCCAAGAACATGTGTGGAGGATAGGAAAGAGCTGATTATGGTTAGAGACTTTAGGTCTAGGTTATTTTGAAATTCAAAAGTTGAAAGATGACAAGTGGTCCAATTCTTACACCTTACACATTTGTCTCCCATTTATTACATTGTTCCCCTACAAAATGATCCTTCTACCCTTACTTTTTCTCCTCTACCAAAATATCTATGGGCTTTCTAGGTCATTTCTATGTGGAGTTAAAAACTAGATCCATATTTTGTGCTTACACATTTGTCAATCACATCTAGCCCTTCATTCCTTTTGATCTCCATCCATGATTTGAATTGCCTTGGCCTTTAAATAGCCCATTCTCTCTCCCCAAAACCGTTCACCCTTCTACTCTCTCATTTTACAACACCAAAATCTCTCTTTTCTCTAGTTCTAGCATAGTTTCTCTATAGTTTTGAGTTCTAGTTCATAGTTGCTTAAGTTTGTGTGAGAAATATGTGTGTAGGCACTTGTGTTTCACCAAAACCGAAGTTACTACACACTCTAAATCAATCACAACACTTGCTTTCACATATCCAAGCCTTTGTTTTGCTTGTTCTTGAGTTTGTGGATGTGTATGGTGTTTTGGGTTGTAAAAAAACTGAAAATCCCATACCTTGAACCAATTCTCTCATCATTTTACATCTAGAGAGCTAGGTGGGATCTTTGACATCTTGGTTTGACTCCACCAAGAGTCAAACCCGTGGGTAGTCTTCTTTTTCCCTTCCTTCTCTCTTTAGTTTGATGTTTATGGCTTGTACTTGTAATAACATGTGTTGTGAATAGTTGGATTTGAGCCCTAGCCAAATTTATGTGAAAATAAAGTAAATTTTCATGTGTTTTGATGTTTATGCATGTTTTGAATCTATGGGCTTCTAAACTTTAATGCTTACTAAATGTGTTTGCTAGCTTAGTCACCTAGAAAGCTTGTTTAGGAAACTAATGAATCGGAAACTTGAACTTGACCACTTCTTGAATCCATGAGCATGAGTAGCCTTTAGGTGGTGGCTTAATGATTCCTACGAGAATTGTTAAGTTGCTTGAATTTCTTACTTTAAACTTAATGCATAAACCGTGAGTTTAATTGCTCTAAGGGGGTGTTAGGCTTGCAGTTTATAGCCCACTTGTGTTTTAATGAAATATAAATGGGATTAAGGTTGTGTAATTTAACTTAGCTTCACCAAAGTTTGTTGAGTTGCAAGATTAGTTGGTTTCTTGGTAGCTTCACCATAGCACTAAGGGGAAATTTGTCAAAGCATGTTACTACATCAAATATGGGTTGCATTTTGTGCATGAGTAAGGTTAGGTGTGATGCCTAAGTCTCTACTCCTCTCATTGATTTAGTCTCCACATTTTTATTAGCTTAGTTTAATTTTTGTGAAACTTAGTTTATCGTAAAACTAAAATCAACCAAGCCATTTACTACCATAATTGTTAATACCATCCTTGCAATCTTTAGCTTCCAAAGGGCTAAGGTTGTGAACTTGTAAAAAGTTAGATTGCATGTTTTTCTAGGCTTTTGCGGGAATCTAGCTAGGTTTGAGTTTCCCCCAATCCTTTGGGTACGATACTCTTCACTTCCCTATATTGAAACTTGACCTCCTACACTTGGGAGAGGGAACATCATACACAAATTTGCACACACTTTCATACTCAATGATGTCTCCAACAAGTTTTTGGCGGCCGGTTTTGCATAGGAATGGCGCTATGTGGCCCCAGTGCCCTTCCTTGGACCAAATTTCGGGTTTTACTTTTTTTCGTTTTGAAAAATGGATGTCCTTGTGAAGTCTTTAGTATACGGATCATCATATCTCAACCTGGGTGTCCCAAACGGTCATGCCAAAGCTATATGTGTCAGAATGCCATAAGTCATCTCTCATGACATGGTTGAATTCAATAATTCAAATAGTAGTTTCATATAACCCACTAGAGCGACACATACGTTTCTCCAATACTCGTTTATGGCCATAGTCATTAGAGGTTATGCAAAGGAATGCTTGTCCATTCTCACAAAGTGTTTCCACATGAAAACCATTGGCTCTTATATCTTTAAAACTCAATAGGGTTCTTCCGGCCTTAGGAGCATATAGAGCTTCAGTGACATTAATACTTGCACCATTTGGCAACATAAATTGAGCTGGTCCTCGACCATGAATCAATTGTGATGGTCTTGCCATCGTAGCCACTGAAGATCGACTAGGTGTCATCCATATGAATAATTGCCTATGTCGCAATATAATATGTGTGGTGCCACTATCTACGAGGCATTCAAGCTCTCCAAGAAACATACTGAAAAATAATAAAGTTCGGAATTAAAATATGTCCAAGACATTTAATAATAAAACGATATTTTATTAATAAAAATAGCCAATGATTACATCAAAGTTTCTTAACCAAAGTCTAATCCAAAATAGAAATCAAACCTAGACAAATTGTAGTAACTCAATCCTTTTGGTAACTCCAATAGTCCAATTAGACATGACCAAGAAAGTAAGAAGATATGTCGGTGGAGCAAAGCTCGCTTAAGTACCACTAATCTCTACTTAGTTTCCTAGACATCATATTTAATTGGGTGAGCCTAGTGAGAAAGAGTTAAAACAAAATGTCATTTATTAACTAAGGCATAATTGCCATTACATAATACTTGGAAAGTAAAAGGACTATTCTAATAAAAGTATGCGGCATCCTTGTGCACTTCATCTCCAGCTTTGAAGTCCTCTATGGTGAGATTGACATCTTCACCATCTTCTTCGTCGGCAAGATAGACTTCTTGCTCCCTCAAGTCCCTATACTCCTTGTAGCGTGCAGCCAGTTGATCGCTTGTTTTCATTGCTTGAACCAATGCTCACTTGATTCACATCGATGACACATATCATTGTAGTTGCCTCCCTTTAATTGAGGTGCACGTTGTGGACGTCCCCTAGGGGGGTTGACGCCACCACCACGGCCCATGACGTCACCACCACGGCTGGCGGTGCCACGGCCACCTCTCCCACGTGTGGCGTTGCCACCATGTGTATCCGCTCCAAATTGGCGGTTTCCTTCTTTGTTAGGGCAGTTATATGGACCCACACATCCATCATGTCCCTTATTCTTAGGGTTCCGCTCCTTGCGCCCTCCTTTGAGTGCATTATAATTCGCCTCATGAAAACTCTTAGTTCCAACGGGTCTTGAATTATAATTTTTCACGAGTATGTTGTCATGTTTCTCATCTACAAACATAACATTGATAAGCTGATTAAACCTCGTGATCCGTCCAGCATTCCATTCATTTCGATATTGCTTTGATACCAAGATTACTGAGACGGGGAAGGTGGAGAGAGTTTTCTCAATTTGCTCTTGCTCTGTGACAAGCTGTCCACAAAACCTCAACATGGATTTGAGGTGAAGAGCTTCTAAATTATATTCAGCAACAGTTTTGAAGTCCGCAAAACGCATATTGCTCCATTGGACCTTCAAATCAGGGAGGAGGGAATCTTGGACATTACCAAAGCGCTCTTCTAGCGCTACTCATAATTCTCTTGCATCTCTGATCGACATGTACTCCATATGAAGTGATTTATCCATGTGTCGTCGCATCAGGATGACTGCTAAGCATGCTTAGTAGTTGTAGGCTCGAAAAAAAGATCCGGGTTTGGTTGCTGGATTATGGGTAATATGCCCAAAGAAGTGAGGTGGTTCTCAACGTCGGTCACCCAGCTATGGTATTCCGAACCTGTTGAGTCAAACATGGGAAAGTCGAGTCTTGGCTCATTCGAAATCCTGAAAATAATAAGAAGAAGTAGATTCGTACAGGAGTAAAAACTTCCACGATCACTAATAATAGGATTTGCGAGCTATGCTACCAAGAAATCAATTTCCAAGTTTATTTGGATTAGACCGAAACGATGATGTTTAATAAGATCGATGGTTGAGGACGCTCTTATTCCTACGATCACGAACGCTCTTAGTTCGTATATAGCGTGAATCCCCACAATTCCGCTTATTAAATAATCGAACCCATGTTAGTATATTGCAAATCCTGAAGCAAATAAAGGAATTTAAAAGACAAGAAAGCAGGAACTTTAATCATAAAATCTTACTTGATGATTTGGGGCTTGAGAACACGCGTGTGTTGATGCAAGCGTGTTGGAACAGCAGCAGCAGCAAAACAGCAACAGTAGCAACAGCAAAACAGCAAAACAACAACAACAACAACAGCACCAGCAGCAACAGCACCAGCAGCAAATCAGCAGGACAGCAGTGGAGGACAACAGCAGCAACAAAGGCAGAAAACAGCAGCAGCAACAAAGTCAGAAAATAGCAGCAGCAGTAGTAGGAAACTGCAGCAGCGGCAGCGGCGGCACACGGTATGGCTAGCTAGGGCTAGGAACTTGCTGCAGTTTGTGGTTAAGGTTTGCTAGGGCTTGCAGCAGATTTTTTTTTTTTTGGTGAGGAGAGTTTTAGGGCTAGGGTTAGGGCTCGTGCTGATAACATGTTGTAGGAGAATATGATTTGAGAGAAATTGTGTGTTGTATTATTGATAATAGGAGCCCTTTATATAGGGGATTATAAGGTAATAAATATGAATATATTACTAGGAAATCTAGAACATTCTCCTATTATAACTCTAGAAAATAAACCTTAATTTGAAGAGGCACATTAGAATACAACATCTTTAAACAGTTCCTTATTTGTTTACGGCAATTAAAGGATACAAGGAGGTTGCGCCCTCACAGGTAGAAATCATTAATAGCAATTCCCATATTTACTCAGGTAAGGCTGTACATTTCTGAAAAGAAAAAAGAAAAAAAAAAACACAACAATTTCTCCTCAATATTTATATGCTCTCATACTAGAATCTTACCATTAGATTGAGTTTTTTACGATTTTCGGCTTCTATACTAATTATTATAGTCCAAGTTTGCCTCCGGACAAATTCAAGTTCGCCACATGTGTCGCGACCCGCGTTCCGGATCGCACGTACCAAAACGCGGTACATCCGCGATCCAGATCGTTAAACCCAGCGATCCAAACATCTCTGCCTTCTACTTCATATCAGCAACTCAACATCTTCTTTTCTTCGTCCTCTTCAAAGCGATGAGAAGCCTCTATTCTTCTACAACCCAACATTTCCACTTCATTCACCTTCGCAGTTCATTCCTTTCTTTGGTATGTTCGGCGGATTTTTTTTTATTTTTTTGTTTTACTGGTGTTCTGCAGCGGTGAAGTTTTAGATGAAGACCACATATTTGTTTAGGTTATTTATTAAATGACTAGCAGTCTAGGCCCATTAATCTATGATTAAGGGTATTGCCATACTGGACCGAGTTACTATATATCAAATGCACCCAAAAAAAAAAAAAAAATTTAGAAAAGAATTAATGCCCTTAATTATATAAATTATTAAATATAATAATATTAATATCTTAACGTACCGCGCACCGACACTAGCTCGTACCGCATTCCCGTATTGAAATGACCCACAATCCAGGCAACACTGAAACAAACTCCCCCTTGAATGCGCCACTGTCAAAAGCGTGGACAGCGTTCCGCCAGCAATGTACATAACTCTATGGCCTGCGTATTCTAGACATCTCTGGATGAGCAAACAAAAATATTGACTAGTCACCATGACTCAAGACTCGGGAGTCGTCAGTTTCTGAAATCTAGACACATGTACACAGATCCAAACAGAGAAGTCACAACTAATGAAGCAGAAGGAAATAAAAACCAAATTTTGTCATAGCATGCAGCAATTACGTACGCAGCAATGCAGCATGTTCATCCATACCCTAAACTTAGATTTTTTTTAATAAATGTAAGACCCCTAACTTGATCAGATTTCTATCCCATAAAATTAAATGGCCTTCTCTGTTCTCCACTTGCTTGCGCTTTACCTTATCGTCCAACCATTTTGTGTACATGCTGCTCAAACTGCAAATATAAGCTTGGGGTTGTCCCTAACTGCATCAGACAACTCTCTTTCGTGGCAATCTCCCTCCGGAGAATTTGCGTTTGGGTTTCGCCGTATTGGTGATCAGGACCTCTTCTTGCTTGCCATCTGGTTTGACAAGATTCCAGAAAAGACTCTTGTTTGGTATGCAAATGGAGACAATCCAGCACCAAAAGGATCCAAAGTGGAGCTCACAAAAGATGGTAATTTCAGGCTCACTGGCCCTCGGAAAGAGGAAATCTGGCCGCAGCCTGTTATTAGTGGAGTTGCTTATGCTGCCATGCTTGACTCAGGTAACTTTGTTCTTGCAAACCAGAATTCAGCTCCTTTATGGCAGAGCTTCAAAGACCACACAGACACCATTTTACCAACCCAAGTGTTGGAAATTGGAGAAAAGCTATCTTCTAGGAAGACTGCAAGCAACTACTCAAAGGGGAAGTTTCAACTCCAATTTAAACCAGCCGGTACGCTTGAGTTGTACCCCATAGCCTTGCCTACGGAGTTTGAATATAAAGCTTACTACAAAAGCAATACATCTGATGCAGCTGATAAATTGAATTCTGGCTATCAGCTAGTCTTCAATGAGTCGGGTCATATCAACGTTGTTCTGCGGAATGGAAATATAGTAACCCTCACAAACAAAACCGTATCGCCATCAAGAGATTACTATTACAGAGCAACACTAGATTTTGATGGGCTTTTTACCCTATATGGTTATCCAAAAAAGGGAGCGGGACATCCTGGTCCTCTTTGTGGTCTATCCCAGAAAACATTTGCTTCGCCTTCGATTCAACTGGAGAGGAGGGCGGCGGGCCATGTGGATATAACAGTTACTGCAGACTTGATGCAAACACAAGGCCAATTTGTGAATGCGTTCCTGGCTTTTCTGCTTTAGATCCCCAATATAAGTTGCGCGGCTGCAAACAAAACAGGATGCACAGTTGTGAACTAGGTGATTCAAAGCCACAAGATGTATATGTGATGCATGAGCTACCAAATACTTTCTGGCCCTCTTCTTCAAACTTTGAAGTATTGCAGCAACTCAATGAAGATGATTGTAGGAGGTCTTGCCTCGATGATTGTAACTGTGTGGTAGCTGTTATCAGAGCTGGGAGCTGCTGGAAGAAGAAACTGCCACTCTCCAATGGAAGGCAGGACTGGAATGAGTATGGCAAGGCTCTCATCAAAATACCAAAATCTGATGCTTTTGAGAACCCTGCATCTCGAGATTCAAACACAGAAAAGAAAGATCAGAAAACTGTCATCTTAGTAGGAGCACTCCTTCTAGGTAGCTCTGTGTTTATCAACTTCCTATTGGTTGCAGCAATTGCTTTGCTTGTTTTCTACACATACCGAAAAACACTTAGGGTTATCACTAGCACATCCAGTATCATGGAAGCAAATCTACGCGCTTTTACTTACAAAGAGCTCGAAGAAGCCACAGATGGTTTCAGAGAAGAACTTGGAAGAGGGGCTTTTGGCACTGTGTATAAGGGAGTCATATCATCTCCGAGCTCAACAAACTATGTGGCAATCAAGAAGTTGGACAAGGTGGCACAAGAAGGTGAAAAGGAATTCAAAACAGAAGCAAGTGCAATAGCCAAGACCCATCACAAAAACCTCGTCAGATTGCTTGGCTTGTGTGATGAAGGGGCAAATAAACTCCTAGTCTATGAGTTTATGAGAAATGGAACACTGGCTAGCTTTCTGTTTGGGATTTCAAGGCCTGATTGGAACAAACGAATCCAAATTGCGTTTGGCATTGCAAGAGGGCTCATGTACTTGCACGATGAGTGTAGCACCCAGATCATCCACTGTGACATCAAACCGCAGAACATACTTCTCGATGATTCATTCACAGCAAGGATTTCGGATTTCGGATTGGCAAAGCTTCTGCTAAGTGATCAAACTCTGACTCATACAGTCATTAGAGGGACCAGAGGGTATGTTGCACCAGAATGGTTCAGAAATACTCCAGTTACTGCAAAGGTTGATGTTTACAGTTACGGGGTGATGCTGTTTGAGATTATCTGTTGCAGGAGGTGCCTCGAAATGGAAAGGGAAAATGAAGAAGAAAAGATACTAACTGACTGGGTTTACGATTGCTACAACCAGAGGAGATTAAACAAGATGATCGGGGACGATGAGGAGGCCAGAAATGACATGAAAAGGCTGGAGAGGCTAGTAATGGTGGCAATCTGGTGCATACAAGAGGATCCATCTTTGAGACCCACCATGAAGAAGGTTACACAAATGCTCGAAGGAGTGATTGATATATCTGTGCCTCCAAGTCCTTCTCGATCTTTTTAGTTCAATACACTGAAACTTACTGAATCGATCCATGCATCCATAGACTATACTACTAAGTAGGGTCTGTATAGGTTTTACAATCCATTCTACAAAGTTTTTGTTGCGCCAACTGTTCATCAAAGTAGCTAGTGTTCAAAATATTTGTTTGACAGTTCCTACCATTCATTCTCCATTTTCATACAATTAAATAATTTCATGGCTTATGGCATACATCAATTTACTAAGTTTGTACCTGGCTTGATCGATCTCTAATGTTCAAATAACTTCAAAAATTAACCAGTACCTATCATTCTGGGCTAATTGGCTTGTTTGTTTAACAATCTTACAAAAGAAAGGCCTTGTCTGCAATGAACCAAGTAAAATGTAGACCAAGAGATGGCGTCAATATATCTGTTAGGTTGACCCCGTCAATCACATAGGACAGAGAAGTTGAAACTGTAAAGAATGAAGTTACCACAGGGGCTTTTAGGGAAGAAGGAGAGAGGCAGCTGCATCGAGGAGGAGATAAGGTTGAGAGTAAAAACCCTATACGCGTCGTCGTTATTATGTAGAAAACAGAAAATTTGCATCTGAACAAAACACCAATCTGCAAACGATATCTCATTTTAGAAGGGCCGATCTGAGTTCATGGAAAAGTAATTGGGAGTTTGAAGAAAGCACAGTCAATTCGAAGCTTAGTTTCAGATATAGGGAAATTATAGGACGGAGTAAGACAAATCCATTGAAGTACTTGTTGGCGGAAGGAATAGACTGCTATCATCTCCAGTTTCAGGTAATATCTGCGGTCGGATGGTTGTTGTTTTTCGGTTAGTATATAGAGGGAATATGAAATGGTAGGGAATTAGAATTGAATCTGCAGATTTTGTGGTTGAGCATGGATTCGGCAGATCTATATGGTATGGGAATCTGATATATAACTTTCATTGGATAAAGTAAGAAATTAGTGCAGAGTATGGCGAGTCATTCTATATTATTGGTTGGTGTCGATGTTTAGGGTTTAGGACAATTTGGTTGATTGATATAATGATTTGCTATAATGGCCTGTTAGATTAAATTATACAATATGAAATTATACGGCATGGAATTTATGTTTGTTGTTGAAAGTTAGCTGATGACCGAAACAAGATCGGCTATTCCGGACTTGGAAGTTGGTTAAAAAATTGGGTGTGTTGAATTTTGCTGAGCTTCATATTTTTGTGTATTGTATAGTTGTCCATCTGAATTTGCATTTGTACAGTGAAAACTGTGAGGCCATTGAAGAGGATAAAGGTGCGTAATTATGTTATAATAGTAAAAATAGCAGACATAAATTGCTTGGATTGTTCGCTAATGAATCCTCAAAACCATTCATAACATTGATTTGAAGTTTTTTTATTTGTGCTTGTGTTTGTGTAGGATATGTAAACTATTTGTTTGCGTTGAATAAGTAAACGTTTGGTTAAACAGAACGGTTGCGTGTGTGTGGGTATATACAGATTATGTGGAAATGAATTTGAGCTTGGAGGTGTGTGTTGTGTGATATGATATTGTTACAAGTATTAGGAGTGGTTAATCTATAATGAAATACTCTGAAGAAGAGTACCGGAAACGCTGGTTCGAACCGGTGAGTTACAAATGTGTTTTTGTAAATATATTTTGGCTACCTTATTACATGAATGATTGTAATTACATGTTATAACCATTTTAGTTCTGAATGTATACAAAAATGGATGCTAAATTTGTATTTCTTTTTAGTTCAACTCAGCCGACCAGAGGATCCGTCTTAGCCTTGACATAGTCAATCACCTAATAAATACAATCCGTGTTTTTGTATGGGCAGCAACTGCTCAGGAAACTCCAATTGACGCTACATCACTTGGACGTGCAGCGTACAACGGGAACCTCCTCTCTAATTGCCATATTCCACTTGATATTTCAGGAATCAAATTTAAGGCACGCCGCACTGCGAGGCACTGACTTCATTATGTGTACCCCCCACCCAATCTTACTCGATTTGGTTAATTTGGACAAATAACTGCGTGTCTTATGTGTAATAATGGCCCCCCGCACCCAATCTTACTCACTTCACTTAATTTGGTTAAATAACTGCGTGTCTTATGTGTAATAATGGTTTCAACTATGGCCGTACGCCAGTCTTTATCCCAATGTATGGTGGTTTGGTTTAGTTTGAACTGGTTATTCAGAATTTTGGTTTGCGACACATTTCCGCGCCATGTTAGTGAATTTAATTATTTTCATTCAATATGTTTAATTTTTTCCATTTCATAATGAAGTCCGTTTCACAAGGATGTTTTCAACATTTCGTATAATTGTTTTTTACGCAAGTAGTTTGTCAAAAATGTAATCAGCATAGAACGGATGACATTGTTGGTTATTATGCATCTAATAACAATGTATGGAGGTAATGACATGTTTAGCTCCAATATTGTGCTATTTTCATCCTCACAGTTGGCACAGGGGGATTATTTGAACCCATGTTATTGGAAACTCAGTTGGCACAGTGGGATTATTTGAACCCTTGTTATTGTAAACTGGAACTGGCATTATCATTTGTAATGCACAAGTTGTCATTTTTCATTATACATATACAATAATGCAGCATCATTCCGAAAATCGTTTTCACACACTAGTTCCGTCACTTGAATGACGATTTCTTTTAAACCTATTTCATCCTTGTAGAACACACAATTCATGTTGCATTGCATTTACATGGACGTGGCATACGTGGAAACTGTGCAAAAATTTAATAGCGCTAAAACAAGATAGGTGAATTTATCTTCATTTCATACATGGTGGTAACAATTTTGGTAGATAACACCCAATATGCAACCGCCATCAACATAGTTGCATAGAAAAAAGTAACTAACAAAACCATATACAAAACGAAGGTCACCGATGCAGATTACCTTTGGAACACATATTGCTACCACTCATATATGGGCTTCTGCTTCCTCCGCCATTTGAACATGTATTTTCCCCCAAACATCATTTGGCATTATCTTCTGCGTGTATGACCTAAAAAGTTCAAATCTTTTTTTAAAACCTTCTCCGTATTTGTCTTCCAACTGTGTCTCCAGCGATGCTTCAGTTCTGAATCCATTCCGCCCCCCCCCCCCCCCCCCCCCCCCCGAACAGCCCTCCATTTCTACGTTGACCGGCATCTTTGCATCACCTCCATTCGTAGTATCATTTACCAATAATATATTTCCAACCGGTACCTTTATGCGCCTCCGACCTGTTGATCGCGGTTCTCTCCCTCCTCCTTTTACCTTGGACAATCCCCGTTGATCTTTGCTTATTAAGGTCCACCCATTTTCGGTAATGCTCCATTGATTCAGGTGTGAAAGCGTCGTCATCAGAATCTTGGTGCAATCCCAGGCACTTGTGTTTGTCATCAGCTCCCACGTTATGTGACCCCATTGAACTCACACACCGACTACTTCAGCAGTTGCAGTTTGAAGTTTCTACTTCTTAAATCATATCAGATCCTTCACACTTTAAATGAGGAACTCATAGCGCGGGCCGCACAACACATAAAGTATGCTGTTGTTAAACTCTGGTTGTTGGTAGTTGGTTGGTCCCATTTCAATGCTTGCTGCTTTGGATGTCGGTAGTTGGTCGGTCTCATTTCAATGCTTGCTGCTTTGGATATTGGTAGTTGGTTGGTACCATTTCAATGCTTGCCGCTTTCGATGTTCGTATTTGGTGCGACATGATTAATTATACCGTTGGTAGTTGATTCACTTTAAATATTGTGTTTATTTCCTCTATTTACAACCACATACCCTTCCATGTTTTGTGGAGGATTAATTGTTTACATGTGAATCACTTTTTCCCCCTTGTCTGAAACCCAACTTTCTGCCATTTTTTTAAAATTAATTTAATTACCCCTGTATGAACTATTGGTTTAACATTTGTCCAGCAAGCACAGAAGGCCAGTGGACGACCCAATTGATGTCAACTGACCCAAGGCTTAATTATCCGTTATCTGATCAATGGGTTTCATTGCCCTAATGGCCTTAGTTGCTGAGTCACCCTGGTTACAGCTAAATTAATTTGACCTACACCAAATGCCATGCTTACACCATGGCCATTATTGTTTTACCTTCCTCGTTTCAATGATGTCGATAGTAGATGAAGTTTCATAGCTTGCATGTCGATCACCATTGACAACTTAAACCTCCGTGTGTTCATAAATGATATCAGCGCCCAAAATGGATGCAGTCTAGTAATGATCGTAGTTGCACGCATAAGTTTCTCCCCATTTTTTCCAACAACACTGTGTCCATCCGTCATGGACACATATGCATAACCCATTTCAGAGTGCACCCAAATTCATCTCCTCCTCATTGTCCAAGTACTTATTTATATTGACCGACGAGTGTGTTCGTATGATTTGGGTTCCCCTATACTACCCTGCATCATGTACTGGTAACAGATACTACCGACATCCGTTTACGGGGATGATACGCAACCATATATGACATTGATATCACATTTCCATGACCGACTTATTTACATTTACGGTATTACTCCTTATCCAACTATTTTATGAAGAGATAGTCACCCACGGATTGCCTTTGTCATATTCGTCCTGATGCATATGTGGTTTACCATGTGTGGCAATTTTTTTTTCATGTATAACCGAATTTTTTTCACATTTCATCTGGTTGGTATATTTATTTGATTCCAATAATTTTGTTTGGATCAAATTTTGGTTATTTTGTGATTTTTTCATAATTAAATTTCTTAACACTTAAGTTGTCATCATTATAAAAATTGTGAAGACAAATTGACCTTGTTAAATCTTCATATAAAATGTAAAGAAGAAGTCAAAGTTGCAAAATTAAGACAAATGCATACACATTAGTATTAAAATTTGATTTAAATTTGTCAACATTTTCCTGTATCGAGTATTTGCAGAAAAACTTCTTGCTGTTTTGAAGACTGCTTCTCTGAAGTACATGAACCACTCCTTCGTGGTTATCAGCAATTGAGAAATGAGTCGTTGGAATGACCGTGATTTGTAATTGTTACGAGAATGTAACTCACTTGTAGCGAGTTCCATATGAACAATTTTACATATGCCATCTTAAACTTCATATAATGGTTTGTCAAGGTGGTTCTTGTAGTAAAGTATTTTTGATACTTGACGTAAAGTTTTTTTGATACTTGTCGTAGCGGTTATCGTGATACTTCCCTAAACATGTAGTCACATAAGGTGGTGTTTCAATTATTGTACAGTTGCCTTTGGTTTGTAATTTCAGCATTCACATATTCCTTAGCATTAAATTCTTATACATTTTTGATTGTTTTTTACAATTTTTATAGGCTTCAATTAGTTGTTTGTTTCTTGACCTACATCGGAGTGTTCTTCATTTAGTCAATGTGTTTAGTGAATCACTCAGGTTATCTACTTTGTTCCCTCACATAATTATTTGTTAGCGACAACAGATTTATCAATTATTTTATCAAACTGCAAACTTATATTCTATTTTGGTTTACAAAATATATTTACTAGCGGAGATGGAAATCTTATATATTTATCAAGCTTATTAATGTTTATTTGACTGGTCAATCTCCCTCCCCATGTTCTCATTTTTTTCTTTGTGACACACTTTCTCTTTACAAGAATTGCAATCATCATTGTTGTCCTTGCATTTCATAGTTTTCTGGACGTGACATTACGAAGGTGAAGATGAAGGCACCGAATGAGTCATTAGTGGCAACCTCTAGCATGCATTTTGTTAAAGTTCACCCATCGTAAAGAACCTAATGCATAATCGGAGCAACAGTAACAACATGATGAAAAGTTGTCCCTGAATTCTAACTTGTTAGCTTCGACCTATGTTTTTTAGTTTGGTGCAATAATTTATTGAGAATTTAGTTGATAATCCTTTGCATATGGCTAAACAGTGAAACAATTTTGCAATTTTGATGCACGATTTGGAGAATTTGACATTAACAATTGGTTATGTGGGAAAAAAAATTGGTTGTTATCATTCTGTTTTCAACCATATCTCATAAATTATTATTGGCCATCACTGAAAATTCCAGTTTTATCCCTGATATTTTGGCCACATTTTTGTTGTAGATAATTCCCCGATATTTTATTTGCTTACCAAAGGAAATTCCCCGATATTTTCTTTGCTTACCAAAGTAATGTTGAATGCAAATTTAGGAATTTCGGCAAATTTCCGATTCTTCCGCATAATATTCATAAAATGTGATAATTAAAGTAATAGCTTGCGAAATTCATGACAACCTTTCATTTATGACGTGGCCGGGGTCAAGCCTCAAGGCCCACGTGGCCAACTGATACTAGAAATTGCAAACAAAAAAGTTTCTCATGCGCAGTACAAGAGTCAAACCTTGGTGGCTGATGGAAAGTATTAATGACTCAGCCAATCTCGCTACAAAGGCACTTGCATATTTGCTGGATTTTTTTATATCAGAAGGTGATCAGAATATTATGGTAAATTTGTAATAAATAACCAATTAAGGATTAAAAATATTTTTACCACCAATTCTCAATTTGAAGTACCAATATTTCAAATATTTTACTTCAGAAGAAAAGAAGAACATTTTAATTCAATTTATGACACAATTCAAGTTCCGTAGCATCATGCTTCATACCTTTGTTATGCTGTTCTTTTTCTAATTAAAAATTACTAAATTTCATATGACTATGTATGTAATTATTTAATATTACTAAGTTTTCTATATACCTCACCTTTTTGTTTGATGAATTTTCATATATGCTTTAATAAATTCGAATCAGATTTTTTACTTCTGCTGCATGAGAAGACGAGGAAACGTTAGATGCAGGACAAGGAAGAAGGAAATCCAACGGTAATAATTGTATTTGCAAGACACGACAGATCTCAGTTCTATCAAGTTTTGGAAGAAGCTGAGCGAGATGTTGAGATTTAAAGAACCGTTTGAATCATAGTTATATTGGATAGTCTTGAAAAAGAGATATTAACCTTTTGTGTATGATCTTCAATATATGATTATTCACTTTTATGCACCTCTCATGTATGTATTGCTTGTAAGAGATGTATATGTTCCTTTATATACTATGCTTGTCCCCCATGTGAAAGGACATTCGAAAAATTTAAAATATGTCCAATCGGACGACAACTTTTTGTTCCCGGGAAAAAAGAAACATGGAGTAATTAATTATATTAACTATTTCATATTTTTTAAAAGTAGGAAAACAATAAGAGTATTAAATTAAATATTAAAAAATGTTAGACTAGTCAGCATATATTATTTCACCTTAAATTACTACAACTCAAATTTTAACAATATTTATTGAACATTTTCGTTTGAAATAAAGTAGATAATTGATCAAATAAACATATGCAAAAGTTGCATTCAAAATTTTCAACTGTTTGTATAAATTTCCCTCATTTCCGCCAACATTTTTGGAAATCGACATTGCCTCAATATTTCTATAAAAAATTCAATATTTCCGACTCTCGATATAGCCTCGATATTCGATATGTTAGTCCTTCATTATTGGTAGTAACAATGTCATGATAAATGTATGAAAATAGTATTTATATTACTGTTTTTAACCGTATCTCATATATGATTATTGGTAGTAACAACGTAAGCCAAAAATTAATTGTTCACCAAATCACCAAAACAAAGGTCTTAATACAATGTGAACTTGAATACAACACATGTGGTGTGGATTGTAGAAAAAACAACAAAAACTTATATTGGTTATCATGAACGTAGACAATGACAAATAAACAAATAGCGGCCTGTTAATATCTGAACTTTTTAAGCGCACGCCCAACTGGTGTTGTTTCAAAGGATAGTTCATGAAAACCACAACCAAGCAAAACCTTTCTCTTCGACTATAAATCTAGTCATGAACATACTCCCGTTCGATCCTATTGAAATATTCACAGATGCAAGTCAACGGATTTGCCTTCGCAAAACAAATAACTGAATTTCAGTACACACATGTAATAACCATGCTTCGAATAATGGACTGATATCAATATCGAAAGTAACTCAAACCAGAACGGATCTAAAATGTACTAGTAATATAAATATTCAACCTTTAAAAAATAAAAATTATATATATATATATATATAGAAATATTCAAAGTAATTAAAACCAAGTTAATTACAAAGGAAATAATACCATAGTCCGTAGAAATTTAAACCGACTTAACGAAATTCCCCAAAAAACTACCCAACCAGATGGATTAGCAGAAACATTAACACCACAGATATGCAATTCTGTTTCTGACATCATTAATTTATTCACAACAGTTGCACCCAGCCAAAAAACAGTTGCAGCCATACCATACCCTAAACTTCAGTCGAAAACCATTCTGTTCTGGCCAACCACATGGAGCTCGATTGCAGACCCTATCGGCAGACTGAGATCCTCTCTGAATCTGGTGTACCCGGCACTTAAGTATTGAGTTGTATTGGTTGGGACGGCTTTCATTCTCCAGACACGTCCGTCTGATTTCTGCACCTTTACCTTCACTGCTTTTCCTGTAGGAAATGTGGCCTGAGCAAACTTGGCTGGCAGATACTACAAGTCCAGCACAGTCGGTGGTTAGTTACCTAATTGATAACAATTTTGCTCATACATGCATAGTTTGCTCAAAATTCTGAAACCATATTCCAGTTTTTAATGGAAGCAAATGCCGCATACTATCCGGCTAGTATGGAAACTAAATGCAGTAACCCTAAACCATAAACATTTTAACAAAAGACTTACACCGTGACATGTTTGGATTGTGCATTTGCACGATCTCCCTCTTTGCCATCTTGCTGCCACCGTTTCCTCCCGAGGTTCTACGTCATCTACTTCAACATCAGCTTCATTGATCCCTTCCTCCATCTCTTCCCCCTGTGCCCCATCCTCATCCATATGGTCCTCCTGAGGCTCCACATTCCCCTGCAGCTGCTCAATACCCCTAATATGTGGACCCGCATGTGGAGCTTCGCTGAATTGCACCGGCATCGTGCACATGCTCCCTCGAACAGTGTCGAACAGAAGCACCGAGAAACGCAGTTGTCCCATGTAGGTGAACACACAGCAGCGACGTTTTCCCAACCGATTTTCCCAGTGAAAGCGTTCCCCGTCAGCTGCAAATCGTAGCTTCTTACGTCCCCCCAATATCTCGACCTGCTGGATTACCGGAGGCTCCGTATCCCATCGGAACTCACACACAGCAGGAGCCCCGTCCTCAATCAGCCTATTATGCACGACGCCTCTTGGTACCACAGGCTGACAATGTGAAATTCACCGAAACCAATTGCAGTCAGTCAAAGGTTTATTGACTTAGACAACATAAACCATTTAAATTTTCGCAAATTCTGACTTACCACAGTGACGCTGTCATCCCAAATGTCAGATACGAAGTCGTCGAATACCCCTCTAATAATGGGTGATTTGGGAGGTTCGCGACCGAATCGGGGTCGGGGAGAAGTGTACATCAACCCTCTGTTGACATCATACCGGCGCACGACGAACCGCATCCCGCCTTTGTACTGGAGTAGCAGCACCATTCGACCCTGACCATCTCTGACATTCTCCAAAAAGCTCTCCCAACCAGAACCCAGCCAATGGTCCTGCCCTTATGGCCTAATCTGAACATAATATGAGCACTTCCTGCATCCATCCAATACGAGTCGAGCGACGTCATTGTCATCCTCCCCCAAGTGCTCCCTACTAAACGGCGATGGAATTTTCTGCAAAATCAATGCTAACAATTAAACGACCACCACCGAAATAACCATTATTTTCATACCCACCTTTCCAATTGAAACCATAACTGCCGAAGCCCAAACCAAACCAATCGCTTGATTTCATTGTTCGGATACCCAGCTGAAAACCTAACAGTACTACAAGGGTGGCCCAAGAACTCACCGTCTGTCGGACGTTCTGTCCCGGGTAGCGAACAACGACGATGAAGCTTGAGTGAAACATTCTTCCCAAATCGGCCATATCTGCGACAAATTCCGAATATGGAATTGAAATATTAGTACAGGATGACAAACAAAATCTATTTACAAAGGAGAAAACAATGAAGCGTGTTAACAAACCTTCAGATTCCTGTCTGCGAAACTGTCACCCTCACCGGAATGATATTATGGATGGACCGATTACGAGTTCAATTTGGGGAAGAAGCTTTGGTTGTCTATGTTGCTGCTCATTTTTCGCATTAACCCTTCCGATTCTTCATTCGGTTTGAGGGGTGGTTTGAATTTATTACGTACGTTTGTCGTTGTCATTGAAGAGGAATTTACCTTACTCTCCCTCCAACGTTATCTACATTGTCAATGTGTCCAACGATGGATTGAAGTGGAATTTCCCACGTCAGGACAATCATGTTGACGTGGTCTCGGACGTAGCCACCGGTTAAGAGTGAAGAGTAAGTGATGTCAGCCTCGGGGTACCCGCCTCCCCTTAATTATATCTATTTATGTCCTTACCTTCCCAATGTATCATAATTTCGTTGACACATTATTTTTTAAAAATTTTTTTAGAGAATCGTTGACACATAGTTGATCGGCTTGTTCATCCTTAGGCCACGTTTGGTTTCACAGAAAGGAAGCATCAAGAATTGAAACTTGTTCCTTTCCTGTGTTTGGGATACAAAAGGAAAGGAAATCATTTCCTGAAGTATGGCAAACTAAGGGGGAAAGTGGTTCCTTCCAAATCTTAAAGAAATCACTTTCCCCCCTTATATCCTTACATTTATTACCGACAACATATTATTTTATTATATTATTTACAAACTTTTGAATAATTTTCCTGATAACTTTCCTTACGTTACCAAACATCGGAATGGAAAGTTGTTCGGAAATTTCATTTATCTTCCTATGGGAAAGACAAAGGAATGACTTTCCTTTCCCTGAACCAAATGAGGCCTTAGGTCAACTGTTACATGTATACCGGTAATTACATCTTCTTCGAGATAATCCATGGGAAAAGCCGATTGAAAATCTTTATTTTAGTCATCGTCGTCATGAATACAATATTGCATTCGTGCAATTTTTAACGTATTATATCAATATGATATTACTATCGTTTAACTAATATAAATTCCTATGTTAAATACTTTCCATCTGTTAGCTAGCAAATTTATCGCGAACTTATGTATTTCCTACCATATTTAACGATGCTTATTAAGATTGTAAAGTCAGTTTGACGTTATCAAACTTATCATTTGCATTGCTATTAACAGACTCCCAGCTAGGCTTGGTTCCAATCTCCTTTGAAAAAAATTTAAATTATATAAGCATAACTCTAATAAAACAAAATTTTGCAATGCAAGTATTTTAAATTATTCTTTTTTTAGAACATAACCTAAATAACTAAGATTCATTACATGTTAGAATGATAAACTAGTCTATTTTTGAAAACTGTCATGTCATGATTTCACAAATTGCTAATGTGTGTAGGTGACATGTCATGACAGTTAATTGTATTGCGACAAATCTTAGGCCTCATTGAGGCGACAATTCATTTTCATTTGATGGGTAATTTAGATTACCAATAGCCATATTAACACCAACAATGAAGTTACATTTTTCGAATTAATAATTCTCTGCATAAAATTTTAATAGATATGTGCCGGTTGTGAATTGGGCTTGCATAGGAAGAATGGTATTGTGTTTCCTGTAAAATGTCAATATTAAGTTATTACAGTATGAAGTAATTGTTTCTATTTGGACGTCCAAATCTCCTTAGTTCACCTCACAGCTCACTCTATTACGAATTATTAAATGACATATATAACCTATTATCAAATGACTATTAAGGAAAATAATTATACCAAAATATTCTTATATTTACTTTATGTAGACTTTCCTATTCAATAATATTATATATATATATATTAAGTCTATATATATATGTATATATTTCATGTTCCAACTAATTATATATATTCTTTGCCATTCTTGCAACGTGATTCTGCTTTAGCGCAGTGGTAAGTTTGCTATGTGGCCTTTTAACCACGCATGTTCGAGATCAAAACGTTTCGTTTTATATTCTTCTTTTCTTATTCTGATTTCGTCTCCTATTAAACAACTTGATTTTTCGCTTTTTGTGTTTTCATTTCAAGTAATGTCATTTCTAATTTAACTATTTAAGAATACAATATATATGGTTTTTTTTTCCCTATTACTAGTTTTGGATTTATTTATTTTATATAACAATTTTGTATGAATAGTTGCCTTGCAATACAAAAAAATAAAATAAAGTTGCCTCATGGCTCTAAAAAGTCTGTACCGGCATTTGTTCACGTCCATTGCCAATTCAACGGTTCTCATCTCCTCCACGGCTCCACCACGTGGTCTCTAGTTTTAAATTGTGGAACACTATGACGAATTTTTCCGGATACCCATACAGGATTGAGTTACCGCTAACTTGAACCAGCTGCAACATGACATCACCCTATGACATCCGAGGCAGTATGTGCAAAATTCCTGAAACTTATAGAGCTATTGGCAATGGGAAAAATCATTTAATTGCGCCATATGCAACGCTAACCACAATTAGTATGCAAAATAACAATCGTTATCATATTAAACGAAATATATTAAGCAAAACTAAACATACCCATTACATTGCAAACCAAATAAGAAATATCTTAAGCAACAATAAACATACCCATTGCATTCCATAGCAAATATGAAATCTTTTTAACACTACTAAACATACCCATTACATTGCAAACCATATTACAAGTCCCCATTGTTCGACTAAATATAAAATGATTAAAACATTCCAAATTAAAATTGTACGGAATTTTTCACGACTTCCTTAAATCCAACATCCCTTTAAAGTTAATGTATCCATTTCAGCTTCACCTTCTGTAATCTGTATCACCTACAGTGCTGTTTCTTGCCACCAAGTTTACATCTTCTCCATCACAAAAACCCAGTTTCCTTGGCACGAAACCTTGCATTTGTTTCCCACCTTCAGCCCATATCCTTTCCTTAGTTCCACAAAGCCTCTGCTGTACCTATATGTTTGATTTGACTTCAAAAATGGAACCTCCCATGATTGTCCATCTCCAGTCCTCACTACAACCTGACGACTACCGACACCAGGGAAATATTGCTTTGCATACTTTGTGGAAAGTTGCTATAATAAAGATAAACGATTCGTCAATGTTAGTACAATAGAGGTAAATATTGCTGTATTGTCCAAACCCCTACTTCACTACCATACCTGACATGAAAATATACGGCAGTTTATCAACACTAGAAGCATCAACGGTTTTAATAACATCATATTATTTTATTACTCCATTATCTATGAAATTGTACATATATAAATACCGTTAACAATGTTGTTAAAATAATACATACAATGCAGTTGTATATTCCATACTGTTGGGATGTGCCTCAGCCGTGGCCATATATACTCATCCATACAACCCAAAAAACACCATAATATCGTAACCATATTGTGTGATAGGTTATTTATGTGAATTTATGCCTACATCTTGGGATGGCATAAAATCATTATTGTAAACTTGTATTGTAATATACTTACCCCATATTTTTTTCCAACTCGGATCACACTTTGAGGTATTGGAAACTGTACCATATGACCAGCTTCTCCTTTATCAGTCAGATCTTCCTCATCTTCCTTTGAATCCTCCGAATATTCTTCATCACAACTATCAATGTACATAGCATCACCGATTGTTATGGCATTCATCATTGCCACGTTCGACATCACCCCTCCACATTGCAGAAACGCCATCACAGTTGCCTCATTTTTTGAACGATTATAATCCACAATGCACCACTTGCATACTCTTACAATGTTTGCACTCACCCACCTGTCCCAACCTCCTTTTATGAATCCTCTATATTCACTTACCTTGATACGTGCATTGCACGACATCCCCCAATTCATATTATTCAACCAAACCTTACTTTCAATCGTGGTTCGACTTGATCCTCCACAAAAGATCCCTGCTGGTATTTCCTATTATCACAAAATCAAAATAAAATGGAAATTACATTATTCAATTACAAATAACCACATAAACCATTATTTGACATCCGACTTAAACCCCAAACATCATTACATTTTCACACATAACCTTCAAACATATTTTATAACTATAATTGCAATTATGCATTACCAGCACTTCGCTGTTCATTCCACTTGGAATAACCAACTGTGCAAATGATGGATAAATGCCCCCAACTCCACGTGGTGTCCCCTTTGTCTGTCTCCCCCTTGGTGCTGTCACCATCAGAGCTCCTGACCGGCCATATCTCCTGGCAGAAAAAGTCATTGCCCCCTCGTACCTTAATAGCACTAGCATCCACCCGTCCTCCAAATTTTCCCCCACAAATTCCGCCCACCCTTCACCCAATTCAACTCCCCTCCCATCTGTATTTATTTTTACCCGCCACTGGCACTGTTCCAATCCTTCTAGTTTTATCCTTCCCTGCCGGCATCTGTCACCATTCATGAACTCTATCACAAATGGAGGAGGGATGACCTGTATAATATGTCAACGCCATTACTTAGTGTTACAACTTCATCAATATTTCATATCAAGTCGTGATATCCATTTTGGGAGGATGAATAAATTTTCCATTAAAAACTATGTTAAACAGTATTGCATGTACACTAAATTATGTTAATCTACTATCCATTTCAACATCACCCTACTTACCAAACTCTCCGTATTCTTTGACGGGCTCCTCACAACTTGGATGAAACACAGCTGCCTTCCCAACTGCATTGGACGGTGTGATCCACTTCCTGAAGCCATGCCTGTGATTGGTGATTCACAGTCCGTGAATAAATACGAATCATTAGTTCAGGTACCTTATTTACGTTAATTGAAATTTCAGAGTTGGTAGACATTGTCAATCAGCAAAGGCTTAACTCCACGGGTAATGGCAATATCCAAATATCTTACCAGCAATATTTTTTGTACTTTCAACCACATAGGCTGTTCTGTCTTCCTATTAAGACCGAGACAAATAGAAATACCTTTGAAACTTTTTGTTGTGAACTTGGTGAACATAACTCCGACGGTCGGATGTCGGTGATTTGAATTGACAGAGTCCTTCGCCCCTACTTGTTTCAGCAACAACCCTTTTTAAGTTTTAATAATGCCTTGTTTGTTGTATGACGCGAATCGGTTACCTTTGGGTATATGAACGGCTGAGTGAGTTAATGTTTCTGAATAGGTGTGTAGGGTTCTATGTACGTTGACCCACTCCTTTCCAGAATTGAAGTTACACGAACGTAACCGATTTGAGTGAATGTATTATTTTATTTAAATATTAACTTCTTATTTCGAATCCCTATTTATGGCCACCTTGCCGCACGCGTGTGGTTGCAATTTATTGGCGGTCATACATCTTCCTTTACCCAATAAAGCCGGTTATATGATTTTTCAACTTTTATCCTTCCCAATTGGTTCTCCAAGTTCGAGGACACTGACACACCCCAAGGGTCTTACTATTTGGATGGGAACCCGAAGCGTGCAAATATTATTTTTTCCACATAATTGACTCTCACCCAAAAGCTTTATCCATAGGTCATACAACCTACCCCCTAGTACATAACGCCAACGGTCATAGACTTCGGTTGATATATTGGATACACTTAATTAAAAATAAACAATTATGTCGCCATGACTGACAGCGTCATTTATACGAACATAAAATAATATGGTCGTATGACGTACAAGTCGATGCGGCTTCTCTTCATCAATTTGATATTTTCCCGAAATGCCTTATATTGTCCTGTAATATACATCGTATTTTCCATTGGCACCAATTTTATCATCATTGCTACTCCGTCCAATGATTGTATGGTGCACCAAGTTTCTTCAAGTTGGAAGTTTTCTTCCCCACAGCTTACCGGTAGCCTCTGAAACCATAACGGGCAAGTTGATTATATATCCCAAACGGAAGTTTTCTCTATACAGTTAAAATTGTACAATTAGTTGTATTCCTGTTGGTGTAGCCCTTAATGTGAAGAATGTACCTCACACATTGACGATCATGCAACTTGCATTTGCAGTGTGGGTATCCTTCAAGCTGATGTAATTGAAAGCCGTCACCAACAACTAGCCAAACAGCATCGTCCATCGTCACATCTTCATTAGCTCCTTCAACGAGTTCCTCCATGCCATCAGTGGTACCAACTACGTATGAAGGACCTGCATCCGAACTACGTATGCAAACAATATGTATTACAAATTATTAATATTTAATATTACATATTTTATATATATCTAAAAAACGAATATATTAAGAACAACATAACATATCTTTAATATGAAAACTTAAAGCAGATCATTAACGGATATGATAGACCTATATCCAAATTTCATCAGTTATTGTTACGGGTTATCGGACTCATATGATCAACGGATGAAAAGTTTGTTGCCAAACCAGTCCAATATCCATGGATGTTAAGAGGGTTCGGCTCAGAAGCCATCCCATTTACATGTCTATTTATTCATAAAATACATTTATGACGGAACAAACTTTATCTTACATTAGGTTCATCCGGCCTTCAATGTTATAGCTAAATAATATATTGTTTGTATTCTCTTCTTTAATAATAGTATTAAAATATGTAAAATTATCACGATTTTTGTCTGGCCTATACAATCATCTAACAAACGTCGGAGTGTTGTTCTTTTAACCCAACTATATGTCACTCAACCCATACCGAAACCATCAACTTTTGACAATGATATGATTAGCTGTGAAGTTATATTTCTATACGTTTTGTTGCATCTCTATACGTACTTGGTATGTCCGGTTCACATTTGCGGTGTCTGTAATTAGATCCCTACAGTTGTCGGCCAGTTTCATGGGCTTAATTGTTATCTCTCGTACTATATTGTATTTGTCATTTACTAATAATGGGGTGCACTGTCATTGTCCGAAACTATTCATATTCCATTTACATTAATCACAATTATGTCGTTCAGCACAAAACATTCTACGTTATGTTATTTTACAGGTTTATTATCACAAATGGTACTTGAACTTATCCTCTATCTTATCGATAGTACCTGAACTTCAATTTTGATCGCAACCAGTATCCGAATTTTTCGATTTCATTTCAAATGGTACCTATCACTAACTTCCGTTAATGTTCCGTTAAAAACTAACATGTGCAAAACACATGACCTATATTCAAGAGTAGTTTGACAAAAATACCCATTTAAATAATTTTGTTTACTAGATATTTTGATCAATTAATATGTTAATAAAAATAGAAGTTCAATTAAAAATAGAATTTTAAAATGTATGTCTACCCTCTTATGAAAATAAAATTTAAACGCAAGATCTCAACAAAAATTAATTTGCTTTATAGATACAGAGAAAACATTTCAAATAAAACTATAAAATATTTTTTTTGGACAAACTATAAAACATTTAAAACCAAAAGCTTCTCAAAACTTTGGTAATTCTTTTTTTTTGTTTCCTGTCATTCATATTTTTAATTGAAGTTAAAAGTTTTTCCTTTTGGTAGTCTCATTTTTTATAGCGACAATATAAGTGAAAATAAGTGATATTACAAAAAAGAAGAAGGTAATTTTACAAATTTATCTTTGAAAAATGAGTCACATATTTGGCACATGTCAGTTTTTAACGGAACATTAACGGAAGTTAGTGATAGGTACCATTAGAAATAAAATCGAACAGTTCAGGTTCTGGTTCTGATCAAAATTGAAGTTCAGGTACCATTGATAAAATCGATGATAAGTTCAAGTACCGTTTGTGATAATTACCCTATTTTAAATTATTAGCTGCTTCTTAATATTGGTTTCCATATCTATTTCATATAACCTGTTACTAACTTACTATACGGTCATCAAAAAAATTCGTTCAACAGCACAATTAAAACGGGTCAATCAAGTATGACCTCATGAAATTAATATGAAACAGCAAAGGTTAGGACAATTATGGCTCAAATTTACTTGATCATTTTTCCAATTAACTATGCCTATACCGCGTTTGGGCTTCCTTATCTTTAAACATGACCATGTACTTTTCTGGAACAAATAATTACATACACGGGAATTACGCTATTAATTGCTATCACAACTTCAGCATATTCGTTCATCACTCATGGTGTGTAAGTTACAGCAGTTTAGATTTCGGCTCACATGCAACTACGACATGCAAATCCCTCGTTCTGTTGCCTTCAGATTTGTCTTCCTTTTAGGTTCAAAATCTATAACATTGTTCAATCACATCACACTCGTTTCGTCGTGCAGGCATCCCTGCTCCCGTCCGCCTAATGCCCTTTACACGTTACCCGGATTTTGCGTCAACCATTGATGGCATACCCCACGCATTGAATTAGCATATTATTTTGTTCTTTCACCTGTCCCCCCTGCACCTCTTAATCAAAGTCGTTCTCTTCTTCTTTATGCTATCATTAATATCACTAACCCCATCATCGACCCCTTTATCGAAATTGCAGATGGACTCAACAAAACAATCAATACTCACCCTTCTTTTCAAGAGTAGTCCCCATCATCAATTAATACATGATGCAACTTCTGTTCGTGTGCCAGAACAACATAACACAATAACTGAGTAACAATTTTGCCTGACTAATTTACCCCTAAACAATCAACCCCTTTATCGAAATTGCAGATGGACTCAACAAAACAATCAATACTCACCCTTCTTTTCAAGAGTAGTCCCCATCATCAATTAATACATGATGCATCTTCTGTTCGCGTGCCAGAACAACATATATAACACAATAACTGAGTAACAATTTTGCCTTACTAATTTACCTCGTCACGTTACCACATTACATCCATGGTTGAAATAGCCGATGTATAAATCCATGTTTTATTAAACTCGTTCCTTTCCTCAATTACAGTTTATGGACACCTTAGTCCAACCTTACTCTTATTCAGCCACTATGAGTGTTCTTACACTATTAGAGAAAAGCCATTCGGGGACAAAATCATTATTTCTCCAAAAGTTGAGATTTTGTCCCAAAAAAATTAGAGAAGGAACTATTTTGTGGCTAAAGTCGTCGATGTAAACCTCGTCCCTAATTATTAAAAGCAACGACTGATAAATTCCGTCTCGCATTGCATTTGGAGAAAAAATTAAAATTGTCCCCTATTCTATAAAGTTGTGTCCCCCAATTTTTGAGATTGGCGGGAAAATTAACTAAAATATAGCTAACAGGAGGAATAAGGGACAAAAGTCAATCCGTCTCAATTTATTTTAAAATTATATTTTAATTTTAAATAAAGGGAAAATGATCATTTACCCGATTTTAGGCTAAAAATTGCCCACTTGCTCCACCAACTGTTTTTTAACCCCATTTACCCAAAACACTCTAAGGGATTATTTCCCCTTTACCCAATTAATTCTTTTTTCTTTTTTTTTGAGACTTTTTTGCCCTCTCCTTCTTTCTCACTTAGAGAGAGAAGTCACCTTCCACCTTGCTGTGCTCCGGTGACCAGTGGCCGGCGCTGTCTCCGGCGACAGGTGACCGGACTCCGGCGAACGGTAACCGGATTCCGGCGACCGATGACCGGAATCCGGCCGAAACCGGTAACCGAAATCCGGCTACCGATGACCGGAATCCGGCTATTATTGCCCCCCAGTAATCATATTACTGCCCCCCAGTAATCATATTATTGCCTTCCAAAAATCATATTATTGTCGTCCAGTGAATTGTATGAACTCCCAAAACCAAAATGAATACACTACAAGCACAATTGATCAATTTATAATCATATTACTGCCCCCCAGTAATCATATTATTGCCCCCCAATACAAAGTCCAACGTCTCTACTGCCCCCCAATAGACCACCAAAAATGCACCATTTTGTAAGATTCACAGATAATTTGACTTTAATACACAAACAACAACAGGTAACTTATCAAAACACCACACTATAGTGATCCCTGTCCCTCATATCAAAGTCTACTGGGGGCCAATAATGTGTCTACTGCCCCCAGTAGACCATCAAACAAATCCCACAGTTACATTGCAATTCCTTCCTCATTCTCGGGGTTCACAGTGTAAAAAAAAAAAAAAAAAAATGCTTCTGGCACCCAGAAATTGCTCTGGGCACCGGATCTGAAGGACCAGGGACAGAGGCGCCGGCGCACGATTTGCTGTCTGATCGGCCGGCCGGAACTGTGAAATTGCAGGTGCAAATGGCCGGACCTTGAAGCTCCAGAATCGATTGGATTTGGGACGAGGTTGATGGTGGAGCTCATCGGCGGTGCACGTCGACTGCTTCTCCAGAAGCTTGACGGCCTCTTTCGACTGGTCATTGGAGAAAGCTCTGACGCGGATCGACGTCGTCCACGGCGAGGAGGAGAACGACCATAGCACCCGACGTGCCCGGCGAGGAGGAGCAGTTTGTCCCGACGGTTCGGGTCTCTGACAACCCGATGGACCTGGACATGTACAACCAGTGGAGATGCTCCAGTGGCACTGGAAGATCGACGATCTGATTCGTCAGAAGCCTGGGTCGCCGGAGGCCTGGGTTGAGCATCGGTGAGTGAGAGAGAGAAGTCGTTGCGGTCTGGGTCGCCGGATTCGTCAAGCGTGACGGAGTTCAGTGAGAGAGAGAGAGAGAGAGAGAGAGAGAGAGAGAGAGAGAGAGAGAGAGAGAGAGAGAGAGAGAGAGAGAGAGAGAGAGAGAGAGAGAGAGAGAGAGAGAGATAGATCGGTGAGGGGGGGGGGGAGAGAGAGAGAGATTAAAATGAGGGTAATTATGTCAGTAGAAGTTAAATTGGGTAAATGGGGTCAAAAAACTCTTAGTGGAGCAAGTGGGGAATTTTTGGTTAAAATTGGGTAAGTGGTCACGGCCCCTTAAATAAATTATTAAATGACAATAGACAACAAATTTAGTTTGTCGCCTATTAAATAATATTTTTTTTACAATAAATTAAATTATTTTTACGTTATTGTTATGGATAATCCAGTGATAAAAAATGCCAATAATATGAATCTTTTTTCAACATAAAAAAACTAAACATTTTCATCAATATACTTCATAATTCTTTTCATATTTGCCAAACCCTGGCCAGAAGTTAAAAAGGAAATAAATAGGGACGAAAGTTTTCACCCCTAATTCTTTCATCCACAATTTGAAATTCGGCGCAACTACCCACTTAAATTTTATAATTATTTAGAAAATCGAAAACGCATAGGAGACATAATTTAATTTCGTCCCCATTTAAATTTGGGGACAAGTATTGTTTTGTCCTTAATTGAAACTTATTTGCCTCTAAATAACGTTGAATGGAGAGTTTTGAAAAACAAAAAATTTCGGGAAAAATTAAATTTTTTTGTCTCTATTCATGTGTTTATGAGACGAAAAATTGGTCCGTCCTGAAAAGATTTGTGTCCAAATTGGGTTTTCCCTAGTACTGTTAGTAATCAAACTATCCTTTCTTGATGGGTCTAAAATTAGGTGTGACCTACTCCAGAAAACTGTTACTTCTTTGATAACCATCAGTGATGTTGTAGCTGGGATTACCGGTATGCCCCGGTTTGACCAACCCCAACTACAAACAAAAATATTTATATATATATATATAGGTCACTATTCCGTATCCTTGTTTTTAAAATACAAGGCCTTTGAATGAAATAACTGTTTTGCAGTCCGGTTTTCTGCTGAGCACTCACATAGAGAATCACCCTCAACCTTCGTTTCCAACTTTCCATCGCCTCCTCATCCCGACCTCATTCCGAGAACTTGAATAACTTACCGATCCACGTCTTCCGCTAAACATTCAGTTTTCCCTTCCATTCGTGTTCGGAAAAAAGTTAAGCGCCTTACAGTTCCGGTAAGACTGAATATTCAATGTTTGCGTGGGCATAATCGATGCCCACCTATTGTAACTTATAGTTGCCTACATTTTCTTTACTTTCTTGTCGGTGTAAGTTGTTTTTGTAGATAGATATGGTATTCAAGTATTCATTAGATTATCCTTACCCTTGTTTGACACAGATGCAGACCAACCACAGGAACTCTTTATTTATATTTGATGTGCCCATGTTCTTCGTCGAGGTCACCTTAGAGAAGCACAGGACCTTTTTAGTAAGTGAAATCCCTTTGCTGAACTCACTTGATTGTTTAAAATGGTTGTTTCTTCACCGTAATCACCTTGTCCAGTTCAATTGTCCCTACCATTCAATCCAACCTTTTGATACTGTTACCACCATTACTGGTTGTGCATGCTACTTACACCATTCGTGGTTGATATTATGTAGAAAATTCCTCCGGCTTTCTGGGTGAGACATTTGTCCACGAACGGTACGCCACTGGATGCATGGATGACTCTATCTGGCCTCCCGGCCAAGATATGGTCCTGTAGTCTGATTCCAATGGGGGACGAATATATGATTGTGCGTGGTTGGAAATAATTCCTGCAAAATATTAGTGGCGGCAAATCTGAACTCCGCCTTATTTTCCAACTCCATTCTAGTACAATGACATTTGTCATTACTCAGTTTGATGGAATAGGTCATCTAATGCGAACCCCACCCGATCTCGCCGATTTCACCATTCCACCTTCTGTAGCCGGCTTGGCATAGCTAAAGGAAGAGTATGTGTACGAAGTTGGAAAACACAACTGGTACCGTGTCGACGAATAGTTGGTAACATCAGTTTGACTTTTATTGATTAACAAATCATACCCGCTACCCTTGTATCATTCCACGATCTTGCTTATAACTTAACCTAAAACATGTCGATACACCTTTTTGTGCATTGTTTACATGTCCGAGCACCACTGCCATAACTTTGAATTAGTTAACAAATTTGGCCTTCAGTTCTTACCTGTACGTGGAACTAACCCCTTTCTATTGATTAAGGTTTATATTTGATTCGTTTTAGGTCATCTTTGACGGTCCATTTCTACCCGTCTGTGGCAATCCAGAATTCCTTCATCTTACACCATTCAGCTTAAGACACACCATCACATGTAGTGGAAGGTTCAGCTGGAAGCTTTTGGACTATTGTCATTGCAGTTTACTGGTGGGTGGTCGAGGTTTGCCCTGGAAACCGAGTTGAATTCTTCTCACTCTCTGAAGTTGCGGTTGCTAGATGGTGGATTAATTTCGGCTGTCATATTCCATCGTAGGAAGGGTCATTTGGTGTCCCCTGGATTTAGTAATGCAAACTAGGCGAGCATCATCCCTGTTCCTTGCTCAATTGGCTCTACTTCTCATTCTGTTCTTTCCCATCCCGGCCCTTCCAATTCTCCCGGAACCCCCTCCACCATAGCCACTAACTATCCAGCTGTAGGAGCCGTCGGTGTTCCGGAGGATGCGGAACCTTATGTAGTTGGACGCATTTGGCAAATGCAAGTTCATGACCATATCATGCAGCACCTCCAATGGTATCCGGCATGCACCAGTATGGTATACGATTCATTCGCAGTAAGCTACCTAACTTGACTCTGTCTTACCTATTTGTATTATACAGAGCATTAGTTGAAATGGGTTTTACATACTTCAGTGAAGTGACAATATGTACAAGTCTGCGTTGATAAATTTCCCTTAATTTTGATTGTCGTCCTCTGCAGTCCTTGCCTCAGAGTTTTGTGGAGGCAGAAAACATTGCACTCTGCAAAGATGTATTCCTTTTCCAAAGTTTGACCGGAGCGGCCATGCTAATAAAGTTGGTTCCTCATTGCAATACCCTCTTTATGACCGAAGGGTATCCAGCATTCAAGCAGCATTTTAAGTTGCCAACTGAATCTGAACTGTCCGTGCGTATGGTTGGGAAGACCCATTTTGTTTTCAACCGTCCAGTCTGATTTAGCATATTCATAATGAACTGTTGTTTAACTGTGTTGTTCTGTTGTCAGCCTATCCCGCATCCCCGCAGTATTCGCAAATGTTGGGTACTTCTCCATTGCATGTGTATTGTTTTATACGTTCCGGATGGTTTGTTCTAAGTACTTCATCTCCACCTTGTACGCACGTCAATGCAATAGTTCATTGTTGTTGTTAACGGTTGCTTGTGAAGGTTTGTATAATATATAATATACATTGCCAATGCCGGTATTTGTAGCGTGTTATGAAAGTATTGATATGTACAAGTGTTAGTAATTTATTTCCCGTTTCCCGTTCCTGCGACGTACAAAGTTTTATATTTTGTGTACACAGAAACATGGGGAAACCTGTTAATATGTTTTCAGACACATAATGGTGACTTTAACAAAATCTTTTTACTTCGTCGTTGTTGATCACTGATGTCCAACATTCCAACCATACTGCGGATAAAACATACCTGGGAACTGCGGATTACCTTATAACCAAAAGTAAGTCTGGAAATTATTCTATGCACCGACGGTGTAAGTGACCCAACCCTTATAAAATAATCTCAACCCTTGATATTTATTATCAACTTTATTTTTAATAAACAAAAAGTGTATTTAATGCAATCTAACCATTCATTTATGTTGGTGCAAATGCACGGTGGTGTTCTGAATAATCTCTCAAGTAAGTCAGCAGTTTAATTCATTGTCAATTAAATTGTCTATACTGGTCACAAGGTGCGTTGTCATTTATTCTCAACAGTAATCCGATTTATATAAATTGTCATTAAGTCGTTTTTGCTTTTAATGTTATTAAGTATTTTACAAACGGCATTGAACATTTGTTTGGTAAAGGCAAATACTATTTACGGGTTAATCTCGCTTATACATTTCAACCCCAACAGGAAACGTGAACTTCTACTATAATAATTGAAGTTTATAAAATGGGTTGATAGCATTGATCTGATAACCGACATGGGTAAACTACTTTTTGCAACAGACATGTCATGTAGATACAATCCCGTTAACTTGGTCAACAGCTGCCCATGGGTTATTTCCTCACTTAATGTCCAATTTCAATCGGATAGTTGACATATCTTAAATCTAAAAATGCAAATATATGTCAGCCGGCAGAGTTCAACGTCCCAAACCGATGCATGTGCTCCGGATGTTGGTAAAGAAAATTCATGCATGATATTATTAAAGTTGAGATGTTGGGAACCGTGGAAGCAGTTGATCATTGTCTTCATTTCGTCATCATTCACGTGCATGTGGGAAGACTGGTTGGAAGAGGGTTTCGATGCATGACCAAGTTGCATATATAAGATCCTGTCCGATGATCCTGCCAAGTTATAAATATAGCAGACACCCCAAGTTTGACTACCTGTATCCATATAAGTCCCAACAAGCAATTTGTAGCTGTTATCCAATCCTATAAAAAGTATCCGGCAAAAGTTTAGCCAGGAGCTGCAATTTTAAACAGTACTCCAGGATTTTAATACATATAGCGTTACCGATATTGTATAAGGATCGTGTAGTGCAAATATAAACAGGTTAATGAATTGATCATTTGTTGGTGTTCCAAGTTACACCTGCCACACCATATTGTAGGCGGGAATAACACTTACTTGGAACAAATGTTGACGGCCTTGACGTGGTTCCCGCCATGCATATAAATATATATATATATATATATATAAATATATATTTATTTATTTATTTATATGGGCATCAGTATATCCATATAGATTTATATACACACAGGTTGATTATAGTATAACAATGTGTATAAATATTTTGCCATAGTTAATACGTTACTATGATGAACATGGTTGTATGGAAATAGAAATATATTACACTGCCTTAAGCATAAAAGTGACATTTGACAAACTACAGAAGATATACTTTTTCATACATGTAGAGCAACCCGTAGTCAACGAACGCGCATGCAGCCAAACTTCAAAATGTTGACAATATGAAGCATCTGTCAACTCCACTAAACCTTTCTCACAAGGGGTTATGAAAATATATTAAACCTTCCTTCATATTAAATATGTGTTTGGGCATGGCAGACAAAAGCAGGGAATTCCTTCCTTAGTTAAACATCAACATGCGCTCCCCAACTAGATATAGGCGAACCCAGTCGCCGATGCTGAGAGAGTTATCTTTCTTGAACTTGGCGTACCCAGTGCTTACATATAGTGTACCATTTGTTTTCTTGGTTGTGAAATGCCATTCTCGACCTCTCGCACTCTTTAAAATGACAGGCTTCGCTTGTCCTCCAAGATGAGACTTCACAAAGTCGGTTGGAAATGCCTAATTCCAATGGTTGACATCAAAGCGTTTGAATCATGCATATATTTGACATTTCTATTATTTGATGTTACCATTCACTTATGTTTTCCACCTCGTATATCGTATGATGCAGCGGATTTCTCTTCCCGCCGCATCAAACTTGTGTACATATTCACATATTCCATTCAACTTTTCTCCGGGAACACAAATAATCGTAAGAAGGCAAATTATAAATAAGTAGTTGCATAAAAAATATGCTGATTGTATATGTATGTGTACATACATATAATTCCTGAATTACTGTATACGTGTAATGTATGTGGCTGTTATATAGTATTCTGCTGTGCACAATACTTCATCAAACGTAGGTCATGTCAATAAAGTAGATCCAAATGTTCCTATATTGCATCTGTACTGCACCCTAACATACACACCCATATTGCAATTACCCCATAGCTTTGGTGTGTCACTCCCACCCTAGGTAAGGAACTTTCAATTTTCTACATTATAATTAATCTGTGGTTGTTAGTTAACATCTGTTCACCCCGTGTGTCCGGACTATTATGAGCATCTAAATGCAAAATGTCAATGTTTAGGTGCAAAGTAAACAATTATATTTGCAATATTAAAGTACTAACCCCATGACCCTTTTGGATCGTCAACAAGCAATTCGGTAGCGGTAGAAGGGTACGATGCACATCCAAGAGTTCCCCTCTGTTGCCAATCATGTCTCCAAGGACCGTATTATATGAAACCCCCTCCATGTGGCCTTCCTCCTAACCTCCTATTATTCGATCAGGCACATTATCCATTGCAATGGTACCCAGGGGCATGTCAAAGACATTTACAGTGAATGCCAAATTTCCAGCATATTTGAAGATTGCACATTTGGTCTTGTCTAAACCAATTGTATTGACAAAATTATACCATCCTTCACCGAACACGAGTGTGTCGTCAACCATCGCGGGTTCGGTCATCCAGTATTGCCCTTTCTTCTTAAACAGCTCAAATGTTATCTTCCCCAGTATCGCTCCATCCCATATTAGTCTCGAAAGCAGGAAGCCATATCTGATTGCGGGCTGAGTACGGATGCAGTTTTGCAATTTAAATGTATCACTCATGCAAATTAATAAGTCAATATTAACACAAAAAACGGAGACTACATCATTCACTATTAAACAGTTTAAACATGGATAATTGATTTTCAATTAACTTCATCGCTTGGGTACTAGTCCGATGAGCAAACTATGTACATACACGGTTGACGGCATACTTACCGGGGTTTCACTTGGTCCCCATGTGTTGACGGCAAACCCCAGAAAGTCATCAGAGATATGTTTCAGATTGTTGGAAGGATTGTCTGCAGTCAACCATGGAAGAAAGTACAGAACATGTCCGTGCTCTCCGAATCGAACCAAACTAAATGTCATATTTCCTTCATACGAAACATAAGTGTCACCGTCTCTTCTACTCCACAAGTGTCCCGTAGAAACCAGTCCCATCCGCGAGAAAAAAACTTTCCATTACGTTTCGACACCACATGCACCTTCCATGCATTGTTGCGTAATCTGATCAACTTAAGAACTGCAACCGTATTGTCATCCCCTGCCATATGCAGCTTCCTAAAAGCAGTCGGTATTTTCTACAAGAAAAAAAATTTGTACATCAAAGAATAGGGTTTGTCCGTGTTCATAATCAACAATGGGAAGGTATTGTGTAGTAATCTATCCATAACTCCCTATCTAACTTGTATGCACTACAACTGTCGGAGTAATTCCGGGGATTTCAAATGGCCTATAATAAGTAAACTCCGGAAATATTACTAACAATATATTGAAGCTAAGAATGATTCACCCTTTCTTTTCCCAAACAACCACCTACTGCTGACTTACCAGTGTTTGACTTTCGGCCAGCGTATTATCCAATCTGGTCACAAAGTATGGTATATCTGTTGTGTGTACAGATTCCTCTCCAATTGTAACCATTTGGAACTTCAACTTCTGCAGTGATATAGAATTTCATGAAATATATGATAATTTGGACAGAGATAGTAACCTAACCACATCCATTATACAGACAAACTGACTGCATTTTATAAATTTAACGGTTTATCATAGCTTAAAAATAGTACGTTAGTATCAAGCCCCTTGAAAACCTATATGAAGGTTTCGGGTTAGACCTGTACCACTAACCTGCACAACGAATGTCATGAAGTCGATTGGGTGTTCACCAACCTGTATTTTGAGGGGCTTGTTCTTTGTTTCAGTCCTTGGTGAGATCGTGATTGTAATGGTTTAGGGGTTATACAATGACTGTGGGACTTCATTTATTGGGGCCACCTCGTTCCCAACCCCCGTGTCTGCAACACCCGGCCTAACACCATTTATATGAAGCGGGGCCCGTTACCAAATATTGGAATGAGTTCTACTGTTCCCATTAACTTCACGACGTCTGTACCCATTCAAAGTATCACCTTTCCCCCACCAGGTCACCTCTATTAAAGGCAACACCATACTGGATTTGACAATTGACAGAAGAATTCATAAATGGAAATAGATAGTGGTCTGCATCGTTATCCAAGAACGGCCACAAGAGGTCAGCAGTAGTACAGTTTGGTATTACTTTCTGACTTCTAGTTGAATACCATTTAAGTTGGCCACAAGTGGATTGGGGGACAAATAATTTCATTAAACAGTCCGAAAAAGGGTGAATTCTTGGCTACGCCGGGCATAAGTTACTCCCCTTACGTCCGTTACCGGAGGGGCATAACTGTCATTTCTAGTCCACGGTAGGAAGCTGACATGGGTAGCGTAAAAACCCTTGTACTGCGGCGTGAATGGAAGGGCAGAATGGACAATTCGTGGGGGTCGGTCAGACATGCGACGTGTCCTCGACGACCACCGCTTAGATGAGGGGAGAAGATTTATGAGTCTAGTATGGCATCGGAGTGAGATCGGCCAAGTCGAAACTCTGAACAAGTTGCAGATTGGGGAAGTTGAAGGCCGTTGATAGTAAATCATCGTAGGAGGAAGAATATTTTGGGTTTGAATCGGGCAGGAATCAGGGATTACGGCACGATCTGAATCACCGAGAAGGAATTATTAAACAATCCCCGTGACGAGGACGTCTATAAACCCGTGATCGGAGCCGCCTATTGAGACAACGGAGAAAGGTATGTCATCCGTATCTATTCATGGAGAGGATTGGCCGCCGTATCCGTATCTATTCATAAATTGCAATGTTTAATTTATGTGGTAGTACCCTTTAGGAACCACACTTTGTAGTTTCTTTATCATGTTAATTGGATACATTTCTCCCAATGTGGTATGTAATCCTTAATACCATCTTCATCATGTTCTTGGAAGTCGGAGGGGTTGAATAGAATTACAAATTATGTAGGGTGCGGTGAAACCGAATAGAACCCCTGCTAATCTATTAGGAATCACTGAAGTCCCTTTCCCGGTATTCGAACTTATAAGTATTCGATAAGTGAAAGAGTGGTTGTGAACTTTACACAGGACTGGTTTGACAGTACCAAGTAATTGAGGTAGGTGGCTGGGGAGTACCTGGAAAGGAACTGCAAAATGGAAGACGGAGAGAAGAGAGGTGCGGATGATTGTGGAAGGAGGAAAGCAGTGCATTTTATGATTGACAAGTAAGTAAATAATAGTGTTTGGATGTTGCAATTACCAGATAACCGCATGCTATTAAGGTGCTTTTCTTTTGGGTGATATGGTAACCAAAACTAGTGGCCAGAAGCGGAAAAACAGATTGTATGAGGAAGAAAATAAGGTGAATTGTTATCGTGTTACTGTTTGTAGCTTTCTTTTAGGGGTTAAACCTTTCATAATCACAAAACATGTTTGGTGTTAACATGCTTATAATGTTGGTTCCTCCTTGTTTTATGCAAACATGTATCAGGTCATTGATACTGCTGTTGAAGTGGCAAGGGACAAGGCGGTTGATGACTGCAAGACAGTCCCTGCTTCCATCAGCTTTCACCTCATCATCATCATCCAACCCTGGATCGTCGTCATCGTGAACAAAGAAGTCTTGCAGGCGAAAGTAATCAGTTTCATGATTACTATCAAGGAAGGTGCCATATTGATCGAAGAAACCATACTCCATATGTGAAGTTGGGGAGAGAGGATTGTCAAAATATCCACCATAGGCAATAGCCTCTTGCAGTTATCGATACAAATAAGAGACTCTCAGGGTGGACTGAGTAGTTTCAGAGACAAAGATATGGTTAATACATGATATTACCAGTTCTTCTTCGACGTTGCAGTTTCGAAATGGATTTGTCGGATCGTCTGCATGAAGAGTAAAAGGAGGATGAGCATGGACTTCCACCGCACCAGTCGGTGAGTTCGGAGGAGCAGGAGGGACCTCGGGTGGCTGATACTGCATGGGAGCTCCAGACTTCCAGAGTTGCCTACTGGAAGGGGATTCCTCATGTTCATGGTGTATAACAGGCAGAGAGTGGATTTAGGGATGCAAGCAGTAGTGAACGTCGAAACCCTAGAAAGAGGAATGTGGGATGGCATCTGTAGGGTGGAGATAGAGGAAGTGGGTGGACTCAGGGGCTTGTAATGGGAATTAAGGGTTTAGGAAGAACATTATTGCAACTAGGGCTGACATAATTAATAACAACGGTAGGTAACTGGGTATTGTATTTGAGTTTCATACTGACCAGGCCGGTTGACATCTCCAACCACAAGGCCATTCAATTTGTACCAATATTGCCATTTGTGCCAAATCTCACTAGCCTCAATGGGGAGGGATAAGATCCATGACGAAATGGATGCATGCACATCGAAGACGGCGGGGTTAGGTTGGAATAACCGCTGCATTAATGGACAATCTCGTGGCTGGCAACGCTCAAAGGAGCCTATAATGATTGTTGATGGGGAATGGGGGATTGCGTGCTTCCCCATATTATCTTGGGTTTAGGAGTGGAAATTGAAAGTGGAAACCGTTTGGGGCCTTTGGGCCTTTGTAGATCCAAGCACGACCAATTAATCAGCAATTTTCACTACTAGGAATTGAGCCAATAGCCACACCCCTCCTATTAGCCACATTTTTGTTGGGGTATCCTTTGCTAGTGTAAATGCCAGTCGGTTTTATTTTCAGTTTCAATAAGTGATATGGAAAAGTTTGAGTATGATAATGTATGACCTTTTTAGATACCAATATTAGTATGTATATTAAAAAAATTTGATTGAATTACATTTATATATATATATATATATTTTATATATGACATGCTTAATTTTATGTTTTTTTTTTAACATTGTTCCTACAAACTTATCGATCGTTGAAAATCATATAACATTTTTATTTTCAATTTTTTTTCCATCCAAACCCACATTTATTTGATAAGGTGTTCTTGTTAATGAAAAACTAATAAATGTATTGGATTACGAAAAATGCTTATTTAATTATAATCTGATATATATCCACGTTTAAGAAATTGTTTGTTTAATGTTTATCTAATATATATCCAGTTATGCATGTATAATGGTTACTTAACTTTAGATATATTTAGTCTGTTTTTTTTTTCCCTCTATCTTTTGCATTAGAGATTTATGTGTACAATGTTTTCGAGTTCTTTCATCCTAAACCAAATAACAGATATATCAGTATTGATTTGGGAAGCAAGTCTAGCTGCAATCTCCTATATAATTAAGTAAGATGAATACAACTAATTCGAATTATAATCCGTTTGAATACAACTCCAGTAATTGGAAAAATATATTTATTTATGGATGATATATATATATATATAACACATTAAATTAAAATAAAAAAATAAAATAAAATCATGATTAATGGCATTTCAAAAAAGAAAGAGTAAAATAAATGAATAAATGATGGTCTACTTCTCAGTGATGGTTCGGCTACCCATACTTCTCTCGACGGCAACTACCCATACTTCTCAGTGATGCTTCGGCTGTTGACTCAGAACGTGGACAAGGCGGTGAGTTGTATTGTTGTTTATGAATTCGGTTATCTGTTTAAGATCTATACGGATTTGTATTCCTGTCCTTGTAGAAAATCCCTTTGGCATTTATGGAGAGGTACATGAGGGACTTTAACGGGATGCGGATCGAGCTGAGTTTGTCTGGACTGCGTCAGGTTCCGTACCGCATCGGCCTGACAGCACAAGGGGATCACCAGTGGATGCATGGAAGTTGGGAGTGCTTCATCGAGAAGATTTGTAACCACGAAGGGATGATGCTGTTGGTTTTCCGATATCGCGGTCATGGTCGGTTCACAATACGCCGGTTCTGATCAGATGGGACTCTGATGTACAGAAACCCAAACCCCCCCCCTAGGGTACCTAATAGATCAGACCGCCGATCTTGAAGTGCCCTTCCACTCCTTCGTCTCCGACGTCTGGGCCGAGGATGTCATTGTGGTAAGTGTATATACATAAATGGGTGACGTCAATCTAATGTCTGTAATGGTTTTCGATGATTATACCCGAGTAGTTTAGCATGTAGTATGAATTAGATCAACCATTATGTGTTGTGCTCAATCGCAGCCCGCCATCCCAAGGGGTCGCCTATACGCGGCCATCCGCAATGATGGCGGTCCAGGACTGTGTCTCTTAAGGTGGGAGTCAAGGAAGGGGATGATATTTTGGCATGTTGAGCTGACTAGAGGCGTAGGTTGCATGACTTTTTGTGAAGGGTGGAACAGATTTGCAACCCACAATCGGCTACTTGATGGAAAGCGGTTTTGTGTCTTCACTTACAGGGGTGGCCTTGAGTTCTCCGTCCTTGTTTTCCACAAACGCAGGGGTACGTTGATGATGAATGTTAGCCAATTCGCTGTTGTGCCCCCACCACAACAAGTTCCAGAGTTGCAGGAGGTCGATGAACATGCCGTGGTTCAGCCGGGGATGCAGGAGGTAAATGCTGATGAGGCTGAGCAGGATATGGACATTGGCGGTATAGAGGGGGCCGCTTTGGGGGCTTCTACTAATGGGCCTGTGTACGAGGACGTTGTCGGTGACTACCAACGCCTCCGTCATTGTGATGTCAAGATTCAGCAAAGTCATGGAGTAAGTTCAGTCTCGGTCTCAATAAAGTTCTTGTCCTTTCAATTTTAAGTTCCGGACCTTAACCATTGATCTGAAACACTAAATTTCGGTGCAGGCGTTTCTCACAAAAGATGCTCGTTATCTGTTTCCTAGAAAGGGTAACGCATGTGTTAAGCTGCAAAGGTCAGACGGAGCCGTGTAGGATATAGGGGTCGCGCCTACGAACGACACTCACTACCTCACAAGGGGCTACAGTAACTTCAAGGAGTTCAATGGACTACGTAGGGGTCAGCTGCTCCGACTCTATATCGTCTCAAAACGGATGTTCGTATTCAACATATGAGGTAATGGTTAGCATGATGATTTAGACTCGAATTTAGAAAGTTGTTGTGTACTTGGTTGGACTTCAGTTATGACTTATGACCTCATAATCTATTTTCTTCTGATCTGTAGTGGAATGTAGGGCATCGAACTTATATCATGGTTGTGTGGTTGGGTTTGGGTAAGATGACCCAGTGTTGATATTTTTTATTTTGTGACATGTATGTATGGATCCTAATGGACATTGGTTGTTGGATCGTATGTGATATGTAATGTGTGTGGGGGTTCATGTATTTTTTTGTGCAATGGTCTGCTTTGATGCACAAGCCCATCGTCATTTGGTTTAACAGTGAAGCATCCGTAGTTGATTACGTAAATAGTACAATCTTACATATGTAGGCGGGACAAGTTATACTGATCATGCTTAGAGAGGATTATGTAGGGCGTAAGACAATCTTACATATAGTTACGTAACTTACAATGTGTTAATATAATAACGTTGATTCATGGGCAGGTTTAGGGCCTAAGGGTCAAATGATGACCCCTATCTATAACTATATGGGGCTTATTCATAGGCATTAGGGTGTCTACTGTGATGGGGTCCAAGTTTGCAGTTGAAGTTCTTCATGAAGGGTTTAGGGTTTAATATGATGAACTAATAGAGTTCTTCATATCAACAGTTTTGTTGTTGAACTTAAGATATGGGATATGCTTATTTCAATTTTTATCGTTACGTATAGCGGGCGAAATTCTAGAGGTTTCATGAATCAATACGTTATCAACGTACTGATATACAGGGTTTCGTGTTCGGGTTTACGGTTCATGGCTAATTTCATCATCACCTTAATTCAGGTGGCTCAGGGTTTATGGGTTATATCGGGTTTAGGGTTTAGGGTAAAGTGTTTAGGGTTGATGGTATTCTACGATTTAGGGTTATGGTATAGGGCATTTATGGGTTTAGATATGTACACGTGGGTGGGGTTGGTGTGTTTGGTTAGGAGAGAGGTCATCGGTTTAAAAGCGAAGTTAGTAATCCAGCCGAGGACCGTCACGTGTGACAGTGAATGAATTATGTTAACACGCTAGTGACGTAATTACCGAAGCTACTGAAGATGACGTTGCCATGCTAGTGTCGTCACAACCACAGAACTGAATAAATGTAATGATGACTTTGTGCTGTGGGGTGGCTGAGCAGAAAATGAGACGTCACGTGGGGTTTGTGCAGTAGTGGATTATATTAATAACTAACTTGGCAATATTGAGACCAAAACGTCGTCGTATGCTTGGGGTAAATGGGGTCGGGTGGATCAACGGTATCTGCATAAAGAAGACCCACAATCCCATGTTTTACTCAAATTGGAGATGCAGAATTAGGGTTTCTGCATCGGTGATCAATTGGCGGGAAACAGGAACTATATATTTTGGGGAGCGCGCCCAGTATCGAAAGTGGACTGTTCCATATCACTGTAGGGGATACGTGGACGAAGGTTCATCGCTCAATTGGCAACGTTCCTTCTGGAAATGGACTTATTCATCATTCCTAAGGGGTTAGTCACTTCATTCCCACATCAGCTTTGTAATCTCAACCCAATTCAGCAAGTTTGAGTAGGACATCCAACTGTTGGTGTAGAAAGGGTCTTTTGTCTTCGACTCCACGGTTCAAAGCATTTACAAACTATATCTTCACATATGCTGATGAAGGTAGAACATCCTCCTCCTCTGATGAGGCCACATTTCCAAGTAATAGGTACCATCAAATTGGATTGTAGTAATGGTTATTTATAATTCCTTGGTTCCTGCAGAACAATTGTTGTAGCATGCGAGAATAAGAGGGCTCTGCTGTACCGCGATGAAATCTCCTGCTTGGGACCTGTCAAATTTGTGACCAGCTTTGTGAGTCTTCCGACCATAACAACACTAATATTCGTTGGCCTATCGTGTTCTCTATACTGTCATTGAATCTATATGATTAGTTATGTAATGAAAGTAGCCATACGTAGCCGAACTTATTCCAACAATTTACCAATGTGGCAGGTCATAAATTTTGCTGCTGATGGATTGAACACGCCAGAGTGTAATGACTGGTTTTTGCCTACGTACTTCTCGGTCAGTTGCAATTGTGATTGTGTCGTTCTGTTCTGTAATTGGCAGTGTTGTCGCTATGTTTGCTGTATATGTAACACCTTTGATCGGTTCTCATCATTAGGAGAAGGCAAACACGTATGACGCAGGGGAGTCGTCATTTCGGGATTGGGTTGAGCACACCCGCACACTCTGCAATCTGGACCGGTTCAATGGTCGGTTGGAGAAGTACAAGAGGGTAAGAGTTATGAGATTGTACAGAAAGTGTGTTGTAGTCGTTAAAATAGCCATCTGAAATTAGTTATGACCTGAATGTAGATTTTCCTGCCGATGCACGATGAAAAAAATGAGGGACATTGGTTCTTGATGGTTATTGATATGCATAAGAAGGTTGCTGAGATTTGAGACAGTCTCCCTAGTTTCTTTGGCGACAGTCGGAGATGGGAAATTGCAATAAGAACTGTGGGTCAATCCTCAGACTAAATACTAATTTAGGGGTCATCATTTGGCCCGCGGACCTAAAAGCCCATGGGTGCCCGCTCGGCCCTACCAGTTATATGCCCATTAAAGCCCACCCGGCCTGACCTTATAAGCCCGCCCGAAAGCCCATTCAATTTTTGTATTAATATATTTTTATGTAGTTATATTGAACTAATTATTGCATTAGGCCATATGTTTTTTTAATTTTGTATTTTATTTTGTTCAATCATTAACATATCATCATTTTTTCATAGCTTTTTGTATTTTTTTAACAAAATAATATGTCATATAAATATAATGGGCTCGGCCCTGCCCACCCAAAAAAGCCAGGCCCTGGGCCTTTATTTTTAAGAGAAGCTCGGCTCTGCCCTGCCCGGCCCGAGCCCATTAATTTTGGGCAAGGCTGCCCATTGACGACCCCTATACTAATTTATGGTATGATCCTCGAATGACAATGTATTGCCATCCACCATGTTTAATGTATCCACTGTATTGTTTGCAGCTACGCCATCTTGACCATTGCTTCTACTTTGAGAAGATGAGGCTGAAAGGTAGCACTGACTTTGGGATGTTCAATCATGTTGTTCCTGACAATGTTCCAACAAAGAAAAATGGAGTTGATTGTGGCATCTTCGTCATCCAGAACATGATGCACTTTAAGACTAAGTGGAATGAAAGGGTAAGATTACAATTTACCACACATAGTATGTACGATAGAACGTCTGCTGTTGTATTACAGACATCATTGACATTTTGAGAGTGTCATTTGTGATGTAGGCCACCTCACATCACCTTCGATGCAACGTCCTGCTTAACTGTCTCAAGTTCCCCACAAATGAGAGGCCAAAATTTACACTTAGGGAGGAAAGAGGATTTGCTGCTGCTGATGGCTTAGGCAGAAGTTTAAAGGATCCAAATGACATATTGGGATCCGCTGGATGGGATGCCATTGATTTGGCTGAGCTAGAAGAGGTGGGTGCTGGGTTTGGTGTTGGTGAAGATGGGTTACAGAGCTTGGCAGGAGGGAAGGATTATGTGACGTTCAAGGGGAATAACGATCTCACCAACAGTTTTCCCACTGAACTCTTCCGTCAGTGAACCCTATATAGGGTATTTTTTGGAGATGGTGCTGGTTGTAGTTTGCCCGGCCGTCCTAACTTCAATGCGTCTTTTGTGACAGTGGAAACCGCAAGCCTTAATGATGGATAGCTTAAGTAATGGTTGTGTCCCATGCTGCATTGGGACAGGGCCGTTACTGTGGCAACATTAATGTCATAGGATAGTTTTGCATTTTGTTGTTAACGGGTCTGCATCAGTCGTTATATGGAACCCATAAATTCCGGCTTGCTTACAGGCGTTCCTGGTAAGAGTCATGGTCCATCCCACACTTACCAACTGATTGTAAAGTAGATCCTGTCAGGAAGCTATGTAGTCCATAGTAGGCATTGATGTACTAACCATATGCATGTACGAAAACACAGAAGGTGAAATATTATGAAGCTGTTTCTGTTAACCGTTCGTATCAAACTGATGGATTAACCCCAATAACTCCACATATGCAGTTCAATGGACACCTTCATTTAGTGACCAATACGGCGGTTCAATACATGGACACAGTTAATGAATCTCACCTGTTGGAAGGCACCCCTTTGGACGCCAGTTGTTGGAAAGTCACTACCTATAACACTATATAAAGGTGATGAACAGGGTGCCAATACCGCCAACCCAAACCGTTTATCCTTCCCATAGTCCATACATCTAAGTACTCCCTACAAAGAAACTCAAACCCATAACACACATAATTCGACATGCCGTACTTTAGCCCATTTTCTGAACCCGGAAGACGTCGACTGCGCGCAAGGGCTGACGATGCTGACCTCGGACTACTGCTACACATATGGCAATACATTCTAATGTTCGTTGCCACGGATGACTTGTTCAGAATATTGGACTGCAGGACTGTCTGCAGGACATTCCGCACGGTCATTGATGATTACAATGTGTATTCATGCATCAACATGGCTGATATAGGTGGCTGGAACGACATTCAATTTCCTTTGGAAGCAGTTCAGGGTCACCGCTTATTTGCCCTCCAATCCTTCCGGGAGAATAATCCAGAAGCCCTGTTCCGCCATGTAGTCTGAACAATGAGGCGATCGGGCGACATTCGATTGGCCATGCAGTTCCTAGAAATGGCATGCAGGGAGGGTGTAATCTTCAGAAGTAGCACTTTTAGGTGGATTCCCTACCATGGACCAGCGTTTTATGTCTTGAGCATGTTGCAGATAATATGTGGAAATCCGGACGTCCAAATGGCAATAACAAAAGGACATTTCCAAACCTCCGATCTTTACTCTCCCCAAGCGGACAACAACAACGAACTAAGTATTATCCAAACCACACTCAGATCAATCCCTCTGCTTCTCTTTTCTATTCCAGCACTATAGCATCTTCCATCTCCTATGGCAGCCTGAAATTGTGGGAAAAAAGCAAAGGCAAAATCGTCTTTTCAATCACTTATGAAACAGGTGTAA